>NC_091060.1:53441125-54066125 GCF_000393655.2 Nicotiana sylvestris | reverse complement strand
ATTGGTTCTGCTGTTGTTGCTTCTTCTATCTCTCTCACCCTTTGTCCTTGTTTGATTTATACCATTAGGTACATATTCTTGGACTATGCTAGATGCAAAGCAAGCTTGAAGTATCAAAATGAAAATGGATGTGCAAAGCATGATATCAAATTCTCTGTTTATAATCTAATTGTCTTTCTTTGAATTGCATAGTGTTACTTCCATATTCACAGTACTTCTTAATCTTTCCATAGTTTATTCTTTGATTTTCTGCCATTGTATTTAACCTTAGGCTATTAAGATATGAATTTTACTTAGTTGAACAATATGTGAGTTGTATGATAATGTTTGATTCTAGATTAATTTTATGGTTATTTATTGTATTCTGGGTTCAAATGGCTTCAGAATTTATTGTTTGGCCTGTGAGTAGCAGGGGTGAGAGCATTAAGTGTCTGATGTTGGGAGTTCTGTTGAAAAACTTTAAAGCTCAATGCAACTGCTTGAGAGCTATCTTTGGATTGTATTTACCCTGTTAAAGGCAGTACTTGAATTCTGCCCCCTGTCATCAGTATTTGCATGCATGAATAGTGTTTGCTTTAAACTTGTGATTTAACACTGTGATATCGGGAACCTATTTCCCCCAATGAGTATATTGTTTACTTTTAGCTTGGGACTGTTAAATTCATTTGGGAAATTAGAACCGTTTGAGCATGAGTGTAGGGTTGTTTGTAAATGGGAGTTCTTTTATCATATATTGGCATAAGCTTAATATCGTTAGTCTAGTTACTGCACTTTTCTTTAGCAGCAGGCTCTTCTTTTGATTTGGGCTTTATGTTAAGCCCAATTACGTTCTCATGTCATGTTCAAACTATTGGCAATTGGTTGTTAGGCACATAGCTAGCCTAAATTCTTTTAACAATCAAACGTGGGTTCCGCTTCTAATAATCCTTTAACTTTCAAATTGCAATGTAGTTTGGTTGGAAATTTAATCAAAAGTTCAAGTGGCCCTTAATAAATTGACTGGAGTATTAATGGGATTTCGAGGTGAGTCATATTATGCGAGTTATAATAGTAGCCCTCCATAGTTAGTTCAAGTTCTTAAATGCACAGACCTCTACTAATTTCTTATGATGTAAATATAAATAACAAATGTTCGTTGTTTGCTTTAGGCCCATTTAATATACCATTGCGATTGTGGACACGTCCGCGTGGCATGATTGCACATTTTAAAGGTAACACAAGGGATGTGTTCGCGCAACTTCAACCAATTTTTCTTAAATAAATAAACAAGGCGTTATTAATTATGGACACGTTCGCGTGACATGATTTTTGACGTGCCAAAGGAAAAGAGTATACGTACGCGTAACTCAATTCTTTAATTACGAATAATCAAGTGACTTAAAAGCGGTTAATAGATAAATGCACATAGGATCTAAAATCAGTAATTAAATAATTTTAATAAACCAAGTACGATCAAAGCGACTGTGCTAGAACCACGGAACTCGGGAGTGCCTAACACCTTCTCCCGGGTTAACAGAATTCCTTACCCGGATTTCTGTGTTCGCAGGCTGTAGAACAGAGTCAACTTCCTCGATTCGAGATCTTAAACTGGTGACTTGGGACACCCTAAATTATCCCAAGTGGCGACTCTGATTTTTTATAAACAAATGATCCCATTTCGATTGACCTTTAATTGGAAAAACTCCTTGTATTTATACCCTTCGCGGGGTGTAGGTAAAAAGGAGGTGTGACAATCGTCCAATTCATAGAGGCGTCAAAAAACACTAAATAACCAAACTACATTATCTTAGCGAATCCATTCTACAGGCTATTGTAGGTTCGATAACTTTGGGAAAAGAAATATATGGACATATTGTTGAGTTTTGTTATTAAAAACAAAAGAGGTGTGAAAGGAAAATGGTAGGAAAAGAAATGGAGGGAAATAAAATTTTGAATTAGTTCATTTTACAAAGAAACTTTGTCCCGCATTGGATAAGAAGAGGAAAATTCTTGTGCTTATAAATAGAAGCCCTTCTTCAAGCTCTTAAAGAGTTGAGAAGAGAGCAAGCCTCGCACCGTCGTCGCCGTCGCTCGCTTAGCTTCGATGTCGGCGTCAGATTCGGATTCAGATTTTGTCAATTGATATGATTGATTGATAAGTTTTTGGACCAAATTTATTTTCCTTTTCTATCATTTAATATTTTCTTTACTTAACATTTTTTCGCGAAAAAATATGAATTTGAAAATTCGCGGAATTATTTTCCAACGGTTGAGTTCGTGACCAAACATTCCATTCAATAGAAATTCAAATAATTTATGCAAAATAGATACCTTATCAACGAACAAACACCTTTGCACCTGTTGGAACTCAACTTCGTTGGTTATAAATAGAGAGGCTTAGCCTCATTTTCCACCACCG
The DNA here is from genome assembly GCF_000393655.2 of Nicotiana sylvestris. NCBI lineage: Eukaryota > Viridiplantae > Streptophyta > Magnoliopsida > Solanales > Solanaceae > Nicotiana > Nicotiana sylvestris. The sequence continues at coordinate 54,063,727 of NC_091060.1, read as the reverse complement.
AAAACTGGAAAACCCTCCCCTCTATCTTCTGCATTCAGCATTGTCTTTAAAAGCAAGAACGTAAGCATTTTGTGTTATTTGCTCCACCATTTGAGTTCGCTGATGTTTTGTGATTTGAAGTGCCGCAATCACTGAATAGTTATTCTGTTCTATCCTAGGAAGAATTAATCTGAAATCTTTGGCATCTGTGAGGGGATTAAATTCCTTAAGAACACACAAGAAACTTGTGGGCTCGAAATTTTTCTTTTTTCTTTTCTTAAACTAACATTTTCTAGTTTTATGATTTTGAATACAGTCAGATAACAAGCTTAAGGAAGGTCTTGATTACTTTGACACATACTCACCGGTAACGAGGATGTAATCTATCCGGGTGTTAATAGCGTTAGCCGCCGTGTATGGCCTTCAAATCCATCAGATGTATGTGAAGAAGGCCTTCTTAAATGGAGATTTAGAGGAAAACAATTAAACCTGAAGGGTTTGTAGTTTCCAGAAAAGAAAAGAAGGTGTGTCGACTTGTTAAGTCACTTTACGGACTAAAATAAGCACCAAAACAATGGCATACGAAATTTGGCCAAATAATGTTGTCAAATAGTTTCCAGATCAACGAGTGTGACAAATGTGTTTACATTAAGAATACTCCAAATCAAATAGTCATTATTTGTTTATATGTGGATGATATGTTTATAATGAGTAACGACATGCTAATATAATGATTCTAAGCGCATGCTTACTACTGCATTTGATATGAAAGACTTAGGAGTTGCTGATTTAATTTTAGGAATTAAAATCCTTCATACTCCTCAAAGTCTAGCTTTGTCTCAATCTCATTATATTAAAATGGTACTTGAAAAGTTCAAATATTTGGAATTTAAAGTTGCAAAAATGCCAATTGATTTAAACCATACTCTTGTAGAGAATAAAGGCCAAAGCAAGTCTCAATTGGAATATGCTCGAGTTGGGAAGTTTGAAGTACATTATAAATTGTACACGACCTGATATAGCTTTCATGAAAAGTAAGCTTAGTCGATACACAAGTAATCTCGACCAAGCTCATTGGATAGCAAAGAAACGAGTTTTGGGATATTTGAAACATACACAAGGTTGTGCATTGCATTACAATAATTATCTCATAGTTATTGAGTGATATAGTGATGCAAATTGGATTACTAGATCAACGGAATCAAAGTCCACAACTGGATATGTTTTTACCGTTGGTGGAGGAGCAGTGTCTTGGAAGTCATCCATACAGACATACTTCGCCCGCTCTACAATAGAGTCTGAGTTTATAGCTTTAGACCAGGAAGGTGAAGAAGCTTAATGGCTCAGGAATATCTTAGAAGATATTCTATTTTGGCCCAAACCTTTGGCACCTATATGCATACATTGCGACAGTCAAGTGGCAATAGGAAGGGCTGGGAGCATTATGCATAACGGAAAATCTTGTCACACACGACAAAGAAATAATACCGTTGGACAACTACTCTCAAGTGGAATTATCACAATTGACTATGCTAAGCCAAAAGATAATGTATCGAATCCGCTTACAAAAGGCCTACCTAGAGAGGCGGTTGAAAAGTCATCAAAGGCAACATGTCTATGGTCGAGGACAATTTATTATGGCGGTAACGCTACATAGAAGGCTGGAGATCCCAAGATCCAGGTTCATGGAGATAAAACAAAATCATTAGTGATGGTTCAACATTGTCACATAAAATTTTGGTCCATTCTCATGATGAAGACAATGTTTTGTACCAAAGATAAAGTGTTACGACTTTTTAATGGTTTCTAATTTTGATACGGGTTATATCAAATAGTGTATCTATGTAATAACACGTTTAGGAATCACCTATGTAAATGTAAAGTGTAAGCCGCTTCAAGGAAAATGTTGTAAGGTTAGTTCTCTACGCACTTATGAAACCAGGCGGTATTCATGACTGAAACGAACACAATAATGAGAACCAAATATGGTTAAGGGTTGATTGTATGACGTATGACTGTCTAGGTACACACCAAAGTTCGAAGGTTTAAAGATATAAAATCTATCGATTGATCGAGTATATTCGACATATGTTCACTATGGAAAGTTCAAAGGAAAACCTACTTATCCAGATGCAATTAATTATAACGACATGACCGGTCGTTTTGAGAATTAATGTTCGGATCCCCTATTAATTGCTTTCCTTATATCCTTTTCTACTATTGTGACTTGCCGGGATGATTCGTTTTGAGTTTTCAAGTGTTTTGAGACACTTAGTCCCTAAATGAGAGCTTAAGTCTTAGATTTTGGACCGTAGTCAGAATAGTGTGAAGACGACAAGAGCGAGGAAGTTAATCCATAGTTTTAAGTTAATCCTTTTCATTAATCCATAGTTGTTTTCTTCATTAAATTGATGAATTGAGTGAGGAAGTTGGGAAATTGGTGAAAAGGTTCCCCAACCAAAAATGTGAGATTTGAGTGGGATTTAGGCGTTGGATTTGGATGATTTTTGCACGAGTGATCTCGTAGGTGAATGGGTGTTCTTATTTGGTAATTTTTACCCTATTCGAGACGTAGGCCCAGAGAGGCTTTTTGGGCGTTTTTCTATTTTCTTGCCTTAGCTTTGATTTCATTAGCTAAATTAGTTGGTTGTAGCTATATTTACATTATGTAATTGATTTGATTAGATTTGGGACACCCAGAGTTTGATACTCGTGGTAAGAGCACGATTTTGGATTGATTTGAGCTTGGTTCGAGGTAAGTGGATTGCCTCACATTATGTGTGGGAACTCCCCTTTGGATTTGGTACTACTTGATATATTAGCACCGTGTACGTGAGGTGGGAGTGCGTACACGGGCTATTTTTTGAAAACCCCTATTTTCATTAAGCAAATATCTGTTTTCCTTTAATTGAGAAACACTAGCATATGTAATTATCTTGTATATCTTAGGGAAACATGACTGCGTGCCTTAACTGTCTTAACTACCTTAGCTGCCTATCTGAACTCTGTGCAACATATTTTAGTGAAATTTCATGTTCTTCCTTGACTCAGACTTAGCCTAAATTTTGGTTTTCTTACTGTAACTAATATGTCTGTTTGGTTGAGCTGCATATTTATTTTGGGACTATGGAATGGTATTTCGGGAGATCCCCTTACATATTTATTTTGGGACTACGGAATGGACCATAATTCAGGTGCCCGTGCCTCTGAATAATGGACCGTCTGCAGAGAGAGGCCAAGAGGTCTCGAGAGTCAGGCCATTATTCAGGTGCCCGTGCCCTAGTTGCAGTTCGTCATGGTAGGGGCTATGTGAGTCGCCCCGTTCATTCAACCCTTCCAACCGCCAAAGGTATTTCAGCTCCTCCTAGTCCTCAGGAGCCATATTATGCACCTCCAATATCTAGTGTGCCTCCTACACGGGGTGCTTTTAGTGGTCAGTCCAGCAGACCTGGCCCGAGCCAGTCACAACCACCACACCCTCTCAGAGCTTGTTTTGAGTCTAGCGACACTCGCCATATGGTGAGGGATTTTCCCAGGCTTAGGAGGGGTGCACATCCACAGACTTCTCAGCCACAACATGCTCCACAGGGTTCCCAGGCTATGATTACAGCACCAGCCACCACTCTACCTGCTTAACCAGCTAGAGGTGGAGGTCGGGGTGGTAGAGGTCACCCTAGTGGGAGGCCAAGCCAAATACTATGCACTTCCTGCTCGTACAGAGGCTGTTGCTTCTGATTCTGTCATTACAGGTATTGTTCTGGTTTGTCATAGAGATGCATCAGTTCTACTCGATCCATGCTCCACTTATTCTTACGTGTCATCTTATTTTTCCCCGGATTTGGGCGTATCTCGTGATTCTTTGAGTTCCCCTATTTATGTATCTACTCCTGTGGGAGATTCTCTTGTTGTTGACCGTGTGTATCAGTTGTGTTTGATCACTCTTAGTGGTTTTAAGACCAGAGCCGATTTATTATTGCTTAGCAAGGTAGATTTTGATGTTATCTCGGGCATGGACTGGTTGTCGCCCCATTATGCTATTCTTGATTGTCACGCCAAGACCGTGACGTTGTCTATGCCAGGTTTACTATGATTAAAGTGGAGGGGTACTTTAGATTGCACTCCCAATAGAGTTATTTCATTTCTTAAAGCTTAGTGAATGGTTGAGAAAGGGTGTGACACGTATCTAGCTTATGTGAGAGATGTCAGTATTGATACCCCTACAATTGATTCAGTCCCAGTAGTGAGGGATTTCCCTGATGTTTCCAGGTGATCTTCCGGGCATGCCATCCGATAGAGATATTGATTTTGGCATTGATTTATTGTCAGGCACTCAACCATCTCTATTCCTCCTTATCCTATGACCCCTTCTGAGTTGAAGGAACAATTATAGGAATTTCTTGATAAAGGCTTTATTTGGCCCTGTGTGTCACCTTAGGGTGCTCCTATCTTGTTCGTGAAGAAAAAGGATGGTTCTATGCGTATGTGCATTGAGTAGCGCCAGTTGAACAAAGTTACAGTGAAGAACCGGTATCCTTTGCCTCGTATTGATGACCTATTTGATCAGTTATAAGGTGCGCGAGTGTTTTCCAAGATTGACTTGCATTCAGGTTATCATCAGTTGAAGATTCGGAAGCGAGATATCCCGAAGACTACTTTCATGACTTGGTATGGTTATTACGAGTACCTTGTTATGTTATTTGGGCTGACCAACGCCGTAGTAACATTTATGCATTTTATGCACAACGTATTTCACCCTTATCTTGATACATTCATCATTATCTTTATTGACGACATTCTAGTATACTCCTGCAGTCGGGAAAATCATGAGAAACACTTGAGGACAGTGCTTCAGACCTTGAGAGAAAAGAAATTATATGCAAAGTTCTCAAAATGTGAGTTCTAGTTGGATTCCGTGGCATTTTTGGGTCACGTAGTATCGGGTGAATGGATCAAGGTGGATCCGAAGAAGGTGGAAGTAGTGCAGAGTTGGCCCAGGCCATCCTCAGCTATAGAGATCCAAAGTTTTCTTGGTTTGGCGGATTATTACCGTCGATTTGTTGAGGGATTCTCATCTATTACAGCACCTATGACCAGGTTGACCCTAAAGAGTGCTCCGTTCATGTGGACGAAAGAGTGTGAGGAGAGATTTCAGAAGCTCAAGACAGCTATGACTACAGCCCCAGTATTGGTATTGCCTCAGGTTCGGGGTCTCATACAGTCTATTGTGATGTGTCGTGAGTTAGCCTCGGCAAGGTGTTGATGCAAGACCGTAGGGTGATTGCCTACACATCCAGATAGCTGAAGGTGTATGAAAAGAACTATCCTGCCCACGACTTTGAGTTAGCTGCTATTGTTCATGCCTTGAAGATTTGGAGGCACTATGTGTACGGTGTCCCTTGTGAGATCTACACTGATCACCGGAGTTTGAAGTATATATTCAAGGAGAAGGATCTTAATTTACGTCAGAGGAGGTGGTTAGAGCTACTTAAAGACTATGATATCACTATTTGATACCACCCAGGGAAGGCCAATGTGGTGGCCGATTCCTTGAGTTTCCAGGCAGAGAGTTTGAGGAGTTTGGCTTATCTACCAGCAGCAGAGAGGCCCATGGAATTGGATATTCAATCCTTAGCCAGCCAGTTTGTGATATTGGATATTTCAGAGCCTAGTTGAGTATTGGCTTGTGTGGTCTCTTGGTCTTCTTTTTATGATCGTATTAGGGTGCGTCAATATGATGACCCCCATTTGCTTGTCCTTAAGGACACGGTTCAACACAGTGATGCTAAGGAGGTCACTATTGGGGATGATGGTGCACTGAGGATGCAGGGCAGGCTATGTGTGCCTAATGTGGACGGTTTGCGTGAGTTGATCCTTCAGGAGGCTCATAGCTCGTGGTACTCTATTCATCTGGGTGCCGCAAAGATGTATCAGGACTTGAGGCAAAATTATTGGTGGAGTTGGATGAAGAAGGACATAGTGGAGTATATTGCTCGGTGTCTAAATCGCCAGCAAGTGAAGTACAAGCATCGGCGACCGGGTGGATTGCTTCAGAAGTTGGAGATTCCGAAGTGGAAATGGGAGTGGATCACTATGGATATTGCTGCTGGACTCACACGGACTCAGCGGAAGTTCGATGCAGATTGGGTGATTATCGATATGCTAACCAACCAATTCAGATCATTTCATTCCTATGATGACTACCTATTCTTCCGAACAGCTAGCTCGAGTTTGTATCTGTGAGATTGTCAGACTTCATGGCGTTCCGGTATCTATCATTTTGTTACACCCCATTTTTTCGTACGTGAGAGTACGTCTTAAGTCAACTGATGTAAGCTCAGAAATAAGATTCTATTGTAAGAAAATAAAGTAAGTTAATCATGTTACCTTAGAGGTTACAAATATTTAAGATCATGAATAACAAGTACCAAGATGGTTGGAAAGGCTTAGAAGCTAAGCAAATTGAAGAAAATAAGTTTCGTCGAAAGTCGACAAGTTTGGAATGTTATAACATGCACTTTGGGGTGAGACTAGGGTTCCTAACGTGATAAGAAGATTATTTTTTAAGTTATTTTAGGTTTATGATAGTCGTGTGTTACGTTTTGAAGTCATGCAAGTTGTGGAACAAAAGTTGGCAAAGGTCATCACAAGTTGCTTTTATAAATGTGCTAAACATTAGGTCAAATGTAGTGGAGATTTTCTCCAAATATTCTTTGAATTACGGGATGATACATATATAAAATTGAATATATACGAGTCTAATTTCTAATGCATTAAATGGTTTGTCAATACAATATCGGAGTAGAGAGATATTTGCAGTTTCGCGAGACCGCACGGACTGCTTAGGTGGCAAGTAGGTGTGTCACTAAAGCTTTTTGAGCAATACATTTTGTGTATTATATGAGGTCATTTTGGGAAATATTATATATCAAATTGAAGGTCTTGTAATCTAGTTTTCATCCCTCTTAACCTTTCGCTCATATGACACCCGGATAAAAAGTTATAAGCGTTGGAAGAAGGCCCAATGCTAGGGTGCCAAGTAGCACCTTTTTGACTTTTCAATAAAATGGGATATTTACATCTCTTATCTTGTCTCTTTCCCCATTTTTCCAGAGAGCACGGCCAAATAACACCCCTAACCTTCCCTGCAAGCTCTCCACAAGGGTTTCCAACAAGATTATCATCCGGGGTACGAAATCAAATAGCGATAATATTAAAATGATCCCTACGACGTAAGTATCACTATATTGCCTCTCTTTTTCTTTATAGTTTGAGTTTTGGAAGATATTTAATGGTTAATAAAATGCCTTATTTCTGTATTTAAGCTTTAAAATATGAAGGAAGGTTGATAAATAGATTTCGTAATAGCTAGAACCTACGGGATGGTGATCGGAAGCTGTGAGTTCGAATTATTCAACTTGTTGTGGGCTGTTTTTGGGTCATTTCGTGTTGCTTTTGGGCTATATATTTTTCTGTTGTTTATTGGAGTTTTGGAGGAGATTTTATTTGGAGAAACACCAAATAATGGAGAAATGGTGGATTAGTTGTTCTTTGTAACATTTTTGGCATGTTTGACACTACTATAGTTGTCGTTTTAGGTATAAAGTTATTGGGGTGTATTGAGTTGTTGTAAGCTAAATGTAACATGGATTTCAACTTTCATCCACTGTAGGAGGTAATTATATTGTGTTCTTGATTCTTCTTAAGATTATCTTGACATTGATTAAGTTAAACGGATGGACTAGAAATGAACTAGTGAATAAAGCTTCTAATTGGGGATAACTGGAGTTGTGGATTGTTTTCCTTGTTATAAATATATGGTATAAGGCTCGAATCATTGATGAATGAATTCATTATCATGTTAATGATACTATTAAGTTAAAGTAAGAAGCCTATAAGGGGTGATATGGGTATATGAATTCCAATTGGAGCTTGCCGCTCGTCGTGAAGTAGTTGTGACTTGTTGTTATTTTATGATGTCTTGTTATTGATAATTATGTATTGCTGGATTTCTTTGATCATTGTTGTTGGTATATGGTACTAGAGGAGGCTCTTGTTACAGGGGAGATGCTGCCCAAATTTACATAAACGAGCTACTAGGTTAAGTTGCGGACATAGCCTTTACTCAACACTAATTTTGAATCTCCTTATGCTATGATAGATTGAGTTGGGTTATTTGAAGAATTACTTGGAAGGTATTAAGGACTCAATGGAGTTAAGGTATGTTAAGACAATCCCTTCTTTCTTTTGGCATGATCTAATGTGAAATGAATACGCTATTTCATAACAGATCTACTCCTAGCAACTAAGGTTGTCCATGTTGTTCTTTCCTTATAAAACTATTCTAAGCAAGTGTGTATGATCCTTGAATACTACTGAGGTTCATATTGAGGGTATGGATGTCCATAATGTTAATCAAAGGTGCAATGACCTTAAGTTGCTCCGAAAGGTTTAGAACATGATTCTATGAGTCTAGCATGCATTATATATAACATCTATTTTACTCTACCGAGCCGCGCTATAGCCAGCCAGGTACGTCACCTATTGTGCAACCATTGATAGGTTAGGTTTACCGAGCTCCACGTGGCCTGGTACAATTCTACCGAGCCTTATGATGGTCGGGTACGTTTTTACTGAGTCCTCTTTTAGGCCGGGTACGATATGATGATGATGATGCCCATAGAGGCATAGGTTTTTAAAAGTTTATGTATATATATGTATTATGCATTTCATGTCAGTAGCCCCCAGAGGCACTCAGATGTTCCTGGTTGTATCTCCTCTATCTCTCTTTATATTACAGTTCTTATTTATGCTTTCCTGCCTTACATACTCGGTACTTTATTTGTACTGACATCCCTTTTGCCTGGGGACACTGTGTTTCATGCCTGCAGGTCCCAATAGACAGGTTGACATTCCTACTAGTAGGCTATCAGCTCAGCGAAAGGTGTTGGTGCACTCCACTTGCTCCGGAGTTACCTATTTGGTTAGTATGATTTGGACATGTATTGATTGGTATGGCGGGGCCCTGTCCCGACCTTTATGATGTGTATATACTCTTAGAGGCTTACAAACGGATGTCATGTATATGAAAGATTGAATGGCCTTATCGGCCTATGTTCAGTGTACGAGTGTTCATTTTGGTCTTGTAGGACCGTATGTCATATGTATGAGTTTCTACATCATATTGGGTTGTCCTATGTCTAGTATTCCATTATGTTTTATTTGGGTTATCTCATGACGACCCTTTTGTCCCATTTAACCATGATAGTATGATAAGAAATGAAAAGCTGCATTGGTATTTGGTTGAGTAAGGTACCGGGTGCCCGTCACGACCCTTCTATTTGGGTCGTGACAGTAGACCACTACTGATAACTTGAAACCTCTTACGTAATACATTGTCACAAGTCTCACATCTCATCGAGGAACATCTGAAGTGGTTTTCTTGATCCACCTAGGGACAATACTATACTTCAATAACCGTATTTCACAGCATCCCAATGTGATTCGTCTTATGGGGGTATTCTAGTCCCGTGCCATCCATGAAATCTCTTTTCTTTGAATCATTACTCAATTGAAGGCCTAAATATCATCCTTTTATAATTTACCATAATTGCACCCTTACATTACGACCAGAGGAGCATACCATCTCTTCTAAATGCTCCTAGTCTTAGTCTCCTCCGTGTTAATTCAAGCTATACTGAGCCTTTTATAACATACATAAACCATCAACTCTCTTGTTTGATGGGCTTAATACCGAGGTCTTACCTATTCTTATCAGCTTCTAACTCACCTTTTCTTATTCTTACTCCCATATACCTAAAATCTTGTCACTCTGCCATACTTTATCTTGCGACCTACCCATATCTATTTGTACTACTCACATCCTTCCTTTAACTTGCTAGCACCACAGATTTCCTTTTGTGCCTTCTCAACTGTCTTTAAATATAAGCAAATTCTTTTCCTGGTCTTTCTGCAACGTATTGTATGACCACTTGGCTTATCTTATTATTCATGAATACTGGAATTCCATGCAATATATGTGATCTCGATTATTACTTTTTATTTTACTTACCGATCATTAGTCACGATAGGTGCAACTTTCTTATAGAGTGCATACAATGTTATAGTGAGACTATTGTTACAAGACCATTTCTTCTTTGTGTCACTATGCTTAAATTAAAGCCTTCTTCCTTATTTCCTCAGCTAATCTTTCTTTGTAGTACTTAAGGAGACCTTCTGGCTCTTGTAAAGTTGCGAGCTTGTTATATTGTATTCCGGAAGGAATATTTGATGTTCTTACTTGCCAATAATTATCCTTAGTTACCTACCTCCACGCCCTTGTGCTCGTAAGGTTAATTCTGAACTGAAATTTTGACTATCTCCTTGGTGGCACTTTCTTTTATCTCTGTAATACTTATACGATACTTTTAACTACCCCAAATCCTATCCAAATATTTCTCAAGAATCACGATGTCATTATATCTGTGAGATTGTATTCACTATGTTGGGGTTCACTAAGTTTACCTTGCACAATTTGCATGATTTGTCTATATTCTCTTGTGTAGCCATAACTAGGCTCTTCCCGAATCAACTACTAACTACTCGTTGGTCCATTCTCATATCTATATTTCGCGTAATTTCTCTTGGGTTATTTTCTTTGTCTTAACTTACCACTCGTACTGGCTTCTTATGTATCAAGTGTTCATTCGCAATTATTTATCAATAACATCTGGTGTGGGAACCCTTACTGCCTCTCTCCGACGTGCTTGCAAAATGTTCCGGAGTTGTAATATATCTGTAGGGTATGAATAAATCCAATCTCATTTGTTTTGCCTTTCTACCACATTCTTCCTTTATTATTCCATAGTTACCTGAACCATTAACTCCGACTTAATACCATATCACACCATCTTCAACCTTTAGAAGAGTACTAAGACTTAGTGTTACGAAGATCTATCTATAGATGTTTTACCTCTTCATCTTTGGGTTCTTTTCACATCATCAATGACCCTTACTCGCCTTATGGTAACCCTTTTGTACCAGGGATAACTGAATTTCTTATGCACGAAGGTGACACCTAGTGTAACTGACACACATAGTCCCTTTAGCTTAACTCTGCTCACAGTGCTTGCTTTTGGGAAGCGTCTTCATGAATGAACTGTAAAGGTTATTCTTTTATTGTCCACTCTATTATTGTCGGAACGCGATCTCTGAAATTATCACGATGTCTACTATTATCAAATCCTCTGGTCCCTAATTCATGTTCGATTTTTTCTTGTTTACTAGACCATACTAATTTATGTTACTACATGGGGTCTAACTTTGCCTTCCGGTATTCACATTGGACTCACCAACTCATTTCTCGAAATGAGGATACGACCTTTGGCCTATACTTTATTAGTGTCTCAAGGCCTGTTACCTCTTGTCTTCTCCTACACTTGACTATAGACTCTATCACCGTGTCATATTTTGATTTACTATTATCACCTATTTATCACAGCTTACTCATAATACTTTATTTATTCTCTTCTTATTCTCCTGCATATATTTCTGTTTATCACCTTATTCTGAAAACTTCAACAAAACGTTCTTTCACTTTTAGCTCCCCTTCTTTCATCTCACTGGCTCTTCGGGACGCCTAAAATTCTCTCTCTCTCTCTCTCTCTCTCTCTCTCTCTCTCTCTGTTTTACTAGGGGCGAGAGTCATACTAAGGTAAATATTTATCCCATTCTAGGATTCCACTGCCTATCTTCTGAAATTTCTGAACATTCTAGTATTCATATATGATTGTACTATTCTAGAGTACACCATCTGGGTGTCCCACAAGGAGATCTGTTACCACGTTTACACTATCGTTCAAAAATGTTAGCTAATAATTACAATCTATCCACAAATTTGGGTTACTCTAACCCCAGCTAGATCCTGATATCCCATCCTTCTTTTAAACTATATTTGTTAGCTCCCATAGGGAATAATTAAGATGGGTGTGGCCAATTGTATATATCCCTGTTACTGTTGAAAGTAACTCATAATGCTTATATTTCTCTGCCTGAATAGTAAATACTGATAATCTCACTAACTGGATATCTCGTACCCTTCTTCACCTTGCTTCTTTCACTTGTTGTAACTTTTATCTACCTTCTGATTATCTTATTGCTTTTTACCATATGGGTGGATAGATAATCATGCCTTACGGCTCCTTATCAAAAAGCTTACACGTCTTAGTACACACGTGATCTGTTGAAGACCTCACATTTACTCATCACAAGCTTAATGCAAAATCAAGTTCCTCTGACTCAACTTTTCCATAACTACATTCAATCTCTTACCAGCCATCTTCTTTCTGGATGTAGGTTTCATTGTATTACAAATTAAATAGAATTTAAGAGTTTGAATTCTTACAACTGAGCTCTACCACACGATCTAGAGTAAGAAGAAAGAGTGACAATCCTAAATGCCTTGTAGCCTCATGCTTATAAGTGTGGTGCACAACACACCCATAAACAAGACTCTACTAGACACAACTTGTAGACTCCCTAGGACAGAATTGCTCTAATACCACTACTATCACGACCCAAATAGGAGGGCCGTGACAGGCACCCGGTACCTTACTCAACCGAGTACCAACGTAGCTTTTCATTTCTTATCATACTATCATGGTTAAATGGGCCAAAAGGGTCGTTATGAGATAACTAGAATAAAACATAAAGGAATACTAGACATAGGACAACCTAATATGATGTAGAAACTCATACATGTGACATACGATCCTACAAGACCAAAATGAACACTCGTACACTGAACATAGGCCGATAAGGCCATTCAATCTTTCATATACATGACATCCGTCTACAAGCCTCTAAGAGTACATACACTTCATAAAGGTCGGGACAGGGCCCCGCCATACCAATCAATACATGTCCAAATCATAATGACCAAATAGGTATCTCCAGAGCAAGTGGAGTACACCAACACCTTTCGCTAAGCTGATAGACAATTAGTATGAATGTCAACTTGTCTATTGGGACCTGAAGGCATGAAATGTAGCATCCCCAGGCAAAAGGGACGTTAGTATGAATAAAGTACCGAGTATGTAAGGCAGGAAAGCATAAACAAGAATTATAATATAAAGAGAGATAGAGGAGATACAACCTGGAACATCTGAGTGCCTCTGGGGGCTACTGACATGAAATGCATAACACATATATATACGTAAACTTTTAAAAACATACACTTCTATGGGCATCATCATCATCATATCGTACCCGGCCTCAAAGAGGACTCGGTAAAAACGTACCCGGCCATCATAAGGCTCGGTAGAATCATACCCGGTCATGTGGAGCTCAGTAAACCCAACTGATTAGTGGTTTCACAATAGGTGCCGTACCCAGCCGACTATAGCGTGGCTCGGTAGAGTAAAATAGATACTATAAATAATGCATGCTAGAGTCATGGAATCACGTTCTAAACCTTTAGGAGTAACTTAAGGTCATTGCACCTTTGATTAACATTATGGACATCCATACACTCAATATGAACCTCAGTAGGATTCAAGGATCATACAAACTTGCTTAGAATAACTTTATAAGGAAATAACAACATGGACAACCTTAGTTGCTAGGAGTAGATCCGTTATGAAATAGCATATTCATTTCACTTTAGATCATGCCAAAAGAAAGAAGGGATTGCCTTAACATACGTTAACTCCATTGAGTCCTTAATACTTTCCAAGTAATTCTTCAAATAACTCAACTCAATCTATCATAGCATAATGAGATTCAAAATTAGTGTTTAGTAAAGGCTATGTCCGCAACTTAAACTAGTAGCTCGTTTATGTAAATTTGGGCAGCATCTCCCCTATAACAAGAGCCTCCTCCAGTACCATATACCAACAACAATGATCAGAGAAATTCAGCAATACATAATTATCCATAACAAGACACCATAAAATAACAACAAGTCACAACTACTTCACGACGAGCGGCAAGCTCCAATTGGAATTGATATACCCATATCACCCCTTATAGGCTTCTTACTTTAATTTAATAGTATCATTAACATAATAATGAATTCATTCATCAATAATTTGAGCCTTATACCATATATTTATAACAAGGAAAACAATCCACAACTCCAGTTATCCTCAATTAGAAACTTTATTCACTAGTTCATGTCTAGTCCATCCGTTTAACTTAATCAATGTCAAGATAATCTTAAGAAGAATCAAGAACAAAATATAATTACCTCCTACATTGGATGAAAGTTGAAATCCATGTTACATTTAGCTTATAACAGCTCAATACACCCCAATCACTTCATACCTAAAACGACAACTATAGTAGTGTCAAACACGCCGAAAATGTTACAAAGAATGACTAATCCACCATTTCTCCATTATTTGGTGTTTCTCCACAAAATTTCCCATCCAAAACCCCATTAAACAGCAGCAAAATATACAACCCAAAAGCAACACGAAACAGCCCAAAAACGGCCCACAACAAGTCGAATAATTCGAACTCACGGCTTCCGATCACCGTCCCGTAAGTTGTAGCTATTACTAAATGTATTTATCAACCTTCCTTCATATTTAAAAGCTTAAATATAGAAATAAGGAATTTTCTTAACTATTAAATATCTTCCATAACTCAAACTACAAAGAAAAAGAGAGGCAATATAGCGATACTTACATCGTAGGGACCGTTTTAATGTTATCGCTACTTGATTTCATGACCCGGATGATAATCTTGTTGGAAAATCTTGTGGAGAGCTTAAAGGGAAGGTTAGGGGTGTTATTTGGTCGTGCTCATTTGGAAAATGGGGAAAGAGACGAGATAAGGGATGTAAATATCCCATTTTGTTGAAAAGTCAAAAAGGTGCTACTTGGCACCCTAGCATTGGTCCTTCTTCCAACGCTTATAATTTTTTATACGGGTGTCGCATGAGTGAATGGTTAAGAGCGTTGGAAACTAGATTCCAAGACCTTCAATTTTATATAAAATATGTCCCTAAAAACCTCATATAACAAACGAAATATATTGTTAAAAAAAGCTTTAGTGACACACCTACTTGCCACCTGTGCAGTCTCACAAAACTGCAAATATCTCTCTGATACTATATCGTATTGACAAACCGTTTAATGAGTTAATTAGACTCATAGATGTTCAATTTGATATGTGGATCATCCCGTAATTCCAAGTATATTGAGAGAAAATCTACAGTACATTTGACCTAATGCTTAGCACATTTATAAAAGCAACTTGTGATGACCTTTGACAACTTTTATTCCACAACTCGCTTGACTTCAAAACGTAACACACGACTATCATAAACCTAAAATAACTTATAACATAACCTCCTTATCACGTTAGGAACCCTAGTCTCACCCCAAAGTGCATGTTATAACATTCCAAACTTATAGACTTTCGACGAAACTTATTTTCTTCAATTTGCTTAACTTCTAAGCCTTTCCAACCATCTTTGTACTTGTTATTCATGATCTTAAATATTTGTAACCTCTAAGGTAACATGATTAACTTACTTTATTTGCTTCCAATAGAATCTTATTTCTGATCTTACATCAGTTGACTTATGACGTACTATCACGTACAAAAAAATGGTGTGTAACATATTTCTAACCGGGGCACGCAATTTACATCATGGTTTTGGAGAGCCATACCGCATGCGTTGGTTACTCGGGTAGAGTTGAGCACAACATTTCAGCCCTAGACGGATGGACAGTCCGAGCGCACTATTCAGATTCTTGAGGATATCTTCCGTGCTTGTGTGATGGAGTTTAGAGGTTCTTGGGATCCGTTCTTGCCATTTGCGGAGTTTGCCTAAAACAATAGTTATCAGTCCACCATTCAGATTGCACCGTATGAGGCTCTATATGGTAGGCGGTGTCTGTCCTAATGGGTTGGTTTGAGCCGGTCGAGGCTAGATTATTGGGTGTAGACCTGGTTCAGGACTCTTTCCAGAAGGTTAAGGTTATTTAGGATAGACTTCGCACAGCCCAGTCCAGACAGAAGAGTTATGCGAACCAGAAGGTTTGCGATGTTTCATTTATGGTTGGAGAGAGGGTCTTTCTTCGAGTTTCGCCTATGAAGGGCATTATGAGATTCGGAAAGAGGGGAAAGTTGAGCCCAAGGTTTATTGATCCCTTTGAGGTGTTGCGGCGTAATAAAAAGGTTGCTTATGAGCTGGCCTTAACTCCCAACTTGGCATGAGTTCATTTGGTATTTCATGTTTCGATGCTCCGGAGGTATCACAGTGATCCATCTCATGTGTTGATTTCTGCTCAGTCCAGTTGGACAAGGATCTATCTTATGTTGAGGAGCCAGTGGCTATATTGGACATGCAAGTTTGAAAGCTCAGGTCAAATAGCATTGTATCAGGGAAGGTTTAGTGGCGAGGTCAGCCAGTCAAGGAGGCAACTTGGGAGACCGAACAGGATTATCCTCATCTTTTCACCACTTCAGGTATATCTCTATGCTCGTTCGAGGATGAACGAATGTTTTAAGAGGGGGAGGATGTAACGACTCAACCGATCATTTTGAGAATTAATGGCCCGATCCCTTATTAACTGCTTTCCCCATATCCTTTTCTGCTATTGTGACTTGCCGAGGTGATTCGTTTTGAGTTTCAGAGTGTTTTGGGACACTTAGTCCCTAAATGAGAGCTTAAGTCTTAGAATTTAGACCGTAGTCAGAACAGTATGAAGACGGCTCTGGAATGGAATTATGTCGATTCCTTTGGGTGATTTTGGGCTTAGAGGCATGTCCGGATGGTGTTTTGGAGGTCCGTAGCTCATTTAGTCTTGAAATGGCAAAAGTTGAATTTTTGGAGTTTCGGGCCGGTAGTGGAAAATTTGATATTGGGGTTGGAATCTGATTCCGAAAATTGGAGTAGGTCCATAGTGTTGAATATGACTTGTGTGCAAAATTTTGGGTTAATCGGAAGTGGTTTGTTTAGTTTCGGCATCAATTGTAGAATTTTGATGTTTCAAGTTCATTAGGTTTGGATTGGAGGATGAATTGTGTTTTTAGCATAGTTTGATGTGATTTGAGGGCTCGAGTAAGTTCGTATGGTGTTTTAGGATTGGTTGGCATGTTTGGTTGAGGTTCCAGGGGCCTCTGGTCTGGTTCGAATGCTTAATGGGTGAAAACTTAGACTTAGAGCATTTTTCTGGTATGCTGGTTCTGGTGTTTTTGCACCTGTGGTAAGGAACCGCAGGTGCGGGGTCGCATAGGTGAACGCCCAAGTGCAGAAGCGGATTTTGGGAAAAAGGTATGGGGTCGCAGGTGCGAGGGGAGTTTCGTATCTGCGATGCCCGCAGGTGCGAGTGGAGGAAGCGTAAGAGAGATCTGGGACCGCAGAAGGGGATAAGGATCCGCAAGTGCGCACATGCAGGTGCAACCTTATGATCGCAGAAGTCGATGAGGTGCATTAAGTGAAAAACCGCACCTGCGATGGAAATTCCGCATGTGCGCGACCGTAGATGCGGTCCTAGGATCGTAGATGCGGTCCTGGGATCGCAGAAGCAGAAATCGATGGGCAGAAAAGGGCATTTTCAAGGGTTTGAAATTCATATCACAAAATTCAATTTGGAGCTCGGTTGAAGGTAATTTTTCGAGGGTTTTTAAGAGGAAATTATTGGGTAACGATTCCTAATCCTATTTTAATAATATTTCATTAATCTATAGCTGTTTTCTTCATTAAATTGATGAATTAGTGAGGAAGTTGGGTAATTGGGGAAAAGGTTTCCCAACTAAAAATCTGAGATTTGAGTGGGATTTAGGCATCGGATTTGGATGATTTTTGCACGAGTGATCTTGTAGGTGAATGGGTGTTCTTATTTGGTAATTTTTACCCTATTCCAAGACGTGGGCCCCGAGAGGCTTTTTGGCGTTTTTCTATTTTCTTGCCTTAGCTTTGATTTCATTAGCTAAATTAGTTGCTTGTAGCTATATTTACGCTATGTAATTGATTTGATTAGATTTGGGACAATCGAAGTTGGATACTCGTGGCAAGAGCGTGATTTCAGATCTATTTGAGATTGGTTCGAGGTAAGTGACTTGCCTAACATTGGGATTTGGTACTGTTTGATATATGAGTGTCGTGTACGTGAGATGACGAGTGCGTACACGGGTTATTTGTTGAAAATCCCATTTTTATTAAGAAAATATCTGTTTTCCTTTAATTGAGTAACACTAGCATATGTAATTATCTTGTTTAGCTTAGGGAAGCATGCCTAAATGCCTTAACTTTCTTAACTGCCTTAACTACCTATCTAAACTCTGTGCAGCATGTTTTAGTGAAATTTCCTGTTCTTCCTTGACTCGGACTTAGCCTAAATTGTGGTTTTCTTGCTGTAACTACTATCTCTATTTGGTTGAGCTGCATATTTATTTTGGGACTACTGAACGATATTCCAGGAGATCCCCCTACATATTTATTTTAGGACTACGGAACGGTATTCCGGGAGATCTCCTGCATATTTATTTTGTTCCTCATTGAATTGGAAGAGGAAAATTCTTGTGCTTATATATAGAAGAACTTCTTCTAGTTCTTAAAGAGTTTAGAAGAGAGCAAGCCTCGCGACGCCTGTCGCTCGCTCGCTCGGGTCAGCTTCGGCTTCGGCTTCAATCAATTGATATGATTGGTTCATAGCAATAACAACAATAACAAAGCAACAATCACAGAAAAAATATATTAACGCAATAATAAAAAAAATAGAGAGAGCAAGCAAAAACTTAAACTTCTTATAAACAAATACAGATAGTCAAATGTTTGTTGTGTGCTAACACAAGGTACACGTGGAGTTTTTTTTATATTAGCTAAGCAAAGAGGTTTATCTATGCAAGTAATAATAATTAAAAAACTAAGGCCTATAATTCGAGACATAAACCAGATTTTAGACCAGAAACTTGGAAGATTTAGAGAGATCAAAGAGAGGTACCTTAGGAACTTGGAATTTTGTGTATTCACAATCAAATTCATGAATTGCTTATTTTATGATATTCCAACTATGGAAAAGCCTCCTTAAGGGTGGGTTAGCTTAGTCAATCTGGACCGAGACGCGTTCGTTGTCAAAATCACCGTAGGAATTCCGACTTTTCAATAGAGCGGAGGCGAACTAATCAACGAGAAAGAGTCTCTACTTGCTACAAGATCGAACTGCACTCATGCCTCTCCCGCATCAAGTTGACCGCCCTACCTACGTAGTGGTTCTCTCTCTCTCGTGTATGCATATATATATATATGCTAAGAGTACTGATATACAGTTAATAATATTACTATAGTATTACACGTAAAAACATAATAGAGGTTATGATAATGAACGCATCGCAATTTAGAACAAAAATCACATTATAGAAATTAAATGACTTTCATATAAAACCACCGACTTAATCAAGATAGAGATTCATGTGACAAATACACGAAAGAGAGATTCTTACTATTTATCATTGATGGCGCATTGCTCTAGCAAAAGTGTATGCTATCAAATGCAATTGTTGCAAATTCACAAGTAAGAACAATTTACCACAATTTATTTCTATTTTAGTTTTCATAGAGGAATTATCAATTAGAAACCATTACAAATAATGATCTCTGTAGCGGCGGCGATTTATAAAATTTATACTCTACAAACTTATGGTTGATCCGAAAGTCCTATTATGACCAAGATCTTAATTAATTTTCAAGTCTTAATATGAAGTACTAAATATTAGGACTTTTTAATTAAATGACTATTTTGTCTAATATGAAATTAGTTTTTAAAGAGTAAAAGAGGCGAAAGATATTTCAATAGGAGCTTCATGCTTTTAATTAGTATAGATAAGAGATAACTTTCTCTTTTTTTTTTCTCTTCTCAATAACTACCGATTACTAACGAGATGGAACCAAAGATAGATAATGTTTGAAAAATCATGATAAGAAACAATAAAGATCAACTGTATAAGCAAAATATAATTTGACAAATTAGAGAGTTGAATTACTTCTTTTTTTTTTTGTTTTAAACAATTACTTTATATTAAAATTATAAAAGGTTTACAGGGAGTGGCTGCTCATAGGCCGCATTACAAAAATAACTATGTATAGCATAACCTACACCGGGGTGACTAGCTGCATTAGTTGTACTGGTAGATGGAGTAGTAGCGTTACTATTGTCACGACCCAAGTTCGCCCTCCGTGAACTGTCGTGATGGCACCTAGTCTCTACGACTAGGTAAGCCTAACGATTTGCAGAAAAGAAACGAAAGATAAAAACTATTCAAAAACTGTGAAATAAACATAAATAGAACGTTTAAGATGCCGCTCGGCATATACAAATATAAATTCTCAAACTGAATCAACTCCAAAAATTCAGAATCTCATGAAATCGCAAGCTGTGGAATAATACAAAGCGTTCTAACACCAGAACATCTAAACAAAAGTAAATACATGAGAGCTATGCTAGAAGTGAGAATAGAGAGGGACTCCTCGGTCTGCGGACACGGTAGATATACCTCGAAATCTTTGAAGATCACCTCGCCTTACTGGAAGTATGGCTGAGCCGAAGAACCTGGATCTGCACACAAAAAGCATGCGTAGGAAGGGTATAAGTACACCACAGCGGTACTCAGTAAGTGTCAAGCCTAACCTTGGTCGAGTAGTGACGAGGAAGGTTAGGGCCCTACTGGTTATAGATGAAAAATAAGGTAATACAGTATAGAATATGACAACATAATTAAGATGCCAACAGTCTATACGAGTAAAATCACATAAAGAATCTAACTCAGTACACAGAACTAGCAACAGGGGATCTCCCGGGATATCGTCCTGTAGTCCCACACGTAAATGTCCAGTGGATCTCTTGGGATATTGTCCCGTAGTCTGAATTATAAATATGCCGGGTAAACTCCCGGAATAGCAATCCGTAGTCTCAAAGTAAATATCCAATACATGAAATCTACCAGATGCTATCCCGTAGTCCCAAATATAAATGTGAAAGGGAGGATCTACCGGAATACCGATCCGTAGTCCCATAGTAAACATGCAGGGGGATCTCCCGGGATATCGTTCCATAGTCCCAAAGTAAACAGATAACCATCTCAGAAAGTATACAGTTCTATTCAAGAATTAGACATGAATTTCTACTCTAACATGCTGCATAGAGTACAAGTAGCAATTAAAGCAGGTAAGGCAATTAAGTCACGTAGGCATGCTTTTCCTAATCTAAACAAGAGGCTTCGAGTACAAGTATTTTCCTAAATTACAAGAAAACATAGGTATGAGCTTAATGAAAATGGGAGTTTCAATAATTACTACGTGTACGCGCTCATCACCTCACGTACACGACATTCATATAACAAGAATATCAAATCCTAAGAGAAGTTCCCCCGCATAAGGTTAGGCAAGACACTTACCTCGAACCAGCTCAATCAACTCGAAATCACGTTCTTGCCACGAGTACCCAACTACAAATGGCCCAAATCTATTCAAAAAAATTGCATAATTTAAATATATCTTCAACTAACTAATTCAACTAATTAATTCGAAGCTATCACGCGAAATTAAGAAAATCGCCCAAAAGGTTGCCCACGTCTCAGAACAAAATAAAATTCACAAAACTAGAATCCTTACACTCTCACGAGTTCATACATACCAAATATATCAAAATCCCACCACAAACGACCCCTCAAATTCCTAAATCAAAGTCTCCAATTTCAAACCCTAAACCCCCAATTTTTAACCACTAATTCAATACATTTCTTGTCTAATCAGTAGAACATCATTATAGAAATGGGTTTTGGTTCCAAGGATCTTACCTCCACGAAGTTCCCTTGAATTCCCTATTCAAAATCTCCCAAAAAGCTCCCAATCGGACTTGAAAATGG
The DNA here is from genome assembly GCF_000393655.2 of Nicotiana sylvestris. NCBI lineage: Eukaryota > Viridiplantae > Streptophyta > Magnoliopsida > Solanales > Solanaceae > Nicotiana > Nicotiana sylvestris. Next base: position 54,041,872 of record NC_091060.1, on the reverse strand, counting down.
TGAAATAAATCTAAAAATCGCGATGAAAACATTATATAGGTTCTGGCCCAGGGATTCTGCACCTGCAGCCCTTTTCCTGCTTCTGCGGTGCCGCTTATGTGGTCTAACCAACTGCATATGTAGTTTTCACTTAATGCATTGGGACCGCACCTGCGCCCATATACCCGCTCCTGCGGTCCCGCAGGTGCGATAAAGCACCCGCACCTGTGACTTCTAATTTTCCCTCATCTGGCTGCATCTTTGGCTGCTCTTTCGCTTCTGCGATCTCACACCTGCATCCCCCAATCCGCAGGTGCGGTTATGACAGGAACTCAGCAGTTTCAGCTGCAAATTCTAATTTCCAACTCCCCGACAACCATCTGAAATCATCCCCCTGGGACCTCAACCAAAAGTACAAACAAGTCATATACCACTATTCAAACTTATATCAATCTTCGAAACACTTAAAACAACATCGAATCATTAAAATACCCTCGGATTCAAGCCTAAGGTTTCCAAAAACTTTCGAATTCCTTGATCAAAAAGTCTATAAAACCTCGTCCGAATGACCTGAAATTTTGCACACACGTCCCAAATGACATCACGGACCTACTCAACATTCTGGAATTCCATTCGGACTCTTATATCAAAATCTCACTATCGAACCGGAAACTTCAAAAATACAACTTTCAACATTTCAAGCCTAAATAAGCTATGGACCTACAAAACACAATCCAAACACGCCCCTAAGCCAGAAATCACCCAACAGAGCTAACGGAAGCGACGAAATTCCATTATGAGGCCATCTTCATACTGCTCCGACTACGGTCCAAATTCTAAAGCTTAAGGTCTCATTGAGGGACTAAGTGTCCCAAAACACTCTGAAACTCTAAATGAATGCTCTCGGCAACTCACAATAGCAGAAATAAATACAGGAAAAGTAGTTAATAGGGGATTGGGGCGTAAATTCTTAAAATGACCGGCCTAGTCGTTATAACTATTTAACATTGGTACATAAAAAATATTAATACTATTGCTACTACATTCATTAGTGGAAGATGGCCTATTAGACGATTGATAAAATTTGTTCATATGTGTATGAACTCCAAAAGTGACGCAACGCCTTTGCATTGACATGTTGAGTTGCTGATATTGGACGAGCTGTTTGAGGATGATTAGCGGAGGGTTGCTCAAAAAAGTGATGTTGCTACCTGATAGTTCCATTCCGAAGTGTGCTAGGTTGTCTGCTACTATATTTTGCTCCTTGTAAACATGGCTTACTTTTGGATTATTTAGTTGTCGGATCAGGAATCTGCAGTCATTTAACACGGATGAGTGAGGTGTTGTGTGTGTGTGCAATAAAGTGATTACCTATTGTGCATCCATCTGAATATGTAATAGAGTTAATTTATGTTTTAAGGCTATTTTTAAGCCATGTAGTAGAGCCATAAGTTATATTTCTATGACGGTGGTTGATGGATGGTGACCCGCATAGCCCATTACCCAGTCGCCCTTATGGTTTCTGAACACCCCCTCAAAGCCCGTTGTTGATTTTTGTGGGTTGAAATCCCCATCTGTGTTCAAGAAGAATGTTCCCCGTTCAGGGGTATTTCCTTTTATATATCTAAGTGTGTAACAATGTTTAGGGGTGGTTGTATTAGTTAGGTAAAATATTCATTTGTTAACTGCATTATTGTTTTGGTAGAAGGCGTGGTAGTAGTAGTTTCAAAACAATTTTTGTTGTGCACATTCCAAAGGTGCCATAATATAAATGGAATTAGATGTTGCAATGGTATGCCATTGAGGTAGTAGATACCCTTTTGGCGTATAAGTTGCTTAAGCCAAACATGATTGTGAGTTCCATTAATGGGTAAGGAGTGTAGAAGGTATTCTAATCGTAGGTCGTTCCAAATGTTACGTGCATGCACACAGTGAAATAGAATGTGAGGAATTGTCTCTTTTTCTAGGTTACATATTGTGCATATACTAGTAGTGGTAATACCCAATTGACGTATGTAGTCCTTTGTGGGCAATCTATTGTGGTTTGTCAACCATAAAAAATATTTAATTTTAGGAAGTGTTTTCAATTGGAAAATCCATCCTTGATTAGGGAGGTGATGGAGTGGATTAGTAAATGATTTATAGTAAGAGTTGACAGAGAATTCTCCTGTTGGTGTTAACCCCAGATTAAATGGTCCGGGGTTGAACCGTACATGGGAATATGGTTAGTATTGATTAGGTAATTTATTATACAGGGTAGTTTGATGGATATGCTAGATGTTCGGTTGCTAATAATTTTGAGCACCTGGGTCACTGTTAAGTTGATTTCATTTTTAATTAAGGGACCCTCAACAGTACTTCTTATATTAAGGTTTGGAGCAATCCAATTGTCGTTCCAGAATTAACTTGTGTACCCTTTGTGACTTGCCATTTTGGACCAATTTGGCAAGTTTGTCACCCATGCATGAGGTGCTTCCATGATGTTGAAGTACGTATAATGGGTATGCGATTGTTGTAAATATATTTAGTAAGTAAAAAAGATGTCACAGGTGTTTGAGGCTGGTGAAATAGCCTCCAGGCCATACTAGCTAATATGGCTTCATTTTTTGGATGTAGTCGTTGAATACCCAGTCCACCTTGGTCCTTGGCATTAGTAATTGTTTGCCAATTGAGGAGATGAATTCTCCTCCTCTGTGAAGTAGACCCCCATAAAAAATAATTTGATAGGTTTCTAGTCGCTTTATTACATGAGTTCGGAGGGACATAATTTGCATGATGTGGTTAGGAATAGTATTCAAAGTTGCTTTTATTAGAATAGTCCTGCTGGTCATTGTTAGGTGATTTGTTTTTCAACCGGCTAACCTAGTTTTAAAGTTGTCGATTATAAATTGGTAATCCCTTATGGTAGTTGTTTTCGTGAAAATTGGAAAGCCTAGGTATTTACCAAAAGACTTGTCTTCGTTCATGTTAAAAGATGATAAAATGAATTCCTTGTTATGAGTGCTACAGTACTTTGGAAAAAAGATTTTGAATTTGTCAAAATTTATTTTTTGCCCGGATTGGGCTATAAAATTATTTAATAGGTCGATTATTGTATGGCAACTCGTAGTTGTTATTTTAAAAGCCAATATAATATCGTCTGCAAAGAATAGATGGGATATTTTAGGGCCTTTTGCATTTAAAGATATAGTCTTCCAAAGATTGTAATCGACTGCATTATTTATTTGTCTAGATAGCATTTCCATACAGATAATGAAAATGTACGGTCACAGGGGGTCACTTTGCCTGATACCTGTGGATGGTGAAAAGAATTTGGTAGGGGTGCCATTAAAAAGTATAGAAGTAGAGGTTTTTGTGATGCATGACATGATAATGGATATTAAGTGTGGAGGAAAATTGAAAAAGATTAATGATTGTCTTATAAAGCTCCATTCTAATTTATCAAAAGCTTTTTCGAGGTCTAGTTTTAGGAGCATGCTGGGGAATTTAGATTTTGATGTTTTAAAATAATGAAGTAATTGTTACGACCCGGCCGGTCGTCTTAAGAATTTATGCCCCGATCTCCTATTAACTGCTTTTTCCTAGTTTATTTCTGCTATTTTGATTTGCCGGGATGTTCGGTTTTGAGTTTCGGAGTTTTGGGACACTTAGTCCCTAAATGAGAGCATAAGTGTTGGAAAGTTGACCGTAGTCGAAACAGTGTGAAGACGGCCTTGGAATAGAAAACCGATGATTCTGTTAGCTCCTTTGGGTGATTTTGGGCTTAGGGGCGTGTTCGGATTGTGTTTTGGAGGTCCGTAGCTAATTTAGGCTTGAAATGCCGAAAGTTGAATTTTTGAAGTTTCCGGTTCGATAGTGAGATTTTGATCCGAGGGTCAGAATGGAATTCCGGAAGTTGGAGTAGATCCGCAGTGTTTAATGTGATGTGTGTGCAAATTTTCAGGTCATTCGAACGAGGTTTGATAGACCTTTTGATCGAAAGCGTATTTTTAGAGTTTTTGGAATTCTTAGGCTTGAATCCAATGAAAAATAGGTGTTTTGATATTGTTTTAAGCGTTCTGAAGGTTGTAACAAGTTTGAACGAAGTTATGGGATATATTGGTAGGTTTGGTTGAGGTCCCGGGGGCCTCAGGATAATTTCGGATGGTTGACGGAAAGATTTTGGAGTTTTGAAGTTGCATCTTCAGCTGTTTTTTATCATAACCGCACCTGCGAGTGTGGGACCGCAGGTGCGTAGTCACAGAATTGGCGGATCTACCGCAGAAGCGGAAATAGGGAAGTTCAGTAGGGACCGCAAAAGCGGTAGGATTTCCGCAGGAGCGGTACCGCATTTGCGGATGGGGAGTCGCAGATGCAGAAGATGGCCTTAAGTGAGAAGTCGCAGATGCGAAAATGGTTCCACAAAAGCGGGACCGCAGAAGCGGTCCTAGGATCGCAGATGCGGTAACAGCTGGACAGAAATATGAAATTTTGAGGGTTTAGTTTCAAAAGTTGGAAATTCGATTTGCAGCTCGGGAGAGGGAGATTTTGGGAGGAAATTGAAGAGGAGATCATTGGGTAACAATTCTTTAACCCTTTCTAGTTATATTCCCTCAATCTATAGTTAGTTTCATCATCTAAATTCGGATTGGAGATGAAAATTTGGAGAAAAATTGGAAGAAAGTTCTTAGACCTAAAATTCGACTTTTGATTGGGAATTTGACCTTAGATTTGGATAATTTTTGTATGCATGAACTCGTGAGAGTATGAGGATTCTGAAAATATAAATTTTACCCGATTCCGAGACGTGGGCCCGAGGGGCATTTTGGTCATTTTACCTAATTTCGCGTTTTAGCTTAGAATTTATTTGTAGAATCAGTTACTTGAAGTGTTATTTATATTATGCAATTAAATTGAATAGATTTGGACCATTTGGAGTCGAGTACTCGTGGCAAAAGCGTGGTTTCGGATTGATTATTGAGCCGGTTCGAGGTAAGTGACTTGTCTAACCTTGTGTGGGGGATCTTCCCCTTAGAATTTGTTTATATTTGGTAATTGAAATGCCTTGTACGTGAAGTGACGAGTGCGTACTTGTGCTAATTGTTTGAAATCCGGGTTTCTTTAAGTAATTACTAGTATGTTTCCTTTTCTGTTTTAATTACTTGCACTATTAAGCCTGTTGTTAGCTTAGGAAAGCATGTCTAAGTGACTTAATTGTTTTACTTTCTCAAACTGCCTTACCTGAATTCTGTGCAGCATGCTAGGCTAGAATTACTTGTTCGCCTTAATATTGAATTGCCATTTCTGAATATTTTTCTGTTGCTACTGTGTATTTACATTGGGACTACAGATGTGGGATTCCGGTAGCTTCCCCTCCCCCCCCCCTTTTGCCTGTTTATTTTGGGACTACGGATATGGGATTCCGGTAGATCCTCCTGCAAAGTTATATGGAACTACGGGAATGCACCCGGTAGATTCCCTCAGTACTGGGTATTTACATTTAGGACTACGGAACGGGATTCCGGTAGATTCCCGCGCACTATGAGTTGGACTACGGGACGGGATCCCGGGAGATCCATTGGATATGTAGATATGGGACTACAGGACGGTATCCTAGGAGATCCCCGATTGTTATTTTGGTGCTAAGTCGCATTTCTTTCTCTGTTTTGCCTTGTCTCTGTAATAGTTGTTGTTGCGCTTTTTATATTCTGTGTTACTTTTACTGTTGTATTTATTTATACTATTCTGTTATACACTGTCAAACTTTATATCTTATTTAACCTCAGTAGGGCCCTGACCTTCTTTGTCACTACCCGACCGAGGTTAGGCTTGGCACTTACTGAGTACTTATATGGTGTACTCATGCCCCTTCTGCGCATGTTTTTCATGTGCAGATCCAGGTACTCTGACTCAGTTCTATCACCCTTTAGGAGAGGCGACTGCTCCAGCGACTTCGAGGTATATCTGCCGCGTTCGCAGAACGAGGAGTCCCTTTCTATTCTAGCTTTTAAATATTTGCCCTTCTGTATTTCTTTTCCTTGTTAGATATTTGGAGTTAGAGTACTGTGTAGTGATCCTTAGCTTGTGATTCATGGGTTTTCGGATCTTGGAAGTATGTAACGGTTTAAGAGTTAAATATTGTGTATGCCGAGTGGTACTTTTAAGCACTGTTTTATCACTCTTCATTTTGTTTTAATTTGGTTTTATTTTCGCACTTTGGTTATCTTCCGCAATTTAGGCTTACTTAGTCGTAGAGGACTAGGTGCGGTCACGATGGTTCACGGAGGGCGAACCGGGATCGTGATAGTAATTCCTGAACAATGATAGCATTGTCCACTGCTCTGTGACCTTTATGAAAAGCATATTGGGTAGGATTGATTAATTTTTGAAGGAAGGGTTTAATCCTATTTACAATAATTTTGGAGATGATTTTTTATAGGGTGTTACATAAGCTGATTGGCCTGAAGTGGGAGGTAGTTGTAGGTGTTTTTATTTTTTTGAATCAAACAAATATAAGTTTTGTTTAGCTCAGGGGGAATGTGACCTTGATGGAAAATTTAGTTGCAAAAATTTACGATAGATGTTTCTTACTGTGGCCAAAATTTCTGATAAAATAATAGGTGTAAACCATCCGGGCCTGGAGATTTAAGAGGTCAGAAGGACTTGACAGCTTCAATTATTTTCTTCTCAGTTAGTTAAGTTGAAATTGAATTGGCTTCTTCCTGTGAGAGAGTATTGTGAGTTGTTGTAGTATAGTGTTTATTTGAATGGGTGTGGGATATTGTATAAAGAGATTGATAGTAAGTAATAACTATGTACTGTAACTGGTGAATGTCGGCGATCTAATTACCTGCCGAATCTTTTAAAGCGATTACTCTGTTACGACGCCTTCTTTTAATAGTGGACAAATGGAAAAATTGCATGTTAGCATCCCCTTGGTTTAGCCAATTTACACGAGATTTTAATTTCCAAAAATCCTCTTCAAGTACTAAAAGATGGTTGTATTGAGTTATAAGATCCTTTTTCAGGTGTTGAAGGAAATTACTAGTGGGATAGTAAGGAGATTTTTGTATCCCTGCTAGTCTAGCTTGATTATTATTTTTTTATAAAAAATATTACCAAAGGACTGGTTATTCGAAAGTTTTACTAGTTCTGTAAAATCCTCTATAGCATTAAGAATTGGGGGGTCATGCTGCCATATTTGATTAATTAGGAGAGGAAAATCTTGGTGGGATAGCCATATTGTTTCAAATCTAAATAATTCACCTTTTTTATGAAGTTTTGTGTTAAGGGTTAGTAGTAGAGGACACTGGTCTGAATGGGTTCTAGGTAAGTGATACACAATTGCTTCCGGATATAGATTTAACCATTCGTAATTTGCTACTATACAGTCTAATCTTTCAAGTATCATAGCTCCATATTTCCTTTTATTAGTCCAAGTATATTTTCTACCCCTAAAGCCTAAGTCTAACATGTTATAATAATTAAAACAATTAAGCATCATATCTGCTCTACTATTTTTTAATGAGCATCCCCCAAATTTTTCATTGGAGTATAAAATTTCGTTAAAATCACCCCCAACTAACCATGGTCCTTTATAATTATTCGTAATATTCATTAGATTTTTCCACAGTACTTTCCTAGATGATAAACTAATGCTAGCAGATATTTCAGAAAATAAAAAGATTGGCCGTGGGGATGTACCTGCACCATGCAATGGATTTCCTGATTGGTGACCACAAGTACAGTAACTTGAATTACAACATCATTCTCTTACACCCCAATCCCTCTTGACTGCCCTTCAGCTGGGGCTTGTGAGAGATGATAGAAATCAAAATCTGCTTTTACATTATGGTGATATGCTATGTGTGTTTCTAAAAGCACTACTAGTGGAGGTTGATAGTAATTAAGTAGTGAACGAAAATTTCTATGAAAGTTAGGTGATTGTGCACCCCTACAGTTCCATATGACGAATTTCATTGAGCTTTTGTGCGAGGGTGGGTGGTGGTGTTGTGGTGTGCTCCAACGACACTGGATTGAGCTAACTTACCTCCTGTGGTATTTTACATAGAGTCGGCATGATCACTGCTACGAACTTTCCTGCTTCTGGAATGATAGGGGGCCTTAGCTTGATTAGGCACTTGGACAGCTCTGGTGGACAGTTGAGCACCATTTATTTTGTGTATTGCTCTTTGAGGACGGAAATAGGGCATGCTCCTAGCCATACTGGCTCTGTGCGAGTTTTCTCATTTACTCTATTAGTGCTGCTATTTCCTGTGGAGTTAGCAGTTCTTGATCTCCTGGGCTTGGTGGTTATGGACTCATTGAGGAGGAGGGGGAGAGAGTGAGTGGTTTGAATGGACTCATTGGAGACGGTGGAGGTAGAGTTTGTGGTATGTGTATGTGTTCGTGTATCCAAGGGATTGGAGACTGTGTTTGTGGGTAGAATGGTAAGTCTGCATAGTGTGGTGGCTAGGACGGAGGCTGGTATTGATGGAATGGATTCCACCATGTGTTGGTGGGCTGTATTGGGGTGGTTGTCCAGTTGTACTGGTCGTAGAATTTCACTATTGTTGTCATTACCTCTGTGATTATTTGAGCTAATTATTGGGGATTTTGGAGGCGTATTATAACCTGTTGATTGTTGACAATCATGGAGAATGTTAGTGCATGGATTTGGAGACCCATTTCCAACCATGATTGAGGAGGATGGAATGGATTGGGGTACTGTGATGTGTAGATCATAGGGTATGTTGGAGGTGGAGGTTGTGTGTGTGTTGTTCTTCATGGGTTGTGGGTGGAGAAAGTGTGTGTTGAGGGGTTGAAATGGTAGCATAGAGGGCCTGCGATGTTGGGTCCTCAAAGGAAAAATTGGAGCATGGTGTCTTTGCATGGTTATATTGTGGTGTGTACTCTGATATATGTGAAGTATTGGAGCGTAGGAGTGTGAGTGTTAATGATTGAGTAGTGTTTATAGTAGTTAGGTCATTGGGTAATGAAGTCGGTTGAGTGTGTTTAGTGAATGAGTTTTCGTGTGGGTTGGGCTTAGCACGTGGTCTGCAATTGGGTGAGGAATGTTGCATGGAGAGGGGATTGGCAGTGGTCGTTTGGGTGGTGGAATGTGAAAGAAGTAGTTGTATATCATTATGGGTAGTAGAGATACCTTGTGGCCTTGGTGTAGGGTTTAGGACAGGCATGCAAGAGGAATTCTAATTAGTTGTGAAGGGAGGTGGGTGTGACGTGGTGTATGGGAGTTACCTTGCCGTCAATAGGGTTACTATTTACTCTAGGAGTTTGTGATATAGGGTTATGATTATTCTTTGTATTTTGAGGTGGGTCGTGTACGTGTGAGTGGATTGGAAACGACCCAGGTGCAATGGCAATTGTATGGTTTTGGACCATAGTTTTGCCTAGTGAGCTTGCGGTCTACTTAGCTTGAACTTTGGAGGAAGAGGTGGGCGCTATGTCGTTTGAACAATTTAAAAATTCAAAGTGTTTTTTAATAGATAGTATATGATTAAGAGGGAGTTGTTTAGGTGATTTATCAAATAATGGAGAATTAATTACATTAGGAGATTTAGTCGGCATACCTGGGTGGTAGTTTGCTACCTTTGTCTCTAGTGGTTGTTGGATGCCTATTGTTGTAGTTGCTAAAGCTGAGTTGGTGGCAACATTTATGTTGATGATTTGGTCGATTGATCGCCTGTGAGCTTTGGTCTGCCTTTTTGGAAAAATAACTATCTTCCATTCTTCTTGGGGTGGCATGTCCTTCGTATCTTGTTGTGTAGGTAATGAGTTATGAGTTGATGGTGGTGGTGTAGTTTTGAGACCTATGGTTATAGGGAAGTGGGTGGTGATATGGCCTATTCGTCCACAACAAACACATAACATATTAAAACTTTTATATAAGATCTGTTAGCGATGGTTTCCTATAAGTACATGTGATTTTAAAGGTATTTCAAGGGGTACATTAATACAGATTCTAGCATATCGACCCCTTGATGTAGATGATGTGCATGTATCTATTTTGAGAAATTTTCCTATTTTATTACCTACTTTTTGGAGGATATGGGTGTCATAAAATTTAGTAGGTAGCTCCGGTAGGCGTGACCATATGGTTGTGTATGCAAGCTTTGTCGTAGATGCTAGGAACCTTGGTTTCCATCGTCTAACGGATAGAAAATGGCCTAAGACAAACCATGGGCCTTCATGTAAAGTTTTAGTCGTATTTTCTTGTCTTTGATACTTAATAAGAAAGAAATCATTGCCCAGATCGATAAGGGCTAATGTTTAAGTGGGTTTCCACAGTTGTTGTAATTTTTGTTTGAGGGTGAGATGATTCACTTTTCTCCCAAAAACTTTGATGATTATTGAATTTTCCCATGGAGAGTATAGTCTCTCCTTATCCTCTATGGATAGTGGAATGAAATTTTCTGCAGTGTATATGGGAAGAGTTTCTTCTGACATGTCAATATGGTAAGGGTTTGTATGGATTATTGGTAGTGAGGTGTTATTGTGGTTGAGTAAGGTTCGAAGGAATGATTGAGTAGGATGGCTTTGGATTGGTTCGTTAATATTCATGGAATTTGAATTAGAGTCAGGAGGGGCAGGGATTGGGACTGGAGTATTTTGTGACATTGTGGATGTTGTGGATTCATAAATGTTTTAGAGATAGGTGAGAGCTTCTCTCACTAAATGGTAAAAGAAATCTACTTCTTATTTATAAAACTTATATGTCTACTGTAGGTTAATTCTAAACGAATTAAGGATCAACATATAATTCAATATTGGATATATAATAGCTTTCACATCAGTATGGTATTATTTGCTTCGATTTCGATCTTTAACATTGTCGATATCAATGGCGTAGATCTATAGTAGCGAGTTCAGCAAAATTCAGTATTCAGCTCTGAATTTATGCTTATTTAAAGAAGTAAAACTAATACAGTGCGGATTATACATTTTAAATTAGTCACTGTTTAATGCAGGACCACGTGGAAAAATGAATAAAAACAAACTTGATTATTGTAGACTAAAACACAGTCAGAACCATAGGCAACAATTTCATTTGTTATCGAAGAGAATAATATTCATAAAGGCAAAATAAATATCTGCCGCCCGGTAGAATTTAATAAAAAATATTTTGTATTAGTAAGTGCACGGTTCGTTACAGAGAATATGATATTCACTGCCTTCTGTTACACAGTCTTCAATGGTCCTCATAATTATCATTTAAGAGGGGCTTAATCCGAGGACCTTGTTCCTAAGTGTAGCTATAAATAGTGAGTTTCACCATCATTGTAAGGGAGAGAAATTTTCTAGCAAACTTATATTATAGTCAATCCAAAGCTTTATATATTTTTCATCTCCTTATCACTTGATTTGATCGTTGTTGTGCCCGGAAGCCTCGCTCCCGGAATCACTATTTCTGTTATCTTATCTTCATTCCAAGGCTAAGTATTTCATTTTTCTTCTATTATTTTATTATTTTAGGATTGAATCAATTCACTTGTCTAGAAACTACGTATAAATTCAACTGTAGCGTTTTACAGGTAAATAGTTTGGCACCCACCGTGGAGCCTAGACAACGTTGTAATTAAGTTGATCCTTGTCTCTTTCACTAAATTGTTCTGATTATTTGTCTTAGCAAAAAATCACAAAAGATAGCAGATAATGATGTTAACAACATGCACAATCCTAAAGTTCAAGTAGACCAACCTCGTTATGAGGATTCAGTCAGTGACACCTACGATGAGGGAAACGATGCTTCCCCGGTCTACGACATACAGTATCCACGATATGTTCAGGAGGCGACTCCCGATGATGCGGAAGAGGAGCATGTTGTTGATGCGGTAAAGGTCTTACAAGAGCAACAAGCAGTCATTCTAGGACACCTCACACGGTAGGATCAGGTTATGACGGAGTTGAAACAAGTGTTTTTGGGGGCTTCCAACAACACGAATAGGCAAGGTCCAGTTCCATCCGGCACTCCCACAAATCAATCAACGCAGAGGGTGGACAAAAACACCTGAGGGGCGGGGCTAGTTTCAAGAATGAACTCTTATGGTTTATAAGAGACGTGAACGGCCACATGGACAAATTCCTGGGCACGCCACCAGTTCTTAAAGGTCCGGCCTCAAAAAGGTATACTCAGTTGCCGTACAAACAAAGCGCGACACCTGAATTAATCCTGAAGCGGTTTAAAATATCTGACGTGCCAAAGTACTATGGAACTTCACACCCTCGGGAGCATATTACCACCTATACAACGGCGGTGAAGGGGAATGATTTAGCTCTGCACGATATTGAATCTATTTTGCTGAAGAAATTTGGAGAGACCCTCACGACGGGGGCTTTGATGTGGTATTCGTTGTTACCTGAACATTCCATAAATTTATTTGTGATGCTTACAAATTCTTTTATTAAGGCTCGTGCCGGTGCAAGAAAGGTACATGACTGAAAGGCCGCATCTTCATAATTGCACAAGGAGAGACCGAGTTGCTGCGAGAGTTTGTTACCTGGTTCCAAAAAGAAAGGATGTTGCTACTGGCTGTTTCGGATGAATAGGCGGCTAAAGCATTCACCAAGGGTTTGAATCCGATAAGTTCAGATGCTTCCCGAAAAATGAAGGATACCCTGCTTAAATTCCAAACGACGAACTGGGCGGATGTTCCCAACCGATACGAATCTAAGATAAGGATTGAAGATGATTGTACTTGTTGGCTTCCCAACATTGGTAAAAGGTCAGGAGAAGAATAAGGAAAAGCAAAAAGATGATTTGATATAGAGAGACGACCTTCAAGGAGCCAATTTTTTCCGTACGAACAGGCTAAAGGACGTGGAAGAGGTTTCCAGTAGGCGGACAGGTTCACTACCAACAGAAGAACTGATAGCGATCGGAGCAACAGATCATTGCAGGATAAAGAAACGTCAGGTATGCGAGATCCCTCTTATCCTAAGCTATCAGAATACAATTTCAACATCAGTACAGTGGAGTTTGTATCAACTATGAGAAACATCATAGAAGCACGGTTCTTGAAGCCGATGAGGTACGATTCTAGCCAGAGCGATCCCAACTTGTAGCGTGACTATCATGAGAGGAATGGCCACCGTACTGGGGACTGCCAACATCTACGGGAAGAAGTGGCGACACTATTAAAGAAAGAGCATCTGAGATAATTCTTATGTGACCGGGTCAAGAACAACTATGGTCGCAACCGGGATAATGCGGAATCCTCGAAAGCAGGAGAAGATCCCCTACTCCAGACAATTAACATGATTTTTGGGGGGATCGAGATCAATGGAGTTACTTTCCCCGCAGAAAAAAAGATAAAGGTATCTATAACCATAGTAAGAGACTCTAAGAAGTTGCCGATGATGACATCACTTTAACGAAGAATGATGCAGACGGATTGCTACTGCCACACAACTACGCATTGGTAATTTCTTTAAATGTTCTGAATTTCAAAATCAAACGTGTTCTGGTGGATCTAAGAAGCTTGGCCAATATTATACAATGGAGGGTATTGGAGGAAGACAAACTTATTGGAAGTATTATTCCGGCCGCAAAACTCCTTGCCGGGTTCAATATTGTGAGCGTGACAACCCGAGGAGAGATTTTGCTGCCCACGAATGCCGAAGAAGTGACGAAGACATCTCTTTTTCAAATGGTAGATGGCGACTTGGGATGTAATATTATTCTAGGAAGATCTTGGTTGCACGAGATTAGAGAAGTACCGTCAAAGTATCGGCAAATGTTCAAATTCCCAACGTTTGAAGGAATCAATAAGAAAAGGGGAGATCAACTGGCAGTGAGGGAGATGAATACGATTTCATGCGGTAAGGGAAATGAATGCAATTACAGGAACTGATGCCTTCTCCCGAATCAAGTGAAATTAACCAGGAGAAAGAAGCATCAGGATCTTATCAGGTGCCAAGATACTTCCAGGAGCCGGAGGAGACGGATGCAACAAAATCAACAGCGGAAGATCTTGAGCAAGTTGCGTTGTTTGAAAAATTCCTAGAGAGGAAATTCCACTAGGGGACAGGATTGCATTCTGATCTCAAGTCTGGATTTATTGAATTTCTTAAGAATAATGTCGATTGTTTTTCATGGTCGCATGTGGATATGACAGGTATCCCAATCGAATTGGTCATGTACAACCTATGCTTGGATCCAAACGTCCCTCCAGTAAGACAAAAGAAATGCTCAATTGTGGAGGCCAAGAATAAATTTGTCAAATAAGAGGTAACTCGCGTACTTGATATCAGTTCGATCTGAGAGGTAAAGTATCCAGACTGGCTAGCTAATATAGTGGTAGTTCCTAAGAAGAACAATAAATTTCACATGTGTGTAGATTATAAGGACTTGAATTAGGCGTGCGCAAAAGATTTGTTCCTACTGCCAAATATTGATAAAATAATTGATGCGACGGCTGAGCACGAATTAATAAGTTTCCTTGATGCTTACTTAGGGTACAACCAAATTAAGATGAACCCGGAGGATCAGGAAAAGACCTCGTTCATAGCAAACTTCGACACATTTTGCTATAATGTGATGCCCTTCGGGCTAAAGAACGTCGGAGCCACTTATCAGCGACTCATAAACAAGATGTTTGAAAAATAAACAGGGAAAATTATGGAAGTTTATATATACATATTCTCATTAAGTCTTTGAATGCAGGAGATCACCTTAGATGCAAGAGACTTTTGACATCTTGAGGAAGCATAACATGAAGTTGAACCCCGAGAAGTGCACATTCGGGGTCAGCTCTGGTACGTTCCTAGGATTTCTGGTGTCACAAAAGGGGATTGAGTTAAATCCCATAAAGATCAAGGCCATCGAGGATATCCCTGACCAACTTCCTACCGTGAAAGAAGTCTAAAGGCTCACCGGGAGATTGGCCGCTTTACCCAGATTCATTTCTCGGTAATCAGAGAAATGCCACTGCTTCTTTGCTCTACTCAAAAAGAAAAACAACTTCGAATAGACTCTAGTATGCCAGCAGGCTTTGAGAGAATCGAAAATATACTTGTCAAGCCCTCTATTACTTTTGAAACCAAGGAAGGTGAAACACTATCGGTCTACCTTACAGTCTTAGAAGTAGAGGTAAGTGTAGTTTTGCTCCGAGAAGTTAAAGGTACGTAATCTCCTATTTATTACATCGGTAAAATTTTAACGGGAGCGGAGACTCGCTACCCGCACTTGAAGAAGCTGGCCTTAGCTCTCGTAATCACTACTCGGAAGCTGAGGCCCTACTTCCAATGTCACCTGATAGCTCTGGTAATGACATTTCCCCTATGGAATATCCTCACAAACCTGAACTTTTAAGTAGGCTGGCCAAATAGGCAATCGAAGTGAGTGAATTTGACATAGAAAATAAACAAAGGACTGCGATTAAGTCACAAATCTTGGCTGACTTTATGGTTGATTTCAGTCCGGGATTGTTACCAAAGAGACAGTCATGGTGTGAGAATCGACATCAAGAATTTGGACATTATTCACGGACGATGCCTCCAACGTAAACAGGTCTAGGCTTGGCATAGTGCTAACCATGCCTTCGGGAGAAACCCTAAGGCAACCCATCACAACAGTCCCTTTAACTAATAATGAAGCAGAGTATGAGACTTTGATTGCAGGACTCGAACTGGCCCGGGGACTAGATTCTGAGGTCATAGAAATCAGTGCGACTCACAGCTTGTGGTAAATCGGGTCTATGGGATCTTTGAAACCAAAGAAGAACGCATGCAACAATACGTGGGGAAGGTCTAGGCTCTACTGGCCTGATTTCAGGAATGGTTGCTCACTCACATCCCAAGGGAAGAAAATGCAGAAGTAGATGCACTAACTAACCTCGGCTCATCAACATAAATAAAGAGATCGGAGTTCGAGACGGTAGTACAACTGATGCATTCTATCCTGGATGCAGATAGCTATTACGAGCTAAATACTACTAATTTGGTCTGGGCTGAAGGAATGAGATCATCGTTTATCTCGAGCACGGGAAATTATCTGAAGATTCCAAGGCATCTCGGGCGTTGCATGTAAAAGCAACACGGTATAGCTTAGAAGTAGGGCAATTGTACAGAAAATTTTTCCAAGGACCACTGGCCCAATGTTTGGGAACAGCCAAAGCAAATTATGTTATGCGAGAGGTCCACGAAGGGATATGCGAAAAGCCATTCGGGCGCAGATTCCTTAGTATTAAAACTTATAAGGGTAGGATATTATTGACCTCGTATGGAACAAGATATCAAAGCTTTCTTACAAAAGTGCTATAAATGCCAACACTATGCACCGTTAGTACATCACCCGGTAGAGTCATTGCATTCAGTCCTGTCTCCTTGGCTGTTTATGAAGTGAAGGATGGACATCGTCGGACCGCTGATGCCGGCTCCTGGTAAGGTAAGATTTCTTTTGGTTTTAACTAACTATTTTTCTAAGTGGGTGGAAGTAGGTCCTTATAAAAAGGTCGGCAAACGCGAATGGTGGATTTCTTATGGTAAACCATAATCTGTAGGTTCGGAATACCAAAAGAAATAGCATGTGACAATAGGCCATAATTTATCGGCATAAAAATCACAAAGTTTCTTGAAGATTTGAAAATAAAGAGGATCACATCTTCACCATATCAACCGAGTGCAAATGGTCAGGCGGAATTGACGAACAAAGAGGTTATACAAAACATCAAGAAGAGGTTGGAAATGGCTAAAGGTAAATGGCCCGAGGAACTACCCGGAGTTTTATGGACATACCAAATGACGGCCAAATCGAGCACGGGGGAACTCCTTTTTCCCTTGTGTATGGAGTCGAAGCCTTAATTCTAGTGAAAGTAGGGAAGCCTACCTTAAGGTAATTCCAGGCAAGCGAACGAGCGAACAATGAAGCAATGTTGGTCAACTTGGAGTTACTCGATGAGCGCATGGACTTAGCACATATAAGGATGGTAGCACAAAAGCCGAGAATGGAGATATATTACAATCTAAGAGCCAACCTTTGTTATTTTAAAGTGGAACATTTAGTTGTAAGGAAAGTAACTCAAAACACTCTGTAAACAGTGCACGGAAGTTAGGACCAACCTGGGAAGGCCCCTACCGCATATCAGCTGTCACCGGGAAAGGCTCATACGATTTAGAGAATTATAACGGAGAAAATTTACCAAGAAATTAGAATGTGGCTCACCTCAAAAGATACTAGTGCTGACAAACATCGTTCGTACTGGAAGTATGCACTGCACACTTTTTTCCTTCGTCTGGTTATTGTCCTAATTGGGTTTATGGCAATGTTTTTAATGAGGAAGCAATGGAAATCATACTACGAAGAAAGTTTCAATGGCTTCAATAAGACCTTTAATAGCAAGGCACACAAGCAAAGAACTACTCTGGGACGGTTAAATAATCTTTAGCTCTGTAGCGAAATTCCCATCGTGAAAATAAGCTTTCTATAAAGCAGAGGTTACCCAACCGTTCACAAGTGCAGACCACTAGAGAATTGTTAGATAGTCTTTTGCTCGATAGCATAAATTCTTAAGTGGAAGCAACATTTATTATCGAGTGGAATATTGTCTAGCAATTCATTAGTGGGATCCTCGAAGGTGCAAGATTCCTAGTGTTTCAATTCGCATTCTTCACATTAGAACACTGGGGGATGATATGAGAAGGCTTATGTAATAACTGTTACCGAGGCACAAAAACCAGGACATAATTATATCATCGGGACTAGGGACTGCGTGCCGAGCCTCGTAAAAATAAGTTGTACAAACTAGCCACAAGAAATGGCAATTTCTCTTTAACATAATGAATGTGTATGTATTTTTTGAAAATGAAAGGAATAAATTAATGTCCTTTAATTTTCTCATCCTTTCTCATGTCTAATCGATGAATTTATTTTATTATTTGAAAGTTAAACAAGTACTTCAAATGCTAGTGCCATAATGAACAAGAGTTGTCCTCTTCAAGAGTACCATAAATATAAGAGGGCCCTCTCTTATGAAAACCCTCATATTAAAGGGTTGATTTTGGTAGAACCTATGCTTGGAATCAAAATGTTTTTGGGGAAAAATACACCCAAGGCTTCATATAATAAGACAAAAACAACATAACTTGCGCAAAACGCTTAAGCAAAAAGAAGAGAATGTAGAGACTTAAACTTGCATAAATGTTCAAATGAAAGAAAGAGTCAAATAATACGTGATAGAAATGATGTAACTATTTATAATAACGTGCCAAACTAGCACAGTTACAAAAGTTGAAAAAGAAAAGAAAAGTGAAATTGTTGCATCTACGGGACTCGGAGGAAGAGAAGTGTCCACGTCTTCAGGGGAAGTAGGTAGATCCGCTGATGGTTCAACATTTTAGCCCTCGTCAGTTTGGCCTTCAACATCCTCGTGTTTGGTTTGCTCTTCAATTCCCAAAGTTTCGGGAAAAGAACTAGAAGAATCGGGCTTTACTGGGAGACTACTCTTAGCAGCTAACTCAAGGTCACGAGCCTTAGCAATTTCAGCATCAAAGTTAATGATACCAGCTTTGGCCTCTTCCAAGGTTTTTCTCCTCATACTGTACATAACGTAATTTTTCTCCTTAGCTTGGCTCTTAAGTTCTTCTTTGAGTTGGGTTACCTCAGCAGAAAGGGTTTCCCGGGCGGATCTAACAGACCTGAGGCTAGCATCATGGTCACGAATAGTTGAACTAAAGAGCCTATTATGCTCGATAGTTTTATTATGCTTATCCTCCAACTGGGCATGTTTCACTGCCACAGCAGCAAGCTCTTCAGTTTTGGAGTTCAAGGCTGTCTCTAAGTTGGTCAATCTTTCAGCGGAGGCAACCTCACGGTCGGTTGCAGCAAGAATGGTACTATGTACCTCAGCCCATTTGACTCTGGCTTCATCAAATTTAACCCTCAGTGGGCCAATCTCTTTGCTAAGGGTTTCCAATTCTTGCTCGCTTTGCTGCAAACGAGTCTCCAATACAACGACCTCAGCAGCTTGGCCTCTAATTCTGAGAGGCGGATGGCATTTTGCTCCCGCTCGGCCAAAAGCTGATCCTGGGCAGAGGTAAGTTCTTCCTTTTCCCGAATCAACCTTTGGAGGCCTTCAGAAGCAAGAAAATTGGCCTACAAAGAAATGGAGATAAACTCAGGATATTTTTTGTCAAAAATAGAAGAAATAACAAAGGAAGTCAATAGTGTATAGAAATATCAAAGGAAGTCAAGAGTGTACTGTTGCGGCATTGTGCATGGCTTTGTTCAACAAGCATTCTCCGAGAGAGCCTATCTTTTTCCAATATTTCGGCTTTAGATAATTAGCAAGCTCCACTGGCCGAGATAACAAGTTGCATCCGGTGGATACCGAGAGGGTAACACTCTTCTGCCTCTGCAGATCCTCTGAGGGGGGGAGTGTAGTTTTGCCCCAAATTACCATGAAATGGGGACTGATGGAATAGAATACCCTATTCTCCAGCAAACACGGTTGGAGGATGTGATGTAGTAGTTGCTGGTGGAAGAATTGGTGATGGTGGATTTAATGTAGCAGTTGGTTGTGCTGGTGAAGATGGAGATGAAGCTGAGGGTATGAAGGGTGAGATGCGGTTTCGACAAACGCAATGCTAGTTGGTGGTTGCTCATCAACTGAAGATGGAAAGGATCCGGTACTCAACCCCAAAGTACCGGGAGAAGTGACTGGGATCCGGAAGCATGAGTCGGTATTCTCTGCCATTTCAAATTCCCCCAGAGCCGAGACACTATCATTGGATAGTGTAACTAACTCAACAGTGATCAGTCTGTTAAATTGAAGATGATCGTTGTCTTCTATGAAGAGAAGCTCCATCCTCGCTAGCTTCTTCCTCATCATCAATCATCACGGTATCATTGATCGGCCCGAGCGGAGGGCTCGTCAATACGGCTTTTGGAGATGACTCAAGGGCAGCAGTCTTTGCCCTCTTATTCTTTCCCCCGACCGTGGAGGAACGCCTTCTTTTTGGTTGCTTGTTCTCTGGCCAGGGACTCCAAGAAGAAACACTTGTGACAGAAGTAGGCCCAGAGACGCCTGCCTGTGAAAAAGCTTTCTTTAGCAACCTTGCCGCATCAATAGTATCAGCTATAATTTCCTCCTCAGAGACAACAACCGAGCTCTAGGGCAGACCTATATTTAGCAGAAGTTAAACTTACCATGATTTCAGGCCTTCCACCCTTATTTAAGGGACAAGTCTTTCCATGAGCGGGTTTTGGGTGTAGTTACATCCAAAATTGTTTGGACCCACTGGTCTAAGCACTCAACCCTAGGTGAACCCACCGAGTCGCTGAGGCAGAAAAAGAAAGAAAAGTTAATAATGACGAGGAAAGAATCTTTGACAAGGAAAGAAACATACTTTATACTTACGAGTGCGGTTCCACAGTTTTGGGAAGGAAAGAGCTGAGGCCGGGATGATGTCACTGGTGGCAATTGAAACAAACCGTTCCATCCACCCACGGTCACTATCATCATCCATGCTAGATAATAATGCATGGTGGCCCCGTTTGCTGAAGTTGATCATCCCCCTAGGGAAGATCTTGGGGGAATAGAGGTTCATCACATGAGCTAAAGTTAGCTCCTTCCTCGTTTCCTCGCATAGGTGCCAAAGGCAAGCAATTGTCCTCCACATGGAGGTACTCAACTGCACCAAACACACTTGATAGCGGAGGCAAAACTCCACAATGACGGAGTCAAACTCTCCACTCAGAGAGAATATTCCCAAAGTGAAGGGATACGTATAAAAATACGCAAAACCCTTATTGGGTAAGGTTACCCGCTCCGCCAGGTCGGGAGCAATAATGTCTAGGTCTTGGCAACGCCAGTCTTCCTTTATAGCGGGAATGCTGGAAGGGCATATGGAATAAGGATATCTGCTAACGGCCTATGTACGGGAGCTAACAGAAGGAAATTTCTCTTTAAAGTCTTTTGTTGTAACAAAACTTCTAGGGATGATGGTGTTTATCGTTGGAGGAGTCGCGTCCTCGGCTTTGTCCTTATTTTTCGAGGAACTGGTATTCTTTGAAGAAGAAGACATTATACATTATGGAAGAAGGAAAAGATTTTTCGTTCGAAGAGAGTTAAAAGAAAATTGAAGAACGAAATGCCAGTAGAATGAAGGAAGTGTGAGAGAGTTTGGAGAATTAAGGAGCATGAATGAAGGAAGTTGATACGTATAAGTAAAGGTTTAGGCGGCTAAGTTCGTGGCCATGATTACCTCGATAACCGGCAAAAGTTATGCTGAATCGCGGGATGACACGTGTTCGGGGTATTAAATGCAGAGAGACATGCGTCTAATCAACCGTCAGAAGCTTTTCGGAGGGCAGCAGAGTAATTCCCGCCAAAAAGAATGTTTCTACCAACTTCCCGATGACACAAAGTTTAGCCACCGGAAAGCAGTGGGATTATATGTATAATGTAAAATATGTTCATATTTAATGATCATGTGAGAATGCGACACGTGGAGTCGAAGACAGAAAACAGTCAGAACCACAGGCAACGATTTTATTTGTTACCAAGGAGAACAATATTCATAAAGGCGAAATAAATGTCTGCCACCCGGTAGCATTCAATGATTAATATTCTGCAGCATTAAATGCACGGTTCGTTATAGAAAATATGGCATTCAATATCTTCCGTTACACATTCTTCAATGGTCCTCATAATTGTCATTTAAGAGGGGTTTGATCCTAGGACCTTGTTCCCTAGGTGCAGCTATAAATAGTGAGCCTCACTATTATTGTAAGGAAGAGGAATTTTCTGGTAAGCTTATATTATAGTCAATCCAAAGCTTTATATATTTTTTATCTCCTTATCATTTGATTTGATCGTTGTTGTGCCCGGAAGTCTCGCTCCCGGAATCACTGTTTCCGTTATCTTATCTTCATTCCAAGGTTAAGTATTGTATTTTTCTTCAATTATTTTATTATTTCCGAATCGAATTAATTCACTTGTCTAAAAATCACGTATAAATTTAACTTTACCGTTTTACGGGTAAACATTGTCCTCATCCAATTCCTACAAATTTAGCCACCATAGGAATAATACGATGTAGAAATGCAACCAACCAGAAATTTATATAGCTTTACCTTGTTAAGCCAGGGGAACATGCCACATGCCCTGAATTCATTTGAATAATTTGGCAGACTCTTTCTCTATATGGTACATTCCTCCCATCTAGTTTTGCATCCTCACCTCATTTTATTACCATAATTTGGTTAGTTTATATGTTAAATGTCAATTTATCATTACTCTTCACTTATTCAATAAAAATATATAAATTACTTATCAGTTATCGTTCTTAGTCTATTTGCAACGTATTGAATTTCTTAATATCATTAATTTAGCTAGTGCATATTGGAAGTGGCAATGATGAGGAAACAAATCTAGTGTCTAGTATATATTTCTCGTCTGATTCTGATGTTGAACATATTTGTGTATATGTTTCTATATTATTTTACTCGCATCTAACCACTCTTTAGTTGTATTTTGTGAATAATATGCTCAACTTAGCTTAAATCCTGATATTACAGTAATTCATTATGTTTTGAATAGTTTAGAATGTTTGTTGAACAAAAAGGATACAAAAATAATTAGCCTGAGAGGGCCTGATTTTTAAAGGTTGGAAGCTCAACCATCCAGCAAACAGATTGCGGCAGCGAGAGGCAACATGACTACATGAGGATCACTGAAAGCTAATTATAGCTGTACGACGATACAGTTTAGGAGGAGGCTCCTGACGAAGCAGCACCTTAATAGTAATATAAATCCTATTGTAGTTTGGAGAATGGTAAATTTATCCAGCCGGAATATGCACCTAATGTAAAAGGAGATGGACGTAAGTTATAAGCTTTTCCTAAACTTCACGTTTCAGGGTCGTGGTTCTTTCGTGACTATTGTTATTGGATATTATATTTTGGCTTATTAATTTATCATATTGGTTTATTTATTCAGATGTGCGCTTAATTATTTAATTACTTAATCACCAATTTAATATTATCTACTGTCACGGCCCACATCCTAACATGTCGTGATGACGCCTATCGATGGTATTAGGCAAACCGGCATTTTCAAAATACTTCCAATATTACACAAAAAGATGGATCCAAAAAGTTTTTAAATAAATAAAAGTTTTCTTAAATAGGGGTAAAGCCCAAAATACAAGTGTCGAAAATAGCTTCCAATATCGGGATGTCACTAAGCCATGAGCATCTATACATAATCAGTCTAGAAATGAAACGAATATAATAGTTTGGATCCAAATACAACGAAAGAAAAGATAATGAAGGAGAAAACAAGGTGTGCGAACGCCAGGCAGCTACCTCG
The DNA here is from genome assembly GCF_000393655.2 of Nicotiana sylvestris. NCBI lineage: Eukaryota > Viridiplantae > Streptophyta > Magnoliopsida > Solanales > Solanaceae > Nicotiana > Nicotiana sylvestris. The sequence continues at coordinate 54,018,584 of NC_091060.1, read as the reverse complement.
CTATCTCCAACAGTCAGTTACGAGAAATATCAACACCTTCCGCCTCCAGAAACTCCTGGATCTGCACACGAAGTGCAGGGTATAGCGTGAGTACAACCAACTCAGTAAGTAACAATAATAAATAAGGAACTGAAAGATAGTGACGAGCTACACAGTTATAATTCATTTTCAGTAGTCTCAACAAGGAAAATAGACATGCTTCCCAAATCCGATAAATCAAGTCAAATCAATTTGTATATTCTAAATTCAAGTAAAACCAGATAAAGATACATTTCAGAAATTTCCAAAACAGTGATATAAGGCAACTATGTGCAACAATAACTCAGTCCTCCCATTCACTCCAACCTTACAATCACTCATTCCTCACAGTCCCTCATTCCTCACGATCACTCAGCACTCTGCACTCGGTACTCGGCACTCGGTAGGTACCTGCGCTCACTAGGGGTGTGTACAGACTCCGGAGGGGCTCCTACAGCCCAAGCGCTATATCAAGTCAATCATGACATAAATCAATGAAACATGTTGCGGCGTGCAGCCCGATCCCGTAAATATCCTCACAATCAAGCCTTCGACCTCACTCAATCATAAATCTCTCCAGTCTCTCGAGCTCTCAGAAACCCGAAAAATCAACCTAAACAACAATAACATGATCTATCATTAGGAATAAAGAGAAACTGAGATATGATATGCGAGTAAAAAACTAAAACTCAGTACAAATAGCATTTAGCAGGCAATTCAACATGTAATGCGGTCTCTGTGGGTCCCAACAGTACCAACACATTGCCTACACATAATTTTTTAGAAGATTTACAGTCAAATTTCGATAACACATAGAGAGCATATAGCTAAGAGCATGTCATGCATTTTTACAGTTTTCGCGGGACGGACCAAGTCACAGATCCCACGGTGCATGCCCATACGCCCGTCACCTAGCATGCACGTCACCTCTAAAATAATCACATAACACAAAATTCGGGTTTCATACTCTCAAGACCAGATTTAGAACTGTTACTTACCTCAATCCGAGCAAAATTCTACTCCAAAATGCCATTGCCTCGCGAATCGATCTACAAATGTCCCGAATGTAGCCACAATCAATACAATACAATCATTACGGGCTAAGGGAATCAATTCACACGAAAAATACGAAATTATAACCAAAATCCAAAATCGGCTCAAACCCGGCCCCGGGCCCACGTCTCGAAATCCAACAAAAGTCACAAAAATCGAAAGCCCATTCACCCACTAATCTAACCCTACCAAATTTACCAAAATCCGACACCATTTGGTCATTCAAATCTCAAAAATTCAGTCTCCAAATCCCTAGCCTCAAACCTCCTAATTTCACCTCAAACCACATAATCTAGGTGGAAAAAATAATGGCGAAACAAGATTATTGACCAAAAACGAGTACAAGAAGCTTACCTCAAGAATCCTCTCAAAAATCCTCTTCAAAATTGCCTAAGACCAAATTTAAAATGTTGAATTGAAGCCAAAATCGCGAACGCTCGTTTTAAACATTCTGCCCAGGCCTTTCGCACCTGCGGCCATATTTCTATTTTTTGCGGTCCCACTTCTGCGGTTAAAGTTCTGCTTATGTGGAAGTCACTTAACCAGCTGCCTCCACTTCTACAATCCCTGGACCGCATCTGCGCATATCGCAAGTGCGGCAAATGCCATCGCACCTACCGAACCAGCCGTTTCTGCGCCCTTCTGTCCGCTTCTGCGACCACGTAGGTGCTGGAAACTCTTCGCACCTGCGACCTCTGCTCAACTCTCCATTGGCTGCTTTTGCGGCTCTTCCACGCTTCTGCGGGCTTGCACTTGTGGTGCCTACTCCGCAGGTGTGGTTACACCAGCAGTAGTAAAACTTCAGCTACTTCTCTAACTCAATTCCAAGTCCGTTGACCACCCGAAATCAACCCAAGGCCCCCCAGACCTCAACCAAACATATCATCAAGTCCTAAAACCTCATACGAACTTAGAAAAACCCTCAAATCATCTCAAACAACGTCAAAAATATGAATTACACCGGGATTCAAGCCTAATGAACTTTGAAGTTTCGAAATTGTACAAACGACGCCGAAACTTATCAAATCACGTCCGATTGACCTCAAATTTTGCACAAAAGTCATAAATGACACCACGAACCTACTCCAACTTTCAAAAATCCAATCTGACCCCGATATCAAAAGGTCCACTCCCCGTCAAACTTTCCCAAAATTCCAACTTTCGCCAATTCATGCCTAATTCTACTATGGACCGCCAAATCACAATCTGGACGCGCTCCTATGCGCAAAATCACCTAACGGAGCTAACAAAATCATCAAAATATAAATCCGAGATCGTTTACATATAAGTCAACATCCGGTCAACTTTTCCAACTTAAGCTTTCAATTAAGAGACTAAGTGTCTCAATTCACTCTGAAATCACTCCGGACCCGAACCAACTAACCTGGTAAGTCATATAAGAGCTGTAGAATACAAAAGAAGCATAAAATAGGAGAACGGGACTACAACACTCGAAATAACTGACCGGATAGTTACAACTACAAATCTAAAGTAGAACTTGGGATAGTGAATTCTTGATGGCAAATAGGCTTGATAGAGCAAGTCTCTGAACTTGGGCCTTGGAGGATGATTTTGCGGTTGGAATAGAGATATATCTAAGAATCTTGTTTTAATTTATCATTATACAAGAATTACAAAGGTGCGTTCGATTGACTTAAATAAGCGAGAGGTACTTCGGGAGAATGCTACGAATAATATTAACCTTGCGATGTATAAACTAGATAGATTAAGAAGTTGAACTAATTGAAGAATACAATAAGTTGTTAGATAGCTCATAACCGTAGGTTTTTTTCATCTCATTGATAGTATAAAATCTGTATTTCTTCTATTTAAAGTTCATTGTTTGTTTTCTTTTCGTTTTAATTAGTTTATAGTCAAATACTTCTAAATTTAATTTTTATTTAGGTAATTAGGATAATCTAGTTAATGATTAGAGCATAAATCCCTATGTGTTAATACTCTACCTCATCACTTTAGTATTTGACAACCATGTACTTGCTTGTACTTTTGGTCGCAACAGATTCCAATTTCAAACGTGGACATTTGTGTTGTTGTCATAGTGCTGTAATAGGTTGCAGAATTGTACCCAACTATCCAGATATCTTCTATATGGCTCAATATTGGTCTACGGAATTTGGTAAATCCTGGTATATAAAAAGATGTACAAAAATTTTAGTCTGCACCACGTACCTTGCGGTAACTTTTAGACCATTCACTTTTCTAGCATGTTGGATCATGTAAAGCACAATTTAAGAGCACGATTCTTACCTTATTTTTTTTGGTGAAAAGAAAAATCTTAACTCCGTTTCAATTTATGTGAACCTATTTCCTTTTTAGTCCGTATAAAAAAGAATGACTCATTTCCTTATTTGGAAACAATTTACCTTTACACAAAGATTTATAGCCACACATAATAGATGTGCCTCATTTTAGACCACAAGATCAAAAGTCTTCTCTTTCCTTAAACTTCGTGCCCAGTCAAATGGGTTCACATAAATTGAAACGGAGGGAGTATTAATTATTTATGAAAACAATACAATATCCCTATAAAATTCTTTCAACTATCTAGCCCAGGCGGATCTAGCATTCTTGGACTAGTCAGTTCATCTTCCTCTCTAGCATCATAATACACTACCATATAAATTACCTATCCAGTCTAATGCGCTATTTCTTTTTCTTTCTATTCTGTGTACTCTATATTCGTATTTATCTTTGATTTGCTTGCATAGAAGCTGAGCATTTATCACACAATGATTCCAAACAGCTTCGTTCCCTTGCTCTCTATAATGCATACACTGTTTAACGAAAAAATAGTTTTTGTGATCAAAGCAAATAAAAGATAATTCGGGTTTCTAATAACCAATTTTACTTCAGTACTTTTCCTAATATTTATGAATATCAAATAATGAAAATAAAATATTGAGAGAATAAGAAAAAAGAAATCTTATTGATAATTGCAGCTTTCTTCCAAAATGAGAGAATAAGATCTTCAAATAGCAGAGAATCAAATATAAACGATTGACAGTATAATTTGAATTTTTCGATGAGAGTACAAGATATGGTAAAGGGGTTTATGTAAGGGTACAATACTGTCTTGCCCTACTTAATTCTAGCTCGTTACTAATATTTATTTCATTGATTATCCAAAAGTTTGGGTGGAAAGTTAAAACCTACGGTATGCTACTTTACTTTACCCAAAATTTTGTTTTAATTTTATTTTTATATACTTATATTGACATCCTTTTTGATTTTCAGGATTTGAAATACGCGAAGTTTGTCCTATGCCCGCTCGTACAGTTAGACTTGATGTCAACACTGCTCAAGAGCGGATTTTGAGTGTATCCTCTTCCAAGAGGAAGAATAAAAAACCCCTGGCCTCTGATAAAGAGGATGAATGTAAAGACCTTACCGAGGGTTTTACCTTCTAGGTCCTCGTTCCCCGAGTTAAGACTTCTCGTATGTACTTTTACTGTTTTATGACTTTTGGGGATGGTTGATTTGGTTCGGAAGGGTTCAGGTTAAATTTGGAACACTTAGTTCCTTAATAGTGGCCTAAGGTGGCCAAGTTTGACTTGAGCCAATATTTTAAGTAAATGACCTCGAAACCGGAATTTGATGTCTCCAATAGGTTCGTACAATGATTTTGGACTAGGGCGTGTGTTCGATTCGAGTTTCGGGTGATCCGGAGCATTTCAGCGCTTAATGTTGAAAGTTGGCGCCCTGAAGGTTTTAGAGTTTCTTCAATTTGGTTTGAAGTATATTTTAGTGTTATCAATTTCCGTTTGGGATTTCGAGTCTGGAAATATCTTTGTATGGTAATTTATGACTTGTGCGTAAAATTTGGCATCATTCCGAGTTGTCTAAGTGTGATTTGTTGCGTTTGGAGCTCGTTGAAGAATTTTGAAGTTCATAAGTTGATGAATTTGATTTTAGGGTACGATTCTTAGTTTTGATATTGTTTTATGTGCTTCTAGGCTTCAAGCGATTTCGTATTATGTTTATGGACTTATTGGTACAATTGGGCGGGGTGCCCGATGGCTCGAGTGTGTTTCGGATCACCCGGAGTTAAGTCTAAAATAGCAGATTTCCTGCTAATAATTTCCTTCGTCGCGAATGGGGAAGTTTCTTCGTGTTCGTGATGAAGGATTTGGGGCTGAACTATTTTTGCTCTTCATGTTCGCGAAGGCTTACGACCTGTGACCTTCGTGTTCGCGATGCGGGTCACGCGTTCGCGTAGAAGGGGCTAGGACTGGTGTCACCAGGTCGATTGCCCTGCGTGTTTGCGAAAGGCTGTTCGCGTTCGCGATGTGCTGGATGGCTAGATGTCACAATCACCAGGACCTCATAGCGTTCGCGAAGTGTCTTTTCTGGACCTGGGCAATTTTTTCCTTCGCGATCTCTAAGAAGGGATCACTGGGCAGAAACATAATAAAAATCGGGACAGGCCATTCTTTTTCATTTTCCACTTCTCTTGGCCGATTTTGGAGCTCTTGGAAGGGGATATTTCATCTAGCATTTTAAGTTAAGTTATTCCTACCCAATGTGAGTTTAATACATAGATTAGGAGTAAATTTTAACATAAAAATTGTAGAAATTATGGAACTATGTTGAAAAATCTAGTGTTTGGTAAAAATGATATTAGACCACGAAAATGACTATTGAATTGTGTAGAAATTATATATTTGAGTTCATAAGGTCATGGGTAACATTTGTCTATGAATATTTTGGAATTCAGGCACGTAATCTCGGGGGTAACTTTGAAGGACTTTTCAATTTGGGTTGGATAATTACTCTAATAGTTAAATTATGAACTTTTGAGCATACATCGATTGGTTTGTATGCCCTTTGGCTAGTTTCGGATAGCTCGACATCGATTTGAGGCAATTAGTGTGGTTGAGGAACCGAGTAGTTAACTTGGGAGTGAGGTAAGTCTCTTGCCTAACCTTGTAAGAGAGAATTAACTCCATAGGTGTTTAACTTGTTACTTGTTAATAATTGTGGGTGCTACGCGCGCATGAAGTGACAAGAGTTTGTAATAACTAAAATTATGTTATGTCTGGGTAGACATAGGACTTTATCATGAAATATTTGTATTATTCGAACCCAACTTGTTAGTTTGATAACTTGTATTAATAATTGAAATTTGATTAGAGATTATGTTAGATCGAGCTTCATTACTTTGAGTTTGGTGGAATATTCAATTGTTGATAGAAAATTTATGCTCCTTTATGTACCTATCTTGGTGTTGTAAACGTATGTTCCGTAGTCCAAAGAGTTTTCCTACTCATGTGGATCGGGCCGAATGCATTGGCAATATTTATATATAATGAGATGTATCTATGAATCAGGTAGTACAACCTCGGTAGTGTAAGTACACGATTATTATGGATCAGGTCATACGACCTTGGCATAACTAGTGCGTGAGGAGTCGGATTATACTTGATATTTTCCTCATGACTTGAGAATTTGTGACTACTTGATGCGGCATATTTGTTGAAAATGGCATGTGATATTCGATGATTTTAGATTTGTATTTTCATAAAAAAACACTTATTTATTGCTTCTAATTCTATTGTCATTGTTGTATTTCATGCTTAGTTATAGTTCTTGCACTTTATTTATTATTTGACCTCTAGTAAGTATCGATGTCAACCCTTCATCACTACTTATTTGAGGGTAGACTAGATACTTACTGGGTGCACTTTGTTTCGTACTCATGCTACAATTCTGCACAAATTTTGTAGGTACTAAGGCAGGTATATCTGGTATCCTTTCGGGCGCGCATCCACCTTATCCGGAGGCCTAATGGTGAGCCGCCTAGTGGTGATCTGCTTTTCATGCCCCGTTTTGCATCACTCGGAGTCTCCTACTTGTTGCATTTACTATTTCTATCTATTTTATTTCAGACAGTGGTTGTAGGGGTTTTCTATATTCTACTAGATTGCTCGTACACTTGTGACACCGAGTTTTGGGAACTACTAGTAAATGGTAATAGTTTTGCCTAACATTACTACTATTTCATTTTTGTGTCTTATTTATGGTTATATTACCATGATCTTTTCTACCTATTTTCATTATTAAATAAAATTTATGATTTTTAAAGCAATAAAATGAATAATTAAATGACAGCTTGGTTTCAGAGTCTAGATTCACATAGGCCTCAAGTGTTATGATCAGGAGTAGTAGAGTCTTGCAGATTGATGCAGAGACGTCCGTACCTATGTTCGAGAGGCTATAGGGTGTTAGGAAATTTCTTTTTTTCATGTACTATCATGCAATTGATGTTGTGCTAAATATCTTTCTCTTGTTCTCTCACAAATGGTGAGAATGCGTGCTACGGAAGTACCCGACGCTAGAGAGGCCGCTTCCCCAGTTGTTAGAGGTAGGCAGTGGCCGATAGAGGGCTGTAACTCCTATTGGAGGACGACGACGTCCTAGAGTTTCTCCCATATTAACACGTGTCAATCTAGTGGAGGATCCTGTTATTAAGGAGTAAGATGAGGAAGCTATAGCTGAGTCAGCCCCGACGGATTTCATGACTGCACCGAGATTTCAGGAGGTCATGGGTCGTATGTTGCGGTTCATGGATTCTATAACTCAGGTTGTGCTATTTCCGACAGATCTGGCTCAAGCGGGAGGTGGAGTACATATCCCTACCACTCAGGCTCCAGGACATGTTGCTACTGTTTGTCAGACCCCAGGTGTACTACCTACGGGCGGGGCCCAGCCAGTTGCAGCGGTTATGCTAAAGCACAGACCAGTTGTGACCGTTGAGCAAAAGAAGTGGCTGGACAAATGGACTAGGCTACATCCTCCTGTCTATGGCGGTGAGCGACATGAGGACCCACATAACTTTATTGGTCGTTGCAGGGACAAGATACATGACATGAGGGTATTGAAGTCTAACGGGGTGGACTTCACCATATTTCAGTTGGAGGGCAGGGCCCGTAGATAGTGGAAATCCTATCTCTATAGCAAGCCAGCAGGTTCACCTCCCTTGACTTGGGATGAGATCACACACCTCTTTTTGGAGAATATATTCCACCCTCTCGTAGGGAAGATCAACGGGGTCAGTTTGAGCGGCTCCAGCAGGGTCAGATGTCGCTAACCGATTATGTGGCAAGATTCTCTGAGTTTTCTCACCATGAACTTGAGTTACTCCCCATAGATGCAGAGAGAGTGCAGAGGTTTATTGCTGGCTTGCACTATGGTATCCAAGTTACTATGGCATGAGAGGTTGAGATGGGGACTCCTTATGAGCAGGTTGTGAAGATGGCTCGGAGTATCAAGGGTATCTGCAATCAAGGCCGTCTGTATACGATAGGGGAGAAGCGACCTCTACATTTTAGAGGATTAAATGGCCTAACTTGGGGGTAGAGGTCAGTTCATATGGGTCTAGTCCAGTAGACCCACGTATTCAGCACCATCGCCTGCTCGGCGTGCCCCGGCGCGGCCCTACTTCAGCGCCATTTCAGAGAGCACCTACCATCCATCGTCCATTCAGGGTTCCTCCAATTGGTATTAAAGTCACCAGGTTCAGACTTAGGGCCAGTAGTCTTTTGCACCGAGGGGTTACTATGAGTGCGGGGAGCTTGGTCAAATAAGAAGGTTTTGCCTCAGGTTCCGAGACAAGGCAATACAGTAGGGCCATCAGCCCATGATCACTATAGCAACTATTGCACTGCCCGTTCGGATGGCCAGAGGAAGAGGGAAGGTGGGTAGGAGTCATCCAAAAGGTGAAGGCCAGCCAGGTAGTGCTCCAACTAGGTACTATGCCAGTTCATCAAGACCAAATGCAGTAGCATTAGACGCCATGATCATGGGTATTCTTTCTGACTGCAGTAGGGATGATTCGGTACTATTAGATCCAGGGTCCACTTATTCCTATATGTCTTCTTTATTCTCTCTATATCTAGATGTCTCTTGTGAGTCCTTGGGCTCCTGTATATGTGTCCACGCTAGTGGGTGATTTTGTTGTTGTGGACCGGGTTTACCGATCCTGTGTTGTGACTTTCTGTGGTTATAAGAGCAGAGCAGATCTTCTGTTGCTTGATATGACAGACTTTGAGCTCATCCTGGGCATGGACTGGATATCTCCATACCATGCTATTCTTGATTATCATGCCAAGACTGTTACTTTGGCGATGCCAGAGTTGCCAAGGTTGGCAATCTTCTAGTCAGATTAGCTCTTTCTTGAATGCTCAACATATGCTCGAGAAGGGTTGTTTGGCCTATTTGGCTTATGTTGAGGATACTACAGTGGATACTTCCACGATTAATTCAGTGCCCATGGTGCGGGAGTTCTCCGATGTATTTCCTTCTGATCTACTAGGCATGCCACAAGATAATGATATAGATTGCAGTATTGATTTGGCGCCAGGGACCCAACCTATCTCTATTCCACCATATCGCATGTGTATTTAGGAGTAAAAGGAACAGCTTGAGGAGTTGCTCGTGAAGGGGTTCATCAGGCTGAGTGTGTCACCTAGGGGTGCACCGATATTATTTGTGAAGAAGAAGGATAGGAGTATGCGGATGTGCATTAACTACCGCCAGCTGAACAAAATTACCACTAAGAATAAGTACTCATTGCCGCGCATTGCTAACTTATTTGATCAGTTACAGGGAGATAGGGTGTTCTCTAAGATAGATTTGAGATATGGGTATCATCAACTGAGGATTCGTGCTTCGGATGTTTCGAAGATGGCTTTCCGGCCTAGATATGGGCACTATGAGTTTCTAGTGATGTCCTTTGTCTTGACTAATGCCCCAATGACATTTATGGATTTGATGAATTGGATGTTCAGGACATATCTTGACTCATTTCTCATTGTCTTTATTGTTGAAATATTCATCTACTCGCAAAGTGTAGAGGAGCTCGAGCAGCATTTGAGGATTGTGCTTCAAATGTTGCGGGAACAAAATCTATATGCTAAGTTCTCCAAGTGCGAGTTCTGGTTAGATTTTATGGCTTTCTTAGGGCATGTTGTATCAAGTGAGGGCATCAAGGTAGATCCCAGGAAGATTGAGGCAGTCTAGAATTGGCCTCGTCCAACCACAACAATCGAGATCAGGAGTTTCTTGGGGTTAGCAGGTTATTATTGTCGGTTCGTAGAGGGCTTCTTGTCTATTGTAGCTCCTTTGACTAGATTGACCCAAAAGGGTCCGTTAGAATGGTTCGATGATTGTGAGGTGAGCTTTTAGAAGCCCAAGACCGCATTGGTTACAACACCGGTGTTACTATTACCCTCCGATTCAGGGATGTATACTATGTATTGCGACGCTTCACGCGTTGGTTTGGGTTGTGTATTGATGCAGGAAGGGTGAGTTATTGCATATGCATCATGTTAGCTATAGCCCCATGAGAAGAATTACCCCGTGCATGATTTTGAGTTAGTTGTGATAGTTCATGCAATCAAGATTTGGAGGCATTATCTTTATGGGGTGTCGTGCAAGGTTTAAACCAATCACCACAGTTTGCAGCATTTGTTTAAGTAGAGGGACCTTCATATAAGGTAGCACGGGTGATGAGTGGTGATTTTACCATTTATTCTAGTCTCTTTTCTATAGTTTTTGTGTCCTTTAATTATAATATGCGGCTGTTTATGGTGTGTATTGCTAGATTTTCAGGTAAATGATGCCATGAAGAGAGTTGAATTCAATTGACGTTGGAATTGAGCAAAAATGAGTAAAAAAGTGCACATCAGTTTAGTGATTCCGCATATGCGGAACATTGTGCGCTTATGCGATCTCGCATCTGCGTGGAGAAAGGCGCATCTGCGGAATTATGCAATGTTCACTGGGGCTGCATCTACGGTTGAGGAATCGCTTCCGTGGAGTGCTTCTGTAGAGATTTTTCTGCTTCTGCATAGTAGCTTGATTTCATCAATTGTCGCTTCTGCGAGTGGCCACCCGCATCTGCGGAGGCGTACCTGCGTTGATGCTTCCGTAAGTGTGGCTAACGGGCTTCGGACCTGGGCAGACTTGGAAATTCATCTCCTCAACTCCAAACCCACAAATACATGACCTAGCTCATCTTTGGCTTATTTTCAGTCCTTAGACTAGAGAGAAACATGTTTTGGAAGCTAGAGTTCTTGCACACACACTTTGATCTTGATGATTTGAAGCTTTTGGTTGAGATCTCTTACCCATTTATGTTCATTTCTTCATTTCCTTGCTTTGTTTTGTATATCTAAGTGTGTAGTATTTTTTCCAACACTTGATCTTGTTTATGGAAATATTCACATTTAAAGTGTAGATTAAATATCTTGTTGTGCTTATGTATTGAACGATTTTTATTTATTATGAAGTGAGTTATTGTTTCTTTAATTATTCTTGCTCTTTAATGTTTCCAAAGGGATTAGCTAACCCTAGGACTCGCTCATTAACTTCGAATTAATTTTGGGAAAGATAATTTGGGTTTGGGAAAGATTAATTAACAAGAACTTGAGGCTTTAACCCTCACTTTATATATCCTACCTAGGTATAGGATTGAACTACTTGTAGCCATAATCTGATGTGCTTAATCTCTTAATTGTTTTAGGGATAATTCAATTAGGAAGTCTTGTTAGTCTTCGGAAGAAGCTAATTTAGAACTATTACTCGAGGCTAATTGTCACACCTCCTTTTTACTACCCGAGGGTATAAGGGAGTTTTTCCAATTAAAGTGACATTATTCGAAATGAGATTATTTTATTTATCAGATTCACCACTTGGAATAGTTTATTTGGTGTCTCAAGTCACCGATTTATTTTAAAATCCCAAATTGAGGAAATTTTGACTTTATTTTAAAAGCCTGCGAAACCAGAAATTCTAGATAATGTATGGGCCCTTCTGTTAACCCGGGAGAAAGTGTTAGGCATTCTCGAGCTCCGTGGTTCTAGCACGGTCACTTAAACTATTAATATTGGCCTATTATCTGGTTTACTACATGTTTTAAACCTACTGTGTATTTTTAAACTTTATAACCGCTTTTAATTGTTTAAACTGCTTTTAGGAAGATTCAATGTTATTTAAAACATGCCTTAAACCACGCTACATGAAATGCACTCGCGGTTCGCGACACATTCTATTTAACATTGTTGAGAAAATGGAATTAGGTCACATGAAATGTACACCCGGATTTAAAAATCACAACTACGTCATGGGAACCATACTCGTAGTTATGATTGAATTATTTAAAGAATGCACCTAAAGCAACAACAAAGGTTCAAATTAATAACAACATTTATGAGGGCCATGGAGAGTTTAATTGATGGCACACCTCAATCTTGAAAGGATTAACTCTTGAATTAATTTTATGAGGGCCATGAGTTAAGGAGTTTTATGGCACACCTCACTTTGATTTTAACTAAAGGAGATTATTTAAATAAGGCTAAGATCCTAATTGAACCTTAAACTAGAATTTTCTTAACTTAAAGCTAAGGTCTTTTGAGTTATCTAAGGTAAGTGTTTTGTGTTGGCATTGAGTTCATTGAACAAATTAGCTTTAGCAGTTGGAATTGGGCTCATAAACTAGCTCCAAAAGTCAAAAGACTTCAAACCATCACACTGAGTCTTAACCAAACAGCCCAAAGTGGGCTCAAAATTAGGCGGTCCCAATGGCTATGTTTTCTAATTGGGCCTATCTACCCTTTGCATTTAGGCATACACATAGTCGAAAAGGCTATAAACAGACTCATTTTTGAAAGCTAGTTTGAAAATTAATTACACTATACTAATTTGCAAGATACCAGATATATTATTTATAATTTGCAAATGAAATTTACGACTGGGTCCAGCTGTTGGGTCCAAACTGCCCAAGCCCAAGGTGTTGCGCCTAGACTTGCTCGAATAAACCCGACATTTGGGCCTGATTACAAGTCTGGCCCAATTTATATTTACATGCAACCACAGACATGTTTATCACAAAGAAGATCTACTACTTAATAGTCTACTAATAATCAAGCTCAATTTGAATTTAACAGTCCATTTACAATATTGATAGTCCAAGACTTTATACAAAAGAAGGATTTTAACCAAATGAATCATTATCCTGCAGTCCTTCACAGCTAACATCTAAAAGAAAGAAAGAAGAACTTCTTAAAATAAATAAGAGAAAAATGTCTTCTAGCCTCCAATTCTCGCCTTCAGATTCTTCAAAACCAATGTAACAAATTGAAAGAGATCAGCTACAAAGCTGCTCGTCACAACTGTTTGATTAAACTTCGAACCGGAAGTTTCTTATTGCCAAACCAGCCCCTGTTTCTATTAAGAATCTCATGGATCTGACCATGAAAGGGTCAAATTCACAAAATTCCTTTAGTTATACCAATATACTATATTGTTAGGCAAGATTCAAACAAATAATGCAGAAAACAGTTGTGATTCTTGGGTTTAACCATGTCAATGGTCAAACTCAAGAACCAACTAAGGTTTTAAACCCAAAGTTATGGCATGATGCCTTAAGGAAATATCAGAAGGAACCAAAGGGAAAGGAAGGGTTGGTTTAGTCCATGAATCTGACCATGTAAGGGTCAGACTCAATGGAACAACCAAGTTTCAAACATGGGGATCTAAACATACTACCTAACTAATTCAAAGAAAAGCATATATGCATACTAGATGAAACAAATGGATGATCAATGTTAAAGAAACAGAATTTATGGCCTAGAACCAAAAGTATCAGAAACTCATACATTTTAAGGGTGAAAGAAAAGTGAAAAGCTTCAGTACTGTTGCAGTTTCAGCATGTAAACCATAGCAAACATATACAAACAATGTCAAACAAGAAATAACTCATATTCATCTTAAGTTTCAATTACAAGTAGTCAAACAGGGAAAGGATTATATATACCTTTTATCAACAAAAATCAAACAATAAAAGCAAATAGCTTTCTAAAAAATTGACTGGAGCAACAATAGAATACAACAACAACAAACAACATAGCTATAGCAGTCCACAACTGAACCAAAATTTCAGACCAAAAAAACAACCAATTTGAACCTAGAAATCCCAAACAAAACACCTAAGAAGGATCCTCCCAACTTCAAACCATTATCCTCTAGCTTGTAAAAAATCAGAAAAGAAGTTTTGAAGTTTTTGTCAAGTTTTCTGGAATCTAAACTTTTTCAGAAAAGAAAAGGGAGCTTTGGTGCAGTAAAATGATGCTAAAAAGTGCTGATGATTGCTAAAAATTTCTTCTTTTTTTTGGTAGAGTGACTGAGAGGTACTATATATAGGCGTATAGAATGTCATGTGCTGAAGGAATAGAAGAATCATTCCTTCAGCCACAAAAGGAATATTCTTAACAGAAATGGACAGTTGGCTGACCCTCATTGGTTTCAGTACTTTGTACTAACCAAATGAGGCCAACTGCCTCTATTCTAGAACATTTCAATCATAGACCTTATCCTATTTCAGGATTATCACCTCCTGTTATGACCCTTTAAGTTTTTTATTTATTTATTTGACCCCTCTAAGTATCTATTGATTTACAATCTAGGGCCGACACAAACAAACAGGCCAAATCAACAAACAAATCAAATTAGCAAAATTATACAGTGAATTCTAAGCATCTGAACCTTAAAAAACCCTAAAATGTACTAATTTCATGATGAATTTCTGATTTAAACAAACAGAAACCTAATGAAACTAAATCATGCAATTGAGTGCTGAAATGTAAACATGCTTCAATTAATTTTCTTAAATGGACAATCAAACAAGCAGTCATGAATAAAGAAAAGAAAAATCTAATATTATCCCTAAAACATGCGGCTAATCAAGAACCTTTAAACATGAAAAAGAAGCAGCAAATAATGGAAAAGAAACTAAAAAATAAAATTAACAGAAGTTACCTAATGCTATTTTGCACCGGGTCAGTTGAAGAAAATTCTTGAACGAGGCGGTCATGTACTTATACAGTCATTAACTGGCTGTTCTTAACTAGAACAACCAACTAATGGATGTCTGGGTTCATAGGTTCCAAACACTAACCAAGCGAAGAAGAAAGAAAAATTTAGAGTTCTTTCGGAATCTGAGATTTAAAATTCGACCAAATTGGGGCTGATTCGAGGGGGGCTAAGGGTGTTTTGAGGTTTAGGTAGGGGCAAGGGCTATAAGGTGTTAATTTGGGGCGGGTTGGAGCAGTTAGGGTTTTGGTATCGAAATTTCGATTTGAGATTCGAGGAGTTTGGCAGTGATTCGAAGGAAAATAGGTGGAGATATGGACTGAGGAGGTGAAGGGGGGTTCAGGATGTGAATTTGGGAAGCTGTGGACCACCGGAACCGCCGTGAGGTGATTTCCGGCGGGTGGTTTGTGGCAGAGGCGGCGGGGGATATGAGGGTGACTAGGGTTTTTGCTTTGAGAGAGAAAAAGACGGAATGAGAGGGGTCTGATGGGGGGGGGGTTGACTAATTAGGACAGTTATATTATAATTGGGTGCCCAGTTCCGAGTCGTTGGATCAAATGAATCCAACGGCTAGGATGAAAAATGGGGTAAATGGGGTCGTTTTTGGACGGTGGGGATTGGACCAAGTTTTGGAGGGTTTTGGGCTTGGGTTAGGGGAGGATATGGCCTAGATTTTGGGCCAAATTCAGAACAAATTAAACCCAAATTCTTTTCTCCTTTTTTCATTCTTTTCTTCTTTATTTCCTTTTTTTCTTTTTTTTAATTGATTAAGACATAAATTAAATCCTAAATTAATCTAATTTGTAAAAATTAAACTAATTATCTAATTATAAAAATTATAAATATCACTTAATTCTAAAAAGAGAAAAATTAAAAGACAAAAGATGTAAAATGAGCTATTTTTGGGATTTTCAAATTTCTATAAAACGAATAATTACTTATTAGTCCTAAAGAAATGTAAAAATCAATCCTAAATGCAATGCATGGTATTTCTGGTATTTTCATAATTTAAATAAAACTTAAACACGCATAAAATGCAAACAATTAAACAAAATTCTACAAAAATTCCTACAATGGCAAATACTTCACAGAAAACCTATTTTCTTGGGATTTTATAGGAATATTTCTTATAGGGCAAAAGTCACATGCTCACAGCTGCCCCTCTTTGCTCGAAAACACGAAGGATTTTCGGGAAAAGATAAAATGAGCAATTATGAGTGATTTTTGCCCGTTTTGAAACTCCATGGGAAGCATCTTTTGAAAAAGGTCTAACCGAACCCTGCTTCGGGGGTTGCCTACATATCGTTGGCTATAAAGGAATCAAGTCAGTGTAGTTCTAGAAGTTTTGGTAGCTGGGACTACCGGGAAACTGTGATTTCACTGTTGTTATTGCTGTTTCTGCTTGCTGAGCTCTTTATTACACCGAAATAAAAGATAAAAAGCTAAACTAGCTAAACCTATCAAACTACGAGTTACAAGATTGCTATCTATAAACCTTCTAAAGCTTGATCTTGAGTCTTGGATGGTTCTTCCTGCAGATTTCGACCTAAATCTTGATGTTCGTTAATTGCAACCACTGTTTCATCTTCTTCAGCTTTTCAAGTCAAGGCGGGACATGCAAAGATTATGACTTCAACCATGGCTTGGGCAGTCCGCATCTTTTCTTCGCTTCCACACTCAGAGTTCAACTTCTTTTCTGGTTTCTTCTTTTTTTATTTGGGTTGAGACTTCTTCTTTTGGTCATTTCAAACCTTGTGCATCACGGTGAAAACCTGTTTAGGCACCAAAGCAAAAGAACGAAATTTTTCTCCCCAGTTTTTGCTAGGAAAATTTCGTGAGTTATTGTAACAAAAATCTAAACTATTTCTTTATTGAAAGCAATAAAATCAGGATTGTGTATCCTTGGGAAAAAGAGATTAGGGAGTGGAGCCCTATATCTATACTAAAATCAACTAGGGAGTGGGGACCCTATGTTGGGAAAGTGACTAGGGAGTGGAGACCCTATGTTGGAAAAAGCGACTAGGGAGTGGAGACCCTATGCCTAAAATAAATTCAACTAGGGAGTAAAGACCTTATGTTGGAAAGGCAGACTAGGGAGTGGAGACCCTATGCCTAAAATAAAATCAACTAGGGAGTGGAGACCCTATGTTGGGAAAACAGACTAGGGAGTGGAGACCCTATGTCTAAAATAAACTCAACTAGGGAGTGGAGACCCTATGTTGGAAAAGCGACTAGGGAGTGGAGATCCTATGTCTAAAATGACTTCAACTAGGGAGTGGAGACCCTATGTTGGAAAAGCGACTAGGGAGTGGACACCCTATGTCTAAAATAACTTCAACTAGGGAGTGGAGACCCTATGTTGGAAAAACGACTGGGGAGTGGAGACCCTATGTTGGAAAAACGACTAGGGAGTGGAGGCACTATGTTGGAAAAGCGATTAGGGAGTGGAGACCCTATGTCTAAAATAACTCAACTAGGGAGGGGAGACCCTATATTGAAACGCAACTAAGGAGTGGAGACCCTATATCTAAAATGACTTCTACTAGGGAGTGGAGACCCTATGTTGGAAAAACGTAACTAGAGATTAGGGACCCTAAGCTACCATTTTTTTTTTGAATTTTTCTTCTTATCTCTTTTTTTTACTTCATTTTGTTTCTTCTTCTTCTTCTTCTTCTTCTTCTTCTTCTTCTTTTTCTTCTTCTTTTATTTTTTATTTCAATAGAATGAGTGAATGCGGGAAAGAATTTTGGAGGGGACTTCCGTTTATGGATTGTTGCTGCAAAGCTGTTTCTAGCCCTTGCACAGTTTCTTTTTGGTTGCACCTGCTTCTTGCAAGGTTGCTTTGGATTGCACTTGTTTCATGTTTTCAAACAAAGAACAATTGCTAGTTTGAAACGGTGGTTGGTTTTGTGGCCTTGATTATTTTGATCACTTGATCTTGGCCCAACTCTTTCGATGAACATCTCTGTTGCTTGTTGACTTTCTGGAGATCAATCGATCTTTTAAAACCCAGGGACCTTGACCTTCCAAAATTTCACATGATGGTTCAACCGTGTGGGGCTTTGGCCTTTTCATCTTATTTCGCCTTTATGGGCATTTGAATTTGGATTTCTTTCCTTTCCCATAATTCTAACTTTGGAGCATCGGCCATCATGGCCAGTCGAGATCGACTTGATACACTTGCTAAGGCTGGGTGCTTTTCTTTGAACTCGGATTTTGATAAGCAAAAACCTATAAACCAATCTTGCCATCTTTTCTTTGTATTAGTTTCGAAGAAGAATTAAACCGAAAGGGATTCAAAGAAAAGTAAACAAAGGAGAGGATACTGAATTTAACAAGAGGTGTCCCTTTCGGGGGAAGAAAGAAGGACTTATCTGGAGTGCATACAGACTTCAATAAACATGACATGCTTCATGGACTGGATACCTGATTGGCGCGACCGTCCAATTTCTCATAAACCCAACCTAACTTGTGTCTTAAAACCGAGAGACTTTGCCAGGACTTTATCAATGCCGATGGTTGTAGGGAATTTCGTCTTTTCGGTCAGTAGCGCCCTTTGCAGGTTTTCGCCAATTGACCTCTCTCATTTCTCTTCTCACCATTGCCTTATAGTGTTCTTTGCGAGTTTTCACTAACAAGACTCTCATTTCAATTTCTTTGCTCACCATCGCCTTACGGTGCCCGTGTGGGTTTTCACCAATAAGACTCTCTAATTTTATTTCTCACATCTTGATTGCATCAGATCCATATAGCTGCATTCTCCTTTCTTGAACATTCTCATTGATTGATCGGAAGGACTTGAACAGGGTTTGGGGTAAAAGGAATTTAGATCGAATTACAACTTTGGAACCATTCAGGCGGGATCATCGTCTAACCATTACAACATTTGCCCAAGTTTTACTTTTGGGGGAATTTGGATTTTTGTTTTGTCATGACTAAACCCTAGAGAGAGGCTGCCTATGTATCCTTTCGGAATCAAGTCGAACGTAGTTCAGGAAACTTTGTTTTGGTTTTGATTTGGTTGATTTTTTTTACAAACGTTTTCAGGTTCCAAAGAGGGTAATCAAAGAAGGGTAACCGGATCAAAGGGTTAGCAAAAGGGTTGAAGTGTTCGGGGTAGCGAGAATAAAAGCCTTCGTCATCCCAATTGGCTAGTATCGGTGCTGCAGAAAGATTAAACATAATACCTTTTGATTGCGTATGCATTTACAGCTGTTTCAGGGTCATTTCCTTCAAGGTCTCCCAGGTACAATGCCCCTATTGGCAATAATTTTCTGATAATGTATGGGCCCTTCCAGTTAGGAGCGAACTTTCCTTTTGCTTCCTGGTGGTGAGGGAGAATACGCCTCAAAAGGAGTTTCCCCACTTCAAAGTTCATAGGTCGCACTTTATTGTTGTAGGCACAGGCCATTCTTTGTTAATACAACTACCCTTGGCAGACTGCGGCCATTCGATTTTCATCAATCAGGGTTAACTGATCCAAATGAGTTTTGACCCACTCGTTGTCCTCAATCTCAGCTTCCACAATGATCCGAAGAGAAAGTATTTCAACTTCTGCGGGTATCACGGCTTCAGTGCTATAAACCAATAGATATGGGGTTGCTTTGACTGATGTGCGCACAGTTGTGCGATATCCCAACAATGCAAACGGAAACTTTTCATGTCATTGCCTGGAACTTTGGATCATCTTCCTAAGAATCTTCTTGATGTTCTTGTTAGCTGTTCCAATGACACCATTAGCTTTAGGACGATAAGGGGTAGAGTTCCGATACGTGATCTTGAATCGTTTGCATATCTCCCTCATCAAATGACTATTCAAGTTCGCGGCGTTGTCTGTAATGATGGTCGTAGAAATACCAAAACGGCAAATGATATTGGAATGCACGAATTCCACCACTACTTTCTTAGTGACGACTTTGAGGGTGACTGCTTCAACCTATTTTGTAAAGTAGTCTATGGCAACCAATATGAATCTATGCCCATTTGAAGCTTTTGGCTCGATTGGTCCAATGACATCTATACCCCAAGTAATGAACAGCCACGGTGCTGACATAGGATGCAGTTCTGTAGGCGGTGCATGAATCAGGTCACCGTGCACCTGACATTGATGACATTTCTAGACAAAACTGAAGTAATTTTTTTCCATAGTCATCCAGTAATAGCTTGCTCGAAGGATCTTCTTTGCCAGGATGTATCCATTCATGTGAGGTCCACACACTCCTATGTGCACTTCATGTATGATTTTTCCTGCCCCTTCGGCATCCACACATCTTAACAAGTTGAGATCTGGAGTCCTTTTGTACAAGACCTTGCCGCTCAAGAAGAAACCGCTGGCAAGCCTTCTAATGGTTCTCTTTTGGTCTCCATTGGCTTGCTCAGGATATTTTTTTGTTTTCAGAAATCTCTTGATATAATGATACCATGGTTGAACATTTGGTTCCACCTCAACCGTATTGTAGTAACCATGCCTTTCTCGTATTTGGATTTCCAACGGGTTAATATGGACATTGCCTGGAAATGGCAACATTGAGGCCAAAATGGCGAGTGCATCGACTAATTCATTGTGAAAACGAGGAATGTACCTGAACTCGACTGACTTGAACCGCTTGCTAAGATCTTCCACATGTTGCCTGTATGAATAAGATTGACGTCCCGAGTTTCCCATTCTCCCTTAGCTTGTCGGATGATCAGATCTGAATCTCCCATGATTATCAATTCTTCCACATCTTGGTCGATCGCCATATTCATACCCATAATGTAGGCTTCATACTCAGCAGTGTTGTTTGTGCAGAAAAACTAAAGCCAAGTTGTGGCTAGATAGTGTTGACCAGTGGGTGAGAATAAAATTGCCCCAATTCCGACAACTTTTGCATTCACAACTCCATTGAAAAACATTTTCCAAGCATTAGAGTCTTCTGATGTTACCTCAACTGAATTCACTTCCTCGTCCGGGAAGTAAGTACTCAAGGGCTAATATTCATCATCAATAGGGTTTTCAGCTAGGTGATCTGCTAAAGTCTAGGCTTTTATTGTCGTGCGGGTGACGTAGACTATGTCAAATTCAGTGAGCAGGATTTGCCATTTTTCTAAACTCCAAGTGGGCATCAGCTTCTGGAATATGTACTTTAAAGGATCCAGCCTGGTGATAATGCATAAGCTTCTGAGCGACCCAAGTTAAGGCGCAGCAAGTCCTTTCCAACAAGGTATATTTGGCTTCATAACTTGTGAACTTTTTACTCAAATAGTAGATTGCCTACTCTTTCCTCCCGATCACATCGTGTTGCCCAAGGACACAACTGAAGGAATTCTCCAAGTCTGTCAGATACAAATACAAAGGCCTCCCCGGTTCGGGTGGGACCAAGACTGGCGGGTTCGACAGATATTCTTTGATTTTGTGAAAAGCTTCTTGACACTCATCTATCCATTTAATCGCTACATCTTTCTTCAACAGCTTGAATATGGGCTCAGATGTGGATGTTAACTAAGCAATGAACCGGCTGATGTAGTTCAACCTTCCCAGCAGGCTCATAACCTCTTTCTTGGTTCTTAGAGGAGGCAAATCCCAAATAGACTTTATCTTTGTTGGGTCTAGTTCAATGCCCCTCTGACTGACTATAAATCCCAAGAGTTTGCCAGACGGAACCCCAAATGCACATTTAGCCGAAATTAGTTTCAAATCATACTTACACAACCGCTCAAAGAACTTTCTCAAGTCCCGAACATGGTCATCCTGTGTTCTAGATTTGATGATCACATCATCCACATACACCTCGATTTCTTGGTGCATCATGTCGTGAAAGATGGCAGTCATGACCCTCATAAAAGTTGCCCCAGCGTTCTTCAAACCAAAAAGCATGACCCTGTAACAATAGGTGCCCTAGGGTGCGGTGAAGGCTGTCTTTTCTGAATCTTCTTCATCCATCAAGACCTGATGATATCCAGCATAACAATCCACTAAATATTGTATCTCATGTTTGGCATAATTGTTAACAAGGATGTGGATGTTCGGCAAAGGGAAGTTGTCTTTGGGACTTGCTTTGTTCAGATCTCGATAGTCAACATACACTTGAGTTTTCCCATCTTTCTTTGGCACAGGAACCACATTAGCTAATGACGTCGTGTATCGGACCACTCGGATCAACCCCCACTTGTAACTATTTGGTGACTTCTTCTTTGATCTTGTCACTGATATTAGTTTTGAACTTCCTCTACTTTTGTTGGATACAGGGATAATCGGGGTAAGTCGGCACCTTGTGGACCACTAAATCGACACTTAATCCTGTCATATCATCGTAGGACCATGCAAACACATCTTTGAATTCGAACAAAAGTTGGATCAATGCATCTCTGGTTCTTTCATCCGTGTGAATGCTTATCATGGTTTCTTGGACCTCTTCAGAAATACCCAAATTAACCGGCTCGGTTTCATTTAAGTTTGGCTTAGGTTTATTCTCGAATTATTCCCATTCTCGGTTTATTTCCCTAAAAGCCTCTTCTTCATCATATTCCGGTTCTTGATTCATTATTTCACAATTAGATAGCATGTTTGGATCTGGGTATGAAGTCCGCAAGCATGTCATGTATTTTAAAGACGCATTATTAGAACTGAAAGAAGAAATAAGAAAAAGTAACAAAAATCAGAAAGAATAAAGAGAGATTCATGAACGATGAAATATTGATTTCATTTCATTGAATTTTGAAGATAACAGGGTTTACATCGGAATTTAAAGACAGTAAACTAAAAGAAACATCCGAGTTGTACACTGGAATAACTCGTGATGTAGAAAAAGTGGCAAGACTAGACTACCGGTATTCCCGCCTGATTGGGAACGGAGTAGTCTTCTAGTTTTGCAACTTGGCATTGGGCCCCATATACAGCACCTCAACGGTGATCGAGACTTCTCCCAGTTGGACCATGTGGGTTTCATACACCATATGCCTCATGGCTCCACATGTGTCCTCAATTTCCTCGGCCTTGAAGGCCTCATCTTCTTCTTCTTTGTTGTATTTGGGCCTGATGAATGTTTTGTAGAGATGCGGAACCGGCCAAGGTAAAACCCAACCATTGCTCTTTCGTTCATTGGCCCATGTCACATCAGTTTCTGTGGCGTGAAAACCCACACTGAAGAACTTCTCGCTGGCAGGTAAAGTGATATGTTCTGTGATACGTTACAATAATGCCCCGAGTCCCTTCCCAAGCTTATAACCATGCTTGATCATTTCAGTAGCGACCATGATGGACGCATTTGACAGAAAAGGCTAAGGACACGAGCTTCCCTCCTCACATTGATCTGCGACCACAACCTCAAAAGCTTGATAGACTATATGTTCGCTACCTTCCCTAGCTTTGAGACATGGGACTGACGGGTCCCGTTAAATTGACTGCTCGTCCTCTTTTTGGACTACAATCTCCTGATCTTCATATTCAAATTTCACCATCTGGTGGAGAGTGGAAGGTACGGTCCCTGCCGCGTGAATCCAAGGCCTTTCCAAGAGGAAATTATAATAAGTGTCTATGTCTATGACCTAAAAGGTCACCTCGAAATCCACAGGACCAATAGTCAAAATCAAATAGATCTCACTTATTGTGTCTCTCTTGATGCCATCAAAGGCACGCACACAGACATTGTTAGGCCTGATTCTCTCAGTCCCAATCTCCATTCTTTGCAAAGTTGAGAGAGGGCGGATATCAACTCCGGATCTGCCATCCAGCATGACTCTCTTCATATAGTACCCCTCACACTTAACTGTCAAATGGAGGGCTTTGTTGTGGGCGGCCCCTTCCGGGGGCAAATCATTCTTGCTAAAGGAAATCTCATTGACTGCGAAGAACCTTTCCTCCATCCTCTCCAGTTGTTCAATAGTGGTTTCAATCGAAACATAAGCTTCATTGAGGGTTTTTATCAACACTTTATGATACTCGGTTACGCTGACCAGTAGAGACAGGAGTGAGACCTGTGAAGGAGACTTTCGGAGTTGGTCTATTACCTCATAGTCCGCATTTTTCATTTTATGGAAGAATTCCTCTGCTTCTTCAGCACTAACTGGCTTCTGCTTGGCATTGTTCACTTCCTCTAGATTGAGGTATTCCTCAGCTGGGTTAGTTTCATTTGCTTCTCCTAGGACCTTTTTCCCTTGTAAGGTACTACCGCCTCGTTGTAATTCCATGGGATAGCAGTAGGGTCTGTCATGGGCTTCTGCAGTGCGCGGCCAATAACCACGGGCTCATTCAGCCTTGGTGAAATTACTGGCCCCCGTATCACATAGGCCCCTTTAGGCACATATATCTTAGGTCCCTTGTTTAGCTCAAATCTTTTAGGAGGACGCAACGCCAATTTTTCTTTCCTGTGAGCTCGGGGAACATAAAGAATGGCATCTTTAGGGGGTATTGCCCCTGTTTTGCTTTCCACAGTCTTTTCTTCACTTCGAGGAGAGGAGTTACTCTTCTTCTCCCCCTTTCCTTGCTTTGTGGTAGCCTTTGGCTTCTTTTCCACATCGGCTATGGCAATGATGGCTTTCAGGGCTGGGGCAAACTCTTTATCTTCACAAATCATCCCAATAACTGGCCCGTTATTGTGGGCCGGCAATGGGTTGTTGGTCACATTGGGGACCTCTTCATCTTTTAGCAATACTCTCTTTTGCTCTATTAAGTTTTAAATTGCCCTTTGAGAGTCCAACAGTCTTCAGTGTCATGCCCTTCCACTCCCGAACGGTAAGCACATTGAGTACCGGCTCTGTAGGAGGGCGACTCTAGGTTGCCTGGTTTGGGGTACGAGTTGCAACAAACCCATTTGGACCAGTTTAGGGAAAAGTCTAGAGTATGATTCACTAATAGGCGTGAAGTTTGATCTCCTGGGTGGCTCCCGAGCACGGGAATTGTAGGGGAAGTTATTTTGTGGAGGTCGGGGATTATACTAAGCTTGGTGAGGAAGGTGATTTCTAGGAAATGGAGCTCGGTTTTGGTTGAGCTATTGTTGTGTCTGAGCGTATAGCTGGGTGTTCATTACTGCATATGATTGAGGAGCCATAGCATATGCCACATCCTGATGAGGATAATAATGTTTTGGGGTGATTGGAGGGAAGTAACCTCTGGGTGGATGGGGGTTTCTCAGACTTGAAGCTGCCATCGCCACCTCTTCTTTCTTCTTTCTGTTTGCTACACCTCCGGACCCGCTTTGAATTGCTTGGGATATAGCTTTTATGGCAGATTGGCTCAATATACGCCCTGTTTCTAGACCATTCTCGACCATCTCACCAATCTTGATGGCCTCAGCAAACGGTTTCCCTGTTGCAGACATCATATTCTGAAAGTAGTCAGCCTCTTGGGCTTGTAGAAAAACACTAACCATTTTCGTTTCATCCATCGGGGGCTTGACCCTAGCCGCTTGTTCGCGCCATTGAACAGCATATTCTAGGAAACTTTCCGATGACTTCTTCTTGAGATTCGATAGAGAATTCCTGTCGAGAGCTATGTCCATGATATACTGAAATGGCTTGACAAAATCTCGAGCCTGTTGATACCCAATTTTTCCCTATATATGTTTAATATGCAAAATACCTTCAAAATAGCATATATATGCATATATAAGCATGTCCAAGGGTTTCATTATTTTTTCCATAATTGTAAGGCTTTAAATTGATTTATTTTCTCCCCTTTTATCCATAAAATACCCAATAATTATTTCCAAAATTATTTTTTTGATAATTCATCTATTTGATTTCTATATTTATGCAAAAATATGGCTAAGGTAATTTTTTTACATATTTTTATAATTACATTTAGTATTTTTAAAGGTAAATTGCACATAATTGCAATATTAGCCCTTTTAAGATTTAATTATGTTCTATATGCATAAAATTGGACCCTGTATTTTTAAATTATTAATTGTATATTTTAAATCATTTTTGGCACCTTAATTTATTTTCCAGAAATTACCTATTATTTTTTATAAATTAAATGGGGGAAAATTGGCTATTTAAATAACAACCAAATTTGGCTTTCAATTATAGCCAAAATTGGACCCCTTTCCAGCCCAATTTCACACCCGAATCACCCGACCCATTCCCTATTAACCCTTATCCAAACCCGGAACCCACCTACCCTTTTTAATCTCGATCGGTTATCTCCCAAATCAACGGTCCAAACGCACCCTTTCCTTTTTAATTTCACCCGACCCCTAACCCTAGTCTCATAATTCAGAGACAGCCGCCCTCAAACTCCTCATCTCAAATTCACTCTCAACTCACCCTAACCCTAATCGCCGTCACCGGCGAGAACCTCCTTCCTATGGTGTTTTCGTGCCTTCTCCAACCACCTCTGGTCTCCTATACTCCATGGCTCTTCGACTTCATGACTCCTTGAGAAGATCTCAACGAAAGCCAACCTGCTCCATTTTGAAACTCGTTTACTGGCCGATCTCCGACCATTTTCGTTTGTAAGAAAGGATTTCCTCTTGTTTTTTCGTTTGAATCCATGAGTTTTTAACTGATTCTCTTCATCTCTACTATTTTCTGAAAACCCTAGTTTGCTATTGTTCGATTCTTCTCAGATCTTTATAGATCTGAGGTGATTCGAGTATTATTAAGCGTTTTCCTTTCAAAAAAAACATCTCTTATTTCAACTAACTATTTTGATTTTAGTCATTCTTTTCTAAAACTAGGGTTTCTCGGAGTTCTTTTACGCATGTTCTAACTGATTTCGTTATGATTAAACCTTTTCCCTTGTTGGTTTTGACCGATTTTGTTCTCTTACTGCTTTTAACTTGACTCTGTTAAAAGCCCTATTTTTTTAAGATTTTCTTTACTTTGTTTCTATGAATGATAGCATGATTTTCCTTACTTTGCTTCTATGAGGGTTAGCATGCTTTCTTTACTTCGTTTCTGTGTGTTAGCCTGCTTACTTGAAGTCTTGTGATTACCCTACTTCGAATATGTTTTCCTGAATCCCTAGCTCGCTTCTGTGTGACTATGCTCACTTTGTTTGTTCATCTCTTGCTTCTTTCTATGGCTATGCTTCGAATATGTTTTCTTTCTACGTTTGTGGACCCCCTCTATTTATATTTTGAAAGTGCAGAGTCATGACTCCCTTTTGATCGATTCTGGTTTTCTTAATTGATGGTGATTGAAAGTTTTCTTTCAAAACCCTAAAAGCTTTGCCCCGTCTGTTAAGCTGACTGATTTCCTTACCATATTTGGTATGATACTTATTTCTACTGAGTTTTGTCCTTAATCAAGGCTTTACGAATTTGGTCCTAATTGACTACTCTATGCTACTGAATCTCGACTCCTACTTTTCCACTTAATTTGATTAGTTGCTTTCCTTAATTAATTTTTCCTTGCCTTGTCTGCATTGCTACTTAATTCTTACTGATTGTTTCCTTAGTTTAAGAACTTTCTGAACCTAGCTTTAATTACCTGCTCTATATTGGTACTATTTTGAAATCTTTCCTTATTTGTTATACTCCAGGCGTGTATGATTTCTTTCCTTACTTGCCACCTGCTCTTTTACAGTTTACACTGACTCCCTTAATTAAAGGGAGATTCGAACCAATTTTTTATATTGAGTTCTATAATTACTGAATAATTAATTTTTGCCTTATTTTTAACCATGTTTTCAAACTACTATATAAATGACTCTCTTCTACAGTCTTAACACACGAACAATTAGTTCAAAAAACACACACACACATAAAAATATTCTCTTCTCTACTACTTGTCCTATCTGTTGGCCTAGCCGACCGAAAGCCAAGGCTAGACAATGGAGTTGCACCTATTTTTGTATTTTGCATTCTTCTACTTTAACTGGTATGTCTCTAGTTTAAATTTGATACTCAACTTTATGTGTTCCATGCCTATACGTATGTGCTTGTTCCTGTACTAGGTATTCAATTTGTTTCTATGTTTGTTGTTATTAAGCATGTCAAAATTCTGCCTTATGTGTAATCATAATATCAGACTTTACATAGTTTTTTGACACTTGTCCAGCATGTTCACTTAGTTCCCTTACCCCTCCCTTAACTTGTATGACCATGTAGTTACTTAGTCTTCTAGTGCATTCTATTGGCCCTAATGGTATGTAAAATTTTGTTCAACAAAACTCTTGTCTTCAACATGATCCTGTTACATTCTTCCCTATGTTTTAAATGTCTGTTACCATGACTGATTTGTTCAGTAAACTCATAGGTGTTTTGTATATTTGTTGTGTCAAATGTTTCCTTATTTATGTGGTTCCAAACCTATATGTTCCCAATCCATTCACCCCTGTTTGTAAGACTCCTTGTCAAGTAAATCTGGGTATTCTATGGTTAATTGGGTTGTTTGCTGAGTATGCTTTTCTCAAAGAATGATTTCAAAACTGATAACTCCTAGTATCTTTAAAAACTATTTCTGAACCTTTTCACTTCTAAACTGCTTTACTAAGTCTTTCATCACTTTGTCAAGCACTCTCACTCTACTCTTAGACCACTAAGTTCTGCCCCTTTTGTGAGCCTTGCTTTGGGACCTTTGAGCTCCTTCTAAACTTGGATACATGAAAGCTGGCCTTTCCACACTACACTTAGTGTGAGCACTGCCCGGGATCCCTTGAGTTCCTTAGGAAACTCTGACACACCCCAGATATGAGGAAAAGCTACGAACAATCTTGACACTTGAGGTGATTTATTATATAACTTAGAGAGGAAGTCTTAATCAGGTGTTGGAAATCTAGGCCTATTTTTTGACTCTCTATAGTGTAACTTTTACCTTTCTTTTCTACTTATGTAATTCATTTCAGTATTGGTCTGTAATAATCTGCTGTAAACAAGTATTGAGGCTGGCTAGTGAGACGGGGAGGGTAGTTATATATGCTATCAACATTAATGGGTAGAAACCATGCCTTAGGTTTACATTTCCTATATATGCATTAGAATCCATGTGTAAGATCAATAAATTCAAAGCATGCCATGCATTAGATACCATTTTCTTAGGTTTACTATTTCAGCATCTCATTTGACATTACTTGATCACTTAAAAATCCTGCTTTAGACTAAATAACAACATTAACATAAAATGTTGCTCCTGCACTTAGAAACCATGCTCTAGGGATTCTGCATATTCTGCAATCATTCTGCATTTTTCATATGCACCCGTTAGATACCCTCTTTTAGTAACTCCCTCAGTCACACCTAGTTAAACCAATAATGCATGAAAAAGGACATAAAACAGTCTCATGTTTGATTATCTTGTTTGAGTGAAACTGGTCACAATCCCTGCATGTTTTGGCAACATTTAGAACAACATGTTTTAGGTCAAAACAACTTCCAAATTGTTTCAATAATTCTAGTAACTGCTACATATTATTTTATGTCTAGGCAAGCCTTAGGTAATAAACTTAACTAAAAACCAGAACTGTCTTTGTTCAACTGCCAGCATGTTAAAATCAGTAGGCAAGCCTGATTAGGACTTCCTATTTGAGTTATGTTATAAATATGACTCTGCTGTTATCACTTAGATACCATGCTTAGGATCTGAATTCAGACATTAATTATGTATGAATCATGCTTTTTATGTGTAATGTGTGTGGAGGTATATCTGAGTCTTTCATTTGTCTTCCATGCTCCCCTTAATTGAAGTCCTACTTATTTATTATATGTCACCTTAGTATTTTGCCTTTGAACTTGAGGGTCTGCCTAGAATCCCCTTCTTATAGGATAGAAGTCCTAAATTCCTCCGAGATTAATAGGAAGGGACGGGCAACAACATGCAATAGGGGTCGAGACCAACCCTCACTTTAATTACCTTCACGGGGCAGGAAAGGCTAGATATGGACATGATGACTGGTGCGTTAATACCACTGTATCCCCTTTTTGAGGAGTGTCATACCAGGTATTGCATTGATGTTATCCATAATATAAACAAATCTAGGACACCCCCTTACATTCCCGAATATGCTTAGATTTTAATTCTTTTCAAAATCTTGCTTTTTCATTAACTGCTTTCCAAACATCTGTGTACTTAAACTCAAATCCCCTACTTTTTGAGCCATACTTGTTTATTTGCTACTTGTACAAATTTACAAAAACTGTTTGGCCGGGAATCACACTAGTGGATCCTGAGGGGTGCCTAACACCTTCTCCTATCGTTGGTTACCAAATGTAGTTATAAATTAACCCTATAGCTGCCCTAACGCACCTTAAATCGTTAGGTGGCAAATCTTCAAAAATGCAAACCCCTTTTCCCATAAAGAAAGAGTTGCCCCAACCAAAATGTCATAAACCCGATTTCACGAGAAAAAAGTGGGCACGACAGCATGGCGATTCTGCTGGAGATATTTATGCTTTTACCATTTTATACCATTTTTGTGAATTTGTACCCTCTCTATGTGCAATTATTTGTTTAATTTCTTTAAGCGTTTAATTTCTTCTTCAAAAGAAAAACTGACATATCTTTCTTGTTTCCTTCCTTTATAACTGCTTTAAATTATGAAACTGCTATATTTATTGCTTTCTTAACATGCAAATGCACGTCAAAATGCTTTTAATTATTTCATAATCATGCTCAACATCATACTCCACTCGTGCCAAACAAATACTATAACAACGCTTGATGAGTGGTTGCGCCCTTCCTATATCATTACCCCATAAGTTCGGAAAGGCTTATTTGCGGTAAAACTAGTCGATCAGTGGTGCAGTCGACAGTTTCGTGCCTTCCCCCTTGAGTTGTCCGCTCAAGGGTACCAGTCTAAAACCCCATAGAAACCTTATTCTGTTTAATTTGCGCATGCATCATGGTCAAACCTAGCAGGGTCAATTATGTTGTCCACGTAAAGATCTTTTAAGATAGCCTTGCCCAAAAGTCCACTGGGTTTCCTAAACCCAAATGGACATCACCATGTTTTGTGCATTAATTTGGAGAACTAAATGTCGATATGCTGATCATAAATGTATAAATAATCGAGTCCGGTGGGGCTAGGGTCTAACCCTTTTTGTTTTGCAGAAAATGAGGCACGAGGTCCCCAGTTTCGGTATGGTTAGCACGCCCCCACTCTTGCTATATTGGTGGAGGATTCTTCCATCAAATGACCAAATCAATGAGTGGAAAAAGAGGGCCGCCAAAGCTAGCGAAAAGTTGGAATATCTGGATACAGTTTGCTGGAATTGGAAGGAAAAGTGAGGAAGAGAGTCACCGACTTCCAGAACGCTGAGGTAAACAAAGTAGAACACTTGGAAAAGGCATTTTTACTGGTGAACCTACACAATACTTTTCATAATCGTCACTGACTTGATTACCTTTTGTTTTTGTTTTTATTATTCCCCTCCCCAAAGGTTAGTTCATGCACTCTAGCATCATCATCTTATTTCACAAGATCCAGGGGCCCTCCACTCACTTCTCCTCTTAGTCCCATTAAAGGCAAGAACAAAGGCAAGATGGAAGATTTAAACAACATCAGGAAGGAAAACACAGCTGAACGGGTAGAGGCCACTGATGGCCAGGGTATTCGGGTTCCTAACAAGAATGTGTCACAACTTGAACAGAAACTGTTGAAATTCCAAGAAGAGCTTGATCAGGTTCGGAATCTGACAAACCTGTCATTTTCCCTCAACACCCCAGATATCAACTTCCCCAACGCTCAAAACCCTACACCTCCTTAAAATATCCTAAAACAGCAGAATCATCCCGCACCTCACCATCACGCTGCTCCACCAAAGAACCAATGTAACACCTGCTATACCCCAAACAACACTCCACTACTCATCCCAGAACCTCAGAACTCCACAAATGACCATTTCCACACCCATACACCAGGCCACACCCCACCCAACCTATCTCATGCACACCTGAGTCTGATGAAAAGGATCTGTTTATTGTTGATACCCAATTTTTTCCTGTATATTTTTATATGAAAAATACTTTCAAAATAGCATATGTATGAATATATAAGTATGTCCAAATGTTTTATTATTTTTCCTAATTTTTAAAAGATTTTTAAACCAATTTATCGCCCTATTTTATCAGTAAAAAACCAATAATTATTCCCCAAATTATCATTTTTGGTGATTCATTTATTCTACTCTCATATTTATACCAAAATATAGATAAGGTAATGTTTTCACATTTTGACAATCTTATTTAGTATTTTTAAAGCTAAATTTCATATAATTGCAATATTAGCCTATTTTAAGATTCAATTGCGTTTATGATTACAAAATTGATGCCACTATTTTCAATTTGATATTTATATATTATTAATTAATTTAGTACCTTTAATTTATTTACAGAAATTATTTTACTATTTTTAATAAAATAAATAAGGGAAAGTGGCTATTTAAATACTAGCCCTACTTATTTCAATTTTAGCCTAAATTCTACCCCAATTAAACCCAATTGAACCCTAGCCCAATTCATAAAATTACCCGCCCCTGATCCAATTAAATCCAACTCGCCCGGCTCCTCGTTTAATCCAGGCCGTTGATCAAAATGATCAACTACCACATTCTCTTTTTTCCTTTTTTAATTCACCAACACCACTAACCCTAAGTCATTTTCACCTACTCGCCGCCTCTGAAACCCTCCACTCTCTCAAACTCTCTCGAGTCTTCTCAGAACCCTAGCCGCCTCTTACCGCTTCCACCCTGAACGCCACCGGAATCCATGGCTTCCAGGGCTTTGGGAGTTTTATACCTACCTCATGTTGCTCTTACACACCTAATCTCTGAAGACTCAAGGCCTGACCTTGAATGTTTGTACCCAAATCTCGGTCTATTAGAGGTTCCATGGCCATCTCCGGCCTTGCTCCGGCATACCATGGTTTTTCGAACCTGAACCTGACCTCTCTGACTCAGATCGGTTACTTTTCAAAGCCTTTCTCATTTCTAGGGTTCTTCTGAAACCCTAACCCTTCGAGGTTTTTCCGATTCCCTTAGATCTATTCCAGATCCACTCTTTCCTTAAGGTCTTAAACATTTTCCTGACTTTTCTTTCAAAAACTACCTTTCAAAATCTTTCTTTTCCAATCTAGGGTTTTCTGAAAGTATTTAAGTGTTTTCTAACTTTCTTTTTCCTTTTATGTGTATTTGCTTCTACTGGGTTCTTGTATTTTATTCTACCATATTCTTACGTGCTTCTTCTGCTGTATTTTCCTACACTGTGTTCTCGTATGCTTTTCTATTGTATGCTTTCTTTACTGTGTTCTGATATGTTTCTCCTACTATATTTTCTTACTAAGTTCTTAAGTTTCCTTATTAAGCTCCTTTTACCGAGCTCTGTTTAAAGTTTCTTCTAAAATTTCTTAGCATGCTTCTATGTTTCGTATTAGCTTCTTCTACTCTATTTTTCTTCGAATTTTGTTACTATGTTCTGGGTGCTACTTGCTATAATTATTCTCTCATGAGTTTCTGCTGCTGAAAGAAACATGCAAGAGGTTTCATAGAACTAAAACCTCTGAGCCTGTTTCGATTACTTGCCTTCTTATCTCTGTACTTGATTCAAGGAGGAAACCCTAGAATTTGGGGTTTTGCCAAATTTGATTATGTGATTTAATTGAACTAGGGTTTTTATTTTAGAACCCCTAACTCTTTCAGACCAACTTTGAGTCTCTGAACTGAGTTTGGACATCCGTGTTTGCATATGATTCTGACTTTTTGCTAAACTATCCTACACTGGATTTTCTACTGATTTTGCAATGGCACAACATTTTCTTTCAACTCAACGTGTTGGTGTACTCTTTATATGTGATGAATCTTCCTCTAAAAAGGCTTTCAACTCGTGACTGATTCAAATTCCTTCTAAATAGGACTGATTGATTCCGTTTCCATTGTTTGCTGATTTCCCTTAAGTTAAAAAAAACCTTTCCCATCTTTTTGACTCGGTTCATTCATACAAGATCCCTGACCTTTGATTTACTGGTTGTTAATTGATTTTCTTGCCTTGTTTGTGCAACCGCGTATTTCAAAAATTCTGTCCTTAAATAACCTTTATGTATTTACCCTTAATTGCATGCTGTGCATAAAGCTTATTCATTTTTCTTTCCTTAAATTGTTTTTACCAGTTTGAATCTGAATCCCTTAATTAAGGGAAGTCTTGTGTAATTGATTGACAGTCAGTTCCTTAACTATTTTCTTACCTTATTTCCTCATGATTTTCACACTATAAAAGCACGACCCTTTTTAACAAACAGGACAATTGAGAACCTCTTCTGAACTTATACTTACTCACAATAACATTCTCTTCTTGTCTGCATTGTGGCCTGTTTACAAGACCTACTGTTTTTCTTTGTTTGTTCCTTTGAAACTGGTATGTCCGGATTTAATTTTTAGCACCACAACAATGCGTATTTACTACTTTGTCTGTATATCTCAACATTTTGTCTGTATATCTCAACACTTAAACTGACATACTGTTTTCCCTCTATTTGTTTGTTGTGAACCCCATTCCCCTATTACCCTTATGTATTCTGAGCTGTGGCTTAAGGCATAGCAATGTAAGTTGTTGTCCATGAGTTAAGTTTAACCCACTAGGGTCTTAACCTCTAATCAAATAGGCTTGAGGGTGTGCCAGCATCTCCTATTGATGGGTATGCCCATCAGCCTACTTTTCTTTTGCCTCTTTACCACCTCCCCATTCCCTATACCCCTATGTGTATTGATGTGAATTGTTTTCCCTTTCCCTTTCCCCTCTTAAAATTCTATTTTTGCACTTGCACTCTCTCTTAGTCCCTAAGTTCTGCCTCCCTCTTGTGAGCCTTGCCTTGGGACCTTGAGTTCCCTCTGAACTTGGACACTTGAGGGCTGGCCCTTTCAGACTGCACTATGTCTTAATCTGGTGATACATTTGGGTGTGAGTACTTCCCGGAGTCTATATGAGGCTCTTATGGAACTTTGACACATCCAAATGGGAGAAAGGCTTTGGATCATGATCTCTTGGAGTTGGTTCATCTCATATTTTCAGACATGGAGTCTGAATTAAGCTCCCCTTGGTTGTACTTTTAATTTCTGATGTATTTTTTTTTTCTTATTCCATTTTGGGTTGTAATAACTTGTAATAAATATTTGGGTATGGCTAGTGGAAAAAGGAGAGATAACCATGTATGCAAAGGGTAGATATCTTGCCTATAGGAATTTCTGAATTTCTACACTCTCATATAGATATCCTGCCTATAGGAATTTCAGAATTTCTGCACTCTCATATAGATATCCTGCCTATAGGTTATTTCTGAATTTCTGTACTCTCATATAGATACCATATATGTAAGGATTCTGTATTATCTCATATAGATACCATGCTTATAAATCTAAATCTTGCATCAGCATCTAGATGTCATGCCTATAGGCTTTCTGCATTTTTTACCATGTCCATAAAAGGTTTTAAAATCAACAACGCATAGAAAGCATGCCTATAGGAACTATCAATCAAGTCTGAATCGTTTCACTCTCTAATAAGTCTAAAACCAATAATAACAATGTCTAACGTTTGCACAAACTATAACTTTTGCTAAAAACTTGATTTTCTTTAATAAGATAGCAACTCCTCCTAACCAGTATGCATTTCGTTTATTGTTTCTGAAATCAGTAGATATCTTGCCTATAGGACCCTTGTCCAACACTTAGGCAAGCCTTAGGGTAAGAGTTTATAAACTGCATAAGTCTTTATTAATTACAACCAGTGGGCAGGCCTAAATCGGACTTCTTATCTGAAAATATGTGATAAATCAGCCAGCCTCAACCTTTCAATTCTTAATCAGACCCTAAACAGTATGTGCAAGACATGCTAAATTATGTGCTTTCTTTGGTTTAAAAGAGGTCTGTTTGAGCCTTTGCTTGTTATGTGTTTTCCCCCAACTTGCTATACATGTTTTGCATGTCACCTTAGAATATTTACCTTTAAAGCCACAAATAAGCCTAATATCCCCCCCCTTTAGGATTAGTAGTCCTAATTGCCTCCGGGACTGATTGGATTGGGACGGGTAATAGCATGCAATAAGTAAACGAGACCATTATGCACTTTAATACCTTAACGGGGTGGGAAGGGTAAATATGGATATGATTACCACGCGGTCACATCACGTGTAGCCCCTCACTGAGGAGTGATTACCGGATGTTGTGTGGGGTGATCCATATTATTAATAAACCTAGGACCCCCTCCCCTTTCCTTTGTTTCTTTCTTTTATCAAAATCAACTCTTTTAGTTTTCTTACTTGTAACCGTCATGTGCAAAATCCCCTCTTATTTGAAGTCTTATTCGCCTACATGTTGTTTGCGCTTAAAGTCACAATAATTGTCTGGCCGGGAACCACACTAGTGGAGCTTGAGGGGTGTCTAACACCTTCCCTTTGGGATAATTTTAAGCCCTTACCCAATCTCTCGTTACTCAAAAGAAATCCCTCGTAGTGTCTTAATGCTCTTTAATCATTAGGTGGCGACTCTTCAAATCAAACTCAATTCCCCAAAAGGGAAAGAGTTGTCCTCCCAAATGTCATAAACCCGATTTCGCGAGAGAAAGGGGGAGCGACAGCATGGCGACCCTCCTGGGGATTTTTAGGCTTATACCATTTCAAACTATTATTGTGAATTTATGCTTCTTTACGCGCAATTATCTGTTTATTTCTTTCAAAGCATTCAATTTTCTTTTCGATTGTGAAACTTACTTGTCTTTTGTTTCTTTCCTTTATTACTGTCCTTTATTGCTTTCTTTTACTACCGCTTTAAATTATGAAAAAAACCTAGTATTTACTACTTTCCTAACGTGTAAATACGTTATTACCTTCTTTAATTGTTGCATAATCATGCTCAACATCAAATTCCACTCGTGCCAACAAAATACCACAGCAACGCTTATAATGAGTGGTTGCACTCTTCCGATATTATCACCCCCTAAATCCGGCAAAGGCATATTTGCAGTAAAACCAGTCAATCAACGGTGTAGTCGACGGTTCCGTGCCTTTCCCTCTTGAGTTGTCCGCTCAAGAGTACCAGTCTAAAACCCCATAGAAACCTTACTCTGTTTTAATTGTGCATGCATCATGGTCAAACCTAGCCAAATCAGTTATGTTCTCCGCATAATGACTCTTTAAGATAGCCTTGTCCAAAGTCCACTGGGTTTCCCTAAAACCCAAACGGACACTACCACGTTTTGTGCATTTATTTGGAGAACTAAATGTTTCATGCTAATTGTTGGTATTAGATAGTCGAGTTTGGTGGGGGTAAGGGCCTAACTTTATTTGTTTTGTAGAAAATGAGGCACGAGGTCCCCATCTTCGGCATAGTTAGCACACCCTCACTCTTGCTAGACTGGTGGAGGAGTCTTCCATCAAATGACCAAATCAATGAGTGGAAAGAGAGGGTCGCCAAAGCTAGCGAAAAGTTGGAATATCTGGAATACAGTCTGCTGGAATTGGAAGGAAAAGTGAGGAAGAGAGTCACCGACTACCAGAACGTTGAGGGAAACGAAGGAGAACACCGAGCAAGGGCATTTTTACTGGTGAATCTGCGCGAACTGGAGGATTTGATCAACGAGAACATTCAACCTGAGGAAGGTCCTTCTAGGACCAAGTAGATAGGAGTTTATCTTTTTGCTTTATAAAATGTAATAAGGCCCATGGCCACTAGTGACATTTTATTTCCTATTATTTAGCGTCGTTTTCGGATTCGTCTACTTTTTATCAATAAAATGAGGAATTTAGCATTCTAAGTTCTCCAAATCAATTTGTCGCTAGGCCTACCTCGGGCAAAAAGAGGTTCCCCAAATTAGGACACGATTTACATTATTGCACTATGTGTTTAAATATCGCAACATATTTTATTATAATTCGCACTGACTTGTTACCTTTTTTGTTTTTACTTTTATTTTATTTATTCCCCTCCCCAAAGGTTAGTTCATGCACTCTGGCATCATCATCTTATTTCATAAGATCCGGGGCCCTCCACCCACTCCTCCTCCAAGTCCTGTCAAAAACAAGAATAAAGAAAAAATGGAAGATCTGAACAACTCAACTGAACGGGTAGAGGTCACTCATGGTACTTAGGTTTCCAAGGAAAGTGCATCCTAACTCGAGCAAAAGTTGTCGAAATTTTAAGAGGAACTTGACCAAGTTCGGAACTTGCAAATTTATCATTTTCCCTCACTACCCCAGATATCAACCCCATACCTCCACAAAACATCCCAAAACCACAAAACCATCCCACTCCTCACCACCACTACAACACCTGCCATACTTCCAACAATACCCCGCTGCTCATCCCGGAACCCCAAAAATCCACAAATGACCACTTTCACGCTCATCATAACACCCCCATCTACGTGGAAACCATGTCACACTCCACCCAACCCATCTCAAGCACACCTGAGTCTGATGATAAGGACTCACTCATCAGGAACCTGACTGAAGAACTTAAAAAATTGACCAGCCGAATTCAGGGCATCGAAGGAAGTTAGGGGATTGAAAGGTTGAACTACGAAGATCTTTGCATACAACGCGATGTTGAACTACCCGAGGGGTACAAACCTCCTAAGTTCGAGATGTTAGATGGTATAGGGGATCCAAGAGTTCATTTGAGAACATACTGCGACAAACTGGTTGGAGTAGGAAAGGATCCTTATGAAACTTCTCATGAGGAGTCTGAAAGGAGATGCTTTGTCTTGGTACATTAGCCAAGACCCGAAGAAATGGTCGAACTAGGTGAGTATGGCATCCGACTTTATGGACAGATTCAGGTTCAACATAGAAAATGCACCAGATGTGTTCTACATTCAGAACCTAAAGAAGAAGCCCACGAAAAAATTTTGCGAGTATGCCACTCATTGGAGATTAGAAGCTGCTAAGGTCAGACCTACTTTAGAGGAAGAACAAATGAACAAGCTTTTTGTCCGGGCTCAGGACCCGCAATATTATGAAAGTCTAATGTTGATTGAGAACCATAAATTTTCTGACATCATCAAGGTGGGAGAAAGGATCGAGGAAGGCATCAAGAGTGGTATGGTTACAAACTTTGAAGCCTTGCAAGCTACCAATAAGGCTTTATAGTATGGTAGTACGTCTAAGAAAAGGGACGTAGGTGTTGTAATGGTTGCACAGAGGACCAAATACCCTATCAAATACCAAACCTATCCAATGCCTCCACTCGCATATCAACCTACTCCGAACTACCAAGCACCCTCGCCTTCTCACCAAACTCCACGCCCACTTATCAATCATTTCCACCTCACACATATCAGCCTACTTCGCCCAGATACTCCCAACCCGCACATGCTTACCAAACCTACAACACTCAACCATCCCACTATCAATCGCCTCCCACACGTTAAAACCTTCCTAGACCTCGACCAAATTTTGACCGCAGGCTAAATAGTATATCGCCATTGCTGAACCCATTGACCAGCTGTACGAAAGGCTCTAAGCTACTGGTTATGTCACCCCTATCCCTGCTATAACCCCTGAGAAACCTTCTCAATGGGTTAACCCAAACAAATCTTGTGCATACCATTCCGGCAAGAAGGGACACACCATCGACGAATGTCATTCTTTGAAAGACAAGATCCAGACTCTGATTGACAACAAAATTATTGTGGCAAAGGAACCAGCTCCAAACGTCTGCAATAACCCTCTGCTAGACCACAAGGGTAGAGGTGTTCCCATGATTGAAATAGAGGATGATTGGGACCCCAAGGGATTGATCGGTTTGATCATAGAAGGCGACGATCCAAAGAAGCCATTAGTCACCCTTAATCCGATTGTAGTCCAGATTCAGCCTTCTGGGGACGCCGAGGTAAATATGTCTATACCACTTGAGTTTGAAGCACCACCCTCGGCAAAGACGCCGGCGCCGATTGAGGTCAAGTTTGGGTCTCCAGTAAACGCACCTGTACCATTTGAAGTGGTGGTTTTACCTTCCAAAATACATGCTCCGTTTGGAGTAAAGGTGATCATTCCAGTAGCAATGTCGGCCGTGACACCATTCCATACAAATGCCATACCACGAGACTACACATCCAAGGCAAGAAGAAAAGGGAAGGCCATGTTGGGGGAAGCAGTTGTGGCACAGGGCCTGACGAGAACCGGCAGGGTTTATACCCGGAACATTTGGCTGAGTCAAGCAAACAGGCCTCTGGATGGCCAATCATCACTGAAACTGGGCCCGATGATCTCTGGAGAAATATACAAGCCAAGGAATTCTCAGTCATTGATCAACTAAACAAAACGCCAGCACAAATTTCTATCCTAGCTTTGCTAAAAAGTTCCGATGCACATAAGAATGCCTTGTTAAAAGTGCTAAGTGAGGCATATGTACAAGCAACATCAATGGAGGAGAAATGGAAAACATGGTAGGGTAGGTATTGGAAAGTTACAAGATCACTTTTCATGAAGATGAGTTGCCACCAGAAGGGTTGAGTCACAATAAGGCGTTGCACATCACCGTGCAATGCGAAGATTATCTTATCACCAGAATCATGATTGATGGAGGGTCCAGCCTCAACATTTGTCCGTTGGTAACACTCAGGACATTGGGAAAGGGGCTGCATGAGATTAAGGATGGGGCCATCAACGTCAAAGCTTTCGATGGTTCCCAAAGGTCCACCATTGGGGAAATAAGCCTGTGTTTGCAAATGGGGCCTACTTGGCTCGATGTTGATTTTCAAGTGATAGACGTGTCGGCATCTTACAATTTGTTGTTGGGACGACCGTGGATTCATGCTGCTGGGGCCGTAGCATTAACACTACATCAGAAGGTGAAATTTGAGTGGAACCACCAAGAGGTGATCATTCACGGCGACGGTAGCAATCCCATATACAGTCGCCAGACCATCCCAGTAATCATAGGCAGAAGAAAGATAGGCGGGGAGACCTATCACCACATCGAGCGAGTCAACATTGTCGACAAGGACAAATGGTGGGACAATAAAATTAAAAGCATATTGAACTGGTGCGGATACAAACCTGGCAGGGGACTTGGCAAGAACCTTCAAGGAATTGCTAAGCCTATCAAACTAAAGAAACATGGCACCACTTTTAGTTTGGGATATGAGTACACTTGGAAAGAATTCAACAATTGGTCGCCACCATGGCGTGGTCTTTACCATCTGCTGGAGCAGCCAATACCACATTTGGAGCAAACTTTCCAGCTAGCCAATGTTATTTATGGGTCAGAAGAAGAGGAAACACTGGCAGCAGTGAGGAATTTGTTCCTAGAAGACAATGACATGGATTATTGTGTTGTTCTCGAGGAGGAGGGGGAGGAAGTCTCTTCCATAAAGGCCGTAAGTAGAGGGGCACGCCTCAATTACTAGACGATCAAGACAACCAGAGCCCGACTAGCCTCGGGGTAGCAAGGCTAAAACAAAGCATCACACATTGTTTCTATTTACTAAATGACTTTCCTTTTGCATTTTTAAAATTTCGCAATAAGATTTCAATGTTCAAAACAGTTATGGAATTCATCAAAGCATTTCGAATTTCCCTATAAATCTTACTCTTATTATTTTTCTCTCATTACTTTAATTATACAACATTACTATTACTTATCTTGATGAACCAATGACTGTGACATGCAACGAGACAACGCAACAAACGGGCATAGATTCAGAGGAAGATGACATACCAGAAGAAATTGTAAAAGAAGTCGAGAATTTTAAGAACAGACCTAAGTTCAATCTGGACGAGACTGAGATTGTTAAACTGGGAGATGCAGAGAACGTCAATGAAACACGAATCAGCGTTCATTTGTTTCCGTCAGAAAAGGAAGAGTACATAGTATTTCTAAGGGAAAATGAGGACATATTCGCTTGGTCATATGATGACATGACTAGCCTGAGTACATCTATTGTGGCTCACAAACGGCCAACCGATCCAACATGTCTGTCGGTAAAGCAAAAACTCAAAAGTTCAAGCCTGATATGAGTTTGAAAATCAAAGAAGAAGTTACTAAGCAGGTCAAATCCAAGGTTCTTAGGGAAGTAGAATATGTAACGTGGTTAGCCAACATTGTGTTGGTACCAAAGAAGGACGGGAAGGTCAAAGTCTGTGTCGACTACCGGGATCTTAACCAGGCTTGTCCAAAAGATGATTTCCTCTTGCCGAACATACACATCCTGATCGACAATTGCGCCAAGCATGAGTTGCAGTCATTTGTAGATTGTTTCGCTAGGTATCATCAGAACTGGATGGATGAAGAAGATGATGAGAAAACGGCTTTCATTATGCCGTAGGGAATGTATTGTTACAAGATGATGCTGTTTGGGTTAAAGAATGCTGGGGCCACCTACATGAGGGCCATCACTACCATCTTCCACGATATGATACACAAGGAGATAGAGGTGTACGTAGATGATGTTATTATCAAGTCCAAAAAAGCCACTAACCACATGGAAGATTTGAGGAAATTCTTCAACAGATTACGGAGGTATAACCTGAAACTGAATCCCGCGAAGTGTGCATTTGGGGTTCCTGCCGGAAAACTACTTGGGTTCATTGTAAGTCGCCGAGGAATAGAACTGGATCCATCAAAGGTCAAAGCTATTCAAGAGTTGCCACCACCAAAGAACAAGAAGGATGTAATGAGTTTCTTGGGGAGACTTAACTATATCAGCCAGTTCATAGCACAATCTACAGTTATCTGTGAGCCAATCCTTAAGAAGTTGAAGAAGGATGCCGCTACCAAATGGACTGATGATTGCCCTTCGACAGAATCAAGGAGTACCTGTCAACACCACCCGTTTTGGTCCTGCCCGAGCCAGGTAGACCTATATTACTCTGCCTCGCAGTATTGGATGGAGCGTTCGGTTGTGTTCTGGGGAAACATGATGAAACAGGGAGGAAGGAGCATGCCATCTATTACCTCAGTAAGAAGTTCACCCCGTAAGAGGCCCGATATTCTCTGTTAGAGCGCACCTATTGTGCTTTGACTTGGGTAGCTCAGAAGCTGAGGAACTATTTATGTGCCTACACTACATATCTCATATCAAGGATGGATCCTTTGAAGTACATCTTTCAGAAGCCCATGCCCACTGGCAAGCTAGCCAAGTGGCAAATCCTATTGAGTGAATTTGACATTGTTTACGTGACTTAGAAGGCGATCAAGGGACGGGTACTAGTATATCACCTCGCTGAAAATCTCGTGGAAGGAGAATACGAACCCCTGAAAATGTATTTTCCCGACGAAGAGGTATCATTCATAGCAGAAGACATTGAAAAATCCTATGATGGTTGGAGGATGTTTTTCGATAGAGCAGCAAATTTCAAAGGAGTTGGCATAGGAGCAGTCCTAGTATCAGAAATCGATCAGCATTATCCAGTCTCTGCCAAGCTCAGATTCCCGTGTACCAACAACATGGCCGAATACGAAGCTTGCATCTTAGGGCTCAAGATGGCTATAGACATGAACATTCAAGAGCTGCTAGTAATTGGGGATTCAGACTTGCTTATACATCAGGTCCGAGAAGAATGGGCAACCAAGAACTCCAAAATACTCCCTTATCTGCATCATGTACAGGAGTAGAGAAAGAGGTTCACAAAGACAGAGTTCCAGCATCTTCCCAGAGTCCAGAATGAGTTCGCCGGCGTATTGGCTACCCTATCATCTATGATACAACATCCAGACAAGAACTTCATTGATCCCATTCAGGTAAAGATCCATGATCAGCCAGCTTATTGTGCTCATGTTGAGGAAAAAACAGACGGAAAACCTTGGTTTCATGATATCAAGGAATATTTGACAAAAGGAGAATACCCAGAACTTGCAAATCCTACTAAAAAATGCACACCTCGGAGGTTGTCCAACAATTTCTTTCACAACAGAGGAATCCTATATAGGAGGACTCCTGATTTATGATTGCTAAGATGTGTCGACGCAAAGGAGGCATCCAAGATACTAGAGGAAATTCACGCTGGGACCTGCGGTCCGTATATGAATGGCTTTGTCTTGGCAAAGAAGATACTCTAAGGTGGTTACTTTTGGATGACTATGGAAACAGACTACATCCAGTATGTTCAGAAATGCCACCGCTGTCAGATACATGCAGACATGATAAAGGTACCTCCAAATAAGCTTAATGCAACGAGTTCACCATGGCCATTCGCCGCCTGGGGAATTGATGTTATTGGACCAATCGAACCTGCCGCATCAAACAGGCACAATTTTATCTTGGTAGCAATTGACTATTTTACCAAATGGGTTGAAGCAGCATGTTACAGAGCAGTAACTAAGAAGGTCGTGGCAAACTTTGTCCGCGACCACATTGTTTGTAGATTCAGGATTCCAGAGTCAATCATTATCGACAACGGCTCCAACGTCAACAGTGAGATGAAAGCCATGTGTGACACTTTCAGAATCAGACACAAGAATTCTACAGCCTATAGACCTCAGATGAACGAAGCCGTAGAAGCTGCCAACAAGAATATCAAGAAGATATTGAGGACAATGATAGAGAAGCATAAAAAGTGGCACGAGAAACTATCATTTGCCTTATTAGGGTACAACACCACAGTCCGCACATCAACTGGGGCAACCCCCTACATGCTGGTATATGGTACAGAAGTGGTCCTTCCCGCCGAAGTAGAAATCCCTTCCTTAGGATCATACAGGAAGCAAAACTCGACGATGCAGAGTGGGTAAAGAGTCGTTACGAGCAACTAGCTCTTATAGATGGATAAAGAATGAACGTTGTTTGCCATGGTCAACTTTATCAGAACAGAATGTCCGGAGCCTTCAATAAAAGAATCGAGCCGAGACAATTCACAACGGGGCAGATGGTATTAAAGAAAATTTTCCTGCATTAAGATAAAGCCAAGGGGAAGTTCTGTCCCAACTGGCAGCGTCCATACATGGTTCACCGGGTTGTAACAGGAGGAGCCCTCATAGTTGCAGAAATGGACGAAGAAGTCTGGCCAAAACCTATCAACTCAGATGCAGTCAAGCGTTACTATGTGTAATATTTATGCTTTCCTTATAT
This sequence comes from Nicotiana sylvestris, assembly GCF_000393655.2. Lineage (NCBI taxonomy): Eukaryota > Viridiplantae > Streptophyta > Magnoliopsida > Solanales > Solanaceae > Nicotiana > Nicotiana sylvestris. The sequence continues at coordinate 53,973,707 of NC_091060.1, read as the reverse complement.
GAGGTAAATTGTACTACGCCTGACTTGATTCCTGATTACAAGGGAATACATAGGCGACCCTATGGGTTCGGTCACAAGTCAATAAAATTTTCATTTCCCCCTATAATTGGAAACTGGGGCAGAATTTTGAGGAGGACCCTCAAAATTCCGAAGTGATTTTAGCCATTTGCTGCAAGCATCCATCAGAACCAGCAGCCCAATAAACTGGGGCAGAATTTTGAGGAGGACCCTCAAAATTTCGGAGCAAGAAAAGTTGCAATGTCTTGAACCACGTCGCAGTCGTCGGTTTATCTAAAAGAAAACTATTCTTAATTATGTATTTATGTTACATTTTCCTTACTAAATCATGCATGTTTATTTCTAAAATCGCTCTGTTTAGCAATGCTACCCCCAATGATATGTACAACGTCACCAGATCAAAGCCGAGCAGGTCAAGTAGAGCCAGCGGGAATACGAACTAACCTCTCCCCTTTTACAAAACTCACAATTTTTCTTTGGATGCAGGCACTCGAGTTGCAAAATCATCAAATATACTATACACTCACGAGACTCACATTGCTCAGAAATATAACTCTGAGAACCACTACACTTACTCACAGCTGCTATCCGCACGGAGTGTCCCCAACAGACACAGTATCCCCAGCAGTCGCAATATCGCAATCCGCTATTAGCTAAGAAAATTCTATTATCATTTTACCCTTTTACTTCTGGCATAAGGCTACCATTCTGCCTTCTGAGACTAAGAACTGTCTCCATATGAATTTTTGCATTGCATAAAGCTACCATTCTGCCTCCCGAGACTAAGCTCTGTCTCCATCTGCATTTCTACATTGCATAAGGCTACCATTTTGCCTCCCGAGACTAAGCTCTATCTCCATCTGCATTTCTACATTGCATAAGGCTACCATTCTGCCTTCTGAGACTAAGCATTGTCTCCATCTGCATTTTTTGCATTGCATAAGGCTACCGTTCTGCCTTCCGAGACTAAGCTCTATCTCCATCTGCATTTCTTCATTGCATAAGGCTACCGTTCTGCCTTCCGAGACTAAGCTTTGTCTCCATCTGCATTCTGCATTGAATAAGGCTACCGTTCTGCCTTCCGAGACTAAGCACTGTTTCCATCTGCATTTTTTTCATTGCATAAGGCTACCGTTCTGCCTTTCAAGACTAAGGACTATCTCCATCTGCATTCTTTGCATTGCATAAGGCTACCATTATTCTTTCCAAGGTTAATCTCTACCTCCATCTGCATTTCTGTATTGCATAAGGTAACCATTCTGCCTTCCAAGGTTAAGCTCTACCTCTATCTAAAAGATCGCCACCTCTACATTCTGCGTGGCTGAAAGATAGCCACCTCTACATTCTACATGGCTGAAAGATCGCCACCTTATTTACATTCTGCATGGCTGAAAGATCGCCACCTTTATTTACGTTTGCATCGGCTAGAAGATCGCCACCTTTATTTATGTTTGCATCGGCTAAAAGATCGTCACCTTTATTTATGTGTGCATCGGCTGGAATATCGCCACCTTTATTTACGTTTGCATCGGCTGGAAGATCGCCACCTTTATTTACGTTTGCATCGGCTGAAAGATCGCCACCTTTATTTACGTTTGCATCGGTTGAAAGATAACCACCTCTACATACTGCATGGCTGAAAGATCGCCACCTTATTTACATTCTGCATGGCTGAAAGATCGCCACATTTATTTACGTTTGTATCGGCTGAAAGATTGCCACATTTATTTACGTTCGCATCGGCTGAAAGATCGCCACCTTTATTTACATTTGCATTGGCTGAAAGATCGCCACCTACTGCATTGCATTGACTGAAAGATCGCCACTTACTGCATTGCATGGGCTGAAAGATCGCCAAAATTGTCCAAAGGCGTCATTGTTCGGAGGTACCATTTTCATAGCCCGAGAACGCCATGCCATGGCCTGAGGACCCCTTTTAATCTCTTGCATATCATTATTCAAAGGCATCATAGTTCGGAGGCATCATTCGCATTGCCCGAGAGCATCATTTCATGGCCTGCAAATCCTTTATGATACGCTTTATGGCCCAGGACATCATGGTCCAAGGCAATTTTTCCCTGTATATTTTTATATGCAAAATACTTTCAAAATAGCATATGTATGAATATATAAGTATGTCCAAATATTTTTTTATCTTTCCTAATTTTTAAAAGATTTTAAAACCAATTTATTACCCTATTTTATCAGTAAAAAACCAATAATTATTCCCCAAATTATCATTTTTGGTGATTCATTTATTGTACTCTCATATTTATACCAAAATATAGATAATGTAATATTTTGCACATTTTGACAATCTTATTTAGTATTTTTAAACCTAAATTGCATATAATTGCAATATTAGCCTATTTTAAGATTCAACTGCATTTATGATTACAAAAATTGATGCCATTATTTTCAATTTGATATTTATATATTATTAATTAATTTAGTACCTTTAATTTGTTTCCAGAAATTATTTTACTATTTTTTATAAAATAAATAAGGGCAAAGTGGCTATTTAAATAGTAGCCCTACTTATTTCAACTTTAGCCTAAATTCTACCCCAATTAAACCCAATTGAACCCCAACCCAATTCCTAAAATTACCCACCCTAACCCAATTAAATCCAACCCGCCCGGCTCCCCGTTTAATCCAGGCCGTTGATCAAAATGATCAACTACCACATTCTCTCATTTCCTTTTTTAACTCACCAACCCCACTAACCCTAAGTCATTTTCACCTACCCGCCGCCTCTGAAACCCTCCACTCTGTCAAACTCTGTCGAGTCTTCTAAGAACCCTAGCCTCCTCTTACCGCTTCCACCCTGAAAGCCACCGGAATCTATGGCTTCCAGGGCTTTGGGAGTCTTATACCTACCTCATGTTGCTCTTACACACCTGATCTATGAAGATTCAAGGCCTGACCTTGAATGTTTGTACCCAGACCTCTGTCGATTTGAGGTTCCACGCCCATATCCGGCCTTGCTCCGGCGTACCATGGTTGTTCGAGCGTAATCCTAACCTCTCCGACTCAGATCGGTGACTTTTCAAAGCCTTTCTCATTTCTAGGGTTCTTCTGAAACCCTAACCCTTCAAGGTTTTTCCGATTCCCTTAGATTTGTTCTAGATCCACGCTTTCCTTAAGGTCTTAAACGTTTTCCTAACTTTTCTTTCAAAAACTACCTTTCAAAATCTTTCTTTTCCAATCTAGGGTTTTCTGAAAGTATTTAAGTGTTTTCTAACTTTCTTTTTCCTTTTATGTGTATTTGCTTCTACTGGGTTTTTGTATTTTCTTCTACCATGTTCTTACGTGCTTCTTTTGCTGTATTTTCCTATACTGTGTTCTCGTATGCTTTTCTACTGTATGCTCTCTCTACTGTGTTCTGATATGTTTCTCCTACTATATTTTCTTACTAAGTTCTTAAGTTTCTTTATTAAGTTCCTTTTACCGAGCTCTGTTTAAAGTTTCTTCTAAAATTTCTTAGCATGCTTCTATGTTTTGTATTAGCTTCTTCTACTCTATTTTTCTTCGAATTCTGCTACTATGTTCTGCGTGTTACTTGTTATCATTGTTCTCTCATGAGTTTCTGCTGCTGAAAGAAACATGCAAGAGGTTTCATAGAACTGAAACCTCCAAGCCTGTTTCGATTACTTGCCTTCTCCTCTCTGTACTTTATTCAAGGTGGAAACCCTAGAATTCGGGGGTTCTGCCAAGTTTGATTATGTGATTTAATTGAACTAGGGTTTTTATTTTAGAACCCCTAACTCTTTCAGACCAACTTCGAGTCTCTGAACTGAGTTTGGACATCCGTGTTTGCATATAATTCTGACTTTTTGCTAAACTATCTTACACTAGATTTTTCTCCTTTTTTTGCAATAGCACAACATTTTCTTTCAACTCAATGTGTTGGTATGCTCTTTATATGTGATGAATCTTCCTCTAAAAAGGCTTTCAACTCGTGACTGATTCAAATTCCTTCTAAATAGGTATGATTGATTCTGTTTCCATTGTTTGTTGATTTCCCTTAAGTTAAAAAAAACCTTTCCCATCTTTTTGACTCGGTTCATTCATACAAGATCCCTGACCTTTGATTTACTGGCTGTTAATTGATTTTCTTGCCTTGTTTGTGCAATCACGTATTTCAAAAATTATGTCCTTAAATAACCTTTATGTATTTACCCTTAATTGCACGTTGTGCACAAAGTGCTTATTTATTTTTCTTTCCTTAAATTATTTTTACCCGTTTGAATGTGAATCCCTTAATTAAGGGAAGTCTTATGTAATTGATTGACAATGAGTTCCTTAACTATTTTCTTACCTTATTTCCTCATGATTTTCACTCTATAAAAGGCACGACGCTTTTTTCACAAACAGGACAATTGAGAACCTCTTCTGAACTTATACTTACTCACAATAACATTCTCTTCTTGTCTGCACCGTGGCCTATTTACAAGACCTACTACTTTTCTTTGTTTGTTCCTTTGAAACTGGTATGTCCAGATTTAATTTTTAGCACCACAACAATGCGTATTTACTGCTTTTGTGTCCATATTTGCTTGCTAATTCTGTATATCTCAACACTTAAACTGACATGCTGATTTCCCTCTGCTTGTTTGTTATGAACCCCATTCCCCTATTAACCGTATGTGTTATGAGCTATGGCTTAAGGCATGACAATGTAAGTTGTTGTCCATGAGTTAAGTTTGACCCACTGGGTTCTTAACCTCTAATCAAATTGGCTTGAGGGTGTGCCAGCATCTCCCATTGATGGGTATGCCCATCAGCCTTCTTTTCTTTTGCCTCTTTACCACCTCCCCATTCCCTATACCCCTATGTGTATAGATGTGAGCTGTTTTCCCTTTCCCTTTTCCCCTCTCAAAATTCTATTTCTGCACTTGCACTCTTTCTTAGTCCCTAAGTTTTGCCCCCCTCTTGTGAGCCTTGCCTTGGGACCTTGAGTTCCCTCTGAACTTGGACACCTGAGGACTGGCTCTTTCACACTGCACTATGTCTTAATATGGTTATACATTTGGGTATGAGCACTGCCCGGAGTCTATATGAGGCTCTTAGGGAACTCTGACACATCCAAATGGGATAAAGGCTTTGGATCATGATCTCTTGGAGTTGGTTCATCTCATATTTTCATACATGGAGTCTGAATTAGGCTCCCCTTGGTTGTACTTTTAATTTCTGTTGTATTTTTCTTTTCCTATTCCATTTTGGGCTGTAATAACTTGTAATAAATACTTGGGGATGGATAGTGGAAAAGGGAGAGATAACCATGTATGCAAAGGGTAGATATCTTGCCTATAGGAATTTCTGAATTTCTGCACTCTCATATAGATATCCTGCCTATAGTAATTTCTGAATTTCTGCACTCTCATATAGATATCCTGCCTATAGGTTATTTCTGAATTTCTGCACTCTTATATAGATACCATATCTGTAGGGATTCTGCATTATCTCATATACATACCATGCCTATAAATCTAAATCTTGCATAATCATCTAGATGTCATGCCTATAGGCTTTCTGCATTATTTACCATGTCCATAAAAGGTTTTAAAATCAACAACGCATAGAAAGCATGCCTATAGGAACTACCAATCAAGTCTGAATCGTTTTACTCGCTTATAAGTCTAAAACTAGTAATAACAATGTCTAACGTTTGCAGAACCTATAACTTTTGCTAAAAACTTGCTTTTCTTTAATAAGATGGCAACTCCTCCTAACCAGTATGCATTTAGTTTATTATTTCTGAAATCAGTAGATATCTTGCCTATAGGACCCATGTCCAACACTTAGGCAAGCCTTAGGGTAAAAGTTTATAAACTGCATCAGTCTTTATTAATTACAACCAGCGGGCAGGCCTAATTCGGACTTCTTATCTAAAAATATGTGATAAATCAGACAGCCTCAACTTTTCAATTCTTAATCAGACCCTAAACAGTATGTGCAAGACATGCTAAATTATGTGTTTTCTTTGGTTTAAAGGAGGTCTGTTTGAGCCTTTGCTTGTTATGTGCTTTCCCCCAACTTGCTATACATGTTTTGCATGTCGCCTTAGAATATTTACCTTTAAAGCCACAAATAAGCCTAATATCCCTCCCCTTTAGGATTAGTAGTCCTAAATGCCTCCGGGACTGATAGGATTTGGACGGGTAATAGCATGTAATAAGTAAACGAGACCATTACGCGCTTTAATAACTTAACGGGGTGGTAAGGGTAAATATGGATATGATGACCATGCGGTAACATCACGTGTAGCCCCTCACTGAGGAGTGATTACCGGATGTTGTGTGGGGTGATCCATATTATTAATAAGCCTAGAACCCCCCCCCCCCCTTTACTTTGTTTCTTTCTTTTAAACTGTTTCTTCAAAATCAACTCTTTTAGTTTTCTTAATTGTAACTATCATGTGCAAAATCCCCTCTTATTTGAAGTCTTATTCGCCTACATGTTGTTTGCGCTTAAAGTCACAATAATTGTCTGGCCGGGAACTATACTAGTGGATCCTGAGGGGTGCCTAACACCTTCCCCTTGGGATAATTTTATGCCCTTTCCCAATCTCTCGTTACTCAAAACAAATCCCTCTTAGTGTCCTAATGCACTTTAATCATTAGGTGGCGACTCTTCAATTCAAACCCAATTCCCCAAAAGGGAACGAGTTGTCCTCCCAAATGTCATAAACCCGATTTTTCGAGAGAAAGGGGGCGCGACACTTATCAAGAACTTGACCGAGGAATATAAGAAACTGACCAGCCGGATTCAGGGTGTTGAGGGAAGCAAAGGAATTGGGGGGCTGAACTATGAGGACCTTTGCATATAGCCTGATGTCGAACTGCCTAAGGCGTACAAACCTCCTAAGTTCAAAATTTTTTATGGTACTGAGGACATATTGCAACAAATTGGTTGGAGTAGGGAAGGATGAAAGGATCCACATGAAGCTATTCATAAGGAGTTTGAAAGGAGATGCATTATCTTGGTACATCGGCCAAGATCCCAAGAAGTGGTCAAGCTGGGTAGGCATGGCATATGACTTTAAGGACAGATTCAGGTTTAATACAGAGAATGCACCAGACGTGTTCTATATCCATAATTTGAAGAAGAAGCCCACGGAGAAGTTTTGCGAGTATGCTACTCGCTGGAGGTCCGAAGCTGCTAAGTTCAGACCCGCCTTAGAAGAGGAACAAATGAACAAGTTCTTTGTCTGAGCACAGGATCCATATTACTATGAACGACAGATGATAATTGAGAACCACAAGTTCTCCAACATTATAAAATTATGTGAGAGAATTGAAGAAGGTATTAACAGTGGTATGGTTACAAATTTTGAGGCCTTGCAAGCTACAAATAAGGCTTTACAGTCCGGTGGTGTGTCCAAGAAAAGGGACGTAGGGGCCGTGATGGTTGCACAAAGGATCAAGTCTCCCTTTAAATACCAAGCTTACCCAACACCTCCACTCATATACCAGCCAACCCCAAATTACCAAGCACCATCATACCAAGCACCCTCATACCAAGCTCCGCCACCAACTTATCAGTCATCTCCACCTCCTACATATCAACCTACCTCTCCCAGATACTCCTAACCCGCTCATGTCTACCAAACCTATAATGCTCAACCATCCCACTATCAATCACCCCCTACACGCAAAAATTTCCCTAGAGCCCGACCTAAATTTGATCGTAGACCTCCAAAACAATATACAGCCATCGCTGAACCCATCGACTAGCTGTATGAGAAGCTCAAAGCTGCTCGTTATGTCACCCCCATCCCTGCTGCAACCCTTGAGAATCCTTCTCAGTGGGCTAACCCAAACAAGTCATGTGCATACCACTCCAGCATGAAAGGGCACACCATCGATGAATGCCGCTCTTTGGAAGACAAGATACAGTCTTTGATTGATAACAAGATAATTGTGGCAAAGGAGCCCTCTCCAAACGTCTGCAACGACCCTCTGCTAGACCATAAGGGTGGAGGTATCCACATGATTGAAGTAGAAGATGACTAGGATCCCGAGGGATCAATCGGGTTGATCGCAGAAGGTGATGACCCAAAGAAACTAACAATCACTCTCAATCCAATCATAATCCAGATCCAACCGTCTGAGGAAACTAAGGTGAATATGTCTATACCTCTTGAGTTTGAAGCAACATCATCCGCAAAGACACCGGCACCAATCGAGGTTGAATTTGTGTCTCCAGCAAATGCACCCGCACTATTTGAGGTTGCAGTCTTGCCACCCTAGGCACATATTCTATTCAAAGTGAGGATATCTGCGCCGATCCCAGTGGCGATGTCAACCATACCACCATTCTATACAAATGATGTACACTGGGACTATACAGCCGAGGCGAGAAGGAAGGGCAAGGTCAGGATTGAAGAAACCGTCACAGTACAGGGTATGATAAGAACTGGTAGAGTCTATACCCCTGAACATCTAGCTGAATCAAGCAAGCAGGCCTCCAATCGGCCGCCCCTCATTGAGACAGGTCCGGACGACTTTTGGAGGAAAATACAGGCTAAGGAATATTCGGTCATCGACCAGTTAAACAAGACGCCAGCACAAATATCTATTTTCTCTTTGCTGCAAAATTCTGAGATGCACAAAAATGTTTTGTTAAAGGTGATAAATGAAGCGTACGTACCAAATAACATCAATAGCAGGGAAGTGGATAATATGGTAGGACAAGTGCTGGAAATCCATAAGATCACCTTTTATGAAGACGAGCTGGCACTTGAAGGGCTGGGGCACAACAAAGCACTACACATCACCGTGCAATGTGAAGATTATTTCATCACCAGAATATTTATCGATGGACGTTATAGTCTTAACATTTGTCCGCTGGTAACACTCAAGAAGTTGGGTAAAGGGCTGCATGAGATAAAAGACGGAGCAATCAATGTAAAAGCCTGCAGATAGGACCAACCTGGTTCGAGGTTGATTTCCAGGTGATAGATGTACCAGCATCTTACAACTTGTTGCTGGGACGGCCATGGATTCATGCTGCTGGGGACGTAGAATCAATGCTGCATTAGTCAGTAAAGTTCAAATGGAATCACCAGGAATTGATCATTCACGGCGACGGTAGCAATCCTATATACAGTCGCCAGACCATTCCGGCGATCGAGGGAAGAAGGAAGTTGGGTGGAGAAACTTACCACCACATTGAGCGGGTCAATGCTATCTACAAGGACAAATGGTGGGATAGAAAAATTGAGAGTATACTAAGTTGGAGTGGTTATGAACCTGGAAAAGGGCTCGGCAGGAACCTCCAATGAATCTCTAAATCCATAAAACTCAAGAAACATGGCACTACCTTCGGTGTGGGATATGAATACAGCTGGGAAGAATTCAATAGCTAGTCGCCACCATGGCGCGGTCCTTACTATCCACTAGAGCAGCCAATACCGCATCTGGAGCAGACCTCCCAACAGGCCGACATTATTTATGGGTCAGATGAAGAAGAATCACTTGAAGCAATGAAGAATTTGTTTCTAGAGGATAGTGATATGGACTGTTGCATTATTCTCGAGGAGGAGGGGGAGGAAGGCCCTTCCATACAAGCTGTGAGCAGAGGGGAACATCTCAAGAATTGGACCATCAGTACGACTAAAGGCTGAAGAGCCTCGGGGTAGCAAGGCTAAAACAAGAATTATTCACTATTTTATTTACTAAATGATTTTCTTTTCGCATTTTTCCATTCTCGCAATAAGATCTTCAGTGTTCAAAATCGTTACTCAATTTATCAAAAGCATTTTTTATTTTTCTTATGAATTAATATTTATTGCTATCGTTTTCTCTCCTTGCTTTACAAATAAAACATTATTATTACTTGTCTTGATAATCCAATGACTGCGACATGCAATGAGACAACGCAACAAACGGACATGGATTTAGAGGAAGATGACATACCTGACAAGATTGTCAAAGAATTTGAGAAATTTGAGAACAGACCTAAGTCCAACCTGGACGAGACCGAAATTGTCAACCTGGGAGATGTAGAAAATGTCAAGGAAACGCAAATCAGCATTGACCTATCGCTATTAGAGAAGAAAGAATACACAGAATTTCTAAGGGAGTGTGAGGACATATTCGTTTGGTCATATGATGACATGACTGGTCTGAGTACGTCTATTGTGGCTCACAAACTGCCAACCAATCCAATGTTTCCACCGGTAAAGCAAAAGCTCAGAAAGTTCAAGCCTGATATGAGTTTGAAAATCAAGGAAGAAGTCACCAAGCAGATCAACGCTAAGGTTCTCAGGGTAGTAGAATACCCGACATGGTTAGCCAACATTGTGCTAGTACAAAAAAGGATGGGAAGGTCAGAGTCTGTGTCGACTACCGGGATCTCAACCGGGCCAGTCCTAAAGACAACTTCGTTTTGCCAAATATACACATCCTGATTGACAATTGCGCCAAGCATTTGCTACAGTCATTCATAGATTGCTTCGCTGGTTATCATCAGATCTGGATGGATGAGGAAGATGTTGAGAAAACAACTTTCATTACGTTGTGGGGAGTGTATTGTTACAAGATGATGTCATTCGGCCTGAAGAATGCAGAGGCCACCTACATGAGGGACATGACTACCATATTCCATGATATGATACACATGTATATAGAGGTATATGTAGATGATGTTATTCTCAAATCCAAGAAGGTCACTGACCATATAGAAGATCTGAGGAAGTTCTTCAATAGACTGCACAGATACAATCTGAAACTAAACCCCACAAAGTGCGTATTCGGGGTTCCTACTGGGAAATTGCTTGGGTTTATTGTGAGCCGCCGAGCAATAGAACTGGATCCATCGAAAGTCAAAGCTATTCAGGAACTACCACCGCCAAAGAAAAAGAAGGATGTGATTAGTTTCTTGGAAAGGCTTAACTACATCAGCCTATTCATAGCACAGTCTACAGTTATCTGTGAGCCAATCTTTTAGATGTTGAATAAGGACACCGCCACCAAATAGACCGATGACTACCAAAAGGCCTTCGACAAAATTAAGGAGTACCTGTCAACAACACCAGTCTTAGTCCCACCCGAGCCAGGTAGACCCTTATTACTCTACCTTGCAGTGTTAGATGGAGCTTTCGGCTGCGTTTTGGGGCAGCATGATGAAACAGGGAGGAAGGAACAAGCCATTTATTATCTCAATAAGAAGTTCACCCCGTACGAGGCCCGGTATTCTCTATTGTAACACACCTGTTGTGCTTTGACTTGGGTAGCTCAGAAGTTGAGACATTACTTATGCGCCTATACAACATATCTTAGGATGGATCCTTTGAAGTACATCTTTCAAAAGCCCATGCCAGCCGGCAAGCTAGCCAAGTGGCAAATCCTATTGAGTGAGTTTGACATTATTTACGTAACTCAGAAAACGGTCAAGGGACATGCACTGGCATACCACCTTGCTGAAAACCCCGTGGATGGATACGAACCCCTAAAAATGTATTTTCCTGATAAAGAGGTATCGTTCATAGGAGAAGACATTGCAGAATCCTATGACGGTTGGAGAATATTCTTCGATGGAGCAGCAAACTTCAAAGGAGTTGGCATAGGAATAGTCCCAATATCAAAAATTGGTCAGCATTATCCGGTGTTTACCCAAACTCAGGTTCCCTTGCACCAACAATATGGTCGAGTATGAAGCCTGCATCTTAGGACTCAAAATGGCCATTGACATGAACGTTCAAGAGCTGCTAGTGATTGAAGATTAAGACTTGCTTATACATTAGGTACGAGGAGAATGGACAACAAAAACTCCAAGATACTCTCGTATCTGCATTATGTACAGGAATTGAGAAGGAGGTTCACGAAGACGGAATTCCAGCATGTTCCCAAAATCCAGAATGAGTTCGCCGATGCATTAGCTACCCTATCATCTATGATACAGCATCCCGACAAGAATTTCATTGATCCCATTCTAGTGAAAATCCATAATCAGCCAGCTTATTGTGCCCATGTCGAAGAGGAAGCAGGCGGATAGCCTTGGTTTCATGATATCAAGGAATATTTGGCTAAAAGAGAGTACCCGGAGCTTGATAATCCTATTCAAAAATGCACACTTCGGATATTGTCCAACAAATTCTTTCACAATAAAGGAATCCTGTATAGGAGGACTCCCGATTTAGGATTATTAAGATGTGTCGACGCAAAGGAAGCATCCAGGCTACTAGAGGAAATTCATGCTGGGACCTGCGGTCCACATATGAACGGCTTTGTCTTAGAAAAGACAAAGCTAGTTACTTTTGGATGACTATGGAAATAGACTGCATCCAGTATGTTCGGAAATGGCACTCCTGTTAGATACATGCAGACATGATAAAGGTACCTCCAAGCGAGCTTAACACAACAAGCTCACCGTGGATGTTCGCCGCCTGCGGGATGGTCTTATTGGACCAATAGATCCTGCTTCTTCCAATGAACACAGGTTTATCCTGGTAGCCATCGACTATTTCACCAAATGGTTCGAAACAGCATCTTACAAAGCAGTGACTAAGAAAGTCATGGCAGACTTTGTCCGCGACCGCATTATTTGATTCAGAATTCCAGAGTCAATCATTATAGATAATGGCTCCAACCTCAACAGCTACTTGATGAAAGCTATGTGTTAAACTTTCAAGATCAGACACAAGAATTCCACAGCCTACAGGCCTTAGATGAATGAAGCTGTGGAAGCCGCCAATAAGAATATCAAGAAGATATTGTGGAAAATGATTAAGAATCACAGACAGTGGCACGAGTACCACAGTCCGCACATCAACCTGAGCAACCCCCTATATGCTGGTTTACGGTACAGAGGCTGTCATTCCCACTGAGGTGGAAATTCCTTGCCTAAGGATCATACAAGAAACTGAGATCGACGATGCAGAGTGTGTAAAAAGTCATTTTGAGCAACTAGCCCTTATAGACGGAAAGATAATGAACGCAGTCTGCCATTGTCAACTCTATTAGAATAGAATGTCCAGATCCTTCAACAAAAGAGTCAAACCAAGACAATTCACACCAGGATAGCTGGTGCTAAAGAAAATTTTTCCGCATCAAGATGAAGTCAAAGGGAAGTTCTCTCCCAACTGGCTGGGTCCATACATGGTTCATCGGGTTTTGACAGGAAGAGCTATCATACTTGCAGAAATGGACGGGGAAGTCTGGCCAAAGCCGATCAATTCAAATGCAGTCAAGCATTACTATGTGTAATATTTATGCTTCCCTTATATGATGTAAATTGAACTGCGTCTGACCTGATTCCCGTTTAAAAGGAGATATGTAGACAGCCATATGGGTTCGGTCACAATTCAATAAAATTTCATTTTCCCCGCAATTTGAAACTGGGGTAGAATTTTTTAGGAGGTTCCTCAAACTTCCGAAGTAATTTCAGCCGATCGCCGCACGAGCAACATTCAGAAACATTAACCCATCAAAGTGGGGCAGAATTTTGAGGTGGACCCTCAAAATTCCACAACAGGAGAGGTTGTAATGTCCTGAACTACATCACAGTCGTCGGATCACCTAAAAGCTATTTTTAACAATACATTTATGTCATACTTTTACAAAATCATGCATGCTTATTATTCAAACTGCTTTGTTTAGCAATGCTACCATAATAATACAGACGGTATCACCAGATCAAAGCTGAACAAGTCAAGCAAAGCCAGCGGGGATCTGAACTGACCTCCCCCTTTCAAAACTCACGATTTTCTTTGGATGCAGGCACTAGGATTGTGAAATCATTAGACATATTGTACGCCCACGAGACAAACATTGTTCAAAATACGATTCTCAAAACCGTTGCACTGACCAACATTTGCTATCAGTACACACCAGTGATGTTTCGTATATCACAATGTTCCCAGTAATCACAACGCCACAATTCGCTATCATCTAAGAAAACCCTACTGTCATTTGTTATCTTATTTCTTGCATAAAGCTACCTTTCTGCCCCTATCTCCATCTGCTTTCACATTTCATAAGGCTACTATTCTACCTTCCAATCTGCATAAGGCTACCATTCTGCCTTCCGAGGTTAAGCACTACCTCCATCTGCATCTGTATTGCATAAGGCTACTATTCTGCCTTCCAATTTACATAAGGCTACCATTCTGCCTTCCGAGATTAAGCTCTACCTCCATCAGCATCGACATTGCATAAGGATACTATTCTGCCTTCCAATCTGCATAAGGCTACCATTCTGCCTTACGAGGTTAAGCCCCACCTCCATCTGCATCTGCATTGCATAAGACTACTATTCTGCCTTCCAATCTGCATAAGGCTACCATTCTGCCTTCCAATTTGCATAAGGTTACTATTCTGCCTTCCGAGACTAAACGTTGTCTCAATCTGCATCTGCATTGTATAGTCTATGATTCTGCCTTCCAATTTACCATTCTGCCTTATGAGGTTAAGCTCTACCTCTATCTGCATTCACATACTTGCATAAGGCTACTCTCCTGCCTTTCGAGGCTAAGCTTTGCCTCCAATTTTCTTCGAAACTAAGCGTTATCCCAAGCACTATTTATCTCGCATCTCTTACAAGCTAAGCTCTGCCCTTCAATTCTCAAGATTGAGCTCTGTCTTGTCTGCATCATACTACTACATCTTTCATGGGCTGAAATATCACTAACTCATCCAAAGGCATCATCGTTCGGAGGCACCATCTTCATAGCCCGAGAAAACCATGTCATGGCCAGAGAATCTCTTTCAATCTTTTGCATATCATTATTCAAAGACGTCATGGTTCGGAGGCACCATCCTCATAGCCCAAGAACATCATTTCATAGCCTGCGAATCCTGCATCAAACAACCCATTGCCCATGACATCATGGTCTAAGGACGCCATTCCTAACCGTCCAAAGACAACATTCATGGTCCAACGAGAACTTGCATCAAGTTTCAATTTACGCACAATATATGCTTATATTGATTATTTGTAGTTAATCCGGCAAGCAACGGCTATCCTAGCAGGACCAGTCCCGCTCCAGTTCTCCTAACCATTCCCGTAAATCGTCCACTCTCCCAACCCTAGATGTTGCGTCCGTTCTTGAAATCGCTTCATCGGTATACTCCGCCGATGGATACTGAACTACATACGGCCTAATTTCTGTAAAACCAGGAATATGTTGGCAACTCAGAAGCCAGGGTGTGGCCTAAATCTTCCCAAACCGTTTCGCTCGGTCAAAATTGGCCATCATTTCTTTATCCGAAAACTCTTTCATCCTTCCCGGGTAAATAGGGGCAGTTGTTGATACCCAATTTTCCCTATATATTTTTAATATGCAAAATACCTTCAAAATAACATATATAAGCATTTCCAAGGTTTTTATTATTTTTCCATAATTTTAATGCTTTAAATTGATTTTTTCTGCCCTTTTATCCATAAAATCCCCAATAATTATTTCCAAAATTATTGTTTTAATAATTCAATTATTGGATTTCTATTTTTATGCCAAAATATGGCTAAGGTAATTTTTACATATTTTTATAATGTCACGACCCCAAACCGGACCCGGTCGTGATGGCGCCTCTCGTGAAGACAAGGCCAACCGACAAAATTCCCAAATTCATTTTTTAACAATTTAATAAGTCAATTTAAGTCATTTATAAGAATAAATCCGTGACAAGTATAAATTTAGCAAAATAGAACAAATGCGGAAATAGATACAGCCCGACATTGGGGTGTCACAAGTCACGAGCATCTACTAAGGTCTAAATATGCTGAAGAGTCCGAAATAAACTAAAAACAGTCTAAGGAAGACAAGATGGAGAAGAGCAGAGCTTCGAACGTCGGGCAGCTACCTTGCTAACTCCGATGACTCTGCCACTAAGCAATCAACACCCGCTACCGGGTTCAGAAATACCTGAATCTGCACACAAGGTACAGGGAGTAATGTGAGTACGCCAGCTCAGTAAGTAATAAAAGTAAATGAAAGCTGAGCAGTAAGAAAACACATAATTTCACGTCATAACACTACAACAAATATCGTATATTTCTCAAAACAGTACAGAAACCATTTACATCGTAAATCAAGCTCAGTGTTAGTAAAACCTTTTAAAACAACTTTTAATAGTTTCAAACGAGTGATAAAACAGTGATTAAAAATTATACAAATGTAAACACCACCTTGGGCAAAACATGTACCATAAACTGCCCCTTCGGGCATAATATCAACAGAACCAGCCCCTCGAGCTACCTCACAATCACTCGTAATCAGCCCCTCAAGCATAACATGAATCAAGAACCGCCCCTCGGGCAAAACATGGATCAAGAACAGCCCCTCGGGCAGCAATATGAAACAATAACAGCCCTTCGGGATACATCATATCACTTACACTAGGTACCCGCGCTTACTGGGGGTGTACAGACTCCTGGCAGGGCCCTTTACGGCCCAAGCGCAATAACAAGCTCGTGGCATAATCAAATAGGCTCTCAGCCTCATATCAACAAGCCACCTTGTGGCGTAACAAATCAGGCCCTTGGCCTCAAAATCATGAATTAGTATAACACTGTTGCGGCAGGCATCCCGATCCCATAGTATCCTCACAACACAGGCCATCGGCCTCACTCAGTCAGAAATCTCTCATGCCACTCGGGCAATAGTAAAACATGGTGCTCAGCCCAAAATATAATTTAAAATATCAAAACGGAGTAAATATGGTTAAGTTATGAAAACAGTAGAATACAGCATGGCAGAGTACAAATATGAAGTCAAAACAGTAAGGAATAGTAGTAAAAATCCCCTAAGGGTCCAAAGCAGTTGGCACGAGGCCCAAATATGAAATTTAACCCAAACCATGATAATACTTTCCAAAACACAATGATATCAAACAGTTTTCAATCAAATATGCGATTTAACAATCATACGGTACGGACTAAGTGACAATTCCCAACGGTGCACGACCCCACGCTCATCATATAGCATGTGTGTTATCTCATAGTAGCACAACGATGTGAAATCCGGGGTTTCATACCCTCAGGACTGTCACACCTCCTTTTCCTACACCCCGAAAGGGTAGTATATAAGGGAGTTTTTTCTAATTAAAGTGACAATCAAAACGGGATTTATTTTATTTAAAGATTCAGAGTCGCCACTTGGGATAATTTATGGTGTCCCAAGTCACCGGTTCAAATCCCAAATCGAGGAAAAGATTGACTCTGTGTTACAGTCCGCGAACCAGAAATCCGGGTAAGGAATTCTGTTAACCCGGGAGAAGGTGTTAGGCATTCCCGGACTCTGTGGTTCTAGCACGGTCGCTCAACTGTTACAATTGGTTTATTATCTGATTTTAATACATGTTTTAACCTATGGTTCAGTTTTAACTTTATAACCGCTTTTATTTAATTATTCTTAGGAAGATTCAACGTCACATAAAATGCGTTTTGAACCACGTCGCATAAATGCACCCGCGGTCCACAACACATTTTATCCAACGTTGTTGAGATTTGGATTTGGGTCACATAAATGCGCACCCGAATTTAAGAAAGTAATTTTTTTAAAAATAGCGCTCTGAAAGAAACTACATTCTTTTCAACTTTGCGAGGGCCATGGAAAATTCACTAAATGGCGCGCCTCGATTTCTAAGGACAAAACATTAATTAAATGAGGGCCGTGCAATTTGAGATTTTGTTCGACATGGCACACCTCGACTCTAATTTTAAAAGGGAATTTGAACTAAACTACTAAGGGCCAACACTATATCCTACTTAAAGTGGCTCACCTCAACTATTGGGAAGACATTAGTCCACTAAACACTAAAAGAAACTGAATTCCACCTTACGCTAATGTTCAACTAACCCAAAGAGAATTGCCTTAAAGCGGATGAAGGCCCAATTATTTAAAAGAATCGATTTGAGCCAATAACGGCATTTAACCAGAAAACTGAGTTTTCAAAAATGACGTCGATCCAAGTTCCAATTGCAGTTCCCCCAGGCTTGGGCTCAAAGTGAGCCCGATACTTTAGTGAAACAAAATGCCTGGAGGAATGGGGTGGGCTACCTAATTTGCCTTGGTATTCCACCGGTTGGGCCAACATTAGGCCCAATTCTCAGAACCTAAACATTTGTGCACAACCAAGTAAAAACCAATCATTTAAACTATTTAGTAACAAGAAATCGAACTAATCAAACCGATTCTGCGCTTAATTAATTAAAATGAATCAACCCAACTAAACTTTCAAGTGTTGATATTCAGACATCTCTAAGTCCATCCTGCTACCACAACGGGCCAACAACTAAACAAATAAAATGCTGGGCTTCAAGAAACAAGCCCAAACCCTGTAAGGAATAAAGCTAAGGATCCTAAACCCAGCATCGAACCTATATTAAGCAAACAACTCTTTTCATCCAAACATGCCCAGATAAAACTCAACACCATCCAATAATTAATGCACTAGGAAACTCCGAATACCATTAAGAATACATGCTTGACTTCAGAATTATAAACATTCATGCAGGGATTTTAACTTGAGCTAGATCTCAAAAACAACATAAATACTTCAAACCAACTAACTCCTTCTCTACACCAAACAGTGACAAAATCTAGAGAAAACAATCAGCAATTGGACTTTTAAGAGCATACATTTACTTATAGCATATTAAAGCCATGGAACAATTAAGATACATGTATGAATCAGAAATTATTGCACAATACTAAAGATAAAAATAGAGCCAGTGAAATGAAATTCAATTGCGATTCAGATTCAATCAGGTTCCAGCTTGTAGCACGTCATTTGTTGACAATGATTTTGAAAAATACCTGGAAATCAAAAGAGAAACAGTAAGAGTGAAGGATCAGCAGAATAGCAATAGGAAGGGCCTAGATGCAATCAATGAGATAGTGAAACCAACTTATAGAAACCAATGGAACAGTAGAAAACTCTCAAACCAAACTTTAACCAATTCTACTACTCAAACCTTTCCTACTTCAGCAATAGGATCACAAAATCTCCAAGAATTCTACGCCACCGAAGAATCAAAACTCCAAAACCAGAAACAGAAATTTTAGTTTTCAACAAAATGCAGAAGTTCCAAATTTTTTTAAGAAAAGCTCAGCTGTTTTAATTTTTCAGTAGTTTTCCCTTTTTTCTGATTTTTCTCTTTTATCCCTGCCTTGAAAGGCAAGAAACCCATGCCTTTATAGGCAAGGAAGTAGGGCAGCTTAAAAAAAATTAGATTTGCAATTAGACCATTTTCATGTTTTCATTTTTGCCTAGATATCCCTATTTAGTTTTCAAAGTTTCAAAACAATTATACAAAGATTCCCCTAAGCAAATACCCAAAACTACCCCGGATACCCCTGTTATTTACAGTCAGCAACTCATAGGTCAAGCTGACCCAAAGGCTTGATTTGGATACGGGTTAATAACCCAGGTTCTGTTCCTTTTTGGGCTTCTGATTCCTTAGAGTCCAATTAAAATGAAACGATGACTCCAATTTTGAGAAACTGACCCAAACTTTCCCTAAACAAAGAAGCTTGGAACCATTTGTTTAAAAACAACCGAAACCAAAAGCGAACTGAATAAACTAACCAGTACAATTCAGTAACAACAAATTAATTAAATCATGGGCCTAATTTCATTGACTTAGTGATTAAACTGATGATGAAACCATAATTATGCTATTATTACAAAGACTTAGACAAACAAGACAGGGTGGACTAAAGAAATAAGATAATCAAGCTTCACAACGACAAAGAGGAAAACAGAATAAGAAATGGAACCAATTTGAACGCGGAAAAAAACCTCAAACAAACTTCGACCAAACTAAAAGAGAAGGGATGAGGAGGAAGATGAAACAATGAAAGAAGATAAAATACAAGGAGGAGGCACTTAATGAATCAAAGCTCGAAACCTAATTGATACTGATTTAAACAAAAAGTGATGTTACCTAGTTGTTCTTCGTAAAAACAAGTGAACAACATCACTGTCGTGTTGAATCAATCTTCAACCTTCAGAAACATAAGGGCAAGTAGCCATGCAAGCCACACAATCAAGGGTTGAACCATTTTGACTTCTTGGGGCTTCGGGCTCTATCCTTAGATTCAAGATTCGACGGATTTGGGAGGGATTCGAGGGATATAGGTTAGGGATTTCGAAAGAGGGGGTCATGGTGGTCATGGGGTGTAATTTTAGTAGTGAACGGAGGTGGCGCCGCCGGGTTAGGGCGATGGGAATTAGGGGCGAAGGGTTAGGGTTTAGGTTTGGACTCTGAAGAGACGAAGGTGAGAGAGAGAGATGAGATGAGGGGGGTGGGGTTTGTTCGGACATTTAAATAGCCTAGGGAGGCTACTTCCCAACCGTCGGATAAATAGAGATTAACGGCTGGGATCCAGGGGAGGCAAACGACGTCGTTTGGTTGGGAAGTGGATCTGGACCAGGTTGGGGTATGGGTCTGGGCCATATGGGGCGGGTTCTGTTTGGCTTGACGAGAGGAATCCATTTGGGTTGAGTACTTTAAACCAAAATTTGGCCCAATTTCTAGTCTCATTTATTCCATTTTCATTTTATGACAAATTATCCAAAATTCCATTTCCTTTTCTCTTTTCTTTTTTTTTTCAAAATAAAAATAAAAAAAACATAAATAACAATTTACAAAACAATTAAATCCTAATTACTATTATTAACTAAACCAAATTAAAGGACAAACTACCCTAAATTCAAAATTAAAACTAAAATAAACTATTTTTGAGACTTTTCCATTTTATAAAATTTAATGACTAATTAATTCCTAAAATGCAAAACTAACTCCTAAATGCACATGCACGTATATTTTGTATTTTCACTAATTAAAATGCACAAACAAAATGCAAACAATTAACAGAAAATGTCACAAAAATCCACGAAATTGCAAAAATTAAAAGAAGTTATTTTTATTGAATTTATGGGAGTAATTCATATAGGGCAAAAATCACGTGCTCACAGCTGCCCCTCTTTGCCCGGAAACACAAAGAGTTTTTGTGCAAAGATAAAATGAGCGAATACGAGCGAGTTTGCCCGTTTGAATACTCCGTGGGAAGCATTTTTGAATAATTTGACTACACCCTGCTTCTGAGGTTGCCTACATATCCTTGGCTATAAAGGAATCAGGTCAGTGTAGTTCGGGAAGTTCTGGTAGCTGGGACTACCATGAAGCTGTGATTTCACTGTTGCTACTGCTGCTGCTACTGCTTACTGAATCCCCTTATTACACCATGATAAATTAAAAAGAAGCTAGCCTAGACTATGATCTATGTATTACAAAATCCTATCTATATCTTCAAACTTGCTCTTGTGGTTCCTGTTGCCTTGTTGACTTGTATTCTCTTGGTGGAGTCCCCTTGTTGCCGCCTTGAATTGTAATCTGAGATGTTTCCCTTTCTCCAGGTGGACACCCGCTTGCTGAAACTTTAATGTATTCCCTTGTTCTCCAGGTGGGCTCCTGATTGTTGTACTTGAAATGTATTCCCTTATTCTCCAGGTGGACGTCTGGTTGCTGAACTTGAAATATATTCCCTTGTTCTCCAGGTGGGCGCCTGACTTCTAAACTTTAAACGTATTCCCTTGTTCTCCAGGTGGGCGCCTGATTGCTGAACTTGAAATGTATTCCCTTGTTCTCCAGGTGGGCGTTTGATTACCAAAACTTGAAATGTATTCCCTAGTTCTCCAAGTGGGCGCCTGATTACCAAAACTTGAAATGTATTCCATTGTTCTTCAGGTGGGCGCCTGATTGCTGAAACCTGAATGCATTCCCTTGTTCTCCAGGTGGGCTCCTGATTGCTGAACTTGAAATGTATTCCCTTGTTCTCCAGGTGGGCGCCTGGTTGTTGAACTTGAAATATATTCCCTTGTTCTCCAGGTGGGCGCCTGATTGCTGAACTTGAAATGTATTCCCTTGTTCTCCAGGTGGGCGCCTGATTACTAAAACTTGAAATGTATTCCCTAGTTCTCCAGGTGGGCGCCTGATTGCCAAAACTTGAAATGTATTCCCTTGTTCTTTAGTTGGGCGCCTGATTGCTGAAACTTGAGTGTGTATTCCCTTGTTCTTCAGGTGGGCGCCTGATTGTTGAACTTAAAAGGTATTCCCTTATTCTCCAGGTGGGCGCTTGATTGCTGAACTTGAAATGTATTCCCTTGTTCTTCACATGGGCGCCTTATTTCAACAAAAATAGACAAAAACAAAGAAACTTTTCTGCCCCAGTTTGGTGCTGGGTGCATCTGTGAGTGTTAATTGAATCATGTTACCAGAAAATCTCAAAGAATTTTAACATCTAGATCCCATTATCTAGGAAGGTCCTGAAAACTCCTAGTTATATGACGGTTTTGAATCTAAGTTATATTTCCTAAAGGTACGACTTCCACTAAATCTTGTTATCAATGAAGACCTTAAAACTAAATCTCATTATCCAGGAGGGTCCTGAAATTTAAAATCAAATCTCATCTTAAGGGTGAAAATTTCAGAGCTAAATTCAACTTCCTAACAGTGAAACTTATGCTAAATTTTAGCATCTAAGGGAAGTATTAAACTAAGTCCCATTATCCAGGAGGGACCTTAACATTTCAAATTGAATCTTATCCTAAGCATGAAAACTTCAAAGCCAAACTTATATTTCCTCAAGGTAGAGCCTAGCTAGATCTTGTTACTCATGAACGTTTTGAATTTTAACTAAGTCCCATTGTCCAAGAGGGTCCTGAGAATTTTTAAGATTAAATCTCATTATCCAGGAGGGTCCTGAAATTTTAAAATTACATCCCATTATCCAGGAGGGTCCTGAACATTTAAAAACTAAATCCCGTTATCCAGGAGGGTCCTGAAAACTTAAAACTAAATCACATTATCCAGGAGGGTTCTGAAAACTTAAAAATTAAATACCATTATCCAGGAGGGTCCTGAAAATTTAAAAACTAAATCCCATTATCCAGGAGGGTCCTGAAAACCTATAAACTAAATCTCATTATCCAGGAGGGTCCTGAAAATTGTAAATTAAATTCCATTATCCAGGAGGGTCCTGAAAACTTAAAAAATAAATCCAATTATCCAGGAGGGTCCTGAAAATTTAAAATTAAATCTCATTATCTAGGAGGGTCCTAAGAATTTAAAAACTAATTCCCATTATCCAGGAGGGTCCTGAAATTTTAAAATTAAATCTCATTATCTAGGAGGGTCCTCAACATTTAAAAACTAAATCCCATTATCTAGGAGGGTCCTGAAAACTTAAAAACTAAATCCTATTATCCAGGAGGGTCCTGAAAACATAAAAATTAAATCCCATTATCCAGGAGGGTCCTGAAATTTTAAAATTAAATCTCATTATACATGAGGGTCCTAAACATTTAAAAACTAAATCTCATTATCCAGGAGGGTCTTGAAAACTTAAAAACTAAATCCCATTATCCAGGAGGGTCCTGAAAAGTTAAAACTAAATCACATTATCCAGGAGGGTTCTAAAAACTTAAAAACTAAATCCTATTATCCAGGAGGGTCCTGAAAACATAAAAATTAAATCCCATTATCCAGGAGGGTCCTGAAATTTTAAAATTAAATCTCATTATACATGATGGTCCTAAACATTTAAAAACTAAATCTCATTATCCAGGAGGGTCTTGAAAACTTAAAAATTAAATCCCATTATCCAGGAGGGTCCTGAAAATTTAAAAACTAAATCCCATTATCCAGGAGGGTCCTGAAAACTTAAAAACTAAATCTCATTATCCAGGAGGGTCCTGAGAATTTTAAATTAAATCGCATTATCCAGGAGGGTCCTGAAAACTTAAAAATTAAATTCCATTATCCAAGAGGGTCCTGAGAGTTTACCGTCAAACCTGTTTGGTGCTCGTCTTTCTTTACGGAGGGTTTCCCTGAAACAAACGGAACTTTCTGCCCCTGTTTCAATCAAAGAGAAATTTTTTCAATTTAAATGTAGTGGTTAGTTGATGACATTCTTTGCTGAAGGTCTCTCTGCTGTCGTGCTTTGTTTTGATTAGCTCCCTTTGAACTGGCTAAGAACTGCTTGGTTGCCTGGATGACTTTCAAACCCCCATGATCTTGGATGACCCGAGTGTTCTATACCTAAACCGTTGTGTTACATCTCTGACCCATCTGTTTGAACCTATGCATTTCCCACGAAATTACCGAACCGTTTCACCGATGGAACTTCCACTGACCTTTTATACCCCATTTCACATCATACTACCTCTAGCAATGCCTTGGCCGCCCTGCGCCTTGTGCCTCTTTGGAAGTTGGTAGTAAGCTTTGAAATTCCTTTTTATTTGCTTAAACAAAACTTATATTGGGAACATCTTAGAAAAATAAACACAAAAGAAATGAAATGCAATGAATTTCAGAGTTAAGGTGAGAAGAATCCAAAACTGGAAGACTATCTGAATGGGAAAAAGAAAAAGGGACTTATCTGAGTGAAACTACTGGCACCAATGATCATAACATGCATTTCGGATTAATTGGCCCAATCGGTCCAACCAATCAACTTTCAATTGCCATACTTGTTGCCCCGGAATTTCCATAACCTGATTTCTTCACCAAAACCTTGACCTTGTTCGGTCTACGGTGCCCTGAAGGGTTTTCACCAACAAGCCTCTCTCATTTGTTTATCTCTCAATCACTTTCGTCTCAAGGTGCCCGTGAGGGTTTTCACCAATAAGACTCTCTCATTTTTGGTTTCTCTCAGCTTCCGTCGCCTTACGGTGCCCGTGAGGGTTTTCACCAATAAGACTCTTTCATTTTGATTTTCCTGCTTGGACTAGAGTGTTACCCCTGATATGAATCGTTTCTACTTGCTCGACTTGGCATCTCTCGAAGACTGATCTGAAGGTCTTTCTTTGGACCGTAACGTGGGCTTTTGGATAGGGTTAGAAAGAAATGGTATCAAGGCTTCAAACAATTCAAATAGGTTCAAAATTACAACTTTTAGAATCAGATTTCCTACAACAACCACAACTTCTGCCCCAGTTTCTTGCTTGGGGACTTTTGGATTTTTTTTTGATGGGACCGAACTATGAGGCTGCCTACGTATCCTTAAAAGGAATTAGGTCAATCGTAGTTCATGTCATAGAAATTGTTCTGTTTTTGTGCTTTTTCTCTTCTTTTCTTTTCTCTTACTTTTTCTTTTTGTAGTTTTTTTTCACTCTTCTTTCTCTTTTCATTTTTCTTTTACTTGTCATTTGTTCTCGCGTTTTTGAGTTTTTCCACTAATTCCATAAGAGGGGTATGAAAGGAAATAAACAAATCTTAAAAGGGGTAACAAAGGATAAAGTGTTTAGGTAGCAGAACAAAATGCCTTCGTCATTCCAATCTCCAAAATATGTCAAGTACCAACAAACCCAATTTGACCAAAGAAATCATACATAGTATCTTTTGACTGAATCAGAATTGATGGTCATTTCTATACATTTGCCTTCTATATCTGTTAAATACAAAGCACCATTGGACAAAACTCTTGTCACGACGAATGGCCCCTGCCAGTTTGGGGCGAACTTTCCTTTGGCTTCAGCCTGGTGAGGAAGAATGCGTTTCAATACTAACTGACCCACTTCAAACTTCTGTGGACGCACCTTCTTATTATATGCTCCTGCCATTCTTTGTTGATACAACTAGCCATGACACACTGCTGCTAATCTTTTCTTATCAATCAAACTCAATTTTTCCATGCGGGTTTTAACCCACTCATCATCGTCAATTTTGGCTTCTGCAACAATCCGAAGGGATGGAATTTCAATTTCCACGGGTATCACTGCTTCCGTTCCATATACCAACAAATAAGGAGTTGCCCCAACTAAAGTACGAACAGTAGTGCGATAACCCAACAATGCAAAAGGCAGCTTCGCATGCCATTGCTTGGACCCTTTCACCATTTTCCGAAGTATCTTCTTTATGTTCTTGTTGGCTGCCTCGACTGCTCCATTCGCCTTGGGGCGATATGGGGTGGAATTGCGATGTGTAATCTTAAACTGTTGACACACCTCTTTCATCAGATGACTATTGAGATTAGCCCCATTGTTTGTAATGATCACTTTTGGTATCCCAAACCGGCAATTGATATTTGAGTGCACAAAATCAACCACCGCCTTCTTGGTTACAGACTTGAATGTTTTAGCCTCTACCTACTTGGTAAAATAGTCTATGGCCACCAGAATTAACCTGTGCCCATTTGATGTTGATGGCTCAATTAGCCCAATGACATCCATGCCCCACGCAACAAAAGGCCACAGTGCAAACATCGTGTGTAATCAGATGGTGGAGAATGAATCAAATCTCCATGCACTTGGCACTGATGACATTTACGCACGAAACTGATACAATCTCGCTCCATAGTGAGCCAATAATAACCTGCTCGGAGAATCTTCTTTGCCAGCACGTACCCACTCATGTGCGGTCCACAAACTCCAGAATGTACTTCAGTCATAATAGTTGTAGCCTGCCTAGCATCTATGCATCTCAGCAGCCCAAGATCTGGAGTCCTTTTGTACAGAACCCCTCTGCTGAAGAATAAATCGCTTGTCAATCGCGTAATTGTTCTCTTTTGATCACCTATGGCTTGTACTGGATACACCCCCATCCTGATGTATTCCTAGATATCGTGAAACCAAGGCTCCCCATCGAGCTCTTCTTCCACCACATTGCAATAAGCATGCTGATCGTGGATCTGAATCTGCAAAGGGTCCATATAAGCCTTATCGGGATGGTGCAAAATTGACGCCAGAGTAGCCAAAGCATCGGCAACCTCATTGTGAATCCTTGGAATATGTCTGAACTCTATTGATTAGAACTGTTGACAAAGATCCTGCAAGCACTGTCAGTACGGTATGAGTTTTAAATCTCGTGTTTCCCATTCTCCCTAAATCTGGTGCACCAGGAGGTCCGAGTCACCCAAGACCAAGACTTTCTGGACACCCATATCAACAGCCATCCTCAAACCCAAAATGCATGCCTCGTACTCAGCCATGTGTTAGTACAGTAGAACTGAAGCTGAGTCATAACAAGGTAGTGATGCCCTGTTCCGGAAACAAGTACCGCTCATATCCTAACGCCTTTCATGTTAGCAGCCCCATCAAAGAAAAGTTTCCATCCTGGCTTTTCAATCTATTCCAATTCATCAATGTGCATTACCTCTTCATCAGGGAAATAAGTCTTCAAAGGTTCGTATTCTTCATCCACAGGATTCTCAGCCAAATGGTCGGCTAATGCTTGTGCTTTCATCGCAATCCGAGTCACATAGACAATGTCAAATTCTATGAGCAAAATCTGCCACTTTGCGAGCCTTCCCATGCGCATACGCTTCTGGAAGATATACTTTAACGGATCCAAGCGAGAGATGAGGTAAGTAGTATAAGATGACAAATAATGTTTCAACTTCTGGGCTACCCAAGTTAGGGCACAACACGTCCTCTCAAGATGAGTGTACTTAACCTCGTAAGATGTGAACTTTTTGCTGAGATAATATATGGCCTGCTCCTTCCAGCCAGTGATGTCATGCTGTCCCAACACATATCCAAATGAATTGTCCTAGACCGTTAAATACAGAATCAAAGGTCTTCCTGGTTCTAGCGGAACCAACATATGTGGGTTTGACAAGTACCCCTTTATCTTATCTAATGCTTCCTGACATTCATTTGTCCACTTGACCGCAACATCTTTCTTTAACAGTTTGAAGATAGGCTCACAAGTTGTCGTGAGCTGAGCAATAAACCTGCTGATGTAATTAAATCTCCCCAACAGACTCATCACCTCAGTCTTGTTCTTTGGGGGTGGCAATTCTTGGATAGCTTTGATCTTTGACAGGTCTAATTCGATACCTCGGCGGCTGACTATGAATCCCAACAACTTTCCAGACGGAACAACGAATGCGCATTTTACAGGATTGAGCTTGAGATTGTACCTGCGAAGCCTTTGGAAGAACTTTCTTAGATCTCTGACATGGTCAGACTTCTTTTTAGTCTTTACAATCACATCATCCACATAAACCTCGATCTCTCTGTGTATCATGTCGTGGAATATGGTCGTCTTCGCCCTCATGTCGGTTGCCCCAGCATTTTTCAAACCAAATGGCATGACCCGATAGCAGTATGTTCTCCATGATATGATGAATGTCGTCTTTTTTGCGTCCTCCTCATCCATTAAGATCTGGTGGTAGCCCGCATAACAATCCACAAAAGAACCAAGCTCATGTTTGGCACAATTATCGATCAATATATGGATGTTAGGAAATGGGAAGTTATCCTTGGGACTTGCCTTGTTAAGATCTCGATAATCAACACACACCTTGGTCTTGTCATCTTTCTTCGGCACAGACACAACATTGGCTAACTAGGTGGGATACCGGGTGACCCGAATGACTTTGGCCTTGAATTGTTTGGTGACCTCTTCCTTAGTCTTCACACTCATATCAGTTTTAAATGTCATCAGTTTCTACTTGACAGGGGGAAATGCCGGGTCAGTGGGCAACTTGTGAACCACCAAGTCAGTGCTTAGACCCAGCATATCGTCATAGGACCATGCAAAAACATCTTTATACTCGAACAGTGCTTTAATTATCTCCTCTCTGAATTGTGGTTCAAGATGGACACTTATTTTAGTTTCCCGGACATTATCTTGGTCCCTTAAATTGATTGCTTCTGTATCACTCATGTTAGGCTTGGGTTTTTCTTCAAAATGGCTTAATTATTTACTAATCTCTTCAAAGGCTTCATCCTCGTCATATTCTGATTCACCATCACACTCTATTTCTTGAATTACTATTTCAGAATTAGATTGGCTTTTATGACTGGGCCGGAGATTCCTTATGCATGTCATATCATTGAAGCCAGCATAAAAAGAACTATACAAGGAAGAAAAGAAAAACAAAAATAAAACTATCAGGAAGGAAGAAAAAGGGAAATTGCATTTCATTGAAATTAAAATAACAAGGTTTATACATCCAAATGGACAGAACCTAGAATCTGAATTACAACCCTGGAATAATCCAGATAAACTGAAAGAAAATAAAAGCAAACTGCCAAAACTCTTTCCTGGTGGGGAGAGGAGTAGCTTCCCAATTGTTAATGTTTGCACTGGGCACAACAAACTGCACGTCCACTTTACTCAAACCCTCTCCAGCTTCCAAAATGTTCACATCGGCGAATAACATCTCGAACTTTTCAATAAAATCTCTATCTACATCAACCACTGAACCGGGAACTGTTGCCACTGGGCGTTTCTTGGTGCCAGGCCTAACAAATGATCTAAAGAGCCGTGGGATGGGCTTTGGGAGGACCCAGGCCCTCTGTTTCAACTTTCTAGCTCTTTTCATGTCCGCAGCTGTGGGCTTGAACCTCAAACCAAACGTATCCAAGTTTTTGGGAAGAGACACCGGTTGTACGATACCTTGCAGAGATGCACCCAAACCCTTGCCCGCTACAAAACCATTTTTCAACATTTCCGTAGCTACCATGACTGATGCAACAGCTACCCTCGGGGTTGGAACGCACTTCCCTTATGGAATTTTCTCTACCGATACCGTGTCAAAAACCTGATAAACCCATGGCCCCTTGTCATCCTCGAACTCCATGAACGGAACAATGGCATCGCTGGGAACACACCAATTATCTTCTCCGTGCACAACGATTTCCTGTCTATCCCATTCAAACTTGACCATTTGATGCAGAGTAGATGAGACCGCTTTGGCAGCATGAATCCAGGGTCGACCTAGCAGCAGATTGTAAGAAACGGCCACATCGATCACCTGGAACTCCATAGTAAATTCAACTGGCCCTATTGTAAGCTCAAGCACTATGTCCCCGACTGAGTCTTTCCCTCCACCGTCGAATCCCCAAATGCATATATTGTTCTTGTGAATTCTTTTATTATCCTCCTTCAACTTGTTCAGAGAGGAGAGAGGGCAAATGTTCACGCTAGAACCATTGTCAACCAGTACCCGAGTAACCACGGAATCTTCGCATTTCACTATCAGATAGAGGGCTCTATTGTGCTCGGTACCCTCCATGGGCAACTCATCATCAGAAAAAGTGACTCTATTCACCTCAAATATCTTGTTAGCTATCTTTTCCAAGTGGTTTACTGAGATTTTTTCAGGAACGTGGGCCTCATTCAGGATCTTCATCAAAGCCCGACGGTGCTCGTCTGAATGGATCAATAATGACAATAATGAAATATGAGTCGGTGTCTTCCTCAACTGCTCCACAATGGAATAATCCTGCACTTTCATCTTTATCAAGAACTCCTCTACTTCTTCCTCAGTCACAACTTTCTTCGCCAATACTAGGTTGTATTTGGAGATTTTAGCTTTTCTCAACTCTTCGAGGGCAAAGCATCTCCCCGATCGAGTCAAACCATGGGTCTCACATACTTCTTCTTTAACTTCTTTCCCCTTGTAAATCACTATCACTCGTTCATAATTCCACGGGACCGCCCTGCTGTTGACTATTGGTAATTGAGTTACCGGCTTGATGATGACAGGGTCTATGCGGGCACCTTCCACAATTACAACAGGCTTGTTCGCCACTCCTGGCACAACCACCTTCGCTCTTTCATGTTTCCCTGCAACGTCACTTGAGGACCCCTTATTGACCACCACAGATGGTTTACTATTTTCCCCATTCAACTTGATCGCAGACTTCTCACTTGTTGACTTTTCGAACTGCCTGGCATCACTGGACCAAATCATCATGACAGTTTGCGAAGGCTTATTAGGCTCCCCTTTTTTTATGCACTCTCTCAATCATATCCGTCTTTTGATGAACTGGAAATGGGTTCTGGTTAATATTAGGTGTCTCCGACGCTTGGACCTCAATCCTATTAGTATCAATGAGCTCTTAAATAGCTGTTTTTAATTGCTAGCACTTCTCTATGTCTTGCCCCGGGGCACTAGAATAATATTCGCAACTCATGGAGTGATCAAGATTCCTCGGAGGAGGATTTGTCAATTTTGGTTCAATCGGACTCAGCATACCCTATTGTCTCAACATGCGGAACAAACTGGTATAGGATTCTCCCAATGGAGTGAAAGTCTTCTTTATCTGCAACCTCTCATTCTTGTTATCCTGATTGGGCCGGAACCTATTCCAGGGGGATTTCGGTAGGCTCTTGGGGGTGGATAGGCATTTTGTGGAGCTGGGTATATATTTTGTGGGACTGGTGCACGCCATTGTGTGTGGCCGGAGGTTGGCTATAAGTTTGGGCATGGTGGATAGAAAAATAGGGGACTGGTGGTGGGTAGTAGTGTTGTGGTGGGCTATATGGGGTATGAGGATAGGTTTGGTGGTGGGGTTGAGGTTGGCTATAGTAATTTGATGGACCCTTGGGTCCAAACCAAGCTCCTGAATCAATCGTTGCTACAACCTCTTTCTTCCTTTTTCCAATTACTCCCCCAGTTCCTCTTTGAATGGACTGAGTGGTTGCCTTGATAGCCGAGTAACTCATGATTTTGTTTGTCTTGAGCCCTTCTTCTACCATTCTTCCCATCTTTACCACTTCATTGAAAGACTTGCCTACCGCTGATACCACATGGCTGTAATAAGTAGGTTCTAAGGCCTGCAGAAAATAGTCCACCAATTCTCTTTCTTTCATTGGAGGGTCAACCCTTGCTGCCTGCTCTCTCCACCTAAAACCATATTCCCTGAAACTTTCATTGTGCTTTTTCTCAAGTTTTGTCAAAGACAAGCGGTCCAGAATAATTTCAAGATTGTACTGAAAATAGCAGGCAAAGGCTTGGGCCAAATCGTCCCATGTGTACCACCTGCTGTGGTCTTGTTTGGTACACCATTCCAATGTCGATCAACTCAGACTTTGGCTGAAATAGGCCATCAGTAATTCATCTCTTCCGCCTGCTCCTCTCATTTTTCTACAAAATCCTTTTAAGTGTGCTACTGAGTCACCATGCCCGTCGTACAGATAAAACTTGGGCATCTTGAATCCTGCTGGTAATTGAACATCCAGGAATAGACATAAATCCTTATAGGCCACACTTACTTGACCTGCCAACCCCCTCATATCTCAGAACGATTGTTCTAAGCTTTTGACCTTTCTTATCATCTCCTCGTGTTCGAGATTTTTGGGTGGCTTCTCGATCTCTGCTGGAAGATCAAGATAAGGGGTGTAAGAATATAGTTCTGGAACTTTGAAGGTGGGATCAGGGGGATAATACTGGTTGTTGTGAGTCTGGAACAGAGGCTCACTGGAAGACCGGTGTAATGCAGCAGGTGGAGGTGACACAAAAACAGGAGTGACTGGTGGAGGAGGGTGCGGGACTTGTTTGGGTAGTGGAGCTTGTGATGTATGGGAAGTGGTGCCATAGCATTGTTGGTAGAGGGGAAAGGCCGGGGACGAGTTCACAATGGGAGGTGTCCTGAGGCTGAGCTAATGGTGGGATATAAGCAGGGTTGGCGGTATAAACCGGTAGTAGATGCTCCTTTGCCCAGGCCCAGTACATTTCGTCCATTTGCTGCTTTAACTTATACATCTCTTCTTTCATTGCATTAACATCCAATTCTTCCACCTCTTTTGACGGATTGACGATACTTGCCTCTGGTTCTCTGTTGGCCATGTTCAGCTTGTCTTTTGATCGGGTGTTGTAGGAGTGAGTTGCCAGAATGCCAATCAACTAACCACCTGCCTGGACTCAATACATCAACAACAACCTTGTTAGCGATTAGGGCTTTAACAGATTAGTAACCGCACATTTTGGGGAATGAATGCACCTAAGCAGTTAACCGTTTCTATTATGCATTTGATCGGCTGCTTGCGTCATCCCGGCTTTTCCTTATTTTTGTTTGCAACTTCTCTTTTCTCTCCTTTCTTTTCATTCTTACATTTCCTTACTTGATCTCTTATGGTTTCCTCCCCATGGTTTCTTGTTTTTCTCTCTTTTCTTTTCTTATTTTTCTCTTGTTTTTCCTCTCTCTCTCTCTCATTTTTTTTATGGTCGAATCCTATGGAGATTGCCTACGTATCATGACCCCGCATGAATCAGACCGAGCGTAGTTCTGGGAGATAAGTGTGAAAGTAAACAATAAAATATTTTTGGGATTTTCAATTTTCATAAAAAGTAAATGCCTTGATTAAAAAGGCTCAAAACTAATAGACTCCAAAAGAAACTAACAGACTCTGATGCAAAGACGAAATACAGACTCCAAATATAAACTATCATACTCCCACAAAAGAAAATACAGACTCGAAAACAAATGACAGACTCCAGCAGAAAGAAAATACAGACTTAAAACAACTGACAGACTCTAACAGAAAAGGAAATACAGACTCAAATAAAAATTCATGAATACATTAATGCTCCTAGTACCCGCGGGACATCATTCAGTCTCGCCGCGGGCCTATATGCAAGCTCCCTTTTAAGTCTATCCAAGTCACTCATTATCTATTTAACAAATGTCCTCACTGCCACGAAGAAGGTGGTTCAAGTCATATCCTCACAGGCTTTGCACTTCACAACAATGTAATCGGCTATGGTTCTAATTCTCTCTCTTATGACTCCTTTTTCTTGCAACAAACGCCCGATCTGCTGGGCCCTGGCTTCCAAAGTTTGCTCGGCCACATGATTCTGCTCCTGAAGTTGTTGTAAATCTATTTCTAATTGTACCAATGATGTATAACAATGTTCTCTTTCTGCCTTAAAGTCTTTCGCCTGCTTGATCAGTTTGTTCTCTACGACAACGACCCTTTTCTTTAATCCCACGACCTCATTGTCGTACTTTTCTTTCAACTGCTTAACCAGGCGTGCTCTTTCTTCCGCATTTTTAGCCAATTACTTTTGAGCCCTGGCTAGTTCACTTTCTGCTTTGTTCAAATCAAAACTATAGTCACTTACTTTCTGCCTCAGGTTATCTATGAGTTTTTCATATTTGGCACTTCTGACGGGATCTTTTGCCGTTATTTTCATTTTCTGAATCTGGGCTCGAAGGGCCTCATTTTCTTTGGTCAACTTTTTTTTTCCCCTTCATCTGTCGTGGCTTGCAAGCTATTTTCGAATTGAAGTTCTTTGACTTTTTTTTTGTAACTTTCCTATTGTGGCCCTGTAGTTATTCTCCTTGGCCAACCAAGCCCACTGTTCTTACGACGCCTCAACGAATTCCTGAAGGTGGGTCTTTTGGCCGGCCTCCCAAACTCAATTTCTCTTCTATACCAAGTCAGGTACCCCGGTGAAACCTCACCTTTGGACCGATCACGTACACAGGTATTTGTTGTTAAGTATTGACACTCGCTCCATATTTGGCGGACTGCTGCTTCATGAAACTGGTCGTTAGGTCCGATCTCGACTACTTGGGCACTAAGATCTTCAACTTTCGGAACTATTTGGCATCTCCCCAGCTGTCACAACACCCGATACAAGGCATAAGGCTGGATATTCCTGAGTCCCATCAAGAGGAAATGAGGCCCGGTGGCTGGCATGTACATGATCTCATCCACAGGCAGCCATCCAAATGTCCACTCGATTTGGCTTGCAGTGATGGAACGGAGGCGCGCTATCCACTCTGTGACCCCTTCTGGTAAGCTGATTCCATCAACCTTCGTAGAAAATTCCTCTATGCATGTTTTCTCTATCGACCCATAACTCATAAATTGAGGACGACGGCATAGGTGTTAGATCATCCACATCTGCAGCAACACGTTGCACCCCTTAAAAAAGTCTCCTCCGGATTTGCAGGTTGTGAGAGCGCGGAAGATTTCGGCTACTGTCATGGGTGCAAGGGTGTTGTTGGCATGAGTGAGCAAAGTGCTGACAACCCTAGCTACTCGTATGTCAATATTCCCATCTTTTCTAGGAAACACCAAAAGTCCGAAAAAGACCACCATAAATGCAAAACACCTGTGTTCTTCCCACTTAAGGCGGTTTCCTTTGCTGCAGATTTTGTTCTCTGGCTTGTTGAACCCCCCTATATGAAATATCTGTTGTATATAAACTGCAGAGTACAAAAACCAGCTGCCAAGTCTGGGTTGTGGATCCCCTGCTTATTTTCAAGGAATCTAGGAACCTGTGTACGGCTACGGCCCTCGGAGCAATTAGGTACTGGTGTCTCAGAGGAACTTTGGGACCCCCAATGTATCCGGCTATTTCTTCCAATGTTGGGGTAAGTTCAAAATCTGAGAAATGAAATTCATTGTGGGCCGGGTCCCAGAACGTAACCAATGCCTTTATGATGTCTCCCCTAGGATTAATCTTCAACAACCCAGTGAGGCCCCCCAAATATAGATTGACCGTGTCTCTCCCTAACTCACTCAAATCATCCTACCACATATGCAACTCCAATGGGATCTTGTTCACGATTGTTATTGACAAATTCTGACTTGTGCTCATTCTTTAAGGAAACATCATGATTCAATTGACTCAAAAACAAAGCTAACCCTTTTTCAGATTTTCATTTCAAAAGTAAAACCCGACTTTGCAAATACGGCCTTTCAGCACTTCCGGAGGAAGATTTTAAGGTTGTGTTTGCTAACCGACCAAAATTTGAAGAGGAGACCAAAGGTGGTTGTTCTTGCAAAAACAGCCTTCCGACGTCCTTTTGTGGACATTCGGCTATTTTGACAAGAATGGCATCACCTTACCTATTTATAATAAAAATAAAATTTTTGTTCTTTTCGACTATTTTTTGCAAAAGGAAAGTTGGACCTGATGAGGGTTTCCTACGTATCCCACGCCCTGTGAGAATCAAACTGGCGTAGTTCGGACAATTTTGACAAAATAGAACCAACTATTTTTCCTTTCTAAAACACAAAGATTTTCCCTTTTTTCCTTTTCTTTGAAAATCACAAAATTCCCTCTCTTTTTTTCAAAAGTTCGATCGAGTTTCGGTATGTTTTGGGACATTGTTTTTTCAAAACAGGCACTTATCCCTCTCAACCATCTCATTAACCTTTCTAAATTTTCCTTAAAAGTCGGTCAACATGCAAATCTGAAGCAAATGAATGCACAAGTAGTAAGATGCATTATAATGGTCTTTACATTTCGGGTACACCTGTCCTAGACAGACCCAACCCCTCTGCTGAGTCTCCAAAGTCAAATGCACATGATGCAAACAAACGTTCCTACTAGGGATTCGGCATGAGGCTGAGTTATTCTAGGTTCAAAACCTGGGTATGCGTTCTAGACTGTGTACCCGAGCGGACAACTCGAGCCGAGGAGGGGCCTACATACCGGGAACTAAAAGGCCATTCGGCTTAGTAACTTGTCCGAGTCTCTTTCTTATTTCAAGGTATGACACTAACAGAATAGGGAGTCTCGACCAGCGAGCACATCCCCGAAGATGAGAAGAGAAGGGTTTCGTAGTAGTTTATATACATTTCATATAATACCAAAGCGGTAAAAGCAACATTTATCACATTAGGCCCAAACATGTAATAAAATTAGATAATAGATAAAACCAAATACAACAATTCATCTAAGCTCGAATTCAGAATCCTGAACCAGAGATTCTGGGTTCGTTCCCCAGCAGAGTCGCAAGAACTGTCATGCCTCCTTTTCCTACACCCCGAAAGGGTAGTATATAAGGAAGTTTTCCAATTAAAGTGACAATCAAAACGGGATTTATTTTATCAAAAGATTCAGAGTCGCCACTTGGATAATTTATGGTGTACCAAGTCACCAGTTCAAATACCAAATCGAGGAAAAGATTGACTCTGTGTTGCAGTACGCGAACCAAAAATCCGGGTAAGGAATTCTGTTAACCCAGGAGAAGGTGTTAGGCATTCCCGGACTCCGTAGTTCTAGCACGGTCGCTCAACTGTTACAATTGGCTTATTATCTAATTTTAATACATGTTTTAACCTATGGT
This sequence comes from Nicotiana sylvestris, assembly GCF_000393655.2. Taxonomy (NCBI): domain Eukaryota; kingdom Viridiplantae; phylum Streptophyta; class Magnoliopsida; order Solanales; family Solanaceae; genus Nicotiana; species Nicotiana sylvestris. The sequence goes on along the minus strand of NC_091060.1, from coordinate 53,936,910 downwards.
TCAGTATTAACTTTATAACCACTTTTATTTAATTATTTTTTAGGAAGATTCAACGTCACATAAAACGCGTTTTGAACCATGTCACATAAATGCACCCGCAGTCCGCAATACATTTTATCTAACGTTGTTGAGATTTGGATTTGGGTCATATAAATGCGCACCCGAATTTATGAAAGTAATTTTTTTAAAAATAGCACTCTTAAAGCAACTACGCGCTTGTCAACTTTGCGAGGGCCATGGAAAATTCGCTAAATGGAACGCCTCGATTTCTAAGGATAAAACATTAATTAAATGAGGGTCGTGCAATTTGAGAATTTGTTCGACACGGCACACCTCGACTCTAATTTTAAAAGGGAATTCGAACTAAAATATTGAGGGTCAGCATTATATCCTACGTAAAGTGGCTCACACTCAACTATTGGGAAGACATTAGTCCACTAAACACTGAAAGAAATTGAATTCCACCTTACGCTAATGTTCAACTAACCCAAAGAGAATTGCCTTAAACCGGAAGAAGGCCCAATTATTTAAAAGAATCGACTTGAGCCAATAGCAGCATTTAACCAGAAAACTGAGTTTGTCAAAAATAACGTCGATCCAAGTTCCAATTGCAGTTCCCCCAGGCTTGGGCTGAAAGTGAGCCCGATAGCTTAGTGAAAGAAAACGCCTGGAGGAATGGGTCGGGCTACCTAATTTGCTTTGGTCTTCCACTGGTTGGGCCAACATTGTGCCCAATTCTCAGAACCTAATCATTTGTGCAAAACCAAGTAAAAACCAATCATTTAAACTATTTAGAAACAAGAAATCAAACTAATCAAAAAGATTCTGCGCTTAATTAATTAAAATGAATCAACACAACTAAACTTTCAAGTGTTGATATTCAGACATCTCTAAGTCCATCCTGCTACCACAACGGGCTAGCAACTAAACAAATAAAATGATGGGCTTCAAGAAACAAGCCCAAACACTGTAAGGAATAAAGCTAAGGATCCTAAACCCAGCATCGAACCTATATTAAGCAAACAACCCTTTTCATCCAAACACGCCCAGATAAAACTCAACACCATCCAATAATTAATGCACTAGGAAACTTCGAATACCATTAAGAATACATGCTGACTTCAGAATAATAAACATTCATGCAGGGATTTCAACTTGAGCTAGATCTCAAAAACAACATAAATACTTCAAACCAACTAACTCCTTCTCTACACCAAACAGTGACAAAATCTAGAGAAAACAATCAGCACTTGGACTTTTAAGAGCATACATTTACTTATAGCATATTAAAGCCATGGAACAATTAAGATACATGTATGAATCAGAAATTATTGCACAATACTAAAGATAAAAATAGAGCCAGTAAAATGAAATTCAATTGTGATTCTGATTCAATCAGGTTCCAGCTTGTAGCACGTCATTTGTTGACAATGATTTTGAAAAATACCTGGAAATCGAAAGAGAAACAGTAAGAGTGAAGGATCAGCAGAATAGCAACAGGAAGGGCCCAGATGCAGTCAATGAGACAGTGAAACCAACTTATAGAAACCAATGGAACAGTAGAAAACTCTCAAACCAAACTTTAACCAATTCTACTACTCAAACCTTTCCTACTTCAGCAATAGGATCACAAAATCTCCAAGAATTCTACACCACCGAAGAATCAAAACTCCAAAACCAGAAGCAGAAATTTTAGTTTTCAACAAAATGCAGAAGTTCCGAATTTTTTTAAGGAAAGCTCAGTTGTTTTAATTTTTCAGTAGTTTTCCCTTTTTCTGAGTTTTCTCTTTTATCCCTGCCTTGAAAGGTAAGAAAACCATGCCTTTATAGGCAAGGAAGTAGGGCAGCTTAAAGAAAATTAGATTTGCAATTAGACCCTTTTCATGTTTTCATTTTTGCCTAGATATCCCTATTTAGTTTTCAAAGTTTCAAAACAATCCCCAAGTCAGCTTCTAAGAAGCTTCCTAATCAGTTATACAAAGATTCCCCTAAGCAAATACCCAAAACTACCCCTGATACCCCAGTTATTTACACTCAGCAACTCATAGGTCAAGCTGACCCAAAGGCCTGATTTGGATAAAGGTTAATAACCCAGGTTCTGTTCCTTCTTGGGCTTCTGATTCCTCAAAGTCCAATTAAAATCAAACGATGACTCCAATTTTGAGACACTGACCCAAACTTTCCCTAAACAAAGAAGCCTGGAACCATTTGTTTAAAAACAACCGAAACCAAAAGCGAACTGAATAAACTAACCAGTACAATTTCGTAACAACAAATTAATTAAATCATGGGCCTAATTTCATTGACTAAGTGATTAAACTGATGATGAAACCATAATTATGTTATTATTACAAAGACTTAGACAAACAAGACACGGCGTACTAAAGAAATAAGATAATCAAACTTCACAACGACAAAGAGGAAAACAGAACAAGAAATGGAACCAATTTGAACTCGGAAAAAACCTCAAACAAACTTCGACCAAACCAAAAGAGAAGGGATGATGAGGAAGATGAAAAAGTGAAAGAAGATAAAATACAAGGAGGAGGCACTTACCGAATCAAAGCTCGAAACCTAATTGATACTGATTTAAACTAAAAGTGATGTTACCCAGTTGTTCTTCATAAAAACAAGTGAACAACATCACGTTTGTGTTTAATCAACCTTCAACCTTCAGAAAAACAAGGGCAAGTAGCCATTCAAGCCATGGTATCAAGGGTTGAACCATTTTGACTTCTTGGGGCTTCGGGCGTTATCCTTAGATTCAAGATTCGACGGATTTGGGAGGGATTCGAGGGATATGGGTTAGGGATTTGGAAAGAGGGGGTCATGGTGGTCATGGGGTGTAATTTTGTTGGTTAACGGAGGTGGTGCTGCCGGGTTAGGGCGGTGGGTTAGGGTTTAGGTTTGGACTCTGAAGAGACGAAGGTGAGAGAGAGACGAGATGGTGGGGTTCTGAGGGGGGTGGGGTTTGTTCGGACATTTAAATAACCTAGGGAGGCTACTTCCCAACCGTCGGATCAATGGAGATTAACGGCTGGGATCCGGGGGAGGCAAACGATGTTGTTTGGTTAGGAAGTGGGGCTGGACCGGGTTGGGGCGTGGGTCTGGGCCTGATGGGGCGGGTTCTGTTTGGCTTGGGGAGAGGAATCCGTTTGGGTTGAATACTTTAAACCAAAATTTGGCCCAATTTCTCGTCTCATTTATTCCATTTTCATTTTAAGCCAAATTATCCAAAATTCCTTTTCCTTTTCTCTTTTCTTTTTTTTCAAAATTAAAATAAAAAAAACATAAATAACAATTTACAAAACAATTAACTCCTAATTACTATTATTAACTAAACCAAATTAAAGGACAAACTACCCTAAATTCAAAATTAAAACTAAAATAAAATATTTTTGAGACTTTTCCATTTTATAAAAATTAATGATTAATTAATTCCTAAAATGCAAAACTAACTCCGAAATGCACATGCACATATATTTTGTATTTTCACTAATTAAAATGCACAAACAAAATGCAAACAATTAACAGAAAATGTCACAAAAATCCACGAAATTGCAAACACTAAAAGAAGTTATTTTGTTATGAATTTATGGGAGTAATTCATATAGGGCAAAAATCATGTGCTCACAAGGACAACATTTACAATCATTACATACCTCAATCCGAGCAAAATCCCACTCCGAAATGCCTTTACCCCTTCAATCGGCCTCCAATCGATCCGAATCTAGCCACCGTTAATTCAATTCAGTCAATACTAATTATATGAATTAATTCCATATGAAAATACTAATTTTCCAACAAAATCCGAAATTAACCCAAAATTTGGCCGTGGGGCCCACGTCTCGAAATCCGACGAAACTCACAAAATCCGACAACCCACTCAACCACGAGTCTAAACATACCAAAATTACTAAATTCCGATAACAATTCAGCCTCCGAATCTTCAAACCTTATTTTCAAGTCCCTAGGCCTAAATCCTCAATTTATACCTCAAAAACATGTAATCTAGTAGGATTATTCGATTATAATTCAGTATTATGGAGCAGAAATGATTACAGATGACTTACCTCAAGATTTTCCATGATTTCTTGCTCAAAAAATCGCCCCACGCCGTGTTCTTTCACCAAAAATGCCAAAATGGGCTTAAAAAACAGAAACAGCATTAAAAACCTGATTCTGGTCGCTAAAAGTCACTTCCTGTCGCTAAAAGTGGTCCAATCTGGTCGATAAAGGTCCACACCAGATCTGTTGCACCAGCAATCTTTAATTTCTTTAAAAAGGCTCTAACTCCATCATACGAACTCGGAATTCGATGATTCTTATTTCTATGAGTTACAAATAATAATACGAACATAGTCGTTCAATCAAAACTCAATTCAGAGCTTATTTGCTTAGTGAGATTCCCATTTCGCTCGTTAAACAATTAACTCATGTTTCGCGTTAAAAACCCTATCACGACTAGATGAAATTAGATCAAACTTTCCAGATCACTCCTATAATTCATTATCAAAATCCCAGAAGTATCGAAATCAAATTTCGATCTCAATAACTGAAAATGAACCTTTGGATCATTACATGCTTATGCTCAAAACGCCAAAATCTTTCAAAAACTCTTCCAAAATTTATCCGAGCCTCATGGGACCCCAACCAAGTATACTAACAAGTCCCATAATATGATACAAACTTAGTCGATGCCTCAAATTGTCACAATGCTAAAACCGTGAATCACACCCAAATTCAAGCTTAATGAAACTAAGAACTTCAAACTTCTATATTCGATGCCGAAACCTATCAAATCAAGTTCGATTGACCTCAAATTTTGCATACAAGTCATAAATGACATAACGAAGTTATGAAATTTTTCAGAACTAGATTCAGACCCCGATATCAAAAGTCAACTCGCGGTCAAACTTTCCAAAAATCTTCTATTTTCCAACTTTTGCCAAAATGCGCCAAATTATCCTACAGACTTCCAAATCCAAATCCGAACATGCGCCGAATTTTGAAATCACCATAAGAAGCTATTGGAATCATCAAAAATCTAATCCGGGGTCGCTTTTTCAAAAGTCAAATCTCCGGTCAAACTTAAGAAATCTTTAGCCTTAGATTTTTAGATTCCGTTAGATGCCGATAGTTTGATCTAGGGACCTCCGAATTCGATTTCGGACATATGATCAAGTCCCAAATCACAATACAGAACAATCAGAATGGTCAAAACTCGGATCCAGGTTCGTTTGCTAAAAATGTTGACCGAAGTCAACTCAGTTGAGTTTTAAAGCTCTAATTCACAATTTAGTCCATTTTTCACATGAAAACCTTCCGGAAAATTATACGGACTGCGCACGCAAGTCGAAGAATTATTGATACCGCTTTTCAAGGTCTTAAAATACCGAGATGATTATCTAATTTAAATATGACATTTTGGGTCATCACATTCTCCACCTCTATAACAAGCGTTCGTCCTCGAACGTACTAAGAATTATTCTCAGGTTGCCAAATTGACGGTTTTGCTTTTACACAAATATTCGTGGTTGATCCCACATTACCGTATTCAACATAAGTCTGACAATACCATTTCAATTGAGATTATTTCCTTTATCCATATTTGTAAACTTGAAGACCAAATTTCTCACACTTCAATCATTTCCAGAAAGGTCCGATTTTCATGTCAACACATGATATTAGTCTCGACTGGCTATTGCAACTCGTGCATACGCACCCATCAAATATGGGGTGTTATATTCTCCCCCCTTAGGGTCATTGGTCCTTAAATGAGAAGTAGAGTCTGTCTTCATACACATAATGTAACTTATCTCTTTCTTTGCACATTTCAATATCCCAAAATTTTCTAACTCCCAAATTTTTGAGAAATTTTGGCAGAGTCTCCCCTGCAATTGGGACTATCCACCTATCAGAGTAACACCCAAACAACTCCTAACAACATATTCACAACTCAGCAATGCACCACAATGTATATATTAATAATACTAATCTCCGCATTACAAGCACTGCATTATCAGAATGATATCTTGACATGAAACACGTCACATGTATGACCATAACCACATCTCTGGTCTTAATAGTTGTTCATAATAGATTACATCATCGCCAATTAACCTCATGTTAACAAAATCTCGTTTCAAACCTCCAGTTTACTAACAACGAGGCATGAAGATCTCTTAGTTACTTACCTGAATTAACGAGTAACAATTTACATCCCCGGGCACTCACCTCGTAGTCTAAAACTCAATAATTACAATACAAATCTGGAAAATTATGCACAAAGATATTCATAAAAGAATTTTCAATTAAGTCTAATAGGCATGACCCCCTATAAGTACTATAGTACGAATTTTAATTTCACAAAGGGAGCATGTAAACACAATATTTTTTTCACCACAAGGACCTCATCCTTATATAACATCCACCGCAGCTTGTAGCCCGATTTAAATATTTTTCACTATATTAAAATGCGAGGATCTCGTCCCCAGTTCTGAATCGCAAGTATTATGCACCTCTTGCCAATCGAAATATGAAAATATTTTCCGTTTAACAAAATTCCAACATATAATGATAGACATAGCTATCTCCATCGAATCTCCCAATAGGAGTATTCACATAAGCAGATTTCAGAATTAAGAAGCTCACTCACAAGTGGAGTATAATAGGAGGACTTGCCTCGATACTCAGAACCGAATCAAGTTAACAAAATTGTTACTTTATAATAATTCAAGACTGTACGTGTAATGACACCATATGGTGTTGCGAGCTCAGTCATACCATAGAAAATATATCAACGTGTTGGGTCTCCATCTCTAGGAGTCTCACCTCCACCTCTAACATACTGACCCCTACCTCTGGCTGGTCATTTAAGTGGAGTAGTAATTGCAATGGGGCACGTAGCCTGAGTGCTTTGATAAAATATGTTTCTCCCAAGTCTAGGACAATTTTCCCATGATGTGCATAGTACTACCACATTCATAACAATCCCTTTGAGGGTTCGGCTGCTCATACTGAGTCTATGCTAGATAACTGGAATAACCATTATACGAACCTCGTGGCGGTGGTGCATTAAAAGAACTTACTAGAGCACCCTGAGTAAATAGATATATTGACTGGGCTGGCCGGCTGCCCAAGCCCCTGTCATAATGATTTGTAGTTTTAGAGTAGAATCCGCTGAATCCTTTAAAAACTCGAGACCTCTTGGTCTTCTTAGCTTCCTCTTTTCCTCATCTAGAACACATTCTAACATTTTGGCAATTTCTACCACTAGCCGAAATGAAGCATTAACCCGTAGCTTCTCGGGTTTTACTAAATTTTAAGATCATAATTGAGTCCTTTAATGAGTCTGTGGACTCGCTCTCTAGCTTAGGAACCAAAGTATGAGTATGACGGCTAACTTAATGAACCTGATGACATATTCTGACACCGTCATGGTGACCTGACACAACCGTTCAGACCCCATATACCACATATTACGGAGAATCTGGGAGACAAACTCCTTCAAAAACATTTATGAGAACTGAGCTGAGTAGGCGGTGTTGCATTGGCTAGTCTTCCCTCTTCATAGGCTTGCCACAAACACCGACGGCTAATTTCTTCTTTTGCTATGTTGACTCAACACTGCTGAGCTAACCTATTTATTCATATACTCTCTGATTCTTCTTTGGGGTAACTCTTTCCCCTAATTATGTACAATAATCATAAAAGTATACCCACATCAAGATAAATCTTGGCACGAACTACATCGTCCAGAAGATCGTCAACCATTGTACTTCCTGTGAAGCACCCCAAAATCTGCAACCTTGACTTCCACACTAAGCGGACCTTCAATAAATTTAAGGTTGTTTTTCTAACTCCTTTGATACTGAAGTATTGGATAACTAAAGATGCAGACATACAGTAGGTCCCAACCTTATCCCCTGCATGTCTCAATCCTTAATTATGTGTAAATTATTGGGGGGCCTTTCAGTACCATATATATATATATATATATATATATATATTTCAGGTCAAAACTAATATAACACATGACCATTAGATCTATTCATTGATAGTGGATATCCCCATTTTGCGCGAAGTCATGGGTCACAACGTCCGATAATCCATAATGTTGACTTTTTAACTCATATAAATCAACCAGACGTCAAGGTCCGTTGCACCCCTACAAGATTCACTGGGTGATCTTCTCAATACCTCCGCATCTTCGGACGGAACTATAACGGGTCTAGTAAATACCTAATATTTCCACCACCTCTTGGCGAAATCCGTCATCTGAAACACAGTAAAATCAACCCCTATTGCTTTCAACTATTCCCATTTTCTGCAATACTTCATGGCAGTGGTTCAAAAAATCCTGTGGGTCCTCAGAAGGTGTACCACTGAAATGGACTGGAAATAGCTAGGTAAACTTATCCAATCTCGGCAAAGCCTTAAAAGACAAGGCAGGCCTGTCATCGGCCTGTGCCGCAAAAATTGGTTGAGCTGCCCCAACTGGATAAGATTAAGCTAAATCCTTCATAAGCTGATGCAACACAACCCATCTAATTCCTCAAACCATTTGTAAATCTCGCATTCACCCTCGTAATAGTCAATCTAACTCTCATACCGATCCAAACTCAAACTGTAGCACATGTAATTCACTGGTAAAAGAGGACTCGCTACAAACAACATAGGGTTTACACAAACCTCGACACACCCCGTAGGAGGTAACCCACCTGCTTAGCCTCAAACTAGTATCTCTCTACATTCTTCCATAATCATACTATTACGCAATCACTTAACCCCCCCTCAGTCTGAAATCATAACACAACATGAAGATCTACTCCACTCCACAACTAAACTACATGAGAGGTCCTTCAACACACCCATAGCTCGAGGTCATACGTCAACTCAAGATGGAAGTCAAACACCCAATAGTCCTTACTACATCTCCAGCAAACTCTTCTTGTCAGATTCGAACAATCTGAATACATCTCGCAACCAAATCATACTCGCCTCATAGCTATCCAGTCACAAATCCCACCAATAAGGACACAAATGGACATATAAGTCCCAAATGCACGTGCTCACACAATTGAAATCTCAGTACTCAAGCCACAGACAAAACCCGGCCTCAAGTCCTCCAAACTGGCCCAACATCACACACAGAAATCACATCTTGCACCTCATCCAGGGAATCACAAGTTGTCGATGCACTGTAGATACCGAGCGCTCATGTGCGCAAATGAATGCGTGGAAGAAATTCAAGGAATTATGCTTCAAGTTTAATCAATGTCGCACGATAAGAATTCAAGAATGAGGAATTTCTTAAAGGTTCTGCAGCCCCTCGAGGATAAATACAAACGTCTCCATACCGATCCGCGAGACTCCACTAAACCTGCTCATGACTCGTGAGACCTATATAACCTAGGCTCTTATACCAACTTGTCAGAACCCTAAACCGGACCCGGTCGTGATGGCGCCTCTCGTGAAGACAAGGCCAGCCGACACAATTCCCAAATTTATTTTTTAACAATTTAATAAGTCAATTTAAGTCATTTATAAGAATAAATCACCAACAAGTATAAATTTAGCGAAATAGAACAAGTGTGGAAATAGATACAGCCCGACATCGGGGTGTCACAAGTCATGAGCATCTACTAAGGTCTGAATATGACGAAGAGTCTGAAAATAAACTAAAAACAATCTAAGGAAGACAAGAGGGAGAAGAGTAGAGCTGCGAACGTCGGGCAACTACCTTGCTAACTCCGATGACTCTGCCACTGAGCAATCAACACCCGCTATCGGGTTCAGAAATACCTGAATCTGCACACAAGGTGCAGGGAGTAATGTGAGTACGCCAACTCAGTAATTAATAAAAGTAAATGAAAGCTGATCAGTAAGAAAACACATAATTTCACGTCATAGCACTACAACAAATACCGTATATTTCTCAAAACAGTACAGAAACCATTTACTTCGTAAATCAAGCTCAGTTTCAGTAAAACTCTTTAAAACAACTTTCAATAGTTTCAAACGAGTGATAAAATAGTGAGTAAAAATGATAGAAATGTAAACAGCCCCTCGGGCAAAACATGTACCATAAACCGCCCCTCGGGCATAATATCAACAGAACCAGCCCTTCAGGCTACCTCACAATCACTCGTAATCGGTCCCTCGGGCATAACATGTCTCAAGAACCGCCCGTTGGGCAAAACATGGATCAAGAACAGCCCCTCGGGCAACAATATGAAACAACAATAGCCCCTCGGGCAACAATATGAAACAACAACAGCCCCTCGGGCTATATCATATCACTTACACTAGGGGTGTACAGACTCTTGGAGGGGCCCCTTACGGCCCAAGCGCAATAACAAGTCATCTCATGGCATAATCAAATAGGCTCTCGGCCTCATATCAACAAGTCACCTCATGGCGTAACAAATCAGGCGCTCAGCCACAAAATCGTGAATCAGTATAACATTGTTGCGGTGCGCAGCCCGATCCCATAGTATCCTCACAACATAGGCCCTCGGCCTCACTCAGTCAGAAATCTCTCATGCCACTCGGGCAACAGTAAAACATGATGCTCAGCCCAAAATATCATTTAAAATATCAAAACGGAGTAAATATGGCTGAGTTATGAAAATAGTAGAATGCAGCATGACTGAGTACAAATATGAAGTCAAAACAGTGAGGAATAGTAGTAAAAATCCTCTAAGGGTCCAAAACCGTTGGCACGAGGCCCAAATATGGCATTCAGCCCAAAACATGATAATACTTTTCAAAACACAATGATATCAAATAGTTTTCATTCAAATACGCGGTTTAACAGTCATACAGGACGGATTAAGTCACAATCCCCAATGGTGCACGACCCCACGCTCATCATCTAGCGTGTGTGTCACCTCAAAGTAGCACAACGATGTGAAATACCGAGTTTCATATCCTCAGGATAACATTTGGAATCATTACTTACCTCAATCCGAGCAAAATCCCACTCTGAAATGCCTTTGCCCCTTGAATCGACCTCCCATCGATCCGAATCTAGCCATAGTTAATTCAATAGTTAATACTAATTATGGGAATTAATTCCATATGAAAATACTAATTTTCCAACAAAATCCGAAATTAACCCAAAATTTGCCCGTGGGGCCCACGTCCCGAAATCCGACGAAACTCACAAAATCCGACAACCCACTCAACCACGAGTCTAACCATACCAAAATTACTAAATTCCGATAAAAATTCAGCCTCCAAATCTTCAAATCTTATTTTCAAATCCCTAGGCCTAAATTCCCAATTTACACCTCAAAAATATGTAATCTAGTCGGATTATTCGATGATAATTCAATATTATGGAGTAGAAATGATTACAGTTGACTTACCTCAAGATTTCCCATGATTTCTTGCTCAAAAAATCGACCCAAGCCGTGTTCTTTCACCAAAAATGCCAAAATGGTCTTAAAAACAGAAACAACATTAAAACCCGATTCTGGTCGCTAAAAGTCACTTCCCGTCGCTAAAAGTGGTTCAATCTAGTCGCTAAAGGTGCACACCAGATCTGTTGCACCATCAGTCTTTAATTTCACTAAAAAGGCTCTAACTCCATCATACGAACTCAGAATTCGATGATTCTTGTTTCTATGAATCACAAATAATAATGCGAACATAATGCTTCAATCGAAACTCAATTCGGAGCTCATTTGCTTATTGAGCTTCCCATTTCGGTCGTTAAACAATTAACTTATGTTTCGCGTTAAAAACACAATCCCGACTTGATGAAATTAGACCAAACTTTCCAGATCACTCCTATAATTCATTATCAAAATCCCGGAAGTCTCGAAATCAAATTTCGATCTCTATAACTAAAAATGGACCTTTGGATCATTACATGCTTATGCTCAAAACACCAAAATCTTTCAAAAACTCTTCCAAAATTTATCCGAGCCTCATGGGACCCCAACCAAGTATACTAACAAGTCCCATAATATGACACAAACTTAGTCAATGCCTCAAATGACATCAAAAAATACTAAAACCGTGAATCACACCCCAATTCAAGCTTAATGAAACTAAGAAGTTTCAACTTCTATATTCGATGCCGAAACCTATCAAATCAAGTCCGATTGACCTCAAATTTTGCACACAAGTCATAAATGACATAACAAAGCTATGAAATTTTTAGAACTAGATTCTGACCCCGATATTAAAAAGTCAACTCTCGGTCAAACTTTCCAAAAATCTTCTATTTTTCAACTTTTGCCAAAATGCACCAAATTATCCTACAGACTTCCAAATCCAAATCTGAACATGCGCCTAAGTGTGAAATCACCATACGAAGCTATTGGAATCAACAAAAATCTAATCTGGGGTCGTTTGCTCAAATGTCAAATCTTCGGTCAAACTTAAGAAATCTTTAGCCTTAGATTTCTAGATTCCGTTAAATACCGATAACTTGATCTAGGGACGTTCGAATTCGATTTCGGACATATGATCAAGTCCCAAATCACAATACAGAACTACTGGAATTGTCACAACTCGGATCCGGGTTCGTTTGCTCAAAATGTTGACCGAAGTCAACTCAGTTGAGTTTTAAAGCTCTAATTCACAATTTAGTCCATTTTTCACATGAAAACCTTCCGGAAAATTATACGGACTGTGCACGCAAGTCGAGGAATTATTGATACCGCTTTTCATGGTTTTAAAACACTGGGATGATTATTTAATTTAAAGATGATATTTTGGGTCATCACATATAATTACATTTAGTATTTTTAAAGCTAAATTGCACATAATTGCAATATTAGCCCTTTTAAGATTTAATTATGTTCTATATGCATAAAATTGGACCCTGTATTTTTAAATTATTAATTATGTATTTTAAATTATTTTGACACCTTAATTTGTTTTCCAGAAATTACCGATTATTTTTTATAAATTAAATGGAGGAAAATTGGCTATTTAAATAACAACCAAATTTGGCTTTCAATTATAGCCAAAATTAGATCCCTTTCCAGCCCAATTTCACACCCGAATCACCCGACCCATACCCCATTAATCTTTATCCAAACCTGGAACCCACCTACCCTTTTTAATCTCGACCGTTGATCTCCCAAATCAACAGTCCAAACGCATCCTTTCCTTTTTAATTTCACCTGACCCCTAACCTTAGTCTCATATTTCAGAGACAGCCGCCCTCAAACTCTCTCATCTCCAAATTCTCTCTCAACTCATCCTAACCCTAATCACCGTCATCGGCGAGAACCTCCTTCCTATGGTGTTTTCGTGCCTTCTCCAACCACCTCTAGTCTCCTATACTCTATGGCTCTTCGAACAACCTGCTCCGGTTAGAAACTCGTTTACTGGCCTGTCACCGACCATTTTCATTTGTAAGAAAGGATTTCCTCTTGTTTTTTTGTTTGAATCCATGAGTTTTTAACCGATTCTCTTCATCTCTACTATTTTCTGAAAACCCTAGTTCACTATTGTTCGACTCTTCTCAGATCTTTATAGATCTGAGGTGATTCGAGTATTATTAAGTGGTTTCCTTTAAAAAATCTCCTGTTTTAACTAACTATTTCGATTTTAGTCATTCTTTTCTAAAACTAGGGTTTCTCGGAGTTCTTTTACGCATGTTCTAACTGATTTCGTTACGATTAAAGCTTTTCCCTTGTTGGTTTTGACCGATTTTATGCTCTTACTGCTTTTAACTTGACTTTGTTAAAAGCCCTATTTTTTAAAGATTTTCTTTACTTTGTTTCTATGAATGTTAGCATGATTTTCCTTACTTTGCTTCTATGAGGGTTAGCATGCTTTCTTTACTTTGTTTATGTGTATTAGCCTACTTACTTGAAGTCCTGTGATTACCCTGCTTCAAATATGTTTTCCTGAATCCCTAGCCTACTTATGTCGCTTCTGTGTGACTATGCTCACTTTGTTTGTTCATCTCTTGCTTCTTTCTGTGGCTATGCTTCGAATATGTTTTCTTGCTACGACTATGGACCTCCTCTATTTCTATGTTGAAAGTGCAGAGTCATGACTCCCTTTTGATTGATTCTGGTTTCCTTAATTGATGGTTATTGAAAATTTTCTTTCAAAACCCTAAAAGCTTTGCCCCGTCTGTTAAGCTGACTGATTTCTTTACCATATTTGCTATGATACTTATTTCTACTGAGTTGTGTCCTTAATCAAGGCTTTACGAATTTGGTCCTAATCGACTACTTTATGCTACTGAATCTCGACTCCTACCTTTCTACTTAATTTGATTAGTTGCTTGCCTTAATTAATTTTCCCTTGCCTTGTCTGGATTGCTACTTTATTCTTACTGATTGTTTCCTGGTTTAAAAACTTTCTGAACCTAGCCTTAATTACCTGCTCTATACTGGTACTATTTTGAAATCTTTCCTTATTTGTTATACTCCAGGCGTGTATGATTTCTTTCCTTACTTGCCACCTTCTCTTTACCGTTTACACTAACTCCCTTAATTAAAGGGAGATTCGAACCAATTTTTTATACTGAGTTCTATAATTACTAAAGAATTGATTCTTGCTTATTTTTAACCATGTTTTCAAACTACTATATAAATGACTCTCTTCTACAGCCTTAACACACGAACAATTAGTTCAAAAAAAACACACACACACACACATAAAAATTTTCTCTTCTCTGCTACTTGTGCTAACTGTTGGCCTAGCCAGCTAAAAACCAAGGCTAGATAGTGGAGTTGCACCTATTTTTACATTCTGCATTCTTCTTCTTTAAATGGTATGTCTCTAGTTTAAATTTGAAACTCAACTTTATGTGTTCCATGCCTATACATTCGTGCTTGTTCATGTACTAGTTATTCAATTTGTTTCTATGTTTTTTGTTATTAAGCATGTCTAAATTCTGCTTTATGTGTAATCATCATATCAGACTTTACTTAGTTATTTGACACTTGTCCAGCATGTTCACTTAGTTCCATTACCCCCCCCTTAACTGGTATGACCATGTAGTTACTTAGTCTTCTAGTACATTCTATTGGCCCTAATGGTATGTAAAACTTTATTCAACAAAACTCTTGTCTTCAACATGGTCCTGTTGCATTCTTCCCTATGTTTTAAATGTCAGTTACCATAACTGATTTGTTCAGTAGACTCATAGCTATTCTGTATATTTGTTGTGTCAAATGTTTCCCTATTTATGTGGTTCCAAACCTATATATTCCCAATTCCTTCACCCCTGTTTGTAAGTTTACTTGTCAAGTAAATCTGGGTATTCTATGGTTAATTAGGTTATGTGCTGAGTATGCTTTTCTCAAAGAATGATTTCAAAACTGATAACTCCTAGTATCTTTAAAAACTATTTCTGAACCTTTTCACTTCTAAACTGCTTTACTAAGTCTTTCATCACTATGTCAAGCACTCTTACTCTACTCTTAGACCACTAAGTTCTGCCCCTTTTGTGTGAGCCTTGCCTTGGGACCCTTGAGCTCCCTCTGAACTTGGACACATGAAATCTGGCCTTTCCATACTACACTTACTCTGTATTGGACATGAAATATGGGTGTGAGCACTACCCGGGATCCATTGAGGTCCTTAGGGAACTCTGACACACCCAGATATGAGGAAAAGCTACGAACAATCTTGGCACTTAAGGTGATTTATTACATAACTCAAAGAGGAAGTCTTAATCAGGTGTTGGAAATCTGGGCCTATTTTTTGGCTCTCTATAGTGTAACTTTTACCTTTCTTTTCTACTTATGTAATTCATTACAGTATTGGTCTGTAATAATCCGCTATAAACAAGTATTGGGGATGGATAGTGAGAAGGGGAGGGTAGTTATATATGCTATCAACATCAATGGGTAAAAACCATGCCTTAGGTTTACATTTCCTATATGTGCATTAGAATCCATGTGTAAGATCAATATATTCAAAGCATGTCATGCATTAGATACCATGTTCTTAGGTTTACTGTTTCAGCATCTCATTTTACATCACTTGATCACTTAGAAATCCTGCTTTAGGCTAAATAACAGCATTAACATAAAATGTTGCTCCTGCACTTAGAAACCATGCTCTAGGGATTTTGCATATTTTGAAATCATTCTGCATTTTTCATATGCGCCCGTTAGATACCTTGTTTTAGGAACTCGCTCAGTCACACCTAGTTAAACCAATAATGTATGAAAAAGGACATAAAACAGTCTCATGTTTGATTATCTTGTTTGTGTGAAATTGGTCACAATCCATGCATGATTTTTGCAACATTTAGAATAGCATGTTTTAGGTAAAAACAACTTCCAAACTATTTCAATAATTCTGGTAACTACTGCATATTATTGTACGCCTAGGAAAGCCTTACGTAATAAACATAAATAATAACCAGAACTGTCTTTGTTCAACTGCCAGCATGTTAAAATTAGTAGGCAAGCCTGATTAGGACTTCCTATTTGAGTTATGTTATAAATATGACTCTGCAGTTATCACTTAGATACCACGCTTAGGATCTGAATTCAGACCTTAATTGTGTATGAGTAATGCTGTTTATGTGTACTGTGTGTGGAGGTATATCTGAGCCTTTCATTTGTCTTCTATGCTCCCCTTAATTAAATTCCTACTTGTTTATTATATGTCGCCTTACTATTTTGCCTTTGAACTTGAGCGTCTACCTAGAACCTCCTTCTTATAGGATAGGAGTCCTAAATTCCTCCGGGACTGATAGGAAGGGACGGGCAACGACATGCAATAGGGGTCCAGACCAACCCTCGCTTTAATTACCTTCACAGGGCGGGAAAGGGTAGATATGGACATGATGACCGGTGCGTTAATACCACGTGTAGCCCCTCTTTGAGGAGTGTCATACCGGGTGTTGCATTGATGTGATCCATATTATAAACAAACCTAGGACACCCCCTTACATTCCCGAATATGCTTAGATTGTAATTCTTTTCAAAATCTTGCTTTTTCATTAGCTGCTTTCCAAACATCCGTGTACTTAAACTCAAATCCTCTACTATTTGAGCCATACTTGTTTAGTTGCTACTTGTACAAATTTACAAAAACTGTTTGGTCGGGAACCACACTAGTGGATCCTGAGGGGTGCCTAACACCTTCCCCTTAGGATATTTTCAAACCTTTACCCTATCTCTGGTTACCAAACGTAGTTACAAATGAACCTTATAGGTGCCCTAACACACCTTAAATCGGTAGGTGGCAACTCTTCAAAAATGCAAACCCCTTTTCCCAAAAGGAAAGAGTTGTCCCAACCAAAATGTCATAAACCCGATTTCGCAAGAAAAAAGGGGCGCGACAGAGCCAGATCATCCCAAATGTGCCAACGAGATATGTCCTGGTCCATGTACCACTCAGATGCAATGCCAACTAGACTCTCTCTGAAATAAGCCATTAGGAGTTTTTCTTTTCCTCCTTCCCCCCTTAATTGATTGCAATATCTCTTGAGGTGGGCTATGGGATCCCCGTGCCCATCATACTTTTCAAACTTTGGGGTCTTGAAACCCAGGGGAAAATGCACATGTGGGAACATACATAGATCAGCGTAGGATACGCTCTTTTGTCCGCTCAAACCTTGTATATTCTTAAGGCTCTGTTCCATGCTCCTCATTTTTCGAGTGATTTCCTCCTGCTCAGGGTTCTTTGTAGTCTTCTCCTGTCCCACGGTAAACTCGTATCGGGGTTGTTGAGGGTAAGAACTAGTGGTGAAATGAGTAGGTTCTTGTGGAAAAGATGGTACTTGGAAAGTGAAAGATGATGGATCAAAGCTTGGCCTAGGGACAGTTGGTTGTACCGCAGCCGAGGTTGGTGGTGCGGTAAATATGTTGGAGGCCACTCCCGAAACTACCTGGGGGAAAACCTCAAAAGGTGTTCCAGTGAAGTGAGCTGAGATGGTGGGGTATCCAAGTGGGGTATTTGGGTAACTTATTGGGACGTTGGAATTTCCACTTGCCCTGGGAAGTAGCTCGTGGAAACCAGGTATGGCACTTGGCGGCTCTCTACCACTGGACTAGGCATCCCACATTTCCAGCACACGGAGGCGCAATGCCCTATTCTCTTCTGTAGCCGCTGACTCTGAGGTTGGGATAACCGACAGGGGGATATCCTCTGGGATGGGAATTATTGGTGGATGACCTTTAGATTACATTTATACACTACCCTTGGATCTTGTAAAGTACAGGTGTGAAGCCAGGTTACCACAACCAACCACCTTAAAAACAGAACCAATACTCAATAGTAGACAACAAACCGGTTTGTTTGAAGCAATTAACACATAGGAAATCGCACATTGGAGGTGTGATGCACCTATGCAGTTAAAAGTGTTTATACATGTTTTGCAACGATTGCATGTCTCATCCCAGCTTTTGTTTATCACCCTGATCTTCTCTCTTGCTCTCTTTTGCACTCTCATTTTCTCTCTTGTCTTTTAGTTTTTCTTTTGGCTATATCTTTTATTTGAGTTATTTACAAAATCATGACCGGTTTCGATGAGGATTGCCTACGTATCACGATGCCGCGTGAATCAGATTATCACGTAGTTCAAGGAATAGATGCATTAAAAAAAAATAAACACAATTTGGTTTTTTTTCAAATTTCATTAATAAAAACTCCTAATGTTTTCTATTACAAATGACTCCATCATATTTTCTTGAAATTGAAAAAAAAGAAAATGACAGACTCGAAACAGACTATAAAACTGGAAACTAAAACGTAGACTCGATACGAAAATTAAGAATATATAAGTGCTTCTACTCCAGGGGCCCATGGGACATCAATCGGTCTTGCCACGGGCCTATGTGCAAGATCCCCTTGGAGACGCTCCAGTTCACTCATTATTTGTCTAACAAAGGTCATTACTGCAGCAAAGAAGTGGTTCTAGTCATGTCTTCACATTCATGGCATTTCATGATGATGTAGTCAGCAATTGCTCTAACCCTTTCCCTGATGAAACCCTTTTCTTGGAGCAAATACCCGATTTGCTGAGACCTAGCTTCTAGTACTTGGGCGTCATAATGGTTTTGACCCTGCAGCGGTAGCATATCTTCCTCCAGCTGGGACATTAATGCATAGCAATGTTCCCATTTTACTTTAAAGTTCTTAGCTTGTTTGGCCATCTCATTTTCGAGGGTAGTTAGCTTTTTCTTCAAATTTGTGACGGTTCCCTCATATTTACTTTTCAACTGACGTACAAACTCCGACCGTCCCTCTGCATTCTTTGTTAACTATGCCCGAGCTCTTGCTAGATTACCCTCGGATTTTTCCAAGTTATCCTGATACCCAGATATTTTCCTTCTAAGACCATTTATGAGCCTTTCATTTGTTCGGCTCTTTTCCTGATTCTCAGCAGCTATTTTCATTTTTTGGATCTGGGCTCGAAGGGCTTTGTTTTCTTAAGACAGCTTCTTCTTTTCCCCTTCATCAGCAGTGGCTTGTACACTATTGTCAAATTTAAGATCTCGGATCTTCCCCTCTAATTTGCTTATTGTGGCTCTGTAGCTTGCCTCTTTTGTCAACCAATCCCATTGCTCCCGTGCATTGAATTGTTAGACGTGGGGTCTCTTAGCAAGCCGTTCGGTCTCCTGATGGACTTGAAACCTTTTACCAAACCAAGTCATGTAATTAGGCTCTAATTCGCCTTTAGATAGATCCCGTACCCGAGTCTTTGGCTCTAGAAATCTACACTGATTCCAAATCTGACGAATTTTTCCTTCTGAGAACACAGCTTTTGGACCTAATTCGATGACTTGTCAGCTCAGATCTTCCTCATATGGGATAGTTTGGTACCTTCCTAGTTGACACAGCACCCTGTGTGGAGCATATGGCAGAATGCTCCGGAGACCCATTAAGAGAAGATAGCACACCTCGGCTGACATGTAGATGACTTCAGTGATCAGAAGCCAACCGAATGTCCACTCAATTTTGTCTGAATTTAAGGAACTCAAATGGGTGAACCAGGCTTCTGTACCTTCGGAAAATTCATAACCCACCATCCGGTTTTC
This sequence comes from Nicotiana sylvestris, assembly GCF_000393655.2. Taxonomy (NCBI): domain Eukaryota; kingdom Viridiplantae; phylum Streptophyta; class Magnoliopsida; order Solanales; family Solanaceae; genus Nicotiana; species Nicotiana sylvestris. The sequence goes on along the minus strand of NC_091060.1, from coordinate 53,916,925 downwards.
ATGTTCTTCAATTTAGTTCAAACCAGTCATACCGTAATTCATGTACCCCAGACGGTGGCAAAGATGTTCTTGCATCCAAAGTTGTAGAAGCATGTTATAGCCCTCAAAACATTTTCCCCCTTCTCGGCAAACAGTTAAATCTCGATAAATCTATGCTAAGATCATTGGAACAAGGGTGCCATTAGTTTTTTTAATCATGACGTTGGCCATTCCCACAAGACCCAATTCTATATTTCCATCCTTTCTTGGGAAGATTAAAACACCCAGTAATGCCACTATAAAAGCCAGTCCCCGACGTGCTTCCCATTTATCTTTGTTTCCTGAATGAGTTAGGCCAGTATCTGGAGCCTCAAAACCGTGGGGATCGCCATAACGCTGGTACAAGAAGTAGAATGTGCAAATTCCCTCAGATAGATTTCCATCTTGAACCTACCGACTGATGCTTAGAAGGTCCAAAAACTTATTAGGAGTCACTGTTCTTGGTGCCACTGGGTACCAACTTCTGAGATTCCCACTAAGGCCGGCATAGACCGCTATTTCCTCTAGCGTGGGGGTTAGCTCAAAATCAGAAAAATGGAACACATTATGCATCGGGTCCCAAAAAGGTATTAAAGCCTCAATCACATCCAACCTTGGTTTGATTTTCAGAAGACCAATAAGACCGCCCAAAACGTTTACCACAGTATCTCGGCTGACTTTTCCTAAGTCGTTCCACCACATATGGAGTCCTAATGGGATTTGTTTTAGGAATGTGAAGGGTTCATTTTCAATTGTACTCATCCTGCACATTTATTAGAGTGACTGGTTAAAAGATCATGATTTATTTTGACTCAAGGGAAAGTTATCGATTTTCACAAATTCTGATTTCAAAACAAAAATTGCAAATACGGCCCTTCAGCACCTCGGGAAAAAAGATTTTAGGGTTGTGTCTGCTAATTGGCCAAAATTTAAAAAATGAACCATAGGTGGCTATTCTTGCAAAAGCAGCCTTCTGGTTCCTTTTTGGGGATATTTTGGCTATTTAGACAAGAACGGCATCACCTAACTTATTTATGACAAAGCAACAAATTTTTTTGTTCCTTTTGGGTTATTTTTGCAAAAATGGAGTTGTACCCGGTGAGGGCTACCTACGTATTCCATATCCGGTGAGAATCAAACTTGCGTAGTTCGGGCAGCTTTGACATAATAAAAACAATACCAAATATTTTTTCTCGAAGCAAAAATTCCTTCTTTTTTTTCAAAATTTCGGCAGAGTTTCGGTACTTTAGGACACCGGTTTTTCAAAGACAGGTAATTATCTCTCTCATACCTCCATTTGATTTTTTCAATTTTTTCCCCTTATTCTAGAAGACGGTCAACATGAAATCTAAAGAAAATAAATGTACAAGTAGCAAGTAAAATGCATTAGAATGGTCTTTTGATTTCGGGTGCACCTGTCCTAGACGAACCCAACCCCTGTGTTGAGTCCTCAAAGTCAAATACACGTGATGCAAACAAGCGTTCCTACTAGGGACCCGGCATGAGGCTTTGTTATACTAGGTTTAAAATCCTGGATGTATTGTTCTAGACCTGGCTTACCCGAGTGAACAGCTCGAGCTGAGGGGGGCAGCGTATCGGGAATACAGAAGCTTCACCGACTTTGAAACTTGTCCGAACCCTGTTCTAAAATTGGGATATGACTCTAACAGAAGAGAAGTTACACGAAGTGCACACTTCCCAAATAATTTAGAAAACTCACAAAGAAGAGGGTTTCGTAACAATTTATATACAGTTCAAACAATATTAAAGCGGTGAAAAGCGGCAATTAGCACATTAGGCTCAAACACATAAAAATCAGACAATCATGAAAGCCAATCATAACAGCTATTTTAAGCTCGAATTCTTGAACCCTGAACCAGAGATTCTGGGTTCTTGTCCCCAGTAGAGTCGCTAGAGCTGTCACAGCTCCTTTTTACTACCCGAGGGTATAAGGGAGTTTTTTCAATTAAAGTGACATTATTCGAAATGGGATTATTTTATTTATCAGAGTCCCACTTGGAATAGTTTATTTGGTGTCCCAAGTCACCGGTTTATTTTAAAATCCCAAATCGAGGAAATTTTGACTTTATTTTAAAAGCCTGGAAAATCAGAAATTCTAGATAAGGAATTCTGTTAACCCGGAAGATAGTGTTACACATTCCCGGGTTCCGTGGTTCTAGCACAGTCGCTTAAACTGTTAATATTGGCCTATTATCTGATTTACTACATGTTTTAAACCTACTGTACATTTTTAAACTTTATAACCGCTTTTAATTGTTTAAACTGCTTTTTGGAAGATTCAATGTTATTTAAAACATGCCTTAAACCATGCTACATGAAATGCACCCGCGGTTTGCGATACGTTCTATTTAACATTGTTGAGAAAATAGAATTGGGTCACATGAAATGTACACCCGGATTTAAAAATCACAACTACGTCATGGGAACCATAATCGTAGCTATGATTGAATTATTTAAAGAACGCACCTAAAGAAACTACGAAGGTTCAAATTAATAACAACATTTATGAGGGCCATGGAGAGTTTAATTGATGGCACACCTCAATTTTGAAAGGATTAACTCTTGAATTAAATTTCTTGAGGGCCATGGGTTAAGGGGTTTTATGGCACACCTCACTTTGATTTTAACTAAAGAAGATTATTTAAATAAGGCTAAGATCATAATTGAAACTTAAACTAGAATTTTCTTAACTTAAAGCTAAGCTCTTTTGAGTTATTTAAGGCAAGTGTTTTGTGCTGGCATTGAGTTCATTGAACAAATTAGCTTTAGCGGTTGAATTGGGCTCACAAACCAGCCCCAAAAGTCAAAAATCTTCAAACCATCACACTGAGTCTTAACCAAACGGCCCAAAATGGGCTCAAAATTAGGCGGGCCCAATGGCTATGTTTTCTAATTGGGCCTATCTACCCTTTGCATTTAGGCATACACATAGTCGAAAGGCTATAAACAGACTCATTTTTGAATGGAAAAATAAAAATACAAAGCTAGTTTAAAAATTAATTACACTATACTAATTTGCAAGATACCAGATATATTATTTATAATTTGCAAATGAAATTTACGATTGGGTCCAGCTGTTGGGTCCAAACTGCCCAAGCCCAAGGGGCTACGCCTAGACTTGCTCGAATAAACCCCGCATTTGGGCCTGATTACAAGTCTGGCCCAATTTATATTTACATGAATCCACAAACATGTTTATCACAAAAAGATCAACTACTGAAAAGTCTACTGATAATCAAGCTCAATTTGAATTTAACAATCCATTTACAATATTGACAGTCCAAGAATTTATATAAAAGAAGGATTTTAACCAAATGAATCTTTATCCTACAGTCCCTCACAACTAACATCTAAAAGAAAGAAAGAACAACTTCTGAAAATAAATAAGAGAAAAATATCTTCTAGCCTCTAATTCCTGCATTCAGATTTTTCAAAACCAATGTAACAAATTGAAAGAGATCAGCTACAAAGCTGCTCCTCACAATTGTTTGTTTAAATTTCGAACCGGGAGTTTCTTATTGCCAAACCAGCCCCTGTTTCTATCAAGAATCTCATGGATCTGACCATAAAAGGGTCAGATTCACAAAATTCCTTTAGTTATACCAATCTACTATATTGTTAGGCAAGATTTAAACAAATAATGCAGAAAACAATTGTGATTCGTGGGTTTAACCATGTCAAGGGTCAAACTCAAGAACCAACAAAGGTTTTAAACCCAAAATTTTGGCATGCTGCCTTAAGAAAATACCAGAATGAACCAAAGGGAAGGAAGGGGTGGTTTAGTCCATGAATCTGACCATGTAAGGGTCAGACTCAATGGACCAACCAAGATTCAAACATGGGGATCTAAACATACTACCTAACTAATGCAAAGAAAAGCAGATATGCAGATGAAAGAAATGGATGATCAATGTTAAAATCAAGTAAAGAAACAGAATTTATGACCTAGAACCAAAAGTATCAGAAACTCATACATTTTAAGGGAGAAAGAAACAAGAAAAGCTTCAGTACTATTGCAGTTTCAGCATGTAAACCATAGCAAACATATACAAACAATGTCAAACAAGAAGCATCTCATATTCATCTTAAGTTTCAATTACAAGTAGTCAAACAGGGAAAGGATCATATGTACCTTTTATCAGCAAAAATCAAACAATAAAAGCAAATAGTTTTCTGAAAAACTGACTGGAACAACAGTAGAATACATCAGTAACAAACAACACAGCTACAGCAGTCCACAACTGAACCAAAATTTCAGACCCAAAAACCAGCAAATTTGAACCCAGAAATCCCAAACAAAACACCTAAGAAGGATCCTCCCAACTTCAAACCATTAACATCTAGCTTGTAAAGAATCAGAAAAGACGTTTTGAAGTTTTTGTCAAGTTTTCTGGAATCTAAACTTTTTTAGAAAAGAAAAGGGAGCTTTGGTGCAGTAAAATGATGCTAAAAAGTGTTGATGATTGCTAAAAACTTCTTCTTCTTTTTTTAGAGTGAGTGAGAGGTACTATATATAGGCATATAGAATGCCATATGCTGAAGGAATAAAAAATTCATTCTTTCAGCCACAAAAGGAATATTCTTAACAGAAATGGACAGCTGGTTGTCCCTTATTGGTTTCAGTACTTTGTACTAACCAAATGAGCCCAGCTGCCCCTATTCTAGAACATTTCTAGCATAGACCTTATCCTATTTCAGGATTACCACCTCCTGTTATGACCCCTTATGTTTTTTTTTCATTTGACCCCTCTAAGTATCTATTTATTTACAATCTAGGGCCAACACAAACAAATAGTCCAAATCAACAGACAAATCAAACAAGCAAAACTATACAGTGAATTCTAAGCATCTGAACCCTAAAAAAAACCTAAAATGCACTAATTTCATGATGAATTTCTGATTTAAACAAACAGAAATCTAATGAAACTAAATCATGAAATTTGGTGCTGAAATGTAAACATGCTTTAATTAATTTTTTGAATGGACAATCAAACAAGCAATCATGAATAAAGAAAAGAAAAATCTAAAATTATCCCTAAAACATGCGGCTAATCAAGAACCTTTAAACATGAAAAAGAAGCAACAAATAATGGAAAAGAAGCTAAAAAATAAAATTAACAGATGTTACCTAATGCTATTTTGCACTGGGTCATGAATAATGGACTTATACCGCCATTAACTGGCTGTTCTTAACAAGAACAACCAGCAAATGGATGTCTAGGTTCATAGGTTCCAAACACTGACCAAGCGAAGAAGAAAGAAAAATTTAGGGTTCTTCCGGAATCTGAGATTTAAAATTCGACCAAATTGGGGCTGATTCGAGGGGGGCTAAGGGTGGTTTGAGGTTCAGGTAGGGGCAAGGGCTATATGGTGTTAATTTGGGGCGGGTTGGAGCAGTTAGGGTTTTTATATCAAAATTTCGATTTGAGATTCAAGGAGTTTGGCAGTGATTCGAAGAAAAATAGTTGGAGATATAGACTGAGGAGGTGAAGGGGGTTCAGGGTGTGAATTTGGGAAGTTTTGGACCACCGGAACCGCCGTGAGGTGATTTCCGGCGGGTGGTTTGTGGCGGAGGCGGCGGGGGATATGAGGGCAGCTAGGGTTTTTGCTTTGAGAGAGAAAGAGACGGAATTAGAGGGTTCTGATGGGGGGTTGACTAATTAGGTCAGTTATATTATAATTGGGTGCCCAGTTCCGAGTCGTTGGATCAAATGAATCTAACGGCTGGGATGAAAGATGGGGTAAACGGGGTCGTTTTTGGAGTGTGGGGATTGGACCGGGTTTTTGAGGGTTTTAGGCTTGGGATAGGTGTGGATATGGCCTAACTTTTGGGCCAAATTCAGAACAAATTAAACCCAAATTCTTTTCTCCCTTTTTTCTTTTTTTTTAATTGATTAAAACATAAATTAAATCCTAAATTAATCTAATTTATAAAAATTAAACTAATTATCTAATTATAAAAATTATAAACATCACTTAATTCTAAAAAGACAAAAATCAATAAATTAAAAATTAAAAGACAAAAGATGTAAAATGAGCTATTTTTGGGATTTTCAAATTTCTATAAAATAAATAATTATTGATTAGTCCTAAAAAAATGTAAAAATCAATCCTAAATGCAATGCATGGTATTTTTGGTATTTTCATAATTTAAATAAAACTTAAACATGTATAAAATGCAATCAATTAAACAAAATTCTACAAAAATTCCTTAAATGGCAAATAATTAACAGAAAAACTATGTTCTTGGGATTTTATAGGAATATTTCGTATAGGGAAAAAATCACATGCTCACACTAATTAAAATAAACTCGCTCATATTTGTAAAATCTTGAAATACATTGGATCATTACTTGAGTGTAATTCCCCGTGTATCCATACTTGTAGTCATTGATCATTTTACTTGCTTTCTAGGTTATTTTTTATTTTTGCATTTAGGCATAAATATTTTCTCAAAATCTTTCTAAGTGTTTGGCATTGCATAATAAGTGATAATTCTCTTACACGCCTAATTGTCTATATAGTGTTCTCTATGAGATTCGACTCCGACTCATAGTTGGGTAAATTATATTGCATGCGACCGTGTCCATTTACTTTTTAGTAGTGGATTTGGACGTTATCAAAATTGGCGCCGTTGCCGGGAAACAAATTGGCGTATTTAGGTTGTTTGAGAAATAAGCGTAAGTGATTTGGTCCAAACTTGTGAATATTTGTGCAATTAATTTTTCTTATCTTAGTTTATTTTCTTATTTGTTCCTTGTTTATTTTCTTAGTATTGAAAAATGGCATCATGTGATGAAAATTAGTTGGATAGTAGTTGTTCATACTTTGATGACCCTTGTCCTTATTGTTGAGGGTCATACTCATGTGTGGTGATATGGGAATTGTGGAGTGATTTGGGAATTGAACTACACGAGTCAATGAGGGATTGCAAGGAGGATAGACAAAGGCCATACATCTTACAATTTGAGGGAACAAGAAGGCAAAATGACATTCCTCACATGAAAGCCAAGAAATGCAAAATGAAGGAATTAAAGTTTGGCTTGATCATCCACTTACTTACCCCCACCGCTCGTGGTCACAACCGTGATTCCAAGTTAGGTGCCCAATTTATATCATCCAAATGGCCAAAAAAGTGGTAAAGTTGATCCACGTCGTGCCATGACGTTAAATGTGGTGCTTGGTGGGAGGCAACCCATCTTTTTCAAAATTTTTAGTCATTTTTGAAATTTCCTTTTTTAGAAAAGTTTATTATGTTATTTTTGACTAATCTGCCATGTTTTAATTTTTTGGAGTTAAATTGAGGATTTGAGGTGTTGGAGTGCACAAAAACTGTGGCTAAAAAAATCTATGCACAATCATCTGGTGTAACCGCATCTGTGGAACATTTCCCGCATATGAGGCCTTGCAGAAGCGCTCAAAGAAGCGCAGAAGAGACTAAATCACAGAAGCGGTTGGGTAGCCGCAAAAGCGCTACAATAGCCGCAGAAGCGGTCAAACGGGTAAATGTTAAAACCCTTCATCATATGAGACTCTAATTTTCCCCAATTCTCACAACTCCCTCTTCTCTCTCACGCTACTGCCTTTCACCAATTGCTCACACCTGAGTTCTCACACATAAGACACACAGGTATGGTTTTTAGTCCCCTCATCTACTCCTCTCCTCTACTTCTTTCTTCTTCTTCTTCTTCTTCTTCTTTTTCTTCTTCTTCTTCTTATTCATCTCATCTCTTCGACCGTCCAGTTTTCATTTTTTTTACTTTAATATCACTGTTAGTTTTAGGAGTGAGGGACATTGGTTGAGAGTGTTCTTGTGTGTGTTGTGATGATAACAAAAAACACTTCAGGGGAATTCTGAGTACCCAAATTGTGTAAAGAAGCATAATTTCTCACTGCTTGTAATGTGTTGGACGAATTGTCCAAAAGAAAATTGCTTGCTAAGTACCACAAAATCAGGTTTAATATAGTCCTAGGTTCATGTAGTGCACTAATTTAGAATTCTTGAGTATAAAGTATGTGCTAACATCGTGTTTAAGAAGTGAAAAGAGTCGAAAATTCTGGGTTTGTGAAACCCCTGAAGCAGACCGCAGAAGCGCAAAATTGACCGCAAAAGGTCCTTACCGCATGTGCAATTTTTGGTCAACTGGCCACAACCGCAGAAGCGAAAGAAAACCACAGAAGCGGGACCTCACCTGCGATGGTTTTCCGCAGGTGCAAAAACTGGGCAGTTTTGCCAAAATCAGTAACTTTGCAACTAGAGCTTTTGGGGCCCGTTCAACTTGATTTTTTGGCCTAATTGCATCATTTAAAATTTCATAACATGATTTTACTGCCCGACTAACATTGTTTTAATTTTTTGAAGGGACTTTGAGCTATAATGGACCCCGAACATGAACAAAAATGCTCCGTTTGATCATGAAATTGAGGAAGAGGCTGCTGAGGAACAATTTGATAATGTATGCTTCATGTCTACTGATTGTCATTTCCGGTATTATGACAATCTTTTCACAAAAAAGATCATGCTTGAAAAAGGGATCGCCGAGGATAAATTAGCCGAGCTGCTTCCGGACTTCTACGGCCGTCTACAAACCTCCGGCTGGTCATGCTTCATGCCTACTACGTGCAAATCCATTGAGGAGTGAGTACGTGAGTTTTACGCCAACCTTAAGCGTAGAAACTTCACCGACCCACAACTCACCATTAGAGGCAAAAAAAAATGAGGTTTGGGACTGAGCAGATTAATGACATTCTCGGGCTTCCTAACCATCCACTTGAGCCAGTGCGAGAAAAGGATCATTGAAACAACAGAGAATGGCTTGTTTCTAAACTCTATCCCGCGAGCATGAGAGAAAAATGGGCCAACAAGAGAAAGGGTTTGAAGTCGATCGACTTTACAGCTGAATCTAAAATATGGATCAACATCCTCTGCAACAGGTTATCACCTTGTGGAAATGTTTCAGATGTCTCATACACCAGAGCCTTGATCATTACATGCATTTTAGACGGTATTCCTGTGAATGTTGGTCACTATATCCTGCAGAAGCTAAGAGAATATTTGCTAGACGATAACTCAGGGTTGATGTTTCGTTCACTAATCACAGAGTTTTGTAGGCGGTCAGAGGTTGAGGTACGTAGCACCGATCGTTGGTTACCCGCCGACAAACCCTTTCATCCGTTGAGAGTAAAGGGAGAGGGTAGTGTAGTAAAGAGCAAGAAGAGGAAATTCACCACTACTGTTGCCGGATCAGAGTCATCCTCACAGGCAGCTGTGCCTAAGGGACCATTTGGGATGCTAAACTCACAGCTTGCATCCATTCATGACTTAGTGTCACAGCTCCCTAGTGGGCCCAGCCTATGCCCGCATATTTCACCAGGGAAGAAATGAAGGCCTACCTAGATTCACAAACAAAAGTAGGTAGAGTCTTATGAGAAGACGACAACTACTGTTGACAGACTCGAGGCAGCCTATGGAAACTTGATCAAGGCACATGCAGATCTTCTGTTAGACTTCCAAAAAGAGAAGGCGAAGAATAAAAAGAAGGCAAGTTTATGATCAAGACATGGAGAGGCATTAATGCCATCTTCAAATAGGGGCATCCTGACAGGAAGATACCAGTTGGGGATGACGATGATAGTGAGGAGTATTCTTTCATGTCGAATGCTACTGGTGACGATGCTGATGATACAGATGATGATGAGGCTGAGAGTTCTTCATGGCAGTGATTAGCCTTTCTCCCGCAGTCTGCTAGTCTGATGCAGACCTCAGGGAGACCCTCAAACTACTTTTAGTTTTATTTTGATATTGTGCAGTGAGGACACTGCAATATTTTTAGTTGGGGGTGGCTTTAGGGAGTACACTTTATTTATACATTGACGCTTGACGTGTGTCCTTGCCGGGCTTATTGTTGTGGTATGGATATTGTGTTCCCTTGCCGGGCTTGTTTTATTGTTGCTTATCATGTGCTCTTGTCGAGCATAGTTGTGATTGGTTATATATGTGTAGATTAGTCACTTGTGTATTATATTTTATTTTTATTTCTTTATTTATTTTCTCTTGTAGTTTTTAGTTTATGTTATTTTGTTCCTTTAGTATTAGTTGCTTTTGTTATATTATTTTTTAGTAGTTTTGTTCTTTTATTTTTATTCCTGTAGTGTTTATTATATCTTCTTTAGTAGTTTTAGTTTATATTATTTTTATTTCTTTAATAGTATTTCCTTGGGTTTTCTTTATGCTACAGTTCTTTCCCGAGGGACATTTTTGTGTTGAACCGGGTGACTTTTCCCTATGATGGATGACGTGATGATTTTTTTAAGGGAATTAGTCTTGTTTTGTTATGTGGATACTTTTAGATTGTTTGGTACTAATTAAACTAGTCTCTTGTATGTGAAGTGTGAATTATGAATACCCCTCCTAATTTTTGTTTTAAATAGAAAAAGTAAGAGGCATTGGGAAGAATAATTTTTGTAATAACTTTTTGGCTCTTTTGGTGACTCTTTGCCCACTAGTTGGCATGATGTTGCTCTGAATGCTCTTATTAAGAAGTGAAATTTATCCTTCTTGATTAGTTCATGTGCCATGTGTGTTAGTTTTTATTAAAAAAAATTCTTGTGCTTACTTCTATCATCTAGAACTTGCCCGATTGATCTTTCAATGCTAATGTTAATTACGTTTGGTTGGAGGAATGACCTTAGGCATTCTTTGTGATCTTTAAAAGTAGCTTCTTTAGTCTTTTAAGCCTACCATTGCATAAATATATCACTAGTTTACTCCCATTTGAGCCTTTAACCTTTTCTTTGGCCACCTCATTACAAACTTTTACCCTTTTGTGAAATAATTCCCTCTTTTGAACCCGTCCCTCCTTGAATATTGAGAATGAGGCTAAAATCCTAAGTTGGGGGTGTTGGTGTCACGTCAGAAATTGGTAAGATTGTACATTGAGGGTAGAAACATATACCTCAATGTTGTTCATATGAAGTTACTTAAGCTCCAAAAGAAAATAGTTGTATAAAAAAGAGAAAAATATGCATATATAAATATGGAGTCTTGAAAAAATTAGAGAGGTACTTTAAGGTGGTTCTATGTTGGTAACTAGATACCAATAAGGGCTATATGGTTTAAAAAGAAGCAAGGTTCAAAAAGAAAGACAAATGTGAGTAGTGTTCAAGGAGGGTGTAGTCATTTGTATCCCAAATGCTTATCTGACCCTTCCCTAAACCTACATTACAAGCTTAAAAAGTCCTTATGGGATCTCCAACCGAATATTCTTGAATAGGCGGTGAATTAAAATAAGGGCAGGCTTATCGAATGATATTCTGTAACATTTGAAATTCTTTGTTGAGAGTGAGTGTCTTTGTGCATTTGTCCTTTGTGTTGTTATTGTAAATATGGTGATTTTGGTACTTTTTTTCTTGTGAGGGAACATGAATTAAGATGGATTGGTGACATTGATGCATCCAGAAATAAGTAAATTGAGCATATGTAGTAGACTAGTATTTTTGAGTCACTTCTTGAGGCTTTTTGTTGTTACTTGATCATTTTGAAAATCCTTTGCATTTCTTGAAGTTGTTTCTAAATAAGGGAGTTATTTGGTTAAGATTCACATGCTTGAGCCTAATTATTAGTACCAACCAAATCCATAGGTATGGTGTCTAATTGGAGAATGTGATTTGTAAATGATAGCAATACTACTTGTACTTTAAATGTTAGAACCTCAATAAATTGTTGGTTTTGATTTGATTGAGGACAAGCAAAAGCTTTAAGTTAGGGCTGTTGATGAGCGGTGATTTTACCATTTATTTCAGTCTCTTTTTTTAGTTTTTGTCTCCTTTAATTATAATATCATGTTGTTTACGGTATGTACTGCTAGATTTTCAGGTAAATAATGCCATGAAGAGAGTTGAATTCAATTGACGTGGAATTGAGCAAAAATGAGTAAAAAGGTGCACATCCCTTCAGTGATTTCGCATCTGCGAAACATTGTGCGCTTATGCGATCTCGCATTTGCGAGGAGAAAGGGGCATCTGCGAAATTATGCAATGATCGTTGGGACCACATCTGCGGTTGAGGAATTGCTTATGTGGAGCGTTTCTGCGGAGATTTGTCCACTTCTGCAGAGTAGCCTGATTTCATCAAATGTTGCTTCTGCGAGAGGACACCCGCATCTGTGGAGGCGCACCTGCGTTGATGCTTCCGCAGGTGCGGTCAACGGGCTTCAGACCTGGGCAGACTTGAAAATTCACATCTCCCCAACACCAAACCCACAAATACACGACCTAGCTCATCTTTGGCATATATTTGGCATATTTTCAGTCCATAGACTAGAGAGAAACAAGTTTTTGAAGCTAGGGCTCTTGCACACACATTTTGGTCTTGATGTTTTGAAACTTTTGGTTGAGATTTCTTACCCATTTATGTTAATTTCTTCATTTTCTTGCTTTGTATTGTATATCTGAGTGTGTAGTATTTTTTCCAACACTTGAATCTTGTGTATGGAAATATTCATATTTAAAGTATGGATTAAATATCTTGTTGTGCTTATGTATTGAACGATTTTTATTTATTATGAAGTGAGTTATTGTTTCTTTAATTATTTTTGTTCTTTAAGTCAGTTTGAGTACCAACCCGCTCTCTCAATTCTTTAATTCTTGATCTTTAGATATTAGGAAATAACACATATCACATGTGTAGGAAGCTCTTATAGTGGGTGTGGCCTATTTATTAGATGAGTAAGCCACCTAATCCTCTAAACTTGCCACCTATGTAAGACTTAATAGTCACTTTAAAAGTGATGCGGGATGCTGCTATATTTTTTAGGGAGGTTTCAGTCATCTAAAATCTTTGATTATCCAATTATTAATTAATCTCCCACTAAAAATTATTAATTACACAATTATCTATATGATTAAGAATTATCTCAAATTAGTTAAAATACTACTCACTTTTAACACACTTTATGTATCCTACTATCGTGGTTATGGGGTATCTTGTATGGTACTAGTCCATAAATACCGGGTATTATAGCTCGGACCGTATTCTATCCCATATCAACAAACTTCGAGAAAACTCACTTTCTTTGATTTGTTTACCTTTTAACTTTCATGACACTTTCTTATCGCTTGTTATAAATAGCATAAATATTTATAATCTCAAGATAATCTCATCCTCGAGTCCGCGTCGATTAACTAAAGACGGAACTTTAACGTACCAAAATGCGAGATGTAACATAAGCCTTGAATGAGGGTTTTACATAGTTGTATTAACTAGTGGTGGAGCCTGAACAGCACTCGGTAACCCACTTGCAAAATCACACAAAGCTTCATAGGTTTGTTTCAGAATAATTTCTTCAAGTTATCTTGCACATTTGACTGTTTCTCATGTTGTTGTCCAGCGTTACGATTGGCGCATGTAACAGATGAATTTTCTCGTGAACACTGTGGAGTTCCTCCTTGTTGTCCATCCTCAACCTGAAAAATTTTATTACTGCCAGACATAATTTGTAAATGGAAAGTGAAAAGATTACAAGATTTTCTAGTAATGGAATCAATTTATTTAACCAAAAAATAGTTTTTGTGGTCAAAGCAAATAAAAGAACAATTTGGGTTTCTAATAGCCAATTTTACTTCATTTTCCTAAAATAGATGACTATCAAATAATTAAAATATTACATTGAGAGAATAAGGGGGGGAAAATTCTGTTGATATTCACAACTTTCTTCCAAAATGAGAGAATAAGATCTTCAAATAGCAGAGAATAAAATATAAGTGATTGACAGTATAATTTCGTGAATTTTTTTATGATAGTACATGTCACACCTCCTTTTTACACACCCGAGGGGTACATAAGGGAGTTTTTCCAATTAAAGTGACATTATTCGAAATGAGATTATTTATTTATCAGAGTCGCCACTTGGGATAGTTTATTTGGCATCCCAAGTCACCGGTTTATTTTTTCAAATCCCAAATCAAGGAAATTCGACTTTTATTTTTTAAAGTCTGCGAACCAGAAATTCTAGATAAAGAATTTTGTTAACCCGGAAGAAGGTGTTAGGCATTCCCGGGTCCCGTGGTTCTAGCACGGTCGCTTAAACTATTATTAATTGGCCTATTATGTGATTTACTATATGTTTTAAACCTATTGTGAATTTTTAACTTTATTACCGCTTTTAACAATTATTGTTACATATTGCGAATCATGTCACGGGAACCGTACCCACAATCTAGAATATGTTTAATTTTTAAAGATTAAATTGTAGCCGGGTCACATAAATGTACCCCCGAATTTTGGGAAATTAATTTAAATAGTGCGCCTAAAGCAACTACGCACTTTCAAGTTAATGACAAGATTTGCGAGGGCCATGGAAAATTCATCTAATGGCACACCTCGATTTCTAAAGAGTTACAATTAATTAAGTGAGGGCCATGGGTTTTGAGATTTTATTTGGCATGGCACACCTCGATTCTAATTTTAAAGAAAGTTCGAACTAATCTTTTGAGTGACATAAACTATATCTTACTTAATATGGCATGCCTCAAATCTAATTGTTTAAATGATTTCTTATTTAAAATTATGAGGGCCATAAGCTATTGGTGTTATTTTATATGGCACACCTCACTAATTAAGGGGATCTAGTTAACTAAATCCTAAGAGAATTGGAATTTTTATTTTTAAACTAATGTTCAAACTAACTAAAAAAACTTTGCGTTAAAAAGAGAAACAAGTTTAATTATTTGACAAATGGCTTGGGCCATAAATAGAAATTAAACGAGAAATTAGAGAGGCAGGCCCAAGCATAATGAGGCCCGCAATTCCCATTTCAGGTGGCATCAAGGTCTAGGCCCAAATCAGGAGCCAAATCTTTCAAGGACTAGGGGATTGGAGAATGTTGAACTCGAGATCGAGTCTCCATGGCACGTAAAAGTATCCAAAATCAAAGGCATCAACGCGAGCCCAGCTGGCTTTCAACAATACACAAACTGCACAGTTCGTGTGAGATTTCAACTGGCTTTCAACTAGTCTCCAGATAACTCAATAGACAATTCGTGTGAGATTTCAACTTTAATCAAACCCCTTTTCAACACATATAAATGCAAATCAAACCTCATGAGACTGTTAGGTGAACAATTCTGAATTTAAACATCAATCCCAACTTAAACATGCTTACAAGCAAACTAGGAGTAAATCAGTGCATGGCTTGACTCTTAAAGTAATAGCCTAGACCATTTTCCTTATTCCAAATGACTGTATACTAACTACTAACTTAGGAACCATTCAATTATCCATTTCATGAGACAAAGTACTATTTGAATACAACAAACCATGCTAAAACAGTCCGAATGAATTACACAGCAGAAAGAACTCTAATACAGTCCAATATTCACTATCTGAACATGATAGAATACAAAGTTTAGCTACTAATTCAATTAAGCCTATTGTTTATCGGTTTCCATCATAACAATCAAAACAAACATGAGTACTAGAGCAACAAGTTTCAACCAAATAAAAACCATACTGCCTCTACACTAATACGGCTTAAGTAGCAAAAATCATTCCATAAAGGAGAACAGAACACAATTAATCTTCGAAAAGTAAAGACTAATATGCAGCAGATTTTCATTCATCCATAATTGTCAGGCTGATCACAGAGCTTAAAAAGTACATTTCATCAACTCATAGGGTCCAAAAGGGTACCTGAATTCAGCAACCAGAACAGAAGAAGAAGATGTGCTTAAGGATCAACAAAGATGAGAAGTTTAGTCACAATAGCAGTATTTCAACAGCAATGGAACAGTGCACAACAGCTTTAAAGCCATATTTGAATCTAAAATAAGCTAGAACTCCTTTGAAGGTTTCAGAATTAAAAGACCAATAGCAGAACTAGATCAATTTCTACCAAAAATGCAAGAGTTTTGGAGTTCTTTGAGCTCAGCCGTTTTGAAAACTTTTTCATTGTTTTTAATTCTCCCAGCCATCTGTCACTTGAGAATGAAGCAACAAACCTTTATAGTAAAATTTTAGGACAGTAGAAATAAGTTCAGACTTTGCTCATTAATCCCTTTTCAATTTTCGTTTTTGCTCCTATGTCCCTAATTTAAAAATCAGTTTTAAAAACAGATCCCAAACCCACCTTCCAGGAAACTTCCCAAGTTAGTTATAAGATTCCCCAACTTAAATTCTCTTAATCACCCTTTAAACTCCTGTCAATTACCCCGGCCTACCTCATGGGTCAAGTTGACCCAATAACCTGATATGGGCTTGCAAAAACCCGGATTGAATTCTCTTCTTTGGGTTTCTGATTTAACAAAGCCCAATTCAAAATCAAACTCAGAACCCACAAATTTAATGGGCTAAAAAGGGTCGCCAAAAGAACCCGAAAAACTTTCGAAGTGAAAACCAAAAAATGAAAACGTTACAGAATTAATTAAAACTAAGTACGAGAATCATAAATAACATAACTAAACATGTTGTTACCCTAATCATGCACAGAACACTAATTAAAACGAAATCACAACAAAGAAAAAGAAAAGAGGAAACATAAAAAAATGGAGATGAGAAGAAGCATAAAATAAAAGGACGAGTGTACCTAACAGAAGATGTGAAAGAACATGGCTAGGAGGACCTCAGATTTCTTGATTTTGAGCCAAAATTGATATTCATCGTAGGTTCTTGTCAAGAACCAACAAGAAACATCAATTACCGCCCTAATCAGTAAGCGAACTTGAAAAATTTGAAAGGCTTTTGTTTTTTCCGCTTTTCTGCCTTTTTCGGATCTAAAATTGGCTTAGTTTGGTGTTGATTTAAAGGAATATGGTAATGGCTTGGGGGTCAGGGATGAATGGGGTTGTGTGGTGTTTATTTGGGGTTGATTGGAGGTGGCGTCGCCGGCTGGATATGGTGGAGAACTCATGGCGGCGCTACGGTTCATGGAGATGAGGGAGATGAAGTGAAGAGGGGTGTTTGGAATTGACGTTGTCTTTGGAGGGTTTGGACACTTTTATGTATTTGTGATTGACCTCCAATGACCGTTGGATGAAGGGATATGAAGGGCTTAGATTGTTTTAGCTCAAGGAACTCCAAACGACGTCGTTTGGTTAAGCTGTGAAGGCTGGACCGGGTTAAGACACGGGTTTGGGCCGGTTTGAGCGGATTATGGGGAAATTTAATTGGGCTGGGGAGATTTAAATGAAACCAGCCCAAACCTCAATCTTCTTTTGTTTTCTTTTCCTTTTCTTTTCATTTTCCAATTTTCTTTTTCTTTTCCAACTTAAAATAAAACCTAAATTAATTCTAAAAACTAAGTTAATCTACCAAAATAAACTAATTGCTCTTCATAGTAATTACAAAAATTAATTAAGTCCTAAATTAAGAGAAAACTATAACAATTCGAAAATTAAAGAGTAAAAATGCAAAATGAACTATTTTTGTGAAACAACTAATCTATTAATTAATCTAAAATGTAAAATTAAATTCTAATGCAAATGCAATGTATTTTTGTATTTTTCATGAATTAAATAAAATAAAACATGCACACAAAATGCAAACAATCAGGAAAATTCTACAATAATTCCTAAAATAACAAATAATTAAAAGAAAAATCTAATTTTTGGAATCCTGTAGGAGTAATTCATGTGAGGCAAAAATCACGTGCTCACAGTACATGATATAGCAAGAGGGTTTATATAAGGGTACAATTTTTAATTGTCTTGCCTAGTTAATTCTTGCCCGTTACTAATATTTATTACATTGATTACCTGTTACATGGGTAATTTGTAACGGTTGTGGTAATAAAAGTCTAGCGCGCATAATTAGAGATTTTACCGATTTCTTTACGTATTCGCGGCTATTAATGAACCTTCTTTCTTCATCGTCTTTAATTATCCATCTTGCACATATCTCTTCTTTTCCTGTTGTTAGGTACGGTATCTTTGTAAACGATTCCATGAGTGTTTTACCTATGCTTCCTCTAATTTTCACTCTTCTTTATTGTTTTGACTTTTATGCCACATGTTAGCATACCATTAGTCCATGCGGCGAGTCTATTTTTCCAACAATACGTGGACCAAAGCTGCAAATACTGTTAGAGCAAATTATCCACATATTTTTATTGGTGGATTATCCTGCAAGTTAATTTGAACTATGTATATAATTTTATCAGCTAAATCAAACGAAGTTCACATGAGTTGTTGGGACATTTATCCACATATTTTTATTGGTGCATATATTGTGAGACAAAAGCAGCAGATTATCACGTGAAGATAGAAGAAAACATTTTCTCTAAAACGTGTTGTGTTCGTGCCCGAAATCCATATTTTTAACAGATTTCTTCAGGAATTCATTTGACTTTAGAAACTTTTGTGTGTAAACACATTCAATGTACAGTAACTTGCTATTCTATGAAAACTTATATGCTCGTGACGAAGAAAGAGTCACGTGATCGATGTCGGTTCAATCAATACTAACGTCAAAACCTGACCAAAAGTTTGTCACATACCATGGCTATAGTGATTGTTTTGGCTTATGACATTAAATTCTGAGGTGGGTCTGTTATGGTTTTTAAGGACATTCCTCGTTTGGAATGCCACTTGTCACGTGACAGGAGGCTCCAACTGGTAGCGAGCAAAACCTTTCGTTCACATAACAGAGCAAAAACAATGAATTGTGTATCTTTCCAATGTAGCCAAGAGTACCACCAAATTAATTGTCCCAAATCACACTTGTTTACCCCAAAATCGGATAAAAACTAAATTTGTACGCAATTTTAATGATATGTGGTTTAATTCAACACGAACAATTAAGAATATCAAATAGATGAGTTAGAAATAAAATAAACGTTCAAACCAATTATAATATTATGGCTAAGCCTGAACTCGGACTGATCAATGACCTTGTACTCGGTTGGACCCTCGATTCAAGTCCAGTAATGAGTGAAGAATAGAACAATTGAGCAAAACTTGAATAATAGCTTAAAGACAGAAAATAAACTTGTATTGCTTCGATTTACGCGTCACAATGTATGTTACAAAAGAAAAACTTCTCCTTCATATAGTAGGAGAATTTCATCCCTAGTATAAGTCTAAGAAAAAGTAAAAATCTTCCTTTCCTGGTAATAATTGATCCATGATCGACATCAAGCGAGATCCGTACCGTGATATCCAGTTGAGTGCGAGTATCACGACCCTATACCTGTCATGTGTAACCGTTCACCGTGTTTCCGAGGTCTTAGAACTCATTCTTGGCGCTGGGCGCATACCCGGGCACTCTTCCTGGATCTCGATACGAAGGATCTCTAACCTCGATTACAATCTCGTGTATCCGTGCTCTTCCTCCGTCTTCTCATCGGAAAATCGGGATAGACATTAACCCCAATTTTACCCGTACACAAATAGTCTCATCATTTTGCAAAGAGTAGATTCACCAAAACAATAGGAAGCGAAAGGTGAACCTCGGTTCCTTCTTTTGTATGTTATAACCGAGATGATGGGTCAACGAAATGTTCCATTAGTCATTTCGTTCTGACTTCGGACATGTGTCAGCTGCCGGTTGACTATCCTGAAATGCGAAACGTCGCGCATTGATTGTTCTTCCTCTATAAAAGCTCCGACCATTTTTCACTTCTTCCAATTTTCGATTCCAGAATCTACCCTCGAACTCTCTAATTGCGTTTAACTCCTCCAAATCTTCATACATTGCTCATTAAACCTTCATATCTTCATCTTTAATCCTCATACATTCTCTTTTAATTTTCAACCCAGACCTTCAGACCTTCAGACCTTCAGACCTTCATGCCATCTTCAAATCTTTATATTTTTCTTCAAACCTTCATATTTTTCAGATTCAATAGCAAAAACCTCTAAGTTAGTGCCTCAGCAAACTACTCCTTCATCTTCCACCCCGGCCACAGATGCCGAGGTGGCCATTCCCAAGGGGGCTTAGGATCCCCCCTTGAAGAGCTTCGTACTTGGGGGCTGCTTTATAAGGAATAATTTCAACGTCGAGAAGGCCTCTAGTTAACAAGACCGAGGCGAGGGATCATGTAGATACATATGCTACGTTACTGAGGAAACATTACCCATAGTTCGGGCGGACTGTCACTAGGAGGATAAGGAGGTGGTTTTCCCCGGGCCCGATGACGACATCACTACTCACGTGGAGGGGCACATAAGTGTTTACACATATCCCTTCATGCTCGCCTTGGTAGACCAATAGTCATTTCCTTCTACAAAAGGCACGAGGTGTGATTTGAGAAAATCCACCCGTCCCTTTGGAGGCTTGTAATCCTATTAGGTTACTTCGTGAACAACACCGAAGTGCCTCCGTTCACCCTCAAGCATCTGCTTCGCCTATACAGTCCCCGAATCTTCCGATGGGGGCCGATCAAGCTTGTTTGCCAAGCGAGCAAGGCTCTGTTCTCGAACATCAATGAGGACCGAGACCAAAGCTGGCAGGGAAGGTTCGTTCAGGTTAAAATTGAAGACCTCATACCTTCAGAATTCCTTCCGTTCCCCGAAAAGTGGAAAACATCATGTAAGTATTTTCCTTCTCTAGTATTTGTCATTTCCCTTCGTTCTTCCTCTCACTGCCTATGTTTGTTGTTGTGCAGCTAGCACCTAAGCTCTTAATGCAGTTCCCCGCTTCAAGGAGTGGATCGAGGGGATATGTAAATAGATTCCATACCCCGAGCGTGCATGGTAGAAACCCTTGAGGGGAAAATGGGATTCTCTTTCCCATTGTGACTTTCCCGAATAATTTCTTTCGTAATTTTAGCTTACCCATTAATAAGTCATCTTTTTTCTTACAGGTTTGTCCAAAATCACCGAACTTCGGCTGTTGGATAAGGACGAGGATCCATCCTTGCTTGCCGAACCCTCCACTTCGGGACAGCCTGGGGGTGTTGTAAAGGAGGCGAAAAAGAAGAAAATAAGGAAAGTCCTCGGGTTATGTATGTTGGACAGGTTACCGCCATGTACTCCACTAAATTTTGTTTTAGCGGTTGAGAAGCCAAGGAACATTGGGGATTGAGCCCCTGAGTGAATGCCTAAATGACCCAATCACCTACAACCGGTGGTAGGTTCATCCGTTCCATCTGGAACCTAGACACGAACTCCCTGAAAATCTCGGTATCCCTCTATTTGACATTATGACTTTCTTGTCTCGACCTTGATGGCCCTGGCATGAGCATTTACAAAAGCATCTGCAAGCATAGCAATCGAATCAATCGAATTTAGGGTCAAGTTATGATAACATATCATTGCTCCCTTGGACAAATTTTCCCCAAACTTCTTAAGTAATACCAGCTCGATCTCATCGTCTTCTAGATCATTCCCCTTGATCGCGCATGTGTAGGAGGTTACATGTTCATTTGGATCTGTTGTCCCATTGTATTTGGGGATGTCGAGCATATGAAACCTCTTTGGGATCGGTTTTGGTGCCGCACTTGGAGGAAAGGGCTTCTGAATGAAAAATTTGGAGTCCGGTCCCTTCAATATTGGGGGTGCCCCCAGGATCCGATCGGCCCTGGAGTTGTATGTTTCCACCTTCTTTTCATTAGCCTCAATCTTCTTCTCACCCGATTCCACTCGTTTTGTCAACTATTTGAGCATCTTCATCACCTCGGGATTTACCCCGGGCTTAGCTTAACCCAGTCTCTCAATAATTTGCTCATCTCTTCGAGTATTTTCCCGAGATCGTTCGGGCTCAACCCTGTTGTGGGCGCGGCTTTGATTCTGTAGTTGCGGTATCGTCGCCTGCTGAACCTGCAACATTTCGAAGATCAGTCGTAGGCTTACCTTATCACCTTCGCCTTCGGGCACTTCTCAAGCTATTGGTCAGAGTCCCCCACAAACACTATTTTGGGATCATTTGGCAAATTGACGTTGATGGCCACCTACAAGTTAGCATCAATCGGATTGGCAACTGGGACACTGTTGGGATCGGCGGGAGACACCTCATTGGTGGGCACCAAATTATTATTTACGCGGTGATGGCTAGACTCAGCGTCAACGTTCAAGTGAGCAGACTGAGAGTTTGACATTTTTGGGCTGACCTGAAATTAAGACTTCAAAGAACAAGCATAAAATAAGGTGTGTTATGGAGATTCGTATTAAATCATCACTATTATCCTTAGCCCCACGGTGGGCACCAATCTGTTTACCCCAAAATCGGATAATAATTAAATTTGTACGTGATTTTAAGGCTATGTAGTTTAATTCAACATGAACAATTAAGAATATCAAATAGATGAGTTAGAAATGAAATAAACGTTCAAACCAATTGTAATATTAGGCTAAGCCTGAACTCGGACTGACCAATGACCTCATCCTCGATTGGACTCTCGATTCATGTCCAGTCGTGAGTGAAGAACATAACAAATGAGCAAAACTTTAATAATAGCTTAAGGACAAAAAATAAACTTGTATTGCTTTGAGTTGCATGTTACAGTTTGTGTTACAAAATACAAACTTTCCCTTTATATAGTAGGAGGGTTTCATCCCTAGTATAAGTCTAAAAAGGTTAAAATCTACCTTTTCTGGTAATTACTGATCCATGACCGACATCGAGCAAGATTCGCGCCGTGATATCCGGTTGAGTGCGAGTATCATGACCCTCTATCCGTCATGTGTAACCGTTCACCGTGTCCCCCGAGGGCTTAGTACTCATTCTTGGTCCCAGGCGCATAGCCGAAGACAGACACATCGTTCACTCTTTCTGGATCTCAATACGAAGGGTCTCTAACCTCGATTACAATCTCGTGTATCTGTACTCTTCCTCCGTTTTCTCATCGGGAAATCGGGGTAGAAATTACCCTCATTTTACCCGTACACAAAACTTCAGTTCACTAGGAAAAAAAAAATTAATCCACGAGCTAGATGTCTTTTTCTTTATTTGTTTACGGGAGGATAAACAACTGATTAATATGAGAAGAGCAGAGCAAGAGAAAAACAATATTACTATTTTTTTCTTATGTAGTTGAGGTTCCTACTGTCCTATGCAAATCACGTTAGTTTGATATGAGGTAATGAGAAGCAGCTTCTCGAACTGGTTTGGCATAGTAAGTATTGTACGGTACACGTAATCAATTCAAAATAAAAAATATTACTTAGTAAATACAGATACTCAATCAGAGAGAAGAATTAACTCCATCGTTTACAGATGGCTCTCACACGACTTTTGGAGTTGATTTTGTGATAATTTGCCAGTTTTGAGTTACTATATTGGGATGAGATCAAGGATAAGATGGAGTTAATCAATAAACTAATGAATGGATTATTTAAAGTCCATTTTTTCTAAGTGTATCTTAGCATGTGACAAAGTTGTGCCAATTATAAGTACTTACATGTAGTGAATAGGATTACACATTAATGAAGATACTTAATATTGGGATATATACTATTAACCATATATGTTGATATAATATATTCTAACAATTTTCATAGTTAAAAATCTAAGTGAGAGATCGTAGGGATATATACTATTAACCATGTGTTTTAAATATAGTTTTTATTATGATATAAATATTATTTAAATTGATCATATATTCGTTTGTTTGCTCATTTACTTATCTAGTATATGATTTAACTTATAGCACTACCAAATAAGGGAGAAAACCGACTGTCAAAACCTGACCGATGTTAGTCGTTTATTCGCAAAAATTGATCAAAGACCGATAGATTCATGGCGGTCGGTAATCGTATGGTCGGTAGAGCCAACCGACCGACTTCGATCAGTATATTCCGACCAATTTTTATCGGTCAACTAAATTCCAAAAAAGAAAAAATTACCGAAAAAAAGCCGGCCGATCGGTCGGTATTTTTAATTATGTAATTAAAAAATGCACCATCAAGGAATCTAACCGAGGTCTGGACTGTGGCAGGATACTATTTTACCACTACACCATTGGTGTATTTTATTTTAAGACTCTTTAATTTTATTATACTCTATAATTGCATTTTCGCGTGAAAATAACAGACCGATATCGGTCGGTTTTCTTTAAAAATAAAATTACCCACCGAAATTGATCAGTTTTTTAAAATGACCAGCCGAAACAACTGACCAATTTCAGTTAGTTTTTTTAATATTAATTTAAATTTATTTTAAATGAAAAACTGACCAAAGTTAGTCGGTTTCTAGAAAAATTAATTTTTCGGGATGCAAAAATAGTTTCCCATATTTTTGCGGCAAAACAATTTTCATAAAAAAAATTGAAAATAAATATTTTGAAAAAACCGACCGATTTCGGCCGATTTTTTGACCAAACGAAGTCGGCCGGTTTTGGCCGAATTTCTAGTAGTGTAGAGTTTTAGCTTATACATGAAAGATTAAATTATCGATTTTATAAATATAAAGTTTGAGTTCACAATCTAATGATGGAATTAGACAAACTATAGAAATGATTGTAGCAGAAAATTAAATATAATTTACTTGATTATTGAAATGGTTTAATTCCAACTTCTTGTGCCAGTACATTTTGTATGCATTGAACGGATCAAGTAGAGATAAGTATTTTTTTACTGACTTAACAACATAATTCTCTAGCCCATTAAATGTAGTAATACTTTTAATCTTAATATAACTATTATTAAGTACATATATTATTTATTACTTTAGTTTATTAAAAGGTGAGATTCCCTTATGTGTTCATATGTCTGGTGGGCTGGATAATAATAATATACATTGACAAAGTAATAGTTAGTTGATGGAATCCATGTCTCACTCTTAAGATTAATGATATAAATTTATGAAAGTTCATAATTTTCATATGTAAACCCAGTAGGAGAATTTTGCATCCAACACATGAAATAAGTTGAGCGAAAGTCTAAAGAAAATAATCAATCAAACTAAATTATTGTAAAGATCCGGCCAGTCGTCTCATGAGTTACCGCTATATTTCCCTATTCTACTTCTTATTGCTTTGTATATCAGTTCTATATGCGATCAGGTTGGTTGGCTCGAGTTCGGAAAGGATTTGGTAAGGTTTGAGACACTTAGTCTCTTTTGAGGAAGCTTAAGTTGGAAAAGTCAACCGAATATTGACTTATGTGTTAGAAGTCTCGGATGTGAGTTCTGATGGTTCGGATAGTTTCGGGAGGTGATTTGGGACTTAGGAGCGTGATCAGAATGAGTTTTGGAGGTCCGGAGTAGATTTAGGCTTAAATTGGCGAAATTGGATTTTGGCGATTTCCGGTTGATAGGTGAGATTTTGATATAGGGGTCGGAATAGAATTTCGAGAGTTGCAGTAGTTCCATGGTGTCATTTGGGATGCGTGTACAAAATTTCAGGTCATTCGGGCGTGGTTTGGTAGGGTGTTTGATCAAAAGCATAATTTACAAGATTTTGGAATTTCTTAGGCTTGAATCTGATGCGAATTTGGTGTTCTGATGTTGTTTTGAGCATTCTGAACGTTGGAACAAGTTTTAATAAGGTTATGGGATATGTTGGCATGTTCGGTTGAGGTCCCGAGGGCTCAGGTGAGTTTTAGGAAGTCAATCGGACCATTTCATGATGTTTGGAATTGCAGAAATTGTTGATCAGTGTTGCAGAGAAGATGGCCTTCGCGTTCGCGAAGGGTTAGCTGGTGAAGGACGGAATTTTGGCATTCGCGTTCGCGAGAAAGGCTCCGCGTTCACGAAGGGATGGGTGATTGGTCATCGCGTTCGCGTGAAGGGGACTACTTTCGCATAGAGAAAATTGGTCAGCTGGGGTTTGAGGTGTTTTATTCATCGCGTTCGCGAGGAAGGGAGCGCGTTTGCGAAGAGTTGTCTAAGAAACCATCGCGTTCGCGATGGGCAGGTCGCGATCGCGAAGAGGAAATTTTGGTCAAAGTTATTTTGTGCTTCGCGAACACGAGGCGTTGACTGCGTTCGCGAAGAAGGATTTCAGACCTGGGCAGAATGTTTAAATAGTCGTCTTGTCCGCGATTTTGGGGTTTATTTTCACCATTGTTGAGCGTTTTTTGAGGTTTTTGAAGAGGATTGAAGAGGGATTCAAGGGGAATCACTTGGAGGTAATATTTATGGACTTAAAACTCGATTCTAATGTGAAATCTACCTAATTAATCATGGGAATTAAGCCAAACAAATTGAAGAACTACGGCTTGAAATTGGAGACCTAGAAATTGGGATTTGAGGGGTCATTTGTGGTTGGATTTTGATGCTTTTGGTATGTATGAACTCGGGGAGTGATAAGGAATCCATTGACGTGATTTTTACCGAAATTCGAGACGTGGGCCCGGGGGTCGGGTTTTGGTAATTTCGAGATTTGTGTTGTAAATTGATTATTTTCGCTTGGGCTTTGTTCCCTTTGCATATTTTGGCGCCGTGATTTTGATTTTGGATAGATTCGACGCGAGTGGAGGCCGATTCGAGGGGAAAAGGCATCGCCGGCTAGAGTTTGGATCGGATTGAGGTGAGTAATGATTGTAAATGATGTCCTGAGGGTATGAAACCCCGGATTTCACATCGTTGTGCTATATTAAGGTGACGCACACGCTTGACGATGAGCGTGGCGTCGTGCACTATTGGGGATTGTGACTTAGTCCGTCTCGAATGACTATTTTACCGAGTATTTGACTGAAATCTATTTGTGAACATCATGTTTTGGGTTGAACACCATATTTGGGCCTAGTGCCAAATTTTTGAACCCTTAGGGGATTTTTATTGATATTTCCTCACTGTTTTGACTTTATACTTGAACTCAGTCATGCTATATTTCACTTCTTTTCATAACTCAGTCATGTTTACTATGTTTTAACACTTAAATGATCTTTAAATGATATTTTGGGTTGAGAATCATGTTTTACTATTGCCTGAGTGGCTCGTGAGGATTTTGATTGAGTAAGGCTGAGGGCCTATGTTGTGAGGAAACACTAATTTTGATTATGAGGCCGAGGGCCTGAGATATGTACGCCACGAGGTCGCTTTTGATATGAGGCCGAGAGCCTAGTGATGATGCCGCGAGATGGCTTGATATTGCGCTTGGGCTGTAAGGGGCCCATCCAGGAGTCTGCACACCCCCATTGAGCGCGAGTACCCATTGTGATGTGAGATATAGCTCGAGCGGCTGGTATTGTTCTGAGATATTGCCCGAGGGGCGAATTTATAAACATTATGCCCGAGGGGTGAACCTTTATGTGTTTATTTTCTTTATTGCCTGTCATTTACCTGTTTAACTATTGAAAAGGTACTTCCTAAAGTTTAAACTGAACTAAAAAATAATTTTTACATGTCTTTGCTGCTTTATTATAGCCTGTAACGTGCCTTATGTAATTTTCTTCTTTCAGTCTTTATTTATAATTATTACTCAATGAGTTAGAGTACTCACTTTATTCCCTGCACCCTGTATGCAGATTCAGGCGCATCTGGTCCCGCTCCCGAGTATTGATCTTTCCAACTCAGGCGGATCCGAAGATTCTCTAGGTAGTTGCCGGCGTTCGTAGCCCAGAGCTTATTCTCTTATCTTATTTCTCCTTGTTTTAGATTTGTGTTGAACTCTGTTGTCTTTTTTGTCTTATTCCGGATTTTTAGATGCTCATGGCTAGTGACACCCCGGTATCGGGCTGTGTTGGGTTGTATTCCATAAATTGTTTGTATTGTCATTGCTTACTTTTGGATTTATATCATGTTTAATATTAAATGCTTATTGTTTAATTGCTTAAAACAGAATTGGAAATGTGTCGACTGGCCTTGTCTTCACGAGAGGCGCCATCACGACTGGGTCCGGGTTTGGGGTCGTGATAAGTTGGTATCAGAGCCTAGGTTACATAGGTCTCACGATTCATGAGCAGGTTTAGTAGATTCTCGCGGATCGATACCGAGACATCTGTATTTATCCTCGAGAGGCTGTAGAACCTTTAGGAAAAACTTCATATTCTTGATATTCTTGTCGTGCGAATTTGTTGATCCAAGTACTAAACTTCTGTTATTCTATTCTCTCACAGATGGTGAGGACACGAGCCACCGGTCAGGATGGACGACCTCCAGTACCATCAACTGTGGCCACTAGAGGCCGAGGACGCAGTCGTGGTCGCGGTAAGGGCAGATGTGTGGCCCGCATAGCAGCCGGGGCAGCACCTGCAGATCCACCAGTCATCATAGTTTAGGATCAGGTCCCACTTGTGGATGCTCCAGCAGCACCAGCTCAAGCACCAGCTGTGCCCATTGTGATTCTGGGTTTTCAAGAGGCCTTGGCTCAGATTCTGTCAGTTTGCACTAGCCTAGCTCAGGCGGTTTCAGTCACTACAACCGCAGCTACTTCTCACGCCGGGGGAGGCACTCAAACTCCCGCCGCTCGCACACCTGAGCAGGTCGTGCAGGTATTCCACACACCGGGGGCACATCCAACCCAGCCGGTTATAGTTGCTCAGGACTATGTAGTTCCTGCCATGCCAGAGGACGAGCAGCGTAGGTTGGAGAGGTTTGGTAGACTTCAGCCTCCGACCTTCAGTGGTGCAGAGGGCGAGGATGCCCAGGGTTTTTTGGATAAGGGTGAGATGATGCTTTGTACAACAGGTATTCTAGAGACCAGCGGGGTCGCTTTCACTACTTATCAATTTTCTGGAGCTGCCTTCACTTGGTGGGAGGCATTTGAGAAGCGTAGGCCTGTTGGTGCAGCACCCCTTACCTAGTAGCAGTTCTCCGTTCTCTTTCTGGAGAAGTATGTGTCGTAGTCTCGTAGAGAGGAGTTGCGTAGGGAGTTTGAGTGGTTGTGTCAAAGAGAGATGACTATGACACAATATGAGATAAGGTTCGCCAAGTTAGCTCGTCATGTTATTTGGTTGGTTCCGACAGATAGAGAGAGGATTAGGAGGTTTGTTGATGGCCTCATTTATTAGCTTCGTATTCTCATAACCAGGGAGAGGGTGACTGGTGCTACTTTTGAGGAGGTTGTGGATAGTACTCGTGAGATTAAGTCTATTCGTTGCCAGGAGAGGGAGGCCAAGAGACCTCGAGGATTTGGTAGTTATAGTGGTGCTCTGTCGAGAGGTCAGTTTCAGCACGGCAGAAGCCGTCCATTCAGGCATGCTCAGCCAACTCGCCAAGGTTATCGTAGGACATCATCGGGTCATGGTTCTCACAGTTCTCATCAGGGCCAGTCATCACTTAGTGCCCTTCCAGCTCAAAGTTCATCCCGTGCTCCATCAGTTCAGGGCTCTTCAATGCCGGATGCATCTGCTAGTCACTCTGGGGCGGGGGGTTCCCTTTAGTCCCCTTCTCCAGCATCTGGGAGTTGTTATGAGTGTGGAGAGATGGGCCATTTGTGGAGGCAGTGTCCTCGTCGTTTTGCGGGTTCATCTCAGCAAAGGGTTCAGTCATTGGCTTCAGTGCCTGCTACTTCACCACCACCTGCCCAGCCAGCTAGGAGTGGAGGTCAGTCAGCTAGGGGTCGCCCTATAGGGAGAGGTCGATCAGGTGGCGGTCAGGCCCGTTTTTATGCACTTCTAGCTAGACCCGATAATATTGCTTCCGATGCTATTATTACAGGTATTGTTTTAGTCTGCCACAGAGATGCCTCTATATTATTTGATCCCAGTTCCACCTTTTCTTATGTGTCATCATACTTTGCTCGTTATTTGGGTATGCCCCGTGAGTTTCTTGCTTCATCTATTCATGTATCTACCCCGGTGGGCGATATTGTTATTGTAGACCGTGTGTACCGGTCGTGTGTAGTGACTATTGGGGGTGTGGAGACCCGTGTGGATCTTTTATTACTATGTATGGTGGATTTTGATTTCATTTTGGGCATGGATTGGCTATATCCATGTCGTGCTATTCTGGACTGTCATGTCAAGACAGTTATATTGGTTATATCGGGTGTGCCACAGATTGAGTGGCGAGGTGTGATTGATTATGTTCCCAGTAGAGTGATTTCATTTTTGAAGGCTCAGCGTATGGTTGGGAAAGGTTGTCTTTCATATCTAGCCTTTGTGAGGGATGTCGGTATTGAAATTCCTAGTATTGATTCTATTCCAGTTGTGAGGAATTTTTATGATGTGTTTCCTGCAGACCTGTCGGGCATGCCACCGAATAGGGATATTGATTTTGGTATTGACCTGGTGTCGGGCACTCAGCCCATTTCTATTCCGCCATATTGTATGGCACCAGCAGAGTTGAAAGAGTTAAAGGAGCATCTACAGGAACTCGTTGATAAGGGGTTCATTTAGCCTAGTGTGTCACATTGGGGTGCGTTGGTTCTATTTGTGAAGAAGAAGGATGGCACTGTGAGGATGTGCATTGATTATAGGCAATTGAACAAAGTAACAGTTAAGAACAAGTATCATTTGCCTCGCATTGATGATTTATTCGACCAGCTTCAGGGAGCGAGAGTGTTCTCCAAGACTGATCTCTATTCAGGTTATTGACAGTTGAAGATCAGGGACTCGGATATTCTTAAGACAGCTTTTAGGAGCCGACATGGTCATTATAAGTTCTTGGTGATATCTTTTGGGTTGACCAATGCCCCAGTAGCGTTCATGCATTTGATGAATAGCATGCTCCAGCCTTATCTTGACTCGTTTGTCATAGTATTCATTGATGATATTCTGGTGTATTCGCGTAGTCAGGAGGAGCACGCGGAGAATTTGAGAGTTGTGTTGTAGATATTGAGAGAGGAGAAGCTTTATGCAAAATTATCCAAGTGTGAGTTTTGGCTTAGTTTAGTGGCTTTCTTGGGGCACGTGTGTGCAACGAGGGTATTCAGTTGATCTGAAGAAGATAGAGGCGGTTCAGAGTTGGCGCAAACTGTCCTCAGCCACAAAGATTCACAGCTTCCTTGGTTTGGCGGGTTATTATCGCCGGTTTGTTCAGGGATTCTCATCTATCGCATCGCCCTTGACCAAACTGACTCAGAAGGGTTCTTCATTTGTGTAATCGGATGAGTGTGAGGAGAGCTTCCAGAAGCTCAAGACGGCCTTGACTACGGCTCTAGTGTTAGTTTTACCATCAGCTTCAGGTTCATATACCGTGTATTGTGATGCATTGAGAGTTGGTATTGGTTGTGTGTTGATGTAGGAGGGTAGAGTTATTGTTTATGCTTCTCGTCAATTGAAGACCCATGAGAAGAACTACCCCGTTTATGATTTGGAGTTGGCTGTCATAGTTCATGCGTTGAAGATTTGGAGGCACTATCTATATGGTGTGTCTGGTGAGGTTTTTACTAATCATCGTAGCCTCCAGCACAAATAGAAGGATCTTAATTTGAGGCAGCGGAGATGGTTGGTGTTGCTAAAGTATTATGATATCACCATATTGTACTATCCGGGAAGGCCAATGTGGTGGCCGATGCTTTGAGCTGAAAGGCGGTGAGTATGGGGAGTTTGGCATATATTCCAGCTGGGGAGAGACCTATCGGAGTTGATGTTCAGGCCTTGGCCAATTGGTTCGTGAGGTTGGATGTTTCGGAGCCCAGTCGGGTATTGGCTTGTGTTGTTTCTCGGTCTTCCTTATATGATCGCATCAGAGAGCGTCAGTATGATGATCTACATTTGCTTGTCCTTAAGGACAGAGTTCGGCATGATGATGCCAAAAATGTGACCATTGGTGATGATGGGGTATTGAAGATGCAGGGCCGGATATGTGTGCCCAATGTGGATGGGCTTCGGGAGTTGATTCTGGAAGAGGCCCATAGCTCGCGGTATTCCATTCATCCGGGTGTCGTGAAGATGTATCAGGATTTGAGGTAGCATTATTGATGGAGAAGAATGAAGAAGGATATTATGGGATTTGTAGCTCGGTGTCTCAATTGTCAGCATGTGAAATATGAGCATTAGAGACCGGGTGGCTTGCTTCAGTAGATGGATATTCCAGAGTGGAAGTGGGAGCGGATCACTATGGACTTTGTAGTTGGACTCCCATGGACATTGAAGAAGTTCGACGCTATTTGGGTGATTGTGGATTGGTTGACCAAGTCCGTGCACTTCATTCCTATGTGTACTACCTATTCTTCAGAGTTTGCTTATAACAACAACTACCAATGGAGTATCCAGATGGCTCCATATAAGGCTTTGTATGGGAGACGATGTAGATATCCAGTTGGTTGGTTCGAGCCCGGTGAGGTTAGGATATTGGGGACATACTTGGTTCAGGATGCTTTAGAAAAGGTGAAGGTAATTCAGGAGAGGCTTCGTACCGCGCAGTCGAGGCTGAAAAGTTATGCTGATAGGAAGGTTCGAGATGTGTCCTACATGGTTGGTGAGAAGGTTCTGTTGAAGGTTTCGCCCATGAAGGGTGTCATGACATTTGGGAAGAAAGGTAAATTGAGTCCTCGGTTTATTGGGCCTTTTGAGGTGCTTCGGAGGATTGGGGAGGTGGCTTATGAGCTTGCCTTGCCACCATCTTGTCGAGTGTGCATCCGGTATTTCATGTTTCTATGCTCCGAAAGTATATTGGGGATCCGTCTCATGTTCTGGATTTCAACACGGTGTAGTTAGATGATGATTTGACTTATGATGTGGAGCCAGTAGCTATTTTGGGTCGTCAAGTTCGAAAGTTGAGGTCAAAGGATATAGCTTCAGTAAAAGTGCAGTGGAGAGGTCGGCCTGTGGAGGAGGCTACCTGGAAGACCGAGAAGGAGATCCAAAGCAGATATCCTCACCTGTTTGAGGCTTCAGGTATGTTTCTTGACTCGTTCGAGGATGAACGTTTGTTTAAGTTGGGGAGGATGTGACAACCCGGTCAGTCGTCTCATGAGTTACCACTCTATTTCCCCTATTTCTGCTTCTTATTGCATTGTCTATCGGTTTTATATGCGATCGGGTTGGTTGGCTCGGGTTCGAAAAGGATTTGGTATGGTTTGAGACACAGTCTTTTTTGAGGAAGCTTAAGTTGGAAAAGTCAATCGGATGTTGACTTATGTGTTAGAGGGCTCGGATGTGAGTTCTGATGGTTCGGATAGCTTCGGGGGTGATTTGGGACTTAAGAGAGTGATCAGAATGAGTTTTGGAGGTCTGGAGTAGATTTAGGCTTGAATTGGCGAAATTGGATTTTTGGCGATTTCCAGTTGATAGGTGAGATTTTTATACAGGGGTCGGAATGGAATTCCGAGAGTTGCAGTATTTCTGTGGTGTAATTTGGGATGTGTGCGCAAAACTTCAGGACATTCGGACGTGGTTTGGTTGGCTTTTTGATCAAAAGTGTAATTTAGAAGATTTTGGAACTTCCTAGGCTTGAATCCGATGCGAATTTGGTGTTTTGATGTTATTTTGAGCGTTTCGAAGATCGGAACGAGTTTGAATGAGGTTATGGGATATGTTGGTATGTTTGGTTGAGGTCCCGGGGGCCTCGGGTGAGTTTCGGGTGGTCAATCGGACCATTTCATGATGTTTGGAATTGCAGAAATTACTGATCAGTGTTGCAGAGAAAATGGCCTTCGCGTTCGCGAAGGGTTAGCTGGTGAAGGCTAGAATTTTGGCCTTCGCATTCGCGAGGAAGGCTCCATATTCGCGAAGGGCTGGGTGATTAGTCATCGCGTTCACGTAGAGGAAATTGGTCAGCTGGGGTTTGAGGTGTTTTGTTCATCGCGTTCGCAAGGAAGGGAGTGCGTTCGCGAAGAGTTGTCTGAGGAACCATCGCGTTCGCGATGGGCAGGTCGCGATCCTGAAGAGGAATTTTTGGTCAAAGTTATTTTGTCCTTTGCGAATGCGAGGCGTTGACCGCGTTCGCGGAGAAGGATTCTATACATGGGCAGAATGTTTAAATAGTCGTCTTGTCCGCAATTTTGGGGTTTATTGTCACCATTGTTGAGCGTTTTTGGAGCTTTTTTAAGAGGATTGAAGAGGGATTCAAGGGGAATCACATGGAGGTAAGATGCATGGACTTAAAACTCGATTCTAAAATGAAATTTACCTAATTAATCATGGGAATTAAGCCAAAAAAATTGAAGAACTAGGGCTTGAAATTGGAAACCTAGAAATAGGGATTTGAGGGGTCATTTGTGGTTGGATTTTGATGCTTTTGGTATGTATGAACTCGGGGAGTGAGAAGGAATCCATTGATGTGGTTTTTACCGGAATTCGAGACGTGGGCCCGGGGTTCGGGTTTTGGTAATTTCGAGATTTGTGTTGTAAATTGATTATTTTTGCTTGGGCTTCGTTCCCTTAGCATATTTTGACGCCGTAATTCTGATTTTGGATAGATTCGACACGAGTGGAGGCCGATTTGAGGGGCAAAGGCATTGCGGGCTAGAGATTGAGGTGAATAATGATTGTAAATGATGTCCTGAGAGTATGAAACCCCGGATTTCACATCATTGTGCTATATTGAGGTGACACACACGCTTGACGACGAGCGTGGGGTCATGCACTGTTGGGGATTGTGACTTTGTCCATCCCGAATGACTATTTTACCAAGTATTTGACTGAAATCTATTTGTGAACATCATGTTTTGGGCTGAACGCCATATTTGGGCGTAGTGCCAACTATTTGAACCCTTAGGGGATTTTTATTGATATTTCCTCACTGTTTTGATTTTATACTTGAACTCGGTCATGCTATATTTCATTGTTTTTCATAACTCAGCCATATTTACTCTGTTTCAACACTTAAATAATATTTTGGGCTGAGAATTATGTTTTACTATTACCCTAGTGGCTCGTGAGGAGTTTGACTGAGTAAGGCCAAGGGCCTATGTTGTGAGGAAACACTGATTTTGATTATGAGGTCGAGGGCCTGAGATATGTACACCACGAGGTGACTTGTTGATATGAGGCTGAGAGACTAGTGATGATGCCACGAGATGGCTTGATATTGCGCTTGGTCCGTAAGGGGCCCCTTCAGGAGTCTGCACTTCCCCAGTGAGCGCGGGTACCCATTGTGATGTGAGATATAGCCTGAGGGGCTGGTATTATTCTGAGATATTGCCCGAAGGGCGGATTTGTTGACATTGTGCCGGAGGGCAAACCTTTATGTGTTTATTTTCTTTATTGACTGCCATTTACCTGTTTAACTGTTTAAAAGGTACTTCTTGAAGTTTAAACTGAACTAAAAAATGATTTTTACATGTCTTTGCTGCTTCATTATAGCATGTAATATGCCTTGCGTGATTTCCTGCTTTCAGTCTTTATTTATGATTATTACTCACTGAGTTGGAGTAGTCATTTTACTCCGTGCACCCTGTGTGCAGATTCAGGCGCATCTAGTCCCGCTCCCGAGTGTTGATCTTTCCAGCTCAGGCGGATCCGAAGATTCTCTAGGTAGCTATCGGTGTTCGCAGCCCAGAGCTTCTTCTCTTATCTTATTTCTCCTTGTTTTTAGATTTGTATTGAACTCTATAGGCTTTCTTGTCTTATTTTGGATTTTTAGATACTCTTGACTAGTGACACCCCGGTATCGGGCTGTGTTGGATTGTATTCCACAAATTGTTTGTATTGTCACTGCTTACTTTTGGATTTATATCATGTTTAAGACTAAATGCTTATTTTTTAATTTCTTAAAACAGAATTGGAAATGTGTCGACTGGCCTTGTCTTCACGAGAGGCGCCATCACGACCGGGTTCGGGTTTGTGGCCGTGACAATTATTTACATGAGTTAAATAAAGTTTAATGGAAGAATTTCAAAATTGAATTGAAGAGTGCAATATAATTATGAATATATTTTTAGTGGAATAAGTTGTGATTTATATGATAGGACTAATTCAAATATTTATAACTAATTTTGTAATAGGAAGCCTTGTAAATTAAATTCTATGGTCTCTCTTGTGCCTGAATATAATTATAAAATAAAAGAATTTCTTATTTTTTGGTGGAAATGAAATCTCAACAGGTTTTGAAAAATGGGTTTTAACCATTAAGACATATGTTATAAATACATGAGTTTTTTCATCGATAGGAGGGCGTCCCCTTAGCTGTTTTTGGGACGTTTTCCTAGAAAAATTTGCCCACTTAAATTTTACTATTTTCGAGTATTATTCGCGTATCATAGCAGAAGACCGTAAAATTACTGGGATCATGATCTTGCTGGTGAGGAGCAAATTTGGTGGTGGTTTTGTTGATCATCCGCGAATGTGGAGGACTACTTGATCGACGAGTTGTGCCCACGATTCAAGAGATAATCAACTTTGCATATGCTAGTCGTTTAGATTACATGTAATTTTGATACTAAAATTGATTTCCCTGCATATAAGAATTCATCACTTAATTGTTATAATATTGACTTGGTATAATCACCAAAGCAAGCAGATACCGGTAAGGAAACTTATTAATTGCGTCTTTGTTAGGTAACGACACTAAAGAAGACATGAAATTCTAATAAAATCACAATTCCTCTCACTTCTCAAGTAGAAAGCTAGGCTTCTTAGCCTTTCTTCTAAAATCTTAATAGGACGAGATGAAACTGAAGCCTGGATGTCCATTCTTGTGTTTTTTAATAAATGAGACGATTGATACTACATCCTCTATTCTCAAGTGAACTAGAATGGTTGAGCTACAAATTAAATAGTTTGATTCACACTTAGTTGTAGCAACAAACCCAGCCTAGCATATTGTATGGGTCAAAATTTGACTAGAATGGTCGTCCTCAAGAGAAATGATAAGGGGTCGGCCAAGCTGTAATCATGCCAACGGGGCGAGATAGCAAAGAGCACCTCGGTCATCGTCGGGGTCAAATCATCGGAAAGTGTACATCACAGAATAAGCATTGTGTTCGAGCAAACAACGAAAGATACAGTTGTTAGAAAGTATTTCATTCAAAGACCATTTGATAAAAGGGAAAGGAACTATATATATGGGGGAAAGAAAAAAGCAAGGAGGATCTCTGATTTTATCAAAAGTTGCCTCTCTTGCCCTTCTTTGCTCCCATGATTATGATGCATATTTTCCCTAGATGTAAGCTCATCTCTCATGTTTGATGTACGATTATTACATTAAGAAATCTTATGCGTTCTTATTCTTCTTTTATTTCGCACTTTGTATGCTTGGATCTGGAATTTATTATGTTTGGCTAAGATTTACATTCTTTATTATCAATAATTAGTTCGACAAAAGAGTTTTGAACTTTTTGGTCAAACAATTTGGCACCGTCTGTGGGGATTTCTTAGCCAAATTTCTTAGTTTTCTTCATATCTAGAACTGGCGAAATATCACCACTCACTCGAAAGAGTGGTAAATAAACCTTCGAGACAGTCGTACTAATCTAGGTCAGGCTGCTACATAATAGTAGAAGTTATAACCAATATCTATACAAAAACCACATCTCACCAGTAGCGATAGGTTTAGCACGACGTACGCACGTTCAAAACAGGATCATGGTCATCTGGCATGACAACACCCTCATTTGACGCATTTACCTTATATATTAACTGTCGCGCCCCATTTTTCCCTCTGCGGAGAGAGAAGTCCGGGTTCCAATATTCATGGGGGTAATAACTCGTTGCCTTTTTGGGAATTGGGTATTGAAGAGTCGCCACCTAATGGATTATGGTGCGTTAGGGCACCTAGAGCAATTAACTCTTAGACTAGTTTGCATTACCAGAGATTTAGGGTAAGGGCTCGAAATAACCTTGAGGGGAAGGTGTTAGGCACCCCTCTTGGTCCTTAACGGTGGATCCCGACCGAACTTATACTATGTGAATTAGTCATTTTAGCAAATAAATAATTTTAACACATACTTGCAAATAAAGGCATGTTTTGGACATTGTATTAGACAAAAAGGAAAAGATTTGAACAAGTTGCATATATAGAGAAAAGTAAAGTTTAAAAATTAGGAATCTGGAAAGAGGGGTCCTAGGTTAGTTAGCCTACAGGATCACCCCACACAATTTCCGGTAAACACTCCTCAATGATGGGCTACACGTGATATTAGCGCGTAGTCATCATATCCTTACTACCAAATTCCCTCCCCTTGGTCATAGCCTAAAACGTTCTAATAGCCTTGATAAATATCCTATGTGTGCACTACCCGTCCCTTCTTTGTGGCCCTGGAGATATTTAGTACCTCTAATTTAGGTAGTTCTAGAACTTCCGATGGTTTTAACGGATAAAAGTCTAGGCGTCAATCAAAAATAATTAGGACTGCATTTAAAGAGAACAAATTACATGCTCACATTCACCTCCACAAATATAACAAGTAAGTGCACGTCTTCAAACAACAGTCAAGTATTTAAGAAAATCCTAGAACATGATATCTAAGTGAGCAGAACTTATACAACATTGAATTAGGACTGAAGTGTCAAAGACCTACTGATGTTAGACCTGTGAATGCGAGCAGTTTTAAAGCACTGTTTTATAGTTGTAGGACTTTAATCGTCCTATAGGCTTGCCTAGGCGTAATAGTGATATCCTATGAGCATGATATCTATATTGATTATGAATGCAATAAACAGTGAACAGTTTTTAAGTGGATAACTTGAGATCCTATAGACATGCTTTCTACCAGTATTAACTTAAGGCAGTATGTGAAAACTTATTAAGAAACGGACAGATTAATTAAACCAACTCATAATGAACAAACATGAATTAAACTGATTTATTTAACTAAACTGGTTTTGAGTTCTATATGCATGATTTCTATTAAAGCTGATTTCTGAACTTATAGGCATGATTTCTAAGGAGATAAATGTGAACACATGCTGTAACGAAAGCTGAACTTCAATTATTCTATAGGCATGATATCTAGTGATAAAGCTGATTTTAACCCTATAGTCATGATCTCTATTATTAAAGCCATTTAGATCATATAGGCATGGTTTCTAATATTGTGGAAGTAAAGCAAACATAGTAAACCCATTTGAATTAACACGACCCTATAAGCATGATATCTACCCAAGTTACCCAACATATACATGACTACCCACCATTTTTCACTAATCACCCCAATATTATTTACAATAATTATTACAGACCAATGAATAAAAAGTAAATAAATAAACAGGAGTTAATCTATAGGGAGCCTGCAGTAGGCCCAAATGACTTCCCAAGCCTCCAATAACCACAAATGGTAATGTTCCATAGACAATTTTGTGTCTAGGTGTGTCAGAGTTCCCTAAGGATCTCAAGGATCCCGGGAAGTGCTCACACCTAGACCTTTTCTCAAATGATAACTGACTTAGGTGCAGTGTGAAAAGGCAATCATTGACATGCCAGAGTTTAGAGAGATCTCAAGGATCTCAAGGCAGTACACATGTCAGAGGAGTAGAACCTAGTATTCTAAGATTAATGTGAGAGTGCATAATAGTTGAAGGATTTTAATAGAAAGGTATTAAGACGGAAAAGAACTTTTGAAAATCATTAGTACCGAAACAGTTTGAGGAGAGTACCAAAATAGCAGACAATCAATTGGTCAAAAGAGACATATAGATTCAGAAAAGAACACTTAACAAATAGATTTCACCTCGGGATAAAAGGATTGGGGCACATAAGAGTCACATTGGGGTACATGGATAGGGTATAGAGGAAACATATAGTCAATAAACTACATACAATACTTAGGATCTTAGAGACTCAGTAGTTAAGACAATTGATAATAGTTGGTATGTCTTGAACAGGATTGAACATACAGTTTGGACATGCTAGGTGAAGAAGTAAGCAGGATAGAGTTCAGAATATAAAGCATGCATTGATTAGGATAGAAATTAGACATGCTGAGAAAAGAAGTAAACAAGAATACATGTTGAATTCATAACTGATGAACTAGTGCAGGAATGAAACACATAGGGTTTGGATTTCAAAACATAACTAGAGACATACCATTTGAAGAAAAGGGTGCAAAATATAAAGAAAATAAAGTTCCAATATCTAGCCTTGGCCTTCAGCCAGCTAGATCAGCGAGTATCACAAGTAGCAGAAGAGAAAGAGAACTTTAGAGTGTAAAGAGTAGTGTTTTTTGAACTATGTCGTTGTTAAGAACTAAAAATAAGAGGGGGTTTATACAGTAACCAAAGCTTAATAAACAAGGTAAGAGATCAATTAAGTAGCAAATCAGGGAAGTCACATATAAATCAGAAAGTCCTTCCCTTAATCAAGGGACAATCAAATCAACGGTAAAACATTCTATGTATTTAAGGAAAAGAATTAAGTAAAGTTTGGGTATAGAGTAGGTAATTAGGGGTAAATGAACAGAAGTTTCAATTAAAGAAAATATCAATAAGAATCGGCAAAATACACACAAGGCAAGGGAAAATTAATTAAGGCAATTAATTCAATCAAATCGAGTAGAGTGGTAAGAATCAGAAGTTTAAGGGAAAGTGTTCAAATCAAACCAGAAAACAAGGAATTCAGAATAATCAAAGGTTCAATCAAAGAGAAATTCATGGAAGAGTCAGCAAGTTTAGCATATAAAATAAGGCAAGACATGAATAGTTAGGAATCGAGACATAACTTTACCAAAACAAAAGTTAAACGACACTAATTTAGGTCTTGACATGAATTGTCAGGATGAACACAAGCATTAGTGAAAGGGTTGAACTAAGAAATTCTGTAGAAGCATATTAGGACAAGAAAATCACGAGAAATCACAAGAACCTAAAGCAAGAACACAATCAAATTTACCAGTACTCAAAAATCAAAAAAAGAACCAAAAAATTATGGCTTTCAGTACAAGCGAACTAAGGTTGTAGCAGACTTATAAAAGCAGTCAAAACATATGAGAAGCAGAAGATTAAACACAAAAGTTCATCAATTATTTTGTAAAAGAAATTCCGGAAACCCTAGTTTAGAAAAAGATGAAAATCATACAATTCTTGTAAAGAACCTCAAAAACTCACATGAAACAAGTCCAAATCATCTCAAATTTGTACAGATCTGAGAGGTTTAGAAAAAGAAATTAGGGTTTCAAAGATAACAACACAAAGGTGAAGAAACACACTAAGAAACCCATATATCGTAGTCAATATAGGACGATCTTACTCGGAATCACACTGGAATGGCCTGAAACAGGCAAGAAAGTGACCATAGATGCAAGCCAACTAGCCCTGGTCCCTTGAGGACCCTGGAGATGGCAAGACTAACGTAAGGGAGGCCATTGGAGGCCTGAGGGGAGGTGAGAGATCATCGGAGATAGCCATAGATGAGTGTTAGTGAGGTTTGATTAGGATATATTTTAGAGCGTTTGAGAGTAGAGAGGGGTTTCAGGGAAGCGGGTAGCGTAAAATGATAGGGTTTGGGGGGGGAAGTCTTTTGAGTTTATTTTAGGAAGGATCGTTCGTGGCCGTTGATCTTTATGATAAACGACCGAGATTAAAGGGAATTGGGGCTAGATCGAGTCTTCAGGGTTTGGGCTGGGTAATTTAATTGGGGATTGGGCTTGTAATTAGGTTAAATTGGGGGCTGAAATTGAAATAAAATAGGCTAGATTTTAGATAGCCACTTTTAATAGTTATATAATTTATAAAAATAATAAATGATTTCCAAAAAAATATTTTCGTGTACTAAAATGATTTATATTTTTTTTTTAACATTTTAAAAATATAAAAGATCATTTTATGCATCAATAATGTAAGTATGCATTAGTAGGGCTATTATTGCAAAGATATGCAATTTAGCCTAAAATGTAAATGCAATTATAAAAAAATGCACGAGAAATGTTTAAACATTATTTTGGCATAAATAAAGAATTTAAATGACTAAATCACCAAAAAAATAATTTGAAAGATAATTATTGGGAATTTTATAAATGAAAAGATAAGAAATAAATCAATTTGGAGCTTTTAAATTTATAGAAAAAATTATAAAAATACTTATGCATGCTTATAACTGCATATGTGTTATTTTGAAAGTATATATATGTATTAAAAATATATGAGGAAAAATTGGGTATCAATAGCTGCCCCTATTTACCCGGGAAGGATGAAAGTGTTTTCGATTTTGACCGGACGAGATGTTTTGAAAGACAGAGGTTGTACTCTCATCTTGAGTTGCCTACATATCCCTGGTTTTACAAGAATCAGGCCATGTGTAGTTCTGGATTCATTGGCGGAATATACCGATGAAGTCATTGCAAGAATGGACACGGGATGCAAGTGAGACTATGGTGAGCACATTCGCTTGAGATAGTTTGAAAGAACTGGAGTGGGGATCGCTCCTACTAAGATAGCGGTTGATTGCTGGTCACCTGCAGATGAAGAGATGCTACCGACATGTATTTGTGCAAAAATTTAAACATGATGCAAATAACCTTTGGACCATGAAGGTTGTCTTTGGACGGTTAAAATGGCGTCCTTGGACCATGATGTCCTGGGCCATGAATTGTTTAGTAAGGGATTCGTAGGCCATGAAATTTTGTTCTCGGGCCATGCAGATGGTGCCTCCGAACCATGATGCCTTTGAATAATAATATGCAAATTTAAGGGATCCTCAGGCCATGGCATGGTGTCTTCTGGCTTTGAGGATGATGCCTTTTAGACTATGACGCCCTTGGATAGATCGGCGATATTTCAACCCATGAGATGCAATAATATGATGTTATCAAGAAAAGGCTTAGTCTTGCGAAATGAAGGGCAGAGCTTAGCCCAATAGAAAAGCAAATAGATAGTACTAGAAAAGAGCAATATTTATGTAAGGAGGGACAATGCTTAGTCCCATACAAATGTGGAGGCAGGGATTTACCTCATGCGGGTACGGAGGCAGGGATTAGCCTCATGCATATGTGGAGGCAAGGATTAGCCTCATGCAAATAGGGAGGCAGGGGTTATCCTCATGCAAATGTGGAGGCAGAGATTAGCCTCATGCAAGTATGAAGGCAAGGATTAGCCTCATGCAAATAGGGAGGCAAGAATTAGCCTCTTGCAAAGAAGGAGGCAGGGATTAGCGTCATGCATATATAGAGGCAAGGATTAGCCTCTTACAGAGAGGGAGGCAGGGATTAGCCTCATGCAAATAAGGAGGCAGGGATTAGCCTCATGCAAATATAGAGGCAGGGATTAGCCTCATGCAAATATGGAGGCAGGGATTAGTCTCATGCAGACATGGAGACAGGATTAGCCTCATACAAATAAGGAGGCAGGTATTAGCCTCATGCAAATATGAAGGCAAGGATTAACCTTATGCGGGTACGGAGGCAGCGATTAGTCTCATGCAGATGTGGAGGAAAGGATTAGCCTCATACAAATAGGGAGGCAGGGATTAGCCTCATGCAAATGTGGAGGCAAGGATTAGCCTCTTGCAGAGAGGGAGGCAAGAATTAGCCTCCTGCAGAGAGGGAGCCAGGGATTAGCGTCATGCAGATATGGAGGCAGGGATTAGCCTCATGCAAATAAGGAGGCAGGGATTAGCCTTATGCAGAGAGGGAGGCAGGGATTAGCCTCATGCAGATATGGAGGCAGGGATTAGCCTCATGCAGAGAGAGAGGCAGGGATTAGCCTCATGTATAGAGAGAGGCAGGGATTAGCCTCATGCATAGAGGGAGGCAGGGATTAGCCTCATGCAGAGAGAGAGGCAGGGATTAGCCTCATGCAGATATGGAGGCAGGGATTAGCCTCATGCAAATATGGAGGCAGGGATTAGCCTCATGCAGACATGGATGAAGGGGATTAGCCTCATGCAAGTAGGAAGGCAATGATTAGCCTCATGCAAACAGGGAGGCAGGGATTAGCCTCATGCAAGTATGGAGGCAATGATTAGCCTCATGCAAATAGGGAGGCAAGGATTAGCCTCATGCAAATAGGGAGGCAAGGATTAGCCTCATGCAGATGTGGAGGCAGGGATTAGGCTCATGTAAGTGGGGAGGCAGGGATTGGCCTCATGCAAATATGGAGGCAGGGATTAGCCTCATGCAAATGTGGAGGCAAGGATTAGCCTCAAAGAGCAAGTAACAAATAAGAGTAGTATATATCTTAGCTGGAGATATATTCGGTGTTTGATGTCCTGATTGAAAGCGAATTTGCTTTGTGTATACATATCTGCGAATGCTATCGTTACGTTAAATGTGCCTGCGTTCAAAGAAAAAATTTAAGTTTTGTGAGGGGAGGTTGGTTCGTGCTTCTGTCTGTTAGACTTGCTTTGCTCCGTTCTAGAGGCCTTTTCGAGTTCCCCTGGGTAACACTTGACTGTTACAGAAATAA
This sequence comes from Nicotiana sylvestris, assembly GCF_000393655.2. Taxonomy (NCBI): domain Eukaryota; kingdom Viridiplantae; phylum Streptophyta; class Magnoliopsida; order Solanales; family Solanaceae; genus Nicotiana; species Nicotiana sylvestris. The sequence goes on along the minus strand of NC_091060.1, from coordinate 53,872,909 downwards.
AGTTTTCAAAAAATATGCAATTATTGATAAAAAAAGTCATTTTAGAAATATATTGATTTATTAAGTAATTTTAGATGAACTAGTGACTGTAACACATTTCAGAGACACTGCAGTTTTCTTATGTAAGAATTTTGAGGGTCCTTCTTAAAATTCTGCCCAGTTTGGTGGATGATCTTTTGACCGTTTGTGGATAATAGGCCTTGCTGCACCTTCTTCGAAATTTGAGAGTCCTTCTCAAAATTCTGCCTCAGTTTCTTAATCGATTTTTGACGGTCTGACACATGTTGGCGTTGGCTGGACTTGCTCCGGAATTTTGAGGGTCCTCCTCAAAATTCTGCCCTAGTTTCTGATCTTGGGGGGAAATAAAAATGTTATTATGATATGACCGAACCCATAAGGCTGCCTACGTATCCCCTCTTAAACGGGAATCAGGTCAACCGTAGTTCAATTACATCAGATGAGGAAATGTAAATAAGCTAAGCATAGTATCTCTTGACTGCGTCTGAATTAACTGGTTTTGGCCAGATTTCTCCATCCATTTCTGCAAGTATGAGTGCTCTTCCTATCAGCACCCTGTGAACCATGTAAGGACCTTGCCAGTTGGGAGAGAATTTCCCTTTGTCTTCATCTTGACGTGGGAAGATCTTCTTCAGCACCAGCTGTTTTGGTGCAAATTGCCTTGGTTTGACCCTTTTGTTGAAAGCTCTAGACATTCTGTTCTAATAAAGTTGGCCATGACACACTGCGTTCTTCCTCTTTCCATCGATAAGGGCCGATTGTTCATAGTGACTCCTTATCAATTCTGCATCGGTGAGTTCAGCTTCCTGTATGATTCTTAAAGAAGGAATCTCTACCTCGGCTGGAATGACAGCCTCGGTACTATAAACCAACATGTAGGGAGTTGCCCCGATTGATATGTGAACTGTAGCGCGGAATCCCAATAAAGCAAAAGGTAGCTTCTCCTTCCACTGTTTATGGTTTTCTACCGTCTTCCTTAGTATCTTCTTGATATTTTTGTTGGTTGTTTCTATGGCTCCGTTCATCTGAGGTTTGTAGGTTGTGGAATTCTTGTGCTTGATTTTAGAAGTTTCACACAAAACTTTCATCAAATCACTGTTGAGATTGGCGGCATTATCAGTAACAATGGACTTAAGAACTCCGAATCGGCAAACAATACGATCTTTGACAAAATCTGCGATGACTTTCTTGGTTACAACTTTGTAAAATGTAGCCTCTACCCATTTTGTGAAGTAATCAATGGCTACCACAATAAACATGTGCCCATTTGAAACAGTGGGCTCAATCGGACCGATAATATCCATTCCTTAGGCGGCGAATGGCCAAGGTGAGCTTGTTGCATTGAGCTTGTTTGGCGGCACTTTTATCATATCGGCATGCACCTGGCATCGGAAGCATTTGCGAACATATTGTATGCAATCTGTCTCCATTGTCATCCAAAAATAACCGGCCCTGAGTATCTTCTTGACTTAGACAAAACTATTCATATGTAGGCCGCAGGTCCCAGCATGTATCTCCTCAAGTAGCTTAGAAGCCTCTTTTGCTTTGACACATCTTAGCAGTCCCAAATCAGGAGTTCTACTGTACAAATTTCCTTCGTTGTGGAAGAAGTGATTGAACAAGCTCCGGAGTGTGCATTTCTGAGTGTGGTTTGCATGCTCTAGATATTCTCCTTTCGCCAAATACTCTTTGATGTCATGGAACCAAGGTTTTCCATCTGTTTCTTCTTCAACATGGGCACAATATACCAGCTGATTATGAATCCTCACCATGATAGGATCAATTTAATTCTTATCTGGATGTTGTATCATGGATGATAAAGTGGCCAATGCATCGGCGAACTCGTTCTGAATTCTGGGCACATGTCTGAACTCTATCTTTGTGAACCTTTTTCTCAATTCCTGCACATGGTGCAGATATGGCAATATTTTGGAATTTTTGGTGGCCCATTCTCCTTGTACCTTGTGCACAAGCGGATCTGAAACGCCAATTACCAGCAGCTCCTGAATATTCATGTCAATCCATGTTGAGTCCTAGTATGCAGGCTTCATATTCTGCCATGTTGTTTGTGCAGAGAAATATTAGTTTAGCAGATACTTTCTGATACCCAAACTGCTCCAATGGCGACTCCTCTGAAATTTGCAGCTCCATTAAAGAACATCCTCCAACCGTCATATGCTTCGGTAATATCTTCTCCTACAAGTGATACTTCTTCATCAGCAAAATACATTTTCAAGGGTTCGTATTCTCCTCCCACCGGGTTTTCACCAAGATGATCTGCTAATGGCTATCCTTTGACCGCCTTTTGAGTTACATAGACGATGTCGAACTCAGTCAACAGTATCTGCGACTTGGATAACTTCCCAGTCAGCATGGGCTTCTGGAATATGTATTTTAGAGGATCCATCCTGGATATAAGGTAGGTGGTGTAGGCACAGAAGTAATGCCTCAATTTCTGAGCTGTCTAGGTCAAAGCACAGTAAGTGCATTCCAGGAGAGAGTACCGTGCTTTGGAAGGTGTGAACTTCTTACTCAAGTAATATATGCTTGCTCCTATTTTCCCGTCTCATCATGTTGTCCTATAACACATCTGAAGGCTCCGTCCAAAATAGAGAGATAGAGTAGCAAGGGTCGTTCTGGTTCCGGCGGTACCGGAACTGGTGGTGTGGACAGGTACTCCTTAATCTTGTCAAAAGCTTTCTAACAATCCTCGGTCCAACTTGTCTCGGCATCTTTTCTCAGCATCTTGAAGATGGGTTCACATATAACTGTGGATTGTTCTATGAAGCGAATGATATAGTTGAGATGTCCTAGGAAGCTCATCATGTCCTTTTTGCTCCTAGGGGGCGGTAACTCCTTAATAGCTTTGACCTTAGGCGGATCCAGCTCGATCTCTCGGTGACTGACGATGAATCCTAGTAACTTTCCTGTGGAAGCCCCGAATGCACATTTTGCGGGGTTCAGCTTTAAGTTGTACCTCCTTAGCCAGTTTAAGAACTTTCTCAAGTCCGCTATGTGATCTGCGGCTCTCTTGGATTTGATAATGACATCGTCCACATACACTTTTATCTCCTTGTGTATCATATCATGGAAGATGGTTGTCATGGCTCTCATGTAGGTAGCCCCAGCATTCTTTAGACCAAATGACATCATCTTGTAGCAGTATACTCCCCAAGGTATGATAAAAGTTGTTTTCTCTGCGTCTTCTTCATCCATCTAGATCTGGTGATAACCTGCGAAGCAATCTACAAAGGATTAGAGTTCATGCTTGGCATAGTTATCGATCAAAATATGTATGTTTGGCAGTGGAAAGTCATCTTTGGGACTTGCTCTATTCGAATCCCGATAGTCAACACATACCCCGACTTTCCCATCCTTCTTTGGAACTGGCACAATGTTAGATAACTAGGTTGGGTACTCGACCACCCTGAGAACTTTCTCTTTGATCTGCTTGGTAACTTCCTCCTTGATTTTCAGGCTCATGTCGGGTTTGAATTTTCTGAGTTTCTGCTTTACTGGCAGACACATGGGATCAGTAGGCAACTTGTGAGCCACTATGGACGTGCTCAAACCGGTCATGTCATCATATGACCATGCGAAAATGTCCTCATACTCTTTTAGGAAATGGATGTACTCTTCCTTCTCTTTTGGTGACAAGTGAATGTTGATGTGAGTCTCCTTGATGGTCTCGGCATTCCCCAAATTTACTGCTTCAGTTTCATCCAGATTGGACTTGGGCTTATTCTCAAAATTTTCAACTTCCCTGACAACTTCCTCAGGTATCTCATCTTCTTCATCTGAATCACTATCCTCATGTTGCATTGCCTCATTACATGTCACAATCACCGATTCATCAGGAAAAGTAATAATAACGTTGTAGAAAGGAAAAATGTAGAAAACAGTAGTGAATAATAAAGAGCAAATGCATTTGATTAAAATTAAACAACATCCATACAAGTGCGGCTCGATGAATCGCGCATATATTTTAAAACAAGTAAGCCTTTCAATCAAAATTACTGAAAATTTTAAATGCCTAGCATGGCTATAGAAAGAAAATCTGCCAAGCTACCCAGGGACTCAGCGGGCCTGGGATGGTGTGGCAGTCCAGTTCCTGAGAACAGCTCCCTTCTTTACAGTCTGAATAGTGAGGCCTTTTTCCTCCTCCTCCTCAATTATGGAACTGCAGTCCATGTCTTCATCCTCCAAGAACAGATTCTTCAACCTAGGTAATGCTTCCTCTTCTACAGTACCCCATATTGTATCAGCTTGGTGAAAAGCTTGATTTAGACGTGACACTGGTTGCTCGAGAGGGTAATATGGTTCGCGCTATGGAGGCGACCAATCATTCTATTCTTGACATGTGTACTGATATCTGAGCCCAAAGGTAGTACCATGACCCTTCAGCCGTATCGGTTTAGTGATACCCTAGAGATTCTTCCCCAACCCTTTGACGGGCTCATATCCAGACCATGCCAATATCCTTTCTATTTTGCTACTACACCATTTTTTCTTCTCAACGATGTTAACATGCTCAATGTGATGATAGGTTTCCCCTCCTAGCCTTCTTCTATGTCCAATAGCTGGGATGGTTTGACTGGTGTAAATGGGGTTACTCCCATCTCCGTGAATGATCACCTCCTGATGATTCCATTCAAATTTCACAACTTGATGTAGCATGGAAGGCACGGCCCCAGCGACATAGATCCATAGTCGGACCAACAGAAAATTATATGAGGCAGGTATGTCGAGCACCTGAAACTCAACGTCGAACAAAGTTGGCCCCATCTGCAAGCAAAGGTTGATTTCCCTGATTGTGGCCATTTGGGACCCATCGAAAGCTTTCACATTCATGCTTCCTACCCGTATTTCATGGAAACTTTTGTCCAACCTTTTTAGAGTGTCCAACGGACAAATATTGAGGCTTGAGCCTCCATCAACCAAGACCCTGGCAATGAATTTGTCTTCAAATTGTACTGTTATATGCAATGCTCGATTGTGATTTAACCCCTCAGGCGGTAGTTCATCTTCGTGGAAGATGATTTTATGACTATCCAGTACCTGCCCTACCATATTGGACATTTCTCCGCCAGTGATGTTATTGGGTACATAAGCCTCGCTCAACACCTTAATTAAAGCATTCTTATGTGCCTCTGAATTTTGCAACAGTGACAGGATGGATATCTGAGCTGGGGTTTTGTTCAGATGGTCAATGATGGAATACTCCTTTGCTTGTACTTTCCTCCACAGGTCATCTAGCCCCATCTCAATGACAGGCTTCCTAGTAGTGGCATCCTTTCTTGGTCCTCCCAAATGTTCAGGTGTGTAGACTCTTCCAGTCCTAGTCATTCCTTGTGCAGCATCATATTCCTCCACCTTCACCTTCCCTTTTCGCCAAGCTTCGGCAACGTAATCCCAGGGTATTGCTTTTGATTCGAAAGGAGGTGTGGTTGACACTGTCAATGTGAAAGGTGTGACCACTTCTACTTCAAATGGAGTGGGGGTGGCTGCAGATGGAGCTACCTCTACCTCAGATGGAACCGGTGTAGCTACCTCGACCTCGATTGGTGACTTAGTCTGTACCACAATAGGAGTAATCGTGACTGCAACTTTAAAGTCATCGCCTTCTCGAATAAGCCCAATCAACCCCTTAGGGTCCCATTCTTCGTTCGTCTCTATCACATGTACCCCACCACCTCTATGATCAGGGAGGGGGTTGTTGCAGACATTGGGTGTGACCTTTTTTGCCTGTATGACCTTGTTGTCAATTAGCGTCTGGATCTTATCTTTCAATGTTAGGCACTCATCAGTGGTGTGCCCCTTCATACCGGAGTGGTACGCACAAGTTTTATTCGGATTGACCCATTGGGATGGATTCTCTAATGCCACAGCAGGAATGGGGTGACATAACCAGCGGCTTTCAACCTTTCATACAGTTGGTCGGTTTAGTAAAGGCGGTGTATTGTCTGGGTGGCTTGCAGTCGAAATTGGGTCTTGGTCTTGGAAAGTTTTGGCGAGTTGAAGGTGATTGGAAATGGGATGGTTGGGAGTTATAGGTGTGATGAACAGTGGCTGATTGGGAATATCTGGGAGATGAAGGCTGATATGTAGGTGGTGATGCTTGGTATGTGGGCAGAGGTGTTTGATATGTGGGCGGAGGTATTTGATTTGTGGGTGGAGGTATTTGATAGGTAAGAGGAGATTTCGGGCCCTGAGCTACCATTATTTCCCCAACATCTCTCTTCTGTGATATGCCGCCTGATTGTAATGCTTTATTTGTGGCCTGTAATGCCTCAAAATTCGTTACCATCCCGTTTTTGATATCTTCCTTAATTCTTTCCCCAAGCTTGATGATATTGGAGAACTTATGGTTTTCAATAACCATCAACCTTTCATAATACTGCGGATCCTTCGCTCTAACGAAGAACTTGTTCATCTGTTTCTCGTCCAAAGATGGCCTGACTTTGGCTGCTTCCGACCTCCAACGAGTAGCATACTCACGGAAAGTCTCAGTGGGTTTCTTCTTGAGATTCTGGATGTAGAAAACATCAGGTGCATTCTCTGTATTGAACTTGAATCGGTCCATAAAATTCGATACCATATTCACCCAATTAGACCATTTCTTGGGATCCTAGCTGATGTACCAGGACAAAGCATCTCTAGTAAGACTCCTCATAAAGAGTTTCATCCGGATCTCTTCATCCTTTCCGACCCCGATGAGCTTGTCACAATATGTCCTCAAATCAACCTTGGGATCACCTGTACCATCAAACATCTCAAACTTGGGAGGTTTATACCCTTCTGGCAGTTCTACGTCTAGTTGTATGCATAGGTCTTCATAGTTCAACCTTTCTATTCCTTTGTCACCTTCAACACCCTGAACTCGACTCGTCAACTTCTTGAGTTCTTAGTCATGTTTTTAATGAGAAGGTCCTTCTCAGAGGATTCCGGTGTATAGGAGATTGGTTGGATAGAGTGAGGTACAGTTTCTACATATATAGGGTTGCTTTGATGGGTGCCAGGGACTTGGGTGTAATGATGGTCATTGGTTGAGTTTTCAGGATCGGAAATGGGTTGTGGTGTGTTTTGGGGAGTGTGATAAGTGGCGGTTGGTGGGTAATGAATTGGTTGATGGTAGTGTTTGTAAGCACGTGATTTTTGACCCTCCCCGAGAATTTTCACATTTTTAGCGTGAATATGTGAAATTGGATCTAGTATAGCTATTTTAACTATTTTTACTTTATTTCATTGCAAAAAGAAAATTTCAAAAAATATAAATTTTAGTTTATGTATCTCTCATAAACTTGAAAAATACAAAAATTGTACTTTATTTTGGTACTTTATATAAATTCGAAAATTACAAAAAATATAATTCTATTAATGTTTTGTAGTCGTTTTAATTTTGTAAAAATACAAAAAAAATATTACTTTATATTTTTGTCTTTATTAAAAAACGAAAATTACAAAAAAAATATAGTTTTATTAATATTCTATAGTCATTTTAACTTTGAAAAATACAAAAAATATTGCTTCATATTTTATCTTAATATTTAAAAAAACGAAAATTACAAAAATAGTTTTATTAATATTTTGTAGCTATTTTAAATCTTGAAAAAATATTTAAAAAAAAAAGATATAGTTTTGTTTGAATACTAGTCTTATTTTCGGTAGTTATTTTGCTTACATAGGACTAGTTAAGCAACGTGTTCCTATTTCTCGGGTCCGGGCAAAAGAATAATATTCGGGTTCAAACTACCCGGTTTTAGGCCTAATTTTCGGACCTAGCCCATAATAAACCGTGTCCAGGACACATGGGGAACCCCACCACGCATGGGGGACATAAGTCTCGAACCCCACCACGCGTGGGGCTCATTTTTCTTGACAAACCCATGCTAAATACACGGACAAAAACAAAGAAAGGAGGACTTTTGAATTTTTGGAAAATAGGCATACTGTTCATCATCTTCTTCTTCTTCAAAAGAAGAAGAAGTAAACCCTACTGGAAACCAGCCCTTCCACCACCCAAAACCACCATAAACAACACCTCCATCCCGTCACATTCCCGACTTCCCCCAGCACCGGACCAACTTCCCTCAACAACCCCAAAACCACCGTCAACCTCCCCGCGTCCAAACCCAACACCAGTCCAACTCCATCACCCGGCTATCCAAACGAACGCCGGAAAACAAACGAGCTCCACCTCCGTCAACCGCCATACCATCACCTTCCCCCAGCACCACGACCAACAGCGTCTCGCCTGCGTCGTCCAAACTACCAGCCCGACGAGTAGCAGCAGCGTCGTCACCTTCACTGCCTCCTCGCCACTGTCCTCACCTTCCCGGCGTAACCCACCAAACCAGTCGTGACACTCACCTTACGTCCGAACGACATCGCCATCTTCCTCCGTGAACCCACCATGGCTGCCTCCACCAGCTCCCTCCATTGAAACCAGCTCCACACGCATCTCGTTCACCACCCAAATCGTCTCGACCTTAACCCAAAACCACCAGTCCGCCATAACCACCACCCAAACGACCACCCTACTGTCCGAACGACCCCTTTGCTTCATATCCACGTACCAACTGCTGCGTCAAAAAATATACAGCAGCCACCAACATTCTTGGGCGTTGACAGTTTTGGGGTCCAAGCTTTCCATCGAGGTCGTCTTTGGTTTGTTGAGGTGTTTGTCCGAGGTTTCGTCGCTGTTCCGCGTCCAGTGAGGTCTGGTTTGAATTCCGTCGGGGTCGTGTTTGTCGTCCTGAGTTGGCCGAGGTTCAAAGGTTAGTAAACCTCAAGCATTAAATAAGGAGATGTTATGTCAAAAGTTCAAAAAATGCAATATAGAAATTGGTATGATAATCTTCTGCTTATGTTTTCACCATATGCGTTTTGTTCATTTGTGGTGTTATGTATTTTTGTTTATTTGATATCATTTAATTTAGTAGGGTTAGTTGTTCTATGACACAGTTTAACGTTAATTTGTTCGTCTTTTCCCTTGCTTAGTTCATTCGGACAAAACTAGCATTACTTGTTGTTATTACTTCCAAAACACTCATTTGCTAGATTCCTTTTATTAAATTTGTAACGAGTTATGAGATTTCAGTTGTAAATAGGCTATAAGGTTTAGTATGGTTAAAGGCGTAAAAATGGCATCCTTTTTTTAAAAAAAATATATATATAATAAAAAATAAAGAATAAATAAATAAAAATAAAAATAAAAACGAGACTAGCTCCACTAAATAAAAATGTACAGATTGCGGAGCCCTTCACAAAATATATGTATTAAATACTTAGATTCCGGGACGAGCCGTTTAGTAAATTTCACGGCCCTACCCAAAAATAATAATGCGCTAGTTGCTTTAGGCGCACCTTTAATAATGTTATCTCCCTAAACTCGGGTGCACATTTATGTGACCCAAATCCAAATCTCAACGGAGTCGAAATATGTCTCTAGTCACGGGCACATTGATTGTGACGTGGCTCGAGACGCATTTCCACGTCGTTGCAAATCCCTTCAAAAAAAATAAGAATGAGATGAACCTCGACAAACAAAAAATGCAAATTGCGGGGCCCTCAGTAAATACTTGTTTTAAATTTACTTAGAATTTGGGATGGACCGTTTAGTGAATTTCACTGCCTTCCCTAAAGATAATAACGCGTTAGCCTCTTTAGACGCGATTTAATTAAATTACTTTCTTAAACTCGGGTGTGCATTTCATGCGACCCAAATCCAAATCCTAAAACATCAAATAAAATATGTTTCGGATTGTGGGTGCATTTCATGTGACACAGTCCAAAGATATGTTTTAAGCGATGTTCACATTCCTAAAAATAATGATAATAAAGCGGTAAAAGTTAAAATTTGCACATAAGTTCATACTTGTATAAAATCAGATAATCAAGCCGAATATAACAATTGAGCGACCGTGCTAGAACCACGGAACTCGGGAATGCCTAACACCTTCTCCCGGGTTAACAGAATTCCTTATCCAGATTTCTGGTACGCAGACTGTAATATAGAGTCATTCTTTTCCTCGATTCGGGATTAAAATTGGTGACTTGGGACACCCTAAATCTCCCAAGTGGCGACTCTGAAATAATTAAACCAATCCCGTTTCGATTGTCCTTTAATTGGAAAAAACTCCCCTGCGCCCTCGCGGGTGCGGAAAAAGGAGGTGTGACAGCTCTGGCGACTCCGCTGGGGACTTTACACCCAGAACCACTGGTTCAGGGTTAAGAATTCGAGCTTAGAATAATTGTTATTATTTGGCTTTATTTATTATCTGATTATTACATGTTTTGAGCCTAATGTGCTAAATGCTGCTTTTACCGCTTTGATATTATTTGAACTGTATATAAACTGTGCCGAAACCTTTCTCTTCTTACCTCCGGGGATGTGCTTACTGGTTGAGACTCCCTATTCTGTTAGTGTCATACCCTAAATAAAAGAGGCTCGGAAAGTTTCTAAGCCGGCTGGCCTTTTGGTTCCCGGAAAGGAGCTCCTTCCTCAGCTCGAGTTGTCCGCTCGGGTACACTGTCTAGAACACCGACCCAGGTTTTTGAACCTAGTATAACAAAGCCACATGCCGGATCCCTAGTAGGAACGTTTATTTGCATCATGTGCATTTGACTTAGGGGACTCAACATAGGGGTTGGGTCCGTCTAGGACAAGCAACCTGAAAATAATAGACAATCTTTCGGCATCCTATGTGCTACATGTTGTATTTAGTCAAGGGCGTATGGGTCATTTGGTCATTTCCAGCATGATGTTATTTTAATCAAAGCATGGGGAACATTTGTGGAATCCAAGAAGCCTTGGAATTCCCTATGTCCCCCACGCTTGCTTTTTGGGAAAACACATGGGGAACATTTGTGGAATCCAAGAAGTCTTGGAATTCCCATATGTCCCCCACGCTTCATATGTTGGAAAAAGCGCATGGGGAACATTTGCGAAATCCAAGATGTCTTGGAAATCCTTATGTTTCCCATGCCACATTTTGAAAATAACAATAAATATAAAAAAATAAAAATACATATAAAAACAAGGCATGAAAATTCAAAAGATTTTGTATGTTGTCATCATTTTCCACAAATTAGAAAATCGTGAAAAGATGAGGAAATGGCAGTGTAGAGATATAACTACTTATTGTTAGAAAAAAACAAATGTCCAAGTAGTGTCGAAACTCTGCCGAAATTTTGAGAAAATAAAAAAAAATATCTTATTAGTTTATTTTATTAAAGCAAAGGAAAAGCAGAAAATCATTATTGTTTTGCCTTGTTTTTTCTTTTTTAAAAAAAAACATTAATAGAAAAGAAAATAATTTGTCTTGCCATAAAAATGAAAAAAAAAAGTCTTGTTTTTAAAATATGCTTTATTTATTTGTTTATGAAAATGACAAAATTAAAATAATCCAAAAATATTTTTCCATTATTGACTTCTTTAGAAAGTCTTTCCAATTGTTTTTTTTTTTTAAAATATATATATAAAAAAAAATCCGAAAATATTTTGATTCTTCTTTCAGAAATTGAAAATAAAATTCAAAATTCAAAAAAAAAACATTTTAGGAGCATTTCTTATATTAAAAGCAAAATTCCGAAAAATATTTTCTTCTTTTCTTTAGAATAAAAAAAAAAGAAAATTCAAAAAATATTAGTCTTTCTTTTAAAAAGAAAATCAATCAAAAAATAATATTTCCTGGTTTCTTTTAAAGTAGTTCTTTTAAACGAAAATTCAAAAAAAAGTTAGTTCATCTGCTTATTATTATTTGCCTACTTATTCTTATTTGCCCGAACTACGCGGGTTTGATTCTCACCGGATGTGAGATACGTAGGCAACCCTCATCGGGTCCAACCCCACCTTTTGCTAAAAAAGCCAAAAACAAACAAATAATGAAAAACATGTCGAATTTTAAAAGAGTCGTAAATAAGTCAGGTGATGTTGTTTTGTCAAAAAAAAATAGCAAAAATATATATGTCAACTTTCATAAAGAAGTCGGGTGACGCTGTTTTATCAAGACATAGCCGAATGTTCCCGAAAGAGACGCCGGAAGGCTGACTTGGCATAAACAGCCACCTTTGGGTCGTTTTAAGATTTGGTCCAGTTGACCCACACAGCCTTAAAAATCTTCGTCCCCGAGACGTTGACAGGCCGTGTTTGCAATATTGAGTTTCCTAATTTGAAAAACGACAAAAGAGTCATAAATAAGTCAGGTGATGATGTTTTGTCATAAATAGCCGAATGTTCCCGAAAGGGATGCCGGAAGGCTGACTTTGCATAAATAGCCACCTTCGGGTCATGTTTAGAATTTTTGGTCTAAGTTGACCCACACAGCCTTATAAATCTTCGTCCCCGAGGTGCTGAAGGGTCGTGTTTACAACGCCAAGTCTTTTATTGTAATTTGAAAAGAAAAAAAATCAAAGAGTCAGCGGTCATGTGAATACCGTCTTTTGTCATAATAAGCCGAGCCAGCTTCGGCCGCGTCTTAGACCGTTCTTGCCAAAATAGCCTTAGAGTATCTTTCAGTTGTCGAAAGGTTATTTTCGTAAAAGAATGGACAAATTTGTAAAGTGACATAAAATAATCCTCCCCGGCCTCAAAATTTATATGAAATTTGGAAGGGGCCACATTTGCAAAGAATAACCGTTTGGTTGCATTTGGCAAACGGGGAAAGGAACTGGTCGTTCGTTTTTGAGTTTGTAATTGTTGATTAGAGTATGCGAATTATTTTGAGTTTCGAGTCCGTTTGTTGTCTCTTGTCAAAAGTCTGTTAGTTAGTTTTTAAACTTTTGCAATCAAGTTTGTTTTAATTTGAAAGTTGGAAATTCCAAAAAAATGTGTGTTTATTATTGTTTATCTTTTATTGGTCCGAACTACGCAAGGTTTGATTCATGCGGGGACATGATACGTAGGCAATCTCCATAAGATTCGACCACCACTAAAAAAAAATAATAATAATAAAAGGAATAAATAAATAAAGGAAAGTGTGGGAAATTTTCAGGGGGCACAATTGTCTAACTGCTTAGGTACATTGTATCTCTGATATATGATTGTATGTCCAATGCCCTAACACTAACGTGATGGCTTCCCTTTGATGTGTCCATATATAGAAAGTGGTTGGTTGTGGTAACTCCTCCCTGCAAAGCAAAATCAAAGGACAATGGCTCAGAACCGCAGAACCGAGTGGGTCGGTACTGATGACCGACAACAATTGATCGAACGGAACAGCGGGTTGGTAGAAGAAGTGAGAATGCTGAGACAACATGTGGCAGACATGTATCAGGCATGGATAACGGGAAAAGCACCACCCCCTCCACCGCCAAGTCTCTTGAGCTCGGTCATTTCCCAAGCACCCAACACCATAATGGAAGATCCCCCATACTCTCCATCCCAACCCACTTATGGCAGCTTTCCCAGCTACCCGAGTAGCTCCATCACTCCTCAATGCTTCTCCGCTCCCCAACACCGTTTCTTTCCCCACCATACTTCACTTTCTAGGCACCCGGCTCCACAAAATGCCTACCAACCTACACAAGCCTACCAAAAGCCACCTGGATCAGGTTTCCGGCCCTGTCAACATGCAAGAATGAAGAGGCTATTGAAACGAGGAAAGACTCTCACCCCTATCGGAGTATCTTATGCCAGTCTGTTTGGAAGGCTAAGGCATGCTGGCTTGATTGAGCCACTCCCCGCATGTACTCCAGATCCACTTGCAAGGAACTTTGATCCGGCAGCGCGATGCGCATACCACTCCAATGTCGTAGGGCACAACGTTGAGAGCTGTCGTACTTTGAAAAGGGAAGTGGAGAAAATGATCCAAGAAGGGCGGGTTGCGATTAATAACAGTGACATGGAGCACTCGAACCTCCTCGAGAATTTGCCGACGGAGGTTGATGAGGTTGAAGCTGGTAATGGTCTCGGCAGTATTGATGCAAAGCTCAGTGGCTAAAATGCCAATTTTGATAAAGTGGGGGGACGTTTTGTTCCTTGGTCAGCAAGAGAGAAGCTTGTGGTGGCTCATTTTGCTGTCATTTCTGTTGTTCGGATTATTAGGGTTATGAGTCGGATGTTGTCTTGTCCAGTTTGTTTTTAGGATTTTGTTCTGGATCGTTTTGTTTGTTTTGTTATTTAAACCATTTCACTGGTAGTCTAATACAAAGTCCGGTCTTTTATTATTTCTAGTCATCCTTTTGTTTAGTCCTTTTACCATTTTTGTTCGATGCCGATTCTAGGGACATGACATGCGCACCCAGTTTGGGCCTAATCTTAAAAGTTAATCATAAAACCCCGAAAAGGTGATCAAACCATTTAAAGGAAATAAGGACGGTTGAGATTATTCAGAGCTCGAATCATATGGAACTGGGGCAAGTAAAATATGAAGAAAAACCGTTAAAAAGCAAGATTCGCCAAATTGGCATGAGGGGCGTTCATGATAATGAGAGTATCGCCCAACGGTGCTTTAGAAAGGACCAATGAAAAAGCAAATGTTGAATATAATTGTCAAGTCCAGCACCCTCAAAAGAGAGTACAAATTTAAATTGTGTTGTTTGCACTTGGCATGTTTGGAAGACTGGAATGACGAAGGCATTTTGTTCTGCTACCCAAACACTTTATCCTTCTTTACCCCTTTTGAGCCTTATTTATTTTCTTTTATACCCCTCGTTCAGAATTAGCAGCAACGAATAAAATACGCAAGCATGGCGGGTAAGAGAAAAGAAAGAAAAGAAAACAACAAAATGGAAAAAGAAGAATAAAAGAAAAAGAGAGAAAGAAAAAAAGACAAAAAGAAAGGAGAAATGAGAAAAGAAAAGAGAAAAGAAAAGCAAAGTGATTCAAAAAAAAAAAAAAAAAAAAAAAAAGAAAGTCATATGGAGAAGAGGAATTGGGAACTACGTTTGACCTGATTCCTCAAAGAGGATACGTAGGCGCTTCACGGCTCGGTCATAGTTTTGAAAAATAAAAAAAAATCAATTAAAATATCCCCAAGCAAGAAACTGGGGCAAAAGTTGCGTTTGTTGTAAATAAATCTAATTTCGAAGGTTGTAATTAATAACCCAAAATTAATGAATTTTTTTAGCCTTTAATACCCTTTTTTTTCTAGCCCTATCCAAAAACCCACATTACGGTCCAAAGAAAGACCTTCTGATCAGTTTTCAAAAATGCCAAGTCAGACAAATGAAGAGTCTTACCGGCGAACATAACATTCTGTTCCACAACAGAAAGGACTCTAATCTCTAACAGAAAGAGTCATACCAGCAACACTCCAAATCCCCAGCTGGAGAGAGATATAAAACGAGAGAGTCTTATTGGTGAAAACCTTCACAGGCACCATAAGGCGATGAAAGCTGAGAGAAAACCCAAAAATGAGAGAGACTTGATAGTGAAAACCCTTCGGGCACTACAAGTCGAATAAGATTGAGAATCAGAGGGGGAATCGCCAATTGAAGATCTTGAAAGATGATTGACGGTAAAGGATAGGCCCCATATGCATGTCATGGCCATTAGAGTCGGTATTTGCATTTGATATATTTTTATTTATAGTTTCTTTTGTAAAAGAGTCATCGTTTCCTTTGTCTTTTATTTTGTTTCTGTTATCTTTCTCCTTTCATAAAAAATTTCCCCAATAGAGTCTGTCCGGTCAGAACAAGTATGAAATGACTTCAAAATATGCCATCAGCTTTCCAAGATGAGATCTGACTAGTATATCCAAATGGTATAGTCAGCGAGGAACAAGCGCGAGGCCAGTGTCAAAAAAGATATCCCCAGCAAAGGGAATTGACAAAAGGATTGACGAGCGTCAAGAGAGATATCCTTGCCAAAACCAAGGTTATAAACCTCAAAGGCCAAGGCCCATGAACAGAGCAAGGAGAGCAGCGAGCATGATTTGGCGAAATCCATACTAGACTGAAAGGTCGGGGAAAATGCCAGTTTCCAAGCTATGCCACAAAAGAAGAGGGATATCCCCCAGCAGGAAGGGATTATCCCCAGCACATAATATCATCCCAACCAGTTGTTGAATGCAGAGCAAGGAAGGAGAAAGGGAAAGCCATCCCAGTAGGAGTATCACAACCAACCACCATGTTTTAAACTAACAAATTTTGTTTGATTTGAAACAGGTAAAGGAAATGGCATTGATGCAGAAACGCATGCCACAAGGGATATTATCAAACTGGGGCAGAAAATTTTCCTTCCATTTAGAAAATTTTCTGGAAGTCAGGTACCCCCAGCTGATAACATTTTACCCCCCAACAGGTAAGTAAATCAAGGGAGGTAGTCTTTGAAGGAAGAAGCTATGCAAAAACAAAACAAAAAAGGAAAAAAAAAAGAATAATAAAAAAAGAATAAAAAGATAAAAAAGAAACAAAACAAAAACAAAAGAAAAAGAAAAGGAAAGTCATCCCCGTCTAAATAATCCCCAACAGTTTCGAGGGAAGACAACACAGGTAAGTAAATAATTCAAAAAAAAAAGAAAGCGAAGGTTTCATTAATAGGAGACGCACTTCCTAGTTTGAAATCATTAGAGTTCTACCCATAGGAGATGCATTTCCTCCTAAGTTTGAGTTTTACCCATAGGAGATGCATTTCCTCCTAAGTTCATTTTAGTTTCACCCATAGGAGATGCATTTCCTCCTAAGTTTGAGTCTTACCCATAGGAGATGCATTTCCTCCTAAGTTAGTTTTACCCATAGGAGACGCATTTCCTCCTAAGTTTATGTTTTACCCATAGGAGACGCATTTCCTCCTAATTTAAGTTTTACCCCCTAGGAGACGCATTTCCTCCTAAGTTTTAGTTTCAGTTTCACCCGTAGGAGATGCATTTCCTCCTAAGTGGTTGATAAAGATCCTAAGATGCCAAAAAAAAACAAAAATGACCTAGTCTGATGAACCTTCTCCTAGGATCAAAATCTTAGTCCGATGAATTTTTCTCCTAAGATAGAGACCTAGTCTGACGAACCTTCTCCTAGGATCAAAATCTTAGTCTGATGAATCTTTCTCCTAAGATAAAAAAAAACAAAAATGACCTAGTCTGATGAACCTTCTCCTAGGATCAAAATCTTAGTCCGATGAATTTTTCTCCTAAGATAGAGACCTAGTCTGACGAACCTTCTCCTAGGATCAAAATCTTAGTCTGATGAATCTTTCTCCTAAGATAACCAAAAAAAACAAAAAATGACCTAGTCTGATGAACCTTCTCCTAGGATCAAAATCTTAGTCTGATGAATTTTTCTCCTAAGATAGAGACCTAGTCTGACGAACCTTCTCCTAGGATCAAAATCTTAGTCTGATGAATCTTTCTCCTAAGATACCAAAAAGAAAAACCTAGTCTGATGAACCTTCTCCTAGGATCAAAATCTTAGTCTAACGAATTTTTCTCCTAAGATAGAGACCTAGTGTGACGAACCTTCTCCTAGGATCAAAATCTTAGTCTGATGAATCTTTCTCCTAAGATAACCAAAAAACAAAAATGACCTAGTCTGATGAACCTTCTCCTAGGATCAAAATCTTAGTCCGATGAATTTTTCTCCTAAGATAGAGACCTAGTCTGACGAACCTTCTCCTAGGATCAAAATCTTAGTCTGATGAATCTTTCTCCTAAGATACCAAAAACAAAAAATGACCTAGTCTGATGAACTTTCTCCTAGGATCAAAATCTTAGTCCGATGAATTTTTCTCCTAAGATAGAGACCTAGTCTGACGAACCTTCTCCTAGGATCAAAATCTTAGTCTGATGAATCTTTCTCCTAAGATAAAAAAAAACAAAAATGACCTAGTCTGATGAACCTTCTCATAGGATCAAAATCTTAGTCTGACGAATTTTTCTCCTAAGATAGAGACCTAGTCTGACGAACCTTCTCCTAGGATCAAAATCTTAGTCCGATGAATCTTTCTCCTAAGATGCTAAAAAAACATTTTGAAAAAAGAGTCATTTTCCTAAAGCCAGGCGCCCACCTGTATAACGAGAGGAATACATTTCAGTCTTTTTCATTACAAGTGTTGAAATTGGGAGCCCGCCCAAAGAACAGAGGCATACATTCCAGTCTTTAAATTTCTTGCCAGGCACCCACCTGTATAACGAGAGGAATACATTTCAGTCTTTTTCATTACAAGTGTTGAAGTTGGGAGCCCGCCCATAGAACAGAGGAATACATTTCAGTCCTTACATTTCAAGCATTGAAGTTAGGCGCCCACCTGTATAACAAGGGAATACATCCTAATCTAGTGTTTAGTTCACTCTCAGCACTGCATCAGTAGTATCAGTGGGCTACGATTTTGCTAACGACTCACAAACCTTCCCAGTGCAAACTGGGTTAGGAAATTTTGTTTGTTTTGTTTGTTTTGATTGTCAGGGGCCTGCCTGTAGAGCAGAAGATTGTTATATGTCAAAGATTGAAGAAGTTAGGGGTCCGCCTGTAGAACAGCGGGATCGTTCAAAGTCAAGCCGTAACCCATTGGAAGGCAGAAGGCTACAACAAAAATCCCCAGCACTCAATCCAAGATAGAAGCAACAAGAAGCTCGCCCCAAGAATGCGAGTCAACAGTCTGAGAGGGTCAACAAAAGCTAGTCACAAAAACAAAACAAAAAAAAAGAAGAAAAAAGAAGAAAAATGAATGAATCCAAAGCACGGAAGTGGAGAACAGATGTGATCTGCTCAAGAACTAGCGCCTACAACTAGCAAGTATCAAGGTTCAAATCCAAAGTCTGTATGAAGCACCATTCAAGACTCAAGACCAAGTTTCAGAAGACTTAAGAGATAGGAATCCTTGTAACTAGTAGCTGATAGGCTTAGTTAGTCTTTTTCAGTTTTCATTTTTGTTGTAATGACAGGACCGCGGACCGGAACCTCAACGGAACGGCACCTCGATCGGCTCTCCACCTCGGTACACTTCACTATCTCTCTCATTCCCGAACTACACGTGGCCTGATTCCTGTATAACCAAGGATATGTAGGCAGCTCAGATACCAGGGCTCGGTCACATTCCCTCCCTTTCCTTAAGTGTAGTCCGTCCAAGTAATGGTCGGGTCAAAAACACGTCTAGTCGTTCTTTGTCGGAAAACTCTTCGTGTTTCCAGTCAAAGAGGGGCAGCTGTAAGCACGTGATTTTTGACCCTCCCCGAGAATTTTCACATTTTTAGCGTGAATATGTGAAATTGGGTCTAGTATAGCTATTTTAACTATTTTTACTTTATTTCGTTGCAAAAAGAAAAATTTCAAAAAATATATATATAAATTTTAGTTTATGTATCTCTCATAAACTTGAAAAATACAAAAATTGTACTTTATTTTGGTACTTTATATAAATTCAAAAATTACAAAAAATATAATTCTATTAATGTTTTGTAGTCGTTTCAATTTTGGAAAAATACAAAAAAAATATTACTTTATATTTTTGTCTTTATTAAAAAACGAAAATTACAAAAAAATATAGTTTTATTAATATTCTATAGTCATTTTAACTTTGAAAAATACAAAAAATATTGCTTCATATTTTATCTTAATATTTAAAAAAAATAAATTACAAAAATAGTTTTATTAATATTTTGTAGCTATTTTAAAACCTTAAAAATATTTAAAAAAAGATATAGTTTTGTTAAATACTAGTCTTATTTTCGGTAGTTATTTTGCTTACATAGGACTAGTTAAGCAACGTGTTCCTATTTCTCGGGTCCGGGCAAAAGAATAATATTCGGGTTCAAACTACCCGGTTTTAGGCCTAATTTTCGGACCTAGCCCATAATAAACCGTGTCCAGGACACATGGGGAACCCCACCACGCGTGGGGGACATAAGTCTCGAACCCCACCACGCGTGGGGCTCATTTTTCTTGACAAACCCATGCTAAATACACGGACAAAAACAAAGAAAGGAGGACTTTTGAATTTTTGGAAAATAGGCATACTGTTCATCATCTTCTTCTTCTTCAAAAGAAGAAGAAGTAAACTCTACTGGAAACCAGCCCTTCCACCACCCAAAACCACCATAAACAACACCTCCATCCCGTCACATTCCCGACTTCCCCCAGCACCGGACCAACTTCCCTCAACAACCCCAAAACCACCGTCAACCTCCCCGCGTCCAAACCCAACACCAGTCCAACTCCATCACCCGGCTATCCAAACGAACGCCGGAAAACAAACGAGCTCCACCTCCGTCAACCGCCATACCATCACCTTCCCCCAGCACCACGACCAACAACATCTCGCCTGCGTCGTCCAAACTACCAGCCCGACGAGTAGCAGCAGCGTCGTCACCTTCACTGCCTCCTCGCTACTGTCCTCACCTTCCCGGCGTTACCCACCAAACCAGTCGTGACACTCATCTTACGTCCGAACGACATCGCCATCTTCCTCCGTGAACCCACCATGGCTGCCTCCACCAGCTCCTTCCATTGAAACCAGCTCCACACGCATCTCGTTCACCACCCAAATCGTCTCGACCTTAACCCAAAACCACCAGTCCGCCATAACCACCACCCAAACGACCACCCTACTGTCCGAACGACCCCTTTGCTTCATATCCACGTACCAACTGCTGCGTCAAAAAATATACAGCAGCCACCAACATTCTTGGGCGTTGACAGTTTTGGGGTCCAAGCTTTCCATCGAGGTCGTCTTTGGTTTGTCGAGGTGTTTGTCCGAGGTTTCGTCGCTGTTCCGCGTCCAGTGAGGTCTGGTTTGAATTCCGTCGGGGTCGTGTTTGTCGTCCTGAGTTGGCCGAGGTTCAAAGGTTAGTAAACCTCAAGCATTAAATAAGGAGATGTTATGTCAAAAGTTCAAAAAATGCAATATAGAAATTGGTATGATAATCTTCTGCTTATGTTTTCACCATATGCGTTTTGTTCATTTGTGGTGTTATGTATTTTTGTTTATTTGATATCATTTAATTTAGTAGGGTTAGTTGTTCTATGACACAGTTTAACGTTAATTTGTTCGTCTTTTCCCTTGCTTAGTTCATTCGGACAAAACTAGCCATTACTTGTTGTTATTACTTCCAAAACACTCATTTGCTAGATTCCTTTTATTAAATTTGTAACGAGTTATGAGATTTCAGTTGTAAATAGGCTATAAGGTTTAGTATGGTTAAAGGCGTAAAAATGGCATCCTTTTTTTTAAAAAATAAAAAAATATATATATAATAAAAAATAAAGAATAAATAAATAAAAATAAAAATAAAAACGAGACTAGCTCCGCTAAATAAAAATGTACAGATTGCGGAGCCCTTCACAAAATATATGTATTAAATACTTAGATTCCGGGACGGGCCGTTTAGTAAATTTCACGGCCCTACCCAAAAATAATAATGCGCTAGTTGCTTTAGGCGCGCCTTTAATAATGTTATCTCCCTAAACTCGGGTGCACATTTATGTTACCCAAATCCAAATCTCAACGGAGTCGAAATATGTCTCTAGTCACGGGCACATTGATTGTGACGTGGCTCGAGACGCATTTCCACGTCGTTGCAAATCCCTTCAAAAAAATAAGAATGAGATGAACCTCGACAAACAAAAAATGCAAATTGCGGGGCCCTCAGTAAATACTTGTTTTAAATTTACTTAGAATACAGGAGGGCCGCTCAGCGAATTTCGTGGCCTTCCCAAAATAATAACACGATAGTCTCTTTAGGCGCGTGTTTAATAATCTACTTTCTTAAAACTTGGGTGTGCATTTCATGCGACCCAAATCCAAATCCTAAAACATCAAATAAAATATGTTTCGGATTGTGGGTGCATTTCATGTGACACAGTCCAAAGATATGTTTTAAGCGATGTTCACATTCCTAAAAATAATGATAATAAAGCGGTAAAAGTTAAAATTTGCACATAAGTTCATACTTGTATAAAATCAGATAATCAAGCCGAATATAACAATTGAGCGACCGTGCTAGAACCACGGAACTCGGGAATGCCTAACACCTTCTCCCGGGTTAACAGAATTCCTTATCCAGGTTTCTGGTACGCAGACTGTAATATAGAGTCATTCTTTTCCTCGATTCGGGATTAAAATTGGTGACTTAGGACACCCTAAATCTCCCAAGTGGCGACTCTGAAATAATTAAACCAATCCCGTTTCGATTGTCCTTTAATTGGAAAAAACTCCCCTGCGCCCTCGCGGGTGCGGAAAAATGAGGTGTGACAGTGTTGTAAGAGAGTTGGTATATGTAGGGGATTGAGATTTTGGGGTGGGGTTGCATATTGATTTGGTGCGGGAGGATTTTGTGGATATTGATTTAGTGTGTTTTGGGGAGGTGTTGGGTTCTTTGCATTCTGTTGATTGATGTCGGGGGCATTCAGGGTGAGTGACAAGTTTGCTAAGTTGCGAACCTGCTCAAGTTCTCATTGTAGTTCCAGTATCTTTTGTTCCAATCTCAAGACTAGATCATTTGCTGCCGGAGTACTTTGTCCATCTGAATTTTCTGCGTTCTCAACATTCTCCTTTCGGATACCACTTAAGTCGTCCATTTTTTTTCCTTTGCCTTTTGTATTGCTTGGAGGAGGAGGTGGTGGAGGGCCCCTAGATCTGGTATGAGACGCTGATGATGCCAGTATGAGTGAACCAACCTAAGGGGATGGGAATAATGAAAATAAGGAAAAATAAAAAGGTAACAAGTCAGTGAGGATTCTGAAATGTTTGCAGTATTTAAACACATATTGCGAAAATGTAAATTCGTGTCCTAATTTGGGAGCCTCGTTGTGCCTGAGGTAGGCCTAGCGACAAATAGATTTGGAGAACTTTGGATGCCAATAAATGCTTCATTTCATAATGTAAAAATAGACGAATCCCAAGACGATACTAAGATAATAGAAAAGTAAGTCACTACAGGCACTTGGCCTTATGACATTTAGGAAAGAAAATAAATCTAGCCTACTTGGTCCCAGAAGGACCTTCCCCAGATTCGATCTTCCTAACTCCGTCATATAGGTCCACCAGCTCGCGCAGACCCAGCAGCAAGTAGGCTCTATCTAGATGTCCTCCTTCAGTTCCTTCAGTGTTTTGGCAATCCTTGATCCTCTTTATGACTTTACCTTCCAGATCCACTATTCCTTGCTCCAGATACTCCAACTTCCTATTGGAAGTGACTGACATTTCTTTCTATTCTTCGATCAATCTTACATTCCTCTCATGTATTTCCCGGTGCTCATTCTTAGAGTCGTGGACCATCTTGCGCAACTTGTTGTATTTGACTTGAGCTTCAGCTTCTATGTCTATGATTCTATTCCCTCGACCGGCTCCTGGCATTACCATTCCTTTTAGATTGTCCTCTAACCATGCTGGGTAGAGCGGTTCACACCTCGCATGATACCTGTCTGGATTAGTGGTGTTCTTTTCCACAATGATTTTGTAGTGCCACATGTGTTGAGCTTGGCACTTGTAAGGGATGTCGTCATCTTGAAAGTCTGCTCTGAAATGACTCATCTTTGCAACCCTTGGTACAACCTGTTTCCTTCCTGCTTGCCTCATAACTCGGATAGGGACATAAAGGTATATCCCTCTCAACCCAATTAGCACCAGGTGTGGAGCGTCCCTGGATCTAATGATGGATTCGTTTGTTAGGAACCATTCAAACATCCATTGCACCTGTTCCTAGGTCAGATTGTTGAAGAACTCTACCCATTCTTTGGCATTTTTCGGCTGAGCAAACCTGTCTAGAATGTAAGTCATCCACTTGGGGTGATGGAAGGCAATATGGTCGTTCCAAGCTCTTCGCGGAAATTCTTGGCGATAGTGACCTTTTTGAAGATGTTCTAATAACCAGAACTGCAGCAACAAGTTACAACCCTCAAAATGCTTGACCCCTCTTTGACAGCGCTCCAGAGCCCTGTAGATGTCGGCTATGATCATAGGGACTATAGTGTATGTCTGTCCATTGATCCCTTCCATCAAAGTCTTAGCGACCATGGCCAACCTAGTGTGGATTCTTTCCTTTTTCATTAGGAATACTATTAGGCCTAAGAAGCATACAACGAACATGAACACTCTGCGGTGGATGTGGCCTAGAGAAGTGAGAGAGAGCTCATCATGGTAGGTACGGTAGGACTTGCTATGGCCATACCTATCATACATATATTTGAAGGGTATGTAAGATTCCTTCAGTATTACTAGGTCAGCATTTTTCTTCAGCCCCATCATCTTTAAAAACCCTTTACCGATACGGTTCTCCGGCACCAATAACCCAGTACTATCCCAAGTCAATCCCACAAGCCCTCTAATTTCTTCTAGAAGTGGTATCATTTCAATGTTGCCCAAATGGAACACAGACCTTTCACTATCACAAAACAAAGTGGCAGCCTCGATCAATTTGTTGTTTGGCTCAATGTCTAGCAGGGAAGGCAAGTTACCCAGGTACTTTCTTACATGTTTCTTATCACTTGAGGAAAGGTCCTCCCACTAATCTAGCAGCAATGGTGGAATGTTGCTAACCATACCAAATCTGGGGACCTCGTGCCTCATTTTCTGCAAAACAAAAGAGTTAGGCCATTCTCCCCCACCAGACTCGACTAATCATACATTCATGATTAGCATAGTGGCATTTAGTTCTCCAAATTATTGCACAGAACGTGGTTGTGTCCGTTGGGATTATGGAAACCCCGGTGGACTTTAGGATAAGGCTTATCTTAAAGGATTATTATGTGGACAACATATTAATCCGACTAGGTTTGACCATGATGCATGCACAGTTATAATCAGAGTAAGGTTACTATGGGGGTCTAGACTGGTACCCTCAAGTGGATAACTTGAGGGAAAAAGGCACGGAACCGTCGACTACACCGCTGATCGACTAGGTTTACAGCAAATAAGCCTTTCCAAATTTAAGGGTAAAAAAATAGGAAGAGCGCAACCACTCATCAAGCGTTGATATAGGATTTAATACGCACGAGTGGAATATGATGTGGAGTATGATTTATGCAGTAATAAATAGCATATAGTCAAATATTTGCACGTAAAATAATAAATGCAGTATTTAAATAATTGAAAGACAGTTACAAAAAAAGAAAACAAGGAGACAAGTCAGTTTCAGGAATAAAAAAATCATAAATTCTTGAAAATAGACAGTTAAATTCAAATAAGGGGAAAGGGGTACGTGGTATGGAGTATGCTTGGACTAATTCACAAAACATAAATTCGTTATGCTTGGACTACCTCCGCGGAGAGAGTAGTCCGAGTTCCGACATTCATGGGGGTAATAACTTGTTTCCTTTTTAGGAATTGGGTATTGAAGAGTCGCCACCTAACGAATTATGGTACGTTAGGGCACCTAGAGCGATTAACTCTTAGACTAGTTTGCATTACCAGAGATTTAGGGTAAGGGCTCGAAATAACCTTAAGGGGAAGGTGTTAGGCACCCCTCTTGGTCCACAATGGTGGGTCCCGACCAAACTTATACTATGTGAATTAGTCATTTTAGCAAATAAACAATTTTAACACATACTTGCAAATAAAGGCATGTTTTGGACATTGTATGAGACAAAAAGGAAAAGATTTGAACAAGTTGCATATATAGAGAAAAGTAAAGTTTAAACATCAGGAATTGGGAAAGAGGGGTCCTAGGTTAGTTAGCCTACAGGATCACCCCACACAATACCCGGTAAACACTCCTCAATGAGGGGCTACACGTGACATTAGTGCGTAGTCATCATATCCTTACTACCCAATTCCCTCTCCTTGATCATAGCCTAAAACGTTCTAATAGCCTTGATAAATATCCTATGCGTGCACTACCCATCCCTTCCTTGTGGCCCTGAAGGTATTTAGGACCTCGAATTTAGGTAGTTCTAGAACTTCCTAAGTTTTTAAAGGATAAAAGTCTATGCGTCAATCAAAAACAATTAGGACTGCATTTAAAGAGAACAAATTACAGGCTCACATTCTCCTCCACAAATTTAACAAGTAAGTGCACGTCTTCAAACAATAGTCAAGTATTTAAGAAAATCCTAGAACATGATATCTAAGTGAGCAGAACGTATATATCATTGAATTAGGACTGAAGTGTCAAAGACCTACTGATTTTAGACCTGTGAATAAAGCGCAGTTTTATAGTTGTAGGGCTTTAATCGCCCTATAGGCTTGCCTAGGCGTAATAATGATATCCTATGAGCATGATATCTATATTGATTATGAATGCAGTAAACAATGAACAGTTTTTAAATGGATAACTTGAGATCCTATAGACATGCTTTCTAGCGGTATTACTTAAGGTCGTATTTGAAAACTTATTAAGAAACGGACAGATTAATTAAACCAACTCATAATGAACAAACATGAATTAAACTGATTTATTTAACTAAACTGGTTTTGAGTTCTATAGGCATGATTTCTATTAAAGCTGATTTCTGAACTTATAGGCATGATTTCTAAAGAGACGAATGTGAACACATGCTGTAACGAAAGCTGAACTTCAATTATTCTATAGGCATGATATCTAATTATAAAGCTGATTTTAACCCTATAAGCATGATCTCTATTATTAAAGCCATTTAGATCCTATAGGCATGGTTTCTAATATTATGGAAGTAAAGCAAACAGAGTAAACACATTTGAATTAACACGACCCTATAGGCATGGTATCTACCCGAGTTACCCAACATATATATGACTACCCACCCTTTTTCACTAATTACCCCAATGTTGTTTACAATAATTATTACAGACCAATGAATAAAAAATACATAAATAAACAGGAGTTAATCTATAGGGAGCCTGCAGTAGGCTCAAATGACTTCCCAAGCCTCCAATAGCCTCAAATGCCAAAGTTCTATAGACAATTTCGTGTTTAGGTGTGTCAGAGTTCCCTAAGGATCTCACGGATCCCGGGCAGTGCTCACACCTAGACCTTTTCTCAAATAATAACTGACTTAGGTGCAGTGTGGAAAGGCCAGCTCTGACATGACATAGTTCAGAGAGATCTCAAGGATTTCAAGGCAGTACACATGTCAGAGAGGCAGAACCTAGTATTCTAAGAGTAATGTGAGAGTGCATAACAGTAGAAATAGTTTAATAGAAAGGTATTAAGACTGAAAAGAACTTTTGAAATTCTTTTGTACTGAAACAGTTTGAGGAGAGTACCAAAACAGCAGACAATCAATTGGTCATAAGAGACATCCAGATTCTGAAAAGAACACTTAACAAACAGATTTCTCATGAGGATAAAAGGATTGGGGCACATAAGAGTCACATTGGGGTACATGGATAGGGTATAGAGGAAACATATAGTCAACAAACTGCATATAACACTTAGGATCTTCGAGACTCAGTAGTTAAGACATAGATAATAGTTAGTATGTCTTGAACAAGATTGAACATATAGTTTGGACATGCTAAGTGAAGAAGTAAGCAGGAAAGAGTGCAGAATATAAAGCATGCATTGATCAGGACAGAATTTAGATATGATGAGAAAAGAAGTAAACAGGAATACAAGTTGAATTCATAACTGATGAACTAGTGCAGGAATGAAACACATATGGTTTAGCTTTCAAAACTTAACTAGAGACATACCAGTTGAATAAAAGGGTGCAAAATATAAAGCAAATAAAGTTCCAATAACTAGCCTTGGCTTTCAGCCGGCTAGTGAGTATCACAAGTAGCAAAAGAGAAAGAGAACTTTAGAGTGTAAAGAGTAGTATTTTATTGAACTATGTCGTTGTTTAGAACTAAAAATAAGAGGGGTTTATATGGTAATCAAAGCTTAATAAATAAGGTGAGAAATCAATTAAGTAGAAAATCAGGGAAGTCACATATAAATCAGCAAGTCCTTCCCTTAATCAAAGGACAATCAAATCAACGGTAAAGCATGCTAGGTATTTAGGGAAAAGAATCAAGTAAAGTTTGGGTATAGAGTAGGTAATTAGGGGTAAATGAACAGAAGTTTCAGTTAAGGAAAAAATTAGTAAGAATCAGCAAAATACAAACAAGGCAAGGGAAAATTAATTAAGGCAAGTAATTCAATCAAATCGAGTAGAGAGGTAAGAATCGGAAGTTTAAGGGAAAGTGTTCAAATCAAGCCAGAAAACAAGGAATTCAGAATAAACAAAGGTTCAATCAAAGAGAAAGTTATGAAAGAGTCAGCAAGTTTAGCATATAAAATAAGGGAAGACATGAATAGTCAGGAATCGACACTGTGAGCATGTGATTTTTGTTTTGCGCGACAGTCGCTCCAAAAGAATAAAATTGGTCATGCTGTACAATTTTTTGGATTTCTGTGCGGCACCATGTTGATTTATTTGTGACTTTGGCCCATTTTTATTTATTTACTTTATTAAAACAAAATTCAAAAAATGTGACGTGTCATGCATAATCTGAACCATAACATGGATTAAATAGAAAAGCATAAAACAGGAACCTTTGTCCGTGATTTTGTTTTGTTTAATTTTACTTGTTTTGAAATATTTTAGTGTGTGTGCAAATAATTGTATTGAGTGTGTATTTAATTTTAATTTGATTTTTTAGTTTTGTTTTAAAATAAATAAGAAAAAGGAAATAAATAAAAAAGAAATAATAATAAAAATAATATAAGGATCTCTTCCCTTCCGGACTTGGGCCAATTTTAACAAAATTGGCCCAAACAAACAGCCCAAGACCCAGGTCTGCCCGGTCCAGGCCACCTGATGCCCAGGACGTCCAAACGACGACGTTTTGGTCCAGTGTGATCTGGGCCGTTGATCTCAGATTGATCAACGGCCAAGATCAATTCCCCATAACCCACCAATAAACCCGACCCGTCTCACCCGGACCGACCCCAACCCTTTACCCTTGAAACGACACCGTTCCACTTAAGCTATCAGATCCAGACCGTAGATCTAGATTGATCTAACGGTCGAGATCAATCCACCCATTAACTATATAAGGCCATAATCCTACCCTGCCCCCCCCCCTATCTGAACCCCAGCCTTCGTCTCCAAACAAACAGCCCTAAAACCCTAGCCGCCCCTGCGTACTTTCGCCATGAAAGCCGGCGGCATGGATGCCGGTGACCTTCCCCTGAACACCATAGAACCCCCATGCCATCCTGAACCCAAATCTACCAACCCCATGCCTCGAATCTTGTCCCACCTTCTCGAATCTTCATTTGAAGATTCGAGTCGGAACCTAATCTACACCGATCTGCTTCAAATTCATACCAGACACTCCCCAGACCCCCTCGTGACCAAACCATACTTGGTTTGGTCCGAATCTGATCAGGGAAGCCTGAATCCCAGATCTAAGTTTGAAAGTTTTGTTCCTCCGTCACTGGTTCAACCGAGGAGATTAAGGTCTAATGGACTTTAATCAAAGTGTTTCTCATCTGAGAAACACTTCGTTTAAAGTCCATTCAGTCTTAAGAAAAGTTTGTCCAAATCCGAGTTCAAACTGTTAACTTTTCAAGTTTTAAGGTGAGTCTTCTTCTTCTTTTCTTATTTTTTTTAGTCCGTTGATTTGTTTTAAAAGTCTGTTCATATTTGTTTTAATTTTACCAACTTTGTTTGTCCACTTTGCCTGAACTTCTGTTTGTTTAATGAGTCTTTCCATTTGTTCTGATAATGTGTATATAGATGTTGTGCAAGTAGCTGATTTTCAAGTCTGGACTGACTAGTTGACTCCTCGAGTGTATTTCTGCTTAGTCAGTATAATTCGAACCATGTATCGATACTGTTTAAATGTCTGATTTTTGGCTACGATTGTGTATGTTAATGCTAATATAGTCGAGTCGACATGTGTCGTCAATTAGTTTCAACTGTCTGAACAAAGTTAAATCGATTTGCTTCTATTGAACATTTGCCTGAATCAATTAAGAGCCAGTTTAGTTCACTTATAGCTGTTGGATTGTTTGTGTTTAGATTCTGAATTGGAAGGCATGTGCACTCGTGCACAGCATGTGCATTGGTGCATCTCATGTGCTTTGTGCACAGCCTGTGGCCTGCATAAAGGTCCTTTGTTTAATTTTAAAAATGGTTTGACAGCATATGCTGTCAACATATCCTACTGCCCATACTTGCTTTTAGTTAAATAAAATGGAAAAGTTAAATCTGTCAGGGAATGATGGGGGTTTTTATACCTAATTAACTAAAGTGGAACTGAAAAAGGTTAAAGGCACATGGGAGGGTACTGGGACACTCTAAAAAAAACAAGCTGTTAAAAGGAGTAATGTGAAGGCTTATAAAGGGGGCACATTGAGAGAGATAGGGAGAGAGATATACAGAATCAGACCTGAAAAAGAAAATATACACACACAGTGAGGAGTGTTGAAAGAGAGAGCTGGAAAGACATACAAAGAGATACTAAGAGGGAACACCTGAGAGTTCAATTTTTTGGAAACAAAAAACTGGAAAAGACTTTTTCGTCTGATAATTCAGACAGACAAAACCAGAAGTTGCTTCCTTTCCTTTGTTTCTGACTTCACTAAATCTGGACCTGTTCTGTGCAAACACTGATTTCTCACAACTGAGTCTGCTTTGTTTTGTTGTTTGTTCTACTCGAAAGTTTGGTCCAGTTGGGGGTTGATCTCACTCCATTTGTTTTGTGAGTTGTGGTTGTTATTCTTCTGTTTCTTGGTGCTGTTGCTATACTGCCCTGCTGCTACTAGTGCTGTTACTGCTGCTGCATTTGTTCATCGTTACTCTACTGATTGCCCTCTTCTTCAATTGCAAATATTCCCAGGTACACAACCTTTGAACCATTTATTGTTGAAAGTTTGAAGTTGAAGCAGAAATAAAGAAATGAACACCAGTTTATGTTATAGCATTGGTGTAAAAAGATAGTTCGAATGTTAGTTGGGCCTGTATTTTACTACAAACTGCAAATATTCTGTATAAACTAGCATACATTCTGTTTAAAATGAACTGTTAGATAACATGGCTCAACAGTGATGACAGTATGACAGCATGTTTGATGTAGTATACATTCAGTTCAGTATAACATCTTGCTTGATTTAGTTATGATTGTATAACATAGAGTCATGGTAAGTACTTGTATGTATTTTGCCTAGACCACTGGATTGACAAATCTATGGTACTAGGTCCGGGATAAATGTATCCCAAACAAACCCTCACGCAGTCACATTAAGAGTTTGGCTATGAAGGCCAACTTTCCTGTCAGATTATGTGCTCCAATATAAGTTCTATATCGGGTTTTGGTATAGATTCTTTGTTTCGAAATAATGTGATGATTGTTGAGAGAAACTAACAGTCGTTTTGAGTTCATTTAGTAGTAATTTTCCTAATAAACAGCCAATTTCGTTTATCAATTTCAAATAGGTTAGAGTGTTAAAATGGAACTTGGAGGTCTTTAAACATAACTCAATATATGTTGTTAGTTTGTTGCAATCTCATTTAGCAAATTAATAAGTGTATTCACTCGATGAAGACAAAGCACGAGGTAACCCTCACCTCATGAACAATCAATCAGGTAATCAAACAAGTTTAGGTTCGGCAAACATAATAAGGATTCAGTCTGTATTTGTTCAGACAAGCAAAGTTCGGCATCGTCCTTCTCTTTAAAGATAAACGTAGTAGAAATGTAGCCATTGTAGGGTACCCTTCTAAAATAATGAGACGAGCCTCGCCGAATAAAAATGCCAATTGCGGGGCCCTCAATAATTGATCATGATAAATACTTAGAATTTGGGACGGACTGTTTAGTGAATTCCACTGCCTTCCCCAAAGATAATAACGCGTTTAGATTCTTTAGGCGCGACTTTAGTAAATTATATATTCTTAAAAAAATCGGGTGTACATTGATGTGACCCAAATCCAAGTCTCAACGGAGTCAAAATGTGTTAACAACTACGGGTGCATTGATTGTGACGTGGTTCGAGATGCATTTTCACGACGTTGCAATTCTATAAAAATAAGTGATAATGATAAAAGCGGTTTAAACTTAATAAAAGCACGTAAGTCATAACATGTATTTAAATCAGATATTTAGCCATTATAACAATTTAAGCGACCGTGCTAGAACCACGGGATTCGAGGGTGCCTAACACCTTCCCTCGGGTCAACAGAATTCCTTACTTAGAATTTCTGGTTCGCAGACTTCATTTGGAAAAGTCGAAAATTTCCTCGATTTGGGATTCAAGATAAACCGGTGACTTGGGACACCAAAAGCCAAACCTTTTCCAAGTGGCGACTCTGAATTAAATAAATAATCTCATTTCGAATATTGTCACTTAAATTGGAAAAACTCCACCCGCGCATTTAACCCTTCGGGGCGGGCGCGCAAAAAGGAGGTGTGACAGACACATAACTTTAACTAAACAAAAGTTAAATGACATTGATTCAGGTCTTGACATGAATGGTCAGGATGAACACAAGCATCAATGAAAGGGTTGAACTAAGAAATTAAGTAGAAGCATATTAGGACAAGAAAATCACGAGAAATCACAAGAACCCTAAGCTAGAAAACAATCAGATGTACCAGAACTCAGAAATCAAACGAAGAACCAAAAAATTAGGGCTTTCAGTACAAGCAAACAAAGTTGTAGCAAACTTATAAAATCAGTCAAAACATATGAGAAGCAGAAGATTAAACACAAAAAAGTCATCAAACATTTTGTAAAAGAAATTCTGGAAACCCTAGTTTAGAAAAAAGATGAAAATCACTTGAAAATCATACGATTCTTGTAAAAAACCTCAAGTTTGTTGTAAAACTCACATGAAACAAGCCTAAATCATCTCAGATCTGTACAGATCTAAGAGGTTTAGAAAGAGAAATTAGCGTTTCGAAGTGAACGGCAGAGAGGTGAAGAAACATACTAAGAAACCCACAGATCGTAGTCAATATAGGACGATCTTACTCGGAATCACACTGGAATGGCCTAAAATAGGCGAGAAAGTGACCATAGATGCAAGCTGACTAGCCCTGGTCCCTTGAGGACCCTGGAGATAGCAAGACTAACGTGAAGGAGGCCATTGGAGGCCTAGGGAGTGGTGAGAGATCATCGGAGATAGCCATAGATGATTGTTAGTGAGGTTTGATTAGGGTTAGTTTTGAGAGCGTTTGAGAGCAGAGACGAGTTTCAGGGCGGCGGGTAGCGTAAAATTATAGGGTTTGTGGGGGGGTCTTTTGGGTTTATTTTAGGAAGGATAATTTGTGGCCGTTGATCTTTATGATCAAAGACCGAAATTAAAGGGTATTGGGGCCGGATCGGGTCTTCAGGGTTTGGGCTGGGTAATTTAAATGGGGATTGGGCTAGTAATTGGGTTAAATTGGGGGTTGAAATTGAAATAAAATAGGCTAGATTTTAAATAGCCACTTTTAATAGTTATATAATTTATAAAAATAATAAATAATTTAGAAAAAAATATTTTCATGTACTAAAATAATTTAAAAAAGTTGTTTAATATTTTAAAAATATAAAAGATCATTTTATGCATCAATAGTGTAATTATGCATTAGTAGGGCTATTATTGCAAAGATATGCAATTTAGTCTAAAAATGTAATGCAATTATAAAAAATGCACTAAAAATTAAACATTATTTTGGCATAAATAAAGAATTTAGATGACTAAATCACCACAAAAATAATTAATGGAAATTTTATAAATGAAAAGAGAAGAAATAAATCATTTTGGAGCTTTTAAATTTATAGAAAAAATTATAAAAATGCTTATGCATTCTTATAACTGCATATGTGTTATTTTGAAAGTATATATATGTATTTAAAAAAATATGAGGAAAAATTAGGTATCAACATTAACCCGCATTCCCACCCTTCATGAAGGGACGACAGCTTATTGCGCGGTCCTTTGAAAGAATGGGCACATCCTACCCTACTTTGACATTTCCCCTTGCATTGGATGGTCCATGAACGAGGTATGACATGTTTCCCTTGTTGTTGGTACAAATCGAACGAGATCACCAGGACTCGATTTCAACACTTTAGCAAGTGAGGTGGCCCCAACCCGCGTGAAGCCTAGACGCTGTTAAAAATAGAGCTGAACACGGCCGCCAAATCTAAAACCACCATTTGAACACCAGGCAGAGCGAGTAACGCTACAACACTGCTCTTTTCTCTGACCCGTTGGATCGAGGTACGGAAAATTTCATTTTACTTTATCCTCTGTTGTTGGTTTAAACAGGAACGCGAGCACTCGCACTGACAAGCGAGCAAAGGATCATTCCAACTAGAAACAATGGAAGGAAACAACTTCTGAAAAATGACACCCCTCAAGTCGTACTATTTTTCCCTCACCCGGGTTTTGTCCCAGTTGGGTTTTCTCGGGGAGGTTTTTAACGAGGCGACTAAGGGGACATCTCAAAATTCAAGTATGATTCATCACCCGACCTGATGACTACTTCCCCAGATCGGGCGATAAAGGGACTTGATATATGGAAACTTCTCCAATATATGTATTAAACGAACATGTATAGAATTCTACAGTGAGTGAAACAACAACATTTTGTGCTCCCCATCAAGGTATTCTCCAATGCAAGCAAAATTAAGCAAACTGGGACTCACCCAGGAAACGAGTCGTATTCTCCAATGCAAGTAAAATTAAGCAAACTGGGACTCACCCAGGAAATGCATCGTATTCTCCAATGCAAGCAAAATTAAGCAAACTGGGACTCACCCAGGAAACTCAGAAGCTAAGCAAAACTGGGACCCCCCCCCCCAGGGAACAGCCAATATTCTCCAGTAAAAACAAAACCGAGTACGCCAGGATTCACCCTGACGTATGAACAAACAGTACAGTGACCTGTGATTCTCCAAAATCTGACAATGAAACAACGGGTTAACATTTCGAACTTAGTTTGAAATGACACCCCTATGGCCAAAGGCCATCGCCAAAAGAAGAATTCGACCTTGCTCGAATTACAACGGGTTTACATTTTGACCTTAGTTCGAAATGACACCCCAACATCCAAAGGCCATCGCCAAAAGGAAAATTCCACCTCGCTCGAATCATAATGGGTTAACATTTCGACCTTAGTTCGAAATGACACCCCTACGGCCAAAGGTCATTGCTAAAAGAAGGATTCGACCTCGCTCGAATCACAGAGGGTTATCTTGACCTTAATTCGAAATGACATCCCTACGGCCAAAGGCCATCGCCAAAAGAAGGATTCGACCTTGCTCGAATCACAGCGGGTTAACATTTCGACCCTAGTTCGAAATGACATCCCCACGGCCAAAGGTCGTAGCCAAAAGAAGGATTCCACCTCACTTGAATCACAACGGATTAACATTTCAACCCTAGTTCAAAATGATGCCCTCGTGGCCAATGACCATCGCCAAACCGAATGGGTTACTATTTCGATCTTACTTGAAGTAACACCTTTATGGCTACCGGCTATCGTCAAACAAAAAAAGGAAGTTCTTTCGAACTCATTCAAGTAGGTCAGAAATTGACTTCGCTCCAAGTTCGACCCCGCTCGAACACATATGAAAAAGTTGACTTTGCCTAAATCGGTAAGTCAACTAAATCCCACTGGAATGTTCAAATCGAAACTGATTTCGCCCGAAACGGCGAATCTGAATTCGACCTCGGTCGAATAAAAAATGTTTCATCCTAAAGCGACAAATCAAAAGTCAATCTTGCCCGAATGAGTAGGTCTGAAGCAACTACATTTAGACTCACACGACGAGACCCTACTCGATCCGGTCAAGTTCGGATTCCCATAATTGAAAACAGAGACTCACCATAAAAAATATCCGAAGGTCTACACCAAAATAAAAAGATGTAATGACCAAGGTAAAGGGAAAGAAAATCAAAGGATATACAAAGGCGAAACAACTATTTTATTTATATATGCTTGCTCAATGGTCGCACCTTACACTAAAGCAGCAGCAGCCTTTTACTCGGTGTCATCACCGTCGTTCTCCCCATCATGGTCTTCAGGAAATTCCTCCTCAACATCAACATCTTCACCGGCCTCTGGTGTTGCAGGGTCGTAGCCGCAGTTGGCATGAGCCTCTCGTGCCTTTGCCCAGGCTCCTTCATAAGCACCCTCAGAAACATTGCCCGCCTTCCACAAACTCTTATATATGTCTCGTTGGGCCTTGGCATGAACCCAAAGCTTATGCAAGTGGCGAGGAACAGCGGCAGGGGCAAATTCAACTTGGGCCAACAATTGTGCATTCTCAGCCTCGAGGACAGTGACCCGATCTCCCAAGTTCGAAGCTTCCTAGTCAATTTTGCCAATGCGCTCTTTGAGCCTCACCTCCCTTAGCGTAGCCATTGCCCTCTCAGATTCCTACTCGGATTGGAGGAAACAGATAATGTCCTCCAACGGCACCGCCCTTGCCGAAGCCGACGCCCGAGCACCTTCGGCATTCTCCAATTCTGACACTTTCCTCTCCAGCTCGGCCAACTTCCCTATCCACTCAGTACTCAGAGCTTCCACTCTGGCGACATTTTGATCAAGTTCAGATTGCAACGACAACACCTTCGCCTGAAGATGTTCACACTCTGCAGCGACCCCCTTTCCCAACTCAAGTTCCTCGTCCTTTGCACGAAGTAGCTCCTCGAGCTCACTACTCCTGCGAATAGACTGCATCATCTCCTTATCCCTCTTATCCAGCTCCTCTTTGAGAGATTGATTGCATGTGCTTGCCCTAAACCGCTCATTCATCTCACGGCATTTGTTGCGGTAGCGCCGATACTTTTCCAGCATCATCAGAAAAATCATGGCCCGAGTTTTGACCCTGCAAGCACTCTTGATCTCCAGCATGTAAGACTAAAATCAAAGAAAAAGGTTGGTGAAGGCCAAGACCGCTAAAAATAAAATGGCGACAAAAAAACAAAGAGGAAAAACATACCCTCAGGCCCATGGCAGCCACTTTATACGATAATTCGACATCGCTAATGTCCCAAAGAGCCTTACACTATGTGGCAGAGCATAGAAGGTCGAACTGCGGCACCAAAGCCTATATGTCCAGCAGAAGATTGAGATCCGATGGAATCTCAAGTATATGGGAAGGACCTCCCGCTCTTACCATAGTACGGTTAAAGCCTTCCTCGAACGTCCTAACATAATCAGGATCAAGGTCGGAGTCAGACTCGTAGTCATCAACCACGACACCCTTTCCCCTCTCTGCAGCGGAAGAAGAAGCGTGATTCGGTCAGGATGACGAAGGACCACCCAAAATGGCAACAGCGGACTTGGGACCCTGTCTGTCCATCGCAATAGCCTATTGATCGTTCATAATGGCCGAATCCTCTGCCACCGAGTTGGCCTCTGCCACCTGATTTGTCTTTGTGGCCGAGTTAGCATAACTACGAATTTGCCCGTTGAGCGGACTGCAAAGGGAGGGTCGCCCATAGAAAATGCTTCGGCTAAAGAAGCCACTTCAGACTCCACTCGCTGTCTTTTCGATGGACCCTCTCTGCTACCAGCATGGGAGGATTTGCCCGTTGAGTGGATTGCAGGAGCCGGAGTCTTAGGTTTGTGGAGTAATTTCCATGCACACGACCCCGACCGCAGGTGCAGATTGAGTAGCTCTCAATGTAGGTCAGGCAGCAGACCTCGTGCAGGCCGAGTAGAAGGAACCGATTGACGAAATGCGAGCGGAGGAGCACTCGCCCTTTGCACTCTCCCTGTCAATAAAGAAAAATGATCATATAGCAACAAGATCAAATTACAAGTCAAAGAACAAGGAAACTGCAACGGGCCGAGTCACCAGTAAAAGGCTTACGCCCGTATCTCTCCTAGAAGGATGCCCACTCGTGGACCCCGACTATATGGGGAAGAATAACATTTACCCACTCATGGATGTCGTCAACTGGCAGGGGAGGCAATCTCTCAGCTGCAAAAGCAAAAAACAAATTAGCAATGCCACCTAAAGAGGAATGGTCGGCCACCATCTTGAGAGGAGTCACAAAATAAACAAAGGAATACTTACGGGCGAAGTTCCACGTTCGGGAAGCCCTGCCGTGTCCGCCACAAGGTGCTCGGTCCGTATGTAAAAATAACTTTCCTAGAAATGGCGATTAGCCTTGTCATCCATCTTCACCACCAAACTCTTTGTTCCTCGGTGGCGCATGTGGATCATCGTGCCTCGAATAAATTTGGGGAAAAAATATTAAGTATATGCCCTAAAGTGACCTCTCAACCGGTGAGCTCTGCGTACTTGAGCAGCATGAGGAAGAGTTTGCACACGTACGGTAAAAGCTGAGCCGGGCACACTTCGTAGAAGTGGAAAAAGTCTATCACTAGGGAGGGGAGAGGAAGCGTATACCCGACAACAAAAGGGTAGGCATAGAATGCGCAGTACCCTGGGTGGTGTAGATGTGTATGATGTATGTCCCCATCACCGGCACCATTTCAATGTGGTTTGGAATTCCCCACTTGGTCTTGAGCACCGCAATCACCGCTTCATCCATGGTAAAGGACACAGGATCCGGTTCTTCTCCGGCGGGACTGTTGAAATCGATCCATAATTTCCCCCGACGGGGCAATATTTCAGCCGCTGTTGGAACTCCATCATCTTCAGCCGCCTCTGCTCCTTCTTCGAGAATAGGTGCATCATTTTCCGGCACCAGAGCTTCGACGAGCCTGTCAGTGTGGGAAGAAGTACCAGCCATTTGTCTGGATTGATCGGAATAAATTAGTATGATGAAAGAAAAGAGAAGATGGTAGCGTCAAGTTCTGACTAACAGGAGAATAAAATTAGAAGTTTGAAATATTGAAGAAGGTGAAGGTTTGCAAAATTCTTTAGATAAATCGAAAAGTATAGCAATCGAATGGTGGTTTCCCCCTATTTATAGGGAGACAAATGTCCTGGGTGGGAAACCCAAGAGCCACCAATCAAAACTGATAGGACACAAGAAACGATACGGTGCCTGGGAAACGTGCGCCATAATGATATTGGCTATTCATGATGCATCAAATCAATACAAAGATTCAACTCCGAATGGACGTAACGGACTGATGGTACCATTGAAGCGTTATGTCGCCACCTCAACCTATGGATCTCGCTCAATGCGTAACATTCAAATATTTCCTAACTTTTGAATCGACAGAGTCCGTCCGTTGAGCCCGCTAAGAGGCGACCTCGACGGACGCAGGAACTAACTGTATGGGTCAAAATCTGACTAGAATGGTCGTCCTTAAGAGGAATGATAAGGGATCGGCCAAGCTGTAATCATGCCCACAGGGCGAGATAGCAAAGAGCACCTCGGCCATCACCGGGGTCAAATCGTCGGAAAGCGTACATCACAAAACAAGCGTTGTGTTCGAGCAGACGATGAAATGTACAGTCGTTAGAAAGTATGCTGGTCAAAGACCATTGGATAAAAGAGAAAGGAACTATATATATGGGGGAAAGAAAAAAGCAAGGAGGATCTCTGATTTTATCAACAGTTGCTTCTCTTCCCCTTCTTTGCTCCCATGATTATGATGCATATCTACCCTAGATGCAAGCTCATCTCTCATGTTTGATGTACGATTATTACATTAAGAAATCTTACGCGTTCTTATTCTTCTTTTATTTCGCACTTTGTATGCTTGGATCTAGAATTTACTATGTTTGGCTAAGATTTACCTTCTTTATTATCAATAATTAGTTCGACAAAAGGGTTTTACACTTATGGGTCAAACACATATGCCATAGGTAAAATCCAATATGGCATAGAAAGTTCTTCTCAACACCTATTGTGATACAAAGAAAATTATGAGTATGCCCGGTAATGGCAAAACTAGGTCACGTGAATAAGTTCTTCTCGCCTACAGAATATTTGATTCTAAGAAAATTAATTTGTGAAATGAAACACTTTGTGTGCTTATTATGATTGATTGTTATATTTTTAGGAAGTACGTATACATATAGGAAAAAATTGGGTTGAACTTGGCTAAAAGCCTAAATATGAGCTGCTTATAAAGTATTTAAATAATTAAAGCGTGAACAAGAATGATGACTTCTTCATCTATAGAGGTGAGCATGGCCATTTCAATTGTTTATTACAACTTCATATATTAACTTATCAGTAGAACAAATGTGATGCCGGAAGAATTATTTTTATTTTGCTTTTCAGTTCAATATCCAGATATATGTGTGTGTGTGTGATGTACTCAAATTTATTGGACATTGGCTAATACTATGTTTCCTTCTATTTCAAAAGTTCTTGTGATATGATGACCGGAAGATTTGGTGACTTCAAAGTTTCATGCAAAAACTAAATGTAAGCTAAAAAAAGGTGATGTATAGGATCTTATTTTAAATAGTTCGATACTACAATTTTCAATGGTGTTCGACATCCCCAAATTTAAAATTTGAAACTATCAATATGTTGTTAATCAATTCATAGCCCACACAATATGTTTGAGTTCGATTTCTATCATCCTTTTTCCCCCTTATTTCTCAATTCTTTCACGTAATTTTTTTAAAAAAATGATCCTTCCGCAACAAGAAGATTCTCACAATTGAATGGCATTGTATGAATTCGAATGTTCAGTTGAATCTTTCATTGAAGGAAAATATTTTATTATAAAATTTTGATTGATCTCTACACTTCATTATCTCCTCCATATATCTCCACAACTAAAATAAGTTATCAATACTCCTATTTATAATAGTATGAAACATATTTCAACTAGAAACAGGAAAGTCTATTCCTATATTTATTCTAACTACAAATCCTATTTAGACATGAATTAAATAAATCAAATCCTAAATAATTAAGGTTTCCTACTACAACTTTGAATTAGTTTTCCAACATTCTCCCGTAATTTAAAGTTGTATACGTCTGACTTGTTCGTTGTGCAGTTATGTTGGAGCACTTCTCTCCAACTTTCACTTTTGATGAAGCACATATCTTCATCCCTCGTTGATACACTTTGTCACCAACACCCGATTTTGTTGAAGCACTTGTCTCCAACTCACGTTAATGCACTTTGTCACCAACCGTTGATGCACTTTGTCATAAACATCCAATTTTGTTGAAGCTCCTATCTCCAACTCACGTTGATGCACTTTGTCACCAACCGTTGATGCACTTTGTTATAAACACCCACTTTTTTGTTCCTTTTTTTTAGTTTTCTTTTTTACTTCTCTCCAACTTTTTAGAGAAGAGCTTCTTCCTCTTGTACCATATTTGCTTGCTCCTATTTAAGCTTGTAATCCTTTTGCTTATGTCCAAACCTTTTACAGTTAAAACACCTAAGTTTACTTTTAAACCAACAATCCTTCTCGGCATGAATGTTTTTCTTGCAGATGCCGCATGGTGAAAAATTTATTTTTCTGGTTGATTATCTTGGTATCTTTGCAACAAAGGCTTGTTCGGTTATTTTTTTATCTCTAATTGTCCTCCTTTACTCAACAGCTTGCAAAGCATTGACTAAATCATTAACCGAAATTTTTGAGAGATCTTTAGAATCCTGAAGTGAAGAAATTTTAGATTCAAATTTCTTAGGCAAACTCTCAACTTTTTCAACAATTCTATTGTCGGAAACATTTTCACCAAATAGTCTAATTCTATTGGCAATTGATGTGAGTCTATCGACATAATCTTTAATCCCTTCCAATTCTCTCATCTTTTGAATCTCAAATTCTCCTTTAAGATTTAAGACTTGCATTAATCTTGATTGATCATTGCCCAAGTATTCGTTTTGTAGAAAATTTCATATTTCCTTAGAAGTTTCACATGCCATAATTTTTGTAAAAATTGTTTCCGAAATAGAGGAATACAAAGCATTTATTGCTTTGAACTTTTTGACATTTTCCTCATTGTAATTCTTGATTTGCGCTAAAGTTGGATTAGCCGAAAGTGTTGGTACTTCCCCGTCTTCTTCA
This sequence comes from Nicotiana sylvestris, assembly GCF_000393655.2. Taxonomy (NCBI): domain Eukaryota; kingdom Viridiplantae; phylum Streptophyta; class Magnoliopsida; order Solanales; family Solanaceae; genus Nicotiana; species Nicotiana sylvestris. The sequence continues at coordinate 53,831,198 of NC_091060.1, read as the reverse complement.
ACTGCTTTCCACAGATCAAAAGATAGTAAATAGGTCGTCATCTTCACATCCCATAATTGATAATTATGTCATGTAAACATGGGAGGAGAAGCCACTAGAAACGTATTTAATGCCATACCAGGAAAAATTATCTCACGTCACTAGGTGGTGGAGATTGTTGGCTCTGTTACCAATATGAAGGAAAATATTTTATTATAAATTTCTGATTGATCTCTACACTTCTTTATCTCCTCCACACATCTCCAACACTAAAATAAGCTATCAATACCCCTATTTATAATAGTATGAAACCTATTTCAACTAGAAACAGAAAAGTCTATTCCTATTTATTCTAACTACAAATCTTATTTAGACATGAATTAAATAAATCAAATCCTAAATAATTAAGATTTCCTATTACAACTTTGAATTAGTTTTCCAACCTTCATTATTCTGTTAAAGATATGAAAAAAACTTCAAAAGAAAAAGGGAAAATTATCTTGGTTTTGGATGTTTAGCAAAGAAGTGGTGGTCGGCGGCGCAGCTCTTCATCTTGTCCACAAAAGCTACAGGAATTTCGCCGGGTAAAGGTGCAACACATCCCTATCATGTCATGTAGTTCTTTTTTTTCTTTTTTTTTTCTTCCACCAGTCCAGTATTTCTATTTAATTCAATGTGAGCTCAGCTCATCAAGATAAATATATTTAGTTATTACCTCTCTAACAACTAGAGGTGGATACAGTATTGTGACACCAGATTCATATGAACCTAATACTTTAAACGTGGAGCATAAGTTATGTGTAAAAATTCACTAAAATTGTAAGTAATAATATGAAATTGATATTTAGCTTAAAGTATATATATCTATATGTATATCGCCTTATGGTTTACTCGTGTTTCGTTGATTTCTGATGTAAAATGTATTGATTTATGTTAATTCGTGATGTTTTTATATGTAAAAATCATCCGGAGGTAATAGAGGGCGAAAGGTGCGAGATTAGAGCCAAAACGGGAAAAAAAGGAAAATGTGATTTCTAGCGCCATAGGCCGCACGCCACCCGTGGCGCCGCGTACAGATGTCTAATTTGCCAGCGCCCCACGCTGTCCTGGATGTTGGTGACAAGAATTTCTCCAACTTCGCCAACTTTACCCAGGACAAGGTTATTTTGGCCCTAGACCTACCCAACGCGTATAAAAGCAAGAATAAGCCTATTATTGGAGGGGGAACACCACTATGAAGAGAGAATACACACGGGAAATATTCGGGAGCAAGGATATCTCAGATTTCTTCATCTTTTCTTAGTATTTTCAATTATCCAACACTTATGAATTTGTTTGATACTATTAATCATTGGCTAAAACTCATAGTTCTGGGGTTGTGATTTAGCCATGAATATTGTTGTTTAACGTTGATTTAACCTTAAATACAATTCACCAATATATGGTTATTTCTTCAATTCTATGATTAATTGCTTAATTGTCTGGCAAGCAGTTAAGTTTAATTTACTATCTATCCTATCCTTTCGAAAGCCATGTTTAGATTAGAGAAGAATTCAAGAGAGCACGATCATAACTTTGGGGGGAGAGGGATTTGTTGTTCGTATAGAAATATACCTAGTCACCGTACTTAATCAAATATTGTAATCTTAATGCGTTATTAATAAATTGATTTCATAGGAATATAGGCGTTAATCTATTTTGAATAGGCGAGTAGTACTTCGAGAGAAGACTATGAGAGCAATTATTCGATTAATTAAGAAGCACGAGTGAATTGTATGAAAGGAGAGTTAACTAGAACACAATAAGATTGGTGAATCAATCACAACCCTGGAATATTTGTCTCTACTGAATACACAACAATTATTTTGTTGCTGATAATTTAGTTACTACTTAGAATTATTGTTTAGCATAATCACACTCTTGACCTCGAATTGGCTCGACTGAATAAAAATCTTAGTGAATTTGGTGGGCAGTTGATACAAGTATCTTTGGGTTCGAAACTCGACTTATCATTTTAGTACTTGTCTGACCATGTATACTTACGTGTGCATTTGGGAGCAACAAATTTTTGGCATCGTTGCCAGGGACTTGAATATTGACTACTTTCTAGTTTTAGCTATAATTGTTTATTTCGTCAAGTACTTCATTATTGCTCTGCTCTTAGGAACCTTGATTGAATGCGAAGGGTCAGAAGGTAGGACAGACTTCAAGGCTTTGACCCCGGACCTGAGAGAACATTTCATAGGAGGTTGAGGGAAGAAAGGGACACAAATAATCTTGAGGCACTTGTTTAATTTCCTGTGAACATGGCAGAGGAGCAACATATGGTTGTATAGAAGATGGTGATGCCCATCATTGCTAATGTCACCTCCAGCATTGTGAAGCCCAGAATCACTGGGTACTTTGAGCTTAAACAAAGCGTGATCCAGCTGTTACATGTGAATGGGCAGTTTATGGGTCTTCCACACGAGGATCCATAACAGCATATCCTAAACTTCTTGGAGATTAGTGATACTTATATCACTGACGGAGTCACTCTAGACTATGTGAGGCTCACATTTTTCCTGTCCTCTCTGTTTGGCGAAACAAAGCGATGGCTGAAGGCAGAACCAGCTAGTTCTATTACATCATGGAATGATCTGGCAAGGTTCTTCCCTTCAGGAAAAACTGCAAATATCAGAAGTGAGATAGTCGCTTTCAAACAGAAAGCGGGGCAGTCTTTATACTCAATTTGGGAGAGGTTCAAGGGGCTACTCAGAGACTGTCCTCATCACAATCAGACAAGAGAAGTGTATGCGGTGAAATCAGAAGGGTCTATTTCTCGCTGGTAAGGTGCATTCGGAGATTCATATCAGCATCTCGAGGTTGCAGGATTACGATCGAGCTCCCTCCTTCGTGGTTCGTCTGCGACCCAGCAAAGATCCTGAGGACGGGGAATTTATCCGTGACCCAATGAAGGTTCCGAGGACGGGGGATTCCCGAGGCGAGCAGCTAGAATCAGCAAATACTAGCACCGTCCCTAGTCGTCCCATCGCCGTATCTTTACATTTAATGCACTCTGTACTATATTGTATTCCCTCTCCTATATAAAGGGAATCCATGCCACTTTGTAAAGGGATGATGTTGCTCCAACTATTTCTCCACAAAATCAATAATATCTCTCTCTCTCTCTCTCTCCCTTTTCTCTCTAACTCGTTTGTTCTTATTGGCTCAAAGCCACTTTAGCATCTGCCATCCCCCGTTTGTTCTTCATTTATTGCTTGGTATTGGACATAAAGAGCCTTGTTTAATCATATCTTAACTGTTATTCCATTCCTGACTACCCCCGATAGCTCGATATCGAGCCCAAGTATCGACCCCGAGGTCCCCCATCGACCAGTCCGAAGCCAAGGCTAAAAGCCCCTTGGTCTGATCACTGTCTCGTTTTAGCTTGCATTTCATCGTTTAACTTCATATCCTTAGCATCATCTGCTCTAACAACTAGCATAAAAATAGATCACATATTTTTAGAATCCCATTTACAAATTTAATTGTTGTTACCATTTTCACGGTAAACAGTTTGGCGCCCACCGTGAGGCTAAAAATAATAGTGATTATTTTCTTGTTGGTTCCATAACAAAAACGCAAGTTATCTTTTACACTTTTTCTTGTCCAAGATCTCTTGATTTCAGGTCGAAATGTCTGGCTCGGTAAATAGAATCGAGAACAACAACCTCGAAAACTATGGGGAAAATGGCGTGGCTGCTCCAGCTACCGTAGAGCAACCACAAAATCCTAATGACGCGCCTGGACCAATTCCAGCGGACATGGATTCACAGGACGCACAACAGGTAAACAAAACCTCACACACCGACAGGAGCGTACGACATAGCGACCGACAGGAGGCCCAAAGAACCCCAGCCCGGGAAGAACAGGAAGTTAGTCTTCATGATATTTTTGAAATGTTGCAGGCACAACAGTTGGCCATTGATCAGTTACAAAGCCATCCAAAGACTCCCAGTACAGCAGCGCCGGAAATAGCTCCCCCCGCCGAAAAAGCATCGGAGAGGTCAAGCAACGACGGATCGGTAGCCAATCCTACCATTATGAGAATGCTGGAAGATCTCACCAAAAGGATCGAATCAGGCGAGAAAATGATAGCATCCAATGATAAGAAGGTCGACACCTATAACTTCAGAGTTGACCAAATCCTGGGTGCACCCCCGGTCCCGAAAGGTGTAGATTCGAGAAAGTTCGTGCAACGGCCGTTCCTAGAGGACGCGGCTCCGAAACCCATTCTGAAGAAGTTTAGAATGCTAGAACTCCCAAAATACAACGGGACCTCGGATCCCAACAAACACGTCACCGCCTACACGTGTGCGGTGAAGGGCAACGACATAAAGAACGATAAGATCGAGTCAGTCCTGCTGAACAAATTTGGAGAAACGCTCTCGAAGGGAGCCATGATGTAGTACCACAACCTAGCTCCCAACTCCATAGATTTGTTCACCATGCTGGCAGACTCCTTCGTAAGGGCGCACGTCGGTGCCATCAAGGTAGAAACAAGGCAGTCCGACGTGTTCAAGATTAAGCAAAGGGAGAGCGAAATGCTGTGAGAATTCGTGTCTCGTTTTCAGACAGAATGAATGGAGCTACCCCCGATCTCTGATGACTGGGCAGTGCAGGACTTCACTCAAGGCCTGAATGAACGAATCTCGATGGCATCAAGGCAGCTGAAAGAGACTGATCGAGTATCCCACTGTAACCTGGTCGGACGTCCACAACGGATACCAGTCGAAGATCAGGGTCAAGGATGACCAACTGGGAGTCCCTTCGGGCACAGTATACCCGAGCAGGCTCTTGGCGAAGGAGTCAAGATCGAATAAAGAGAGGTACCAGCCATAACCCGATGATAGGAGAAACGCTCCAAAGCGCAATCCACCCCGTAACAACCGATTGGTAAACCAAGGACAGAACCCCCAGGGACCCCTCAACAGAGGTGGCTTCGACGGGTACGTAAGGCCAACAGGGGCGCCCAGCCTATTAGAGTATAGCTTCAACGTCTATGTGTCAGACATCGTGTTTGCCATTACCAAATTCAGGGACGCCAGATGGCCCGGACTGGTACATTCGGATACTTCCCATAGGAACTACGATTTGATTTGCACGTTTCACAACTCGCACGGGCACCGAACCGAAGATTGTAGGCAGCTCCGATAGGAAGTGGCCCGATTGCTCGATAACGGGCACCTTCGGGAATTTCTCAACAATCTGTCTAAAAAACAATCGCGAGAAGGAGAAATAGCCAAAAGGAACAAAGCAGAAGAGCCCCAACACGTCATCTACATGATTTTTTTATGGTCGTCCCAGACGCATTCAAATAAAGGACCACTTAGCAATCGCCGAAAAAGCGCCAGAACTTGAGAGCGACGTCGCCACCAAGGTATAATCACCCATCCCTCTTTCCATCTTCTACTTCACGACAACTCTTATACAGGCCAACGACCAAGGTAATCGGGACGCCACTCCGGTTCGAAGACCCTGAGACTTCAAAACTTCTGTTGCATTCATTTCCTTTGATCGGGTTTTTATCCCGAAATGAGTTTTTACCGGTAGAGGTTTTTAATGAGGCAACGCCCGCGTACTTCCCGAGAAGGAATCAGCGAGCCTGCGGGATTTTCTCTACAACCTGCCCCACTCCGGAAAATGACAAATGGAGCTCCAATGGGAAATGGTGCACCGGACCAAACGATCAAAGGAGCCGCACTCGCGCGGGCTGAGCTCGCTACAACAAAGCAGCATGTATTTATGCCAAGCAATAAAGAATATCTTTCAGCATCTCGTACTCTAGAAAAGGGAATTTCAACATGCTCACGGCAAGGGCCTCTCCACCAAATGTGTCCCACAATACTCGGAGACTTAGCGTCAACAATTCGACGCTCGTACGACCCCAGGGCCAGATCTCAAGGCTCATAAGGCCCCAACAAGGCAACTCCGAGCTCACAAAAAATGACCTTCAAGCCTAGGCAAATTCGATGACTCAGAGACTATCATCAATCGCCATACGATGGAAAACCCAAGGCCGTAAGACCCCGAGCGGGCAGACTCAGTATAAACAGATCTATTCTACATAGCAACAAAAAACTGTAAGATCTCAACAGGCATGACAAAGTGTAAGACCTCAACAGGCATGACAAACTATAAGACCTCAACAGGCCTGAAAATTTTGTAAGACCTTACTACAGGCGTAAAACACAATCCCGAAGTTTAGGCTATACATCACATTTGTAAGAATCCTGAAAGGGAATACCCTCGGTGTAGATGCCTAAACTATCACTTGGGATCAAAATGGCTCCGGCCAAACACATATGACTACGGTCAATATGGATGCTCCAGTCAAACTAACGCAACTCGGGGACGCCCGACTATTGCTAACAAAATCACAGGCCATTACTTTGAATATACTTCGAAAAGAACCGGTTAAAATAGGCTTCCCTCTACAGGCAAAAACGAGCTTCGACCATGTCAGCTCCAAATCACAAGGCTTCGAGCTACTCATCCTACGAGTTGCCGTTAACGACTTGAAATAGAGGTTCTTCCAGAACCGACGACGGGTCAGGCAAAATCATTTCAAAAAGGCCTTAACGAGCAGAAAACAAAGACTACAAAAAAGCTCACGGGAAAAACTATAAGAGCTATTGTCGCCAGCCAAACGAGCCTCCGGGCCGCACACTAAAAGGTCTCAACGGCCAAACAGCGTAAGCGCCATTGTCGCTAGCTTGAAAATTGAAATCTTGAGGACTAAAATGAGCTCAAGTCGTAACCCGATTCGGAGATCGGATCCAAAACAGTTAACTACATATGTCTAACAGCCACATATATAAAAGGTCTCTCCGACCCAAGGCGTAAGAGCCACTACCGCCAGCCCATGCAAATGCAAAACTCGAGGGTAAATTAAGCTCGAGTCGGATATCGACTCAGAGACTAGACCAGAAGATGGTTAAAGCACGCAAGCCTAAGGGAAAAAAATGAAAGCCGCTATTGTCAGCTTGATAAATATCGGGGCCACATTGCGGGTTCGGAGGCTTCTGCCAATCCAAGGTTGAATCGACTCAATTGAAACTCCGACGGGTAGAAATGCAGAAGATACAAATTTCGGGGTTCCCCCTCTTATTTTTACATATTGGCAGTGGAGCACAATCTCAACCTACGACATATAATGAAAGCTATATACACAACGAAGAAGACAGAGGATAGACGTTCCCCATTTTCGGCAACTATGGTCTGGTGGTCTCCTCCTCATCGTCCTCAGCATTGGATAGAAGGAACTTGGCATCATACTCCTCTGATTTGGCTTGCTCGATCTCCCCTGAGAGATTGAAGACCTTGGCATGAATCTCCTCGAGGATTTCCCTTCGAGATCTGCACCTCACATACTCTTTGCTATTGTTTGCACGAACGAGTGTCTTCTTTAGCTCCGCTTTAGTAGCGGTAGCGCCTCTTGAATAAGCCACTATTTTTTGTCCTGCCGGGGTATTGTTCATCACAACCTTAGCCCGGACATTCACCACCTTGATTTTTGCCCTCAAAATCGCGGATGAAAGTCTTGCGATCATCTTTGCCTGAGTAGAATCATTCGTACGGGCGGTCTGAATTTGCGCCTCAAGAGCGGAAGACCCGGCCTGAGCCCTCTCTTTGGCCAAAAAATGGGCATTCACATTCAGCTGTAGCTCGGTGATTTCGCGTTTGGCTTTTCCAACCTCACCCCAGAGTTGTTCCAGCTCATCCGCCTTATCCTTCAACTGAAATAGCAAAACATCAAGGCGACAAGACAAAAAGGGAATGCAGGCCAGCGTGAAATGCAGTATACCTATTTCTCCAAGAGGGACTCTCGGACCCGGCTACGGTCCGCCTCACGTCATAAAGAGATGATCTCGCTTTCCTTTGCCACACAAAGAAGTTTGAGGGATTTCTCCCTATCTCGAGCCTCCCGCAACGCGGCCTCACAACGAAATAGTTTGGATTTAAGCTTATCGAAGGCCTGTGAAAAAAAGATAAATAAATAAAAGAAAAAAGGGGAGCACAGGACCAGAACATTCTTATAGTAGTCGAAACTCACCATAAGGCCAAAGCGCTAAGCCTCGCCGAAGGCCGAAGAAACGTCTGATGGTGTACCACTCCCGGAAGGTTGCCGATCGACCGAATCGCTTCCCCTTAACCGCTGCGAAGATGTCGCCTCACTACGAGCCTTCTCACACCCCGAAACATCTTTCCTTTTACCGCCGCTCCTTGACCCCAAGGCCAGCAACCTCTCCTCCTCCCCCGAAGGACTTGGCCTCGCGCCTAAAGGACTCCCGGCACCTGCAGTAGATAAATCAGATAAGCCGGCAAGAAGGAAGCCATCTCTTAGGAGATAGAACGTCAGGCTCCTACCATGATATTTCGCCTCCCATATCCCTTTTGACAGATCTTGCCACCGGTGCCTATCATAAATCGAGCAAGTTGCTAGCTTACGAGACCACTTGGCTAAATTAGGGACCTCGCTGGGTGACCAATGAGTTGCTATAAACAAAGAACAGAAAGATATCGTTACGGAGCCAACCCCAGGTTGAGATAAAGGCAGTTTAAACGAAGCACTTACATGTGAAGTTCCATTTCTCAGGAAACGGCAAAAATTCTCCAGGGATAACATCAGTTGTTCGGATTCGAACGAACCGATTCATCCATCCACGGTCCTCATCCTCCTCGCTGCCGATTACAGAAGCTTGGGTGGATCGACGCTGAAGAGCAATCAGGCCCCAATAGCGCAATGGCTGGTACAACATCACGAGGTAGCTGAAGGTAAATTCTATCCCGGCCTTGTTAGCAAAATATCTTATCGACTTCACTATTCTCCAAAGAAAGGGATAACTTGTGCCAACGCTACTTGATATCTTCTATAGAAATCAAGCACGACCCGATCCGGGGAACCAACGCAAGAACATGAATATATACGCTCAAGAATCCCTCAACATGTGTCATGACACTCTCCTCGGGGAAAGGTACTTGCAAAATCGCACCTTCTCCCCATCCGCATTCTTTTTTTATCATCTTGAGGTTTTCCTCCCTCACCGATGAAATAATCCTCGACACATGCTCTCAATGGCCCGGAACATTGGGAGATTTTCCCGGTGTGACAGCCTTCCTCGAGGCAGGGCACCCCGAGCCTCGCTCTCCCAACATCGGAGGCAAGCTGCCGGTACCAACCGAATATGGAGCACATGAGAGACTCCCCTCCTTCCGATGATCAGGCGTTAAAGCAGCGGCCATGACTACGGCAGAATGGGGGGAGAAGGTGAGGATCCGGGCAAAAAAATTTCTGAAACAGGGAAGCGGAAGAACTAGCACAAAGCACCAAGCTCTGCAGAAGAGATAGGCTTATCAAGAACTGCAAAATCACCACTTAAGAGGTAGATGAGAAAATATATAGGGGCAAAGCAACAACTTCCCTCTTACCAAAGAGGGACAATTAATTCTGGTCGCGTTAACGTCACCCTCTCATAGGGGAGTGTACTGGAGGAATCACTCTGTCTCCTACAATGACTCAGAAAACTGCAAGACCTCGGGATACCCCCGGCGTCATAAACATCGGTTTGAGAGGAGCTGTCAATTCAACCTAGGGACACGGCCAGTTTCAGGGCCCTAGTTTGTCCAACGAGTAGGCCCTGAAGGGCCGACGCCGGAACACAAAAGCAAAAAGGCGAGAAGAAGGTCTGATAGAATGAAAGCTCCTTTTATACATTGACAAAAAGAAAAAACGTCTTTACAGTGTCCATTTCCCGGGGGCAGCATACAAAGCAAAAGGGAAGGCATACAAAAAAGATTCGGAGACTACTCCTCGTCACTATTATCTTCGCCCTTATCGGGGGCAATCAAAAGCGCCAATCTTTCCTCCGCTGTACGGGCCTCCTTAAGATCAGCTGACAGGTTGATGCTTCTGGTCCCGAGTTCCTCTAGGGTCCTCTCCTTGCCTCTGCCTTAGCATGCTCGATAGATCAGATTAGTTTCCGCTCAGCAGCCATGGATATGTCACGAGCCATTATATGCGTTGTGGCCGCATCCTCCCGATAAGTAGCAGCATCTCATTTGGCCTCGAACTTAGCCATGGCCAAAGCAGCAATCTCCTTGCGAGTATTCGTGAGAAGATCCCGGGATGCCACCAACTCCCCGGCCACTATTTCATTTTGCTCTCTCAGCCTGGAGATCTCTGCATTCAACTGATTAATCCGCGAGCCACTCTGCTTGACCTATGGAAGAAGGGCAAGCCAATGAATATACAAATACGGAACGTATGCGAATACGGGGTAAAAGGTCGGGTATGAGCAAGGCAAAATACCTGAGCATCAAGATTGACCTTCTCCCGGAGCGCCATCTCCAAAGCGTCCCGAAGTTCTCCCAGCTCCTTATCTCCCCGGGCAGAGCGAGCCTCTGAATTTTACAGCTTCGAAGTAACTTTCTTACGCTCTGTTTCGTGATAAGAAAGCTCCCCGCGGAGCTGGAGGATGGCATGGTCGTACATCTCCTTACACTGCGGCACAACGTAAAAGTTAGAAAGACGATGAATGATGCCTGAGGACAAAAGAAATGCATGAGGAATGACTATCACCTGCTGCATGCACTTCTCTGCCTCTTTAACGACGCCAAGAATATCGAGATCAGCTCTGTCGGCAATGCCATCGAAAATGTTGGCAATAAAGTCTCCCCCTTTGGGAGGAGTCCCAGCTGTGGCGCCAATCATCCCGTGGGCATCCCGCAGTCCCCCTGATGAAACCGAAAAGTTCGAAATAAAGTCGTTTAGTTCGCCGATTTCTCCAAGTGGCAACCCACATTCCTAGAAGGCCCCGAGCTCCAATCCCTCAGGATCAACGCCAACGGCCCCCCTGGCAGAAGTTGTATAAAATCCGGTTGTGCAATTAGAAGCTACATCAATGTCCTCTTCAAGGACCCCCAGCCCACGAGCCCGATCAGAGCCAGTCGTTCCGGACTCAGCAGCCTCCGACCGGGGCACCTGGAAGTCTCTCGCACTCGATCTCGTTCTCCTCCTTAACAGGCTTCCATCATCATCCTATCCTTCGGTATCAGGATTCAACCATGAGGTTAGAGTAGCAGTCCCGTCAGTGACTCAGCGCTCGAGTGGCCTGGTTTTCTTTGCCATAAGACGGACAACAACTACCCTGCTTTCCTTTTTCTTTCTCGTGACGGGATCTAAGGCCCTTCTTCACCATCAGAGGGTAGCCTAATCTGCATATTCTCGCCAAGACCTGCACCAGCACAATAATCGCAATACTCTTTCGCTAAGGGCTCAGAAGGAAACACAAAATAGGAAGCATAGGCGGTAAAGGAACCTCACCACGATTCTTGGCCACCCAACGCTTCTTAGCCAGGCCAGTCCAAGACCGAACGCGACATGGGAATTTCTCGTTTAATCGCCCGATCCATCCCGACAAATCTGGGACCACCTCCAGGTGCCAAGTAGCGGTTGCAGAAAGCACAAAAAGATTATTATGTCAAACGGGAAAATAGTCGAAAAGCGGCTAAAGGGAAAATCGCTTACGTCGGGCGTTCCACCTCTCCGAAAAGGGCATCCTCTAGGCCGGGATGATATTCGAGGTCCTCACTCGGATAAACCTGCTCATCCATCCTCGGTCCTTTCCCTCATCGACGCTCGTGAAAAAATATTTTTTGGACCGATGGCGGAGCCTTATTAAGCCTCGATACAGTCGAGGGTTGTACACTCCGATCAAATGATTAAGGGGAAAAACCACACTTTCAACCCCTTCGGTGAAATGTATAAGCATCAACACTCTCCTCCAAAAAGAAGGTAGAACTGACCAAGTGTCACTTGGAATCGGTCGCATAAGTCAAGAATAACCGGGTCGATCTCCAGGGGAGGAGACTCGACGGATTTATCAGGGCCCAGGGTGAATGGGTAAGTGTATACATAAAGGAAGCCAGCCTTGAAGTCAGTAATATTATCATTGGGACCGGGAATCTCCACCTCCACTGCCTTGCTCCATCGGCAGTCCTCCCTCACCTTGTTAATATTGGTCATAACGCTAACGTATCGGGACACGTGCTCACACCGGCCCGACGTAGATGAAGTAGTATCAACATCAAAATCCTCTGACATGTCGAAATTAGGTGGGGTATATTGTTCCAAAGTGGGAATCGATCTGGTTTATTCCTTAGGTGATCGGGACGACAATGCAATGTCATTCCATCGGGGAACCGTCCTAGAAGTCCTAGCCATGTCAATGGTAAAAATCCTTCTATAAAAAAGATGAAAGAGTGGCAAATATAAAATTCTGACTCGCGGGCTTGTAAGTGGGGTAAAAATGGGAAGTATCCAGCAACCAGTGAATTTATAAGAATCATTGGGGAAGCGGAAAGGACAAGCCGACGACAGTTCGTGGGTTTCTCGATTACCGCATCTGACGGTGGACTTTCACGATTCTCTGGGGAATGGCATTTAATGCTCTTGGATGGTTGATGTCACGGCAATAATGACCTCGAGACGACGGTTCAATATCGATTCCTATTACTTAACTCTACGAAATGCAGAGACTATCTGTATACGGTGAAATCAGAGGGGTCTATTTCTCGCTGCTAAGGTGCATTCGAGGAGTTATATCAGCATCTCGAGGCTGCAGGATTACGATCGAGCTCCCTTCTTCGAGGTCCATCCGCGACCCAGCAAAGATCCTGAGGACAGGGAATTTGTTCGCGATCCAACGAAGGTTCTGAGGATGGGATATTCCTAAGGCGAGCACCTAGAATTAGCAAACACTAGCACCGTGCCTAGCCGTCCCATCCCCGTATCCTTATATTTAATGCACTCTGTACTATATTGTATTCCCTCTCCTATATAAGGGGAATCGATGCCATTTTGTAAAGGGCTGATGTTGCTCCAACTATTTCTCCACAAGATCAATAATATCTCTCTCTCTCTTCCTTTTCTCTCTAACTCGTTTGTTCTTATTGGATCGAGGCCACTTTAGCATCTGTGATCCCCCGTTTGTTCATTATTTATTGCTGTGTATTGGCCATAAAGAGCCTTGTTTAATCATATCTTAATTGTTATCCCATTTCTGACTAACCCTGATAGCTCGAGATCGAGCCCAATTATCGACCTCGAGGTCCCCCATCGACCAGTCCGAAGCCAAGGTTGTAAGCCCCTCGGTCTATCACTGTATCATTTTAGCTTGTATTTCATCGTTTGACTTCATATCCTTAGCATCATCTGCTCTAACAACTAGCATAAAAATAGATCATATATTTTTAGAATCCCATTTACAAAATTTAATTATTGTTACCATTTTCACGGTAAACAAGAAGTGTTAGTTCATACTTTCATAGAAGGGCTAAATCCTGAGACAAAGATTGTGGTAGATACTGTAGCATGAGGCCAAGTGTTGCAGAAAAAGCTTTGATAAGATATATGCGTTATTGAACAAATTCTCCAAAAGCAATCCTGATTGGCAAGGAGAGATGGGAAGACACACACTACAAAAATCTACAAAGGTTCTCGAGTTTGATGTGGTCTCGGCATTATCAACCAAGATTTACACATTGACCAACCAAGTAAATCAGATGACCTTGGTTATTAACAAGCAACAAGCTCAGCCAGTGCAACATGTCCTGATATTTTGTGAAGTCTGTGGAGAAGTTCACATGAGCAATCTATGTCCAGCAAATTCAGAGTCTATATATTTTGTGGGCAATGCAAATCAAGGCCAGGAAAATCAGTATGGGGACACTTATAATCATAACTGGAGGAACCACCCAAACTTTTATTGGGGTGGAAACCAAGATGCTCGGAATCAGCACAAGTCACAAGCACCTCAACAACAATATAGACCACCTTAGGCTAAACAATAAGCAAACTCGACGAGTCACCTTAAGGAGATGATAAAGAAATTAATGGTTGACCAGCATGCCTAAATAGCAGAGATGATAAAGAAATTAATGGCTGACCAGTAGGCCCAAGCAGCAGCGATGAGAAATTTGGAGCGACAAATGGGCCAACTTGCCAGTGCCCAAAATAATCAACCAACTGGGGCTCTTCCTAGTGGTACTGGGCCTAATCCTAAAGCTCAAGTCAATGTGGTTACCTTAAGAAATGGAAGAGTATTAGAAGAAGTTCCAAAGAAAAAGAAATATACGGCTAGTCCTGAAGGATAATTGGTTGAGGAGAATGGGAAAGAGAGCAAAGGAGCAGAGCCAGTAATTGTGACAAGGCCACCACCTCCATTTTCACAAAGAGTGCAGAAGAAAAAAGATGATGCTAAGTACAAGAAATTCTTAAATATTTTGAGCCAAGTGCATGTGAATTTTCCTTTAGTTGAAATTTTGCAGGAAGTGCCTAATTATGCAAGGTATCTCAGATATATTGTGGGAACAAGTAAAGACATAGAGAGTTTGAAACAATTGCACCTACTGAAGAGTGTAGTCTAGAGTTCAGAGTAAACCTCCTCCTAAGTTGACGGATCCTGGGAGTGTCACAATTCCTCTGTCTCTTGGAAAGCAAGAAGTTGGCAAGGCGTTGTGTGATTTAATTTAGGGGCTAGTATAAATTTTATGCCATCCTGTTTGTTCAAGCAACTCGGATTGGGGTACTTAGACCTACTACAGTCACTTTACAGTTAGCGGATAGGTCACTAGTTATGCCAGAAGGAATTATTGAAGATGTGTTACTTCGAGTGGGAAAGTTTATTCTTCATGCTGATTTTATTGATCGTAGATTTGGCTAGCTTAGATTAGTAGAGATGTACAATACGGGCAAACTTATGGTACGACCACGGGATGCACATGAATTCTTTGTGAGAGTGAGCGATTTTCTTGTTCAAATTGTGTGATATCCTTAAATTAAATTCAAAAGCATACTTAAATGTGTGGACTATTCTATATTCACATTTTTGTTTGTTGGTGAGGGAACATGATCTCATGAAGGATTGGTAATGTTGTAAACGTCTCTTGTTGGGTGAGTGCGCGAGTTGAGAGTGCTTAGTGGTAACAAGTTGGCTTTTGAGGTAGGGTAGTTACGAATAGATTGTTTGAATTGATTGAATTGAAATGGATATATTTGGGCATGTTTAAAATGGGAAGAGTGTGAATTTATTATGTTCATGCTTGATTGCCGGTATCGATCATAGTCAAGGGTAGAGTGTATGGTTAAAAATTGAAGTGTTCCTCCCTAGTTGAGATTTATACGTATTTGGGTTATAGTTGATAGTCCCATTGCTCAAGGACAAGCAAGAGTCTAAGTGTGGGGTATTTATATTTAGCTTAAAGTGTGTGTGTGTGTGTGTGTGTGTGTGTGTGTGTGTGTGTATATATATCGCCTCATATTTTATTCGTGTTCCATGGATTTCGAGGAAAAAGGTCTCTTAGGGGTACCACAAATAATGGACTTACTAGTTCTTTTTCTATCTATGAAGTAGAACTAATGTCCTACCTAATTCAATGCTAGATAGCTAAGTTAGTATCCTAGCGGAGCTCTTGAAGAGGGTAACATCCTAATGTTAATTCGTGGTATTTTTATATGTAGGAATCATCCAGAGGTAATAGGGGGCAAAAGGTGCGAGATTAAAGTCAAAACGGAGAAAAAAAAAGGAAAATGTGATTTCCAGTGCCACAGGCAGTGGCCCACGCCACCTGTGGCGCTGCATACAAAATGTCCAATTTTCCAGCGCCAAAGCCATCGCCCCACACTGCCCTGAACGCTGGTGATGGGAATTTCTCCAACTTCGTCAGGGACAAGATTATTTCTGCCCTAGACTGTCACGGTGCGGATTTCCCACCGTTGGGATTGTGATGGCGCCTAACTCTTAGAATGATAGGCAAGCCAACAGATAAAATTCTAACATATTAATCATTAACCAAAACAGTAATTAACATTAATTTAAACTAAACATGTGTAAAGTGTGGAAATTTTATAATAGTTCAAAACACTAATACACGATTACCTAAAATATTGGTGTCACAATGCACGAACTTCTACGAATTTTCTACAAATACTGGATTAAAAGAAATACATCTGTTCTCGAAATGAAAAGAGACATGAAATCTAATATAGAGGGAAAGGGTCTCTAGGGTCTGCGAATGCCGCCAGATCTACCTAGGATTTCATGTGGCTGAAGGCAACAACCCAAACTTTGATCAGTGTGGTCCACTACTGGGATATGCACAGAAAGTGCAGAGTGCAGTATCAATACAACTGACCCCGTGTACTTGTAAGTGCCGAGCCTAACCTCGGCGAAGTAGTGACGAGACTAGGACACGACAAATAACATAAACTTGCGCAGTTATGTCATATACGAGAAAATAATAATAACGAAAATTTAACAGATAATAACGGGAAGGGGGAACACATGCTGAGGAGACTATGAGTATTCTGAAAATAGTACAGGACAGGAACACAGTAAATGTCATGCTTTGAACCAACAAAAGTAATAACACAGCAATCACGTACACGGCATCACCCTTCGTGCTTTTACTCTCGTCCTTACCATAAGAAACAACAAAAAAAACATGGCATCACCCTTCGTGCATTAACTCTCTCATAATTATGGCACGGCATCACCCTTCGTGCATTATCAATATCAGAATACAACACGGTGTCACCCTTCGTGCATTAACACTCACAGAATATGGTACGGCATCACCCTTCGTGCTTTATCCCTCACTCACAAAATATTGCACGGTATCACCCTTCGTGCTTTACACTCTTCCTCACCCAAACAACAGAAACAATAACAATTCAATAAGGGAATCATCAATAAGCAACCTCGTTTCATCATTTAACTTCATAATATGAATCTCAACTTGAGTCAATACTCAACAATTATCCAATACCAAGAAAACATTATAAGACTTGTTTAACATGAAGAATAACTAGTTTAAGCATGAGCAGTACGTATAATGAAACACCATAGACACAAGTATAAGATTCATTTGCATGCTATGACCCGACAACAACGTATAGGTACTCATCACCTCACCTATATGTCGTACTCAACAACTAAACAAGTAGCAAATAAGGCAACAATACCTAATCCCTCAAGTTAAGGTTAGCCAGAACACTTACCTCGATTCCACAGCAAAAATCAAGCCTTAATTACCACTTTACCTCTCGACTCCACCTCCAATCAACTCGTATCTAGACAATATTTAATAATATCGATTATTGCTAAGAAAAATCAATTCCAATGCATAATTATAAGTTTCTAATATTTTTCCCAAAAAGTCAAAAACCGACCCCAAGCCCGCTTGGTCAAAACTCAAAGTTCGGACCAAAACCCGATTACTCATTCACCCCCGAGCCCGAATACACAATTGGTTTTCGAATCCAACCTCAAATTGAGGTCTAAATCCCTAAATTTTGAAATTCCTAAGCTCTACCCAAAATCACCCAATTCCACAATGAAAAACCCTAGATTCTAAGATGAAATTTTGTAAAAAGATGAAATAGATTGAAAGAAATAAGTTAAGAATCATTTACCTATGATTTGGGGTAGAAAGTTTCTTTGGAAAATCGCCTCTTAAAATTTAGGGTTTGAAATTTTGAGAAATGAATCAAAAATCCCGTTCAAAATCATTTTTGAACAGTTGCAGATATCGCATTTGCGATCAGGGGTTCGTAAATGTGAACCCCGCAAATGCAAACATTTCATCGCAAATGCGAACACTAGTTTGCAAATGCGACCTATTCTTATCACAAATGCAATGCTGAACTTCGCAATTGCAAAGGTCCCCTCCCAGTCCCACTGATCTCAAATGCTAAGCTTCTTCGCAAATGCAATGATCGCATTTGCGAGCCAGACTTTGCAAATGCGAAGCCTGCAGACCTGAAACATACCAGCAATTTTCTTAAGTTTCAAAATACTTCGTAGCCTATTCAAAACTCACCCGAGTCCTCAGGGCTCCAAACCAAACAAATACACAAGTCTTAAAACATCATACGAACTTGCTCGCACGATCAAATCGCCAAAGTAACACTTAGAACTACGAATTTAGCACCAAATTGCATGAATTTCCAAGAAAGTTTCAAAACATCTAACTTTTCAACCAAAGGTCTGAATCTATCAAATAAACTCTGTTTCTCCCCAAATTTCACAAACATGACTTAAATACCATATTAAACCTGTACCGAGCTCTAAAACCAAAATACGGGCCCGATACCAAGAAGTTCAAACATTATTCAATTTCTAAAAATCATTATATTTTTAGTTTAACAGTTTTCTTCTAAAATTCATTTCTCGAGCTAGGGACCTCGGAATTCAATTCCAGGCATACTCCCAAGTCCCATATTTTATTACGGATCCTCCGGGACCGTCAAAATACGGCTCCGGGTCTGTTTACTCAAAATATTGACCGAAGTCAATTTAAATCAATTTTAAAGGCAACACTTAGTATTTTCCCAAATTTTCACATAAAGGCTTTTCGGAAATGCGCTCGGACTATGCACGCGACTCGAGGAGAAAGAAAATAAGGTTTTGAAGGCCTTGGGACCCCAAATTGGGTTTTAAAACACGAGATGACATTTTGGGTCATCATATTCTCCACCTCTAAAATAACTGTTAATCCGCGAACCGACATAGAAAAGTACCTGGGCTAGTGAAGAGATGGGGATAGGTGCTCCGCATATCGGACTCGGACTCCCAGGTAGCTGCCTCAATAGGCTGACCTCTCCACTGCACACGAACCGAAGGATAACTCTCTCAACTGACAAACCTGCCTGTCTAAAATGGCTACCGGCTCCTCCTCGTAGCACAAATCCTTGTCCAGCTGGACAGTGCTAAAATCTAATACGTGGGATGGATCGACGTGATACTTCCGAAGCATGGACACATAAAATAGTGGATGTACCATTGATAAGCCTGGTGGCAGTGCAAGTCTATAAGCCACCTCTCTTACTCTATCAAGGATCTCAAAAGGCCTGATGAACCTAGGGATAAACTTTCCCTTCTTCACAAATCTCATCACGCCCTTCATATGCAACACCTGAAGCAACACTCTCTCTCCGACCATGAATGCCATATCATGAACCATATGATCGGCATAACTCTTCTGCCTGGACTGAGCTGTACGGAGTCTATCCTGAAAAATCTTAACCTTATCCAAGGCATCCTGTACTAAATTTGTACCCAATAACCGAGCCTCTCCTGTATCAAACCATCTAACAGGTGATTGACACCGTCTACCATATAATGCCTCATAGGGAGCCATCTGGATGCTCGACTGATAACTGTTGTTGCATGCAAACTTCGCTAATGGCAAGAACTTATCCCAAGAACCTCCAAATTCAATAACACAAGCGCGAAGCATATCTTCCAAAATCCAAATAGTATGCTCGGACTATCCATCTGTCCGATGATGAAATGTTGTGCTCAACTCGACCCGCATACCCAACTAACGTTGTGCTGCCCTCCAGAAATGCGAGGTAAACTGCGTACCTTGGTCAGAAATGATAGACATGGAGATGAACGATCTCACCGATATAAATCTCTGGCAATCACTCAGAAGAATAGGAAACTACCACAGGAATGAAATGCACTAACTTAGTCAACCTATCCATAATAACTCATACTGCATCGCACTTTCTCTGAGTCCGTGGGAATCCAACAACGAAATCCATAGTGATACGCTCTTCCACTCAGGAATCTCAATCTCCTGAAGCAAACCACTAGGTCTCTGACGCTCGTACGTTACTTGCTGACTATTCAAACACTGAGCTACATATGCAACAATATCCTTATTCATCCTCTTCCACCAATAATGCTGCCGCAAGTCCTGATACATCTTGGCGGTGCCCGGATGAATAGAATACTAGGAACTGTGGGCCTCCTCTAGAATCAACTCACGAAGTTCATCCACATTGGGCGCATAAGTACGATCCTTCATCCTCAAAACTCCATCATCTCCAACTGTAACCTTCTTGGCATCTCCATGCCACACTGTGTCCCTAAGGACTAGAAAATGAGGTTCATCATACTGCCGATCTCTAGCACGCTTAAATAATAAAGACCGAGTGACTATACAAGCTAGAACACGGCTGGGCTCCAAAACATCCAACCTCATGAACTGATTGGCCAAAGTCTGAATATCCAAAGCAAGCAGTCTCTCACCGACTAGAATATACGCAAGGCTACCCATACTAGCCAACTTCCTACTAAAAGCATTGGCCACTACATTGGCCTTCCCCGGATGATACGAGATGGTGATCATAGTCTTTCAATAACTCCAACCACCTTCGCTGCCTCAAATTAAGCTCCTTTTGCTTGAAAAAATACTGCAAACTCTTGTGATCCGTGAACACCTGACACGACACGCCATATAAATAATGCCTTCAAATCTTCAGTGCGTGAACAATCGCTGCAAGCTCCAAGTCATGAACTGGATAATTCTTCTTATGAGTCTTCAACTGTCATGAAGCATATACAATATCTTGCATTCTGCAACAACATCGCACCAAGTCCAATACGAGATTCGTCACAATAAACTGTGTAGGGCCCTGAACCTGTGTGCAATACCAACACCAGTGCCGTAGTCAAGGCTATCTTGAGCTTCTGAAAGGTCTCCCCACACTCATATGACAATTTGAACGGGGCACCCTTCTGGGTCAACCTGGTCATCGGGGTTGCTATAGATGAAAACCCCTCCACAAACCGACGATAATAACCCACCAAGCCTAAGCAACTCCGGATCTCTGCAGCTGACGTAGGACTAGGCCAGTCCTTGACTACCTCAATCTTCTTAAAATCCATCTAAATACACTTTATTGATACAACGTGGCCCAAGAAAGCAACTGAACTCACCCAAAACTCATATTTCGAAAACTTAGCATATAACTGGCTATCTCTCAGTGTCTAAAGAACGACTCGAAGATGTTGTTCATGCTCCTCTTGGCTATGGGAGTAGATCAAGATATCATCAATGAAAACAATCACGAAAGAATCCAAGTAAGGCTTGAACACTCGGTTCATCAAATCCGTGAATGTTGCTAGGGCATTTGTCAACCCAAATGACATTACTAGGAACTCATAATGCTCGTACTAAGTCCGAAAAGCTTTCTTAGGGACATTAGATGCCCTAATCCTCAACTGATGGTAGCCAGAATGTCAAATCAATCTTTGAAAAAACCTTTGCACCCTGAAGCTGATCAAATAAATCATCAATCCTCGGCAATGGATACTTGTTCTTGACGGTGACTTTGTTCAACTGCCGATAATCTATGCACATCTGCATCGATCCATCCTTTTTCTTTACAAACAACATTGGTGCACCCCCAAGGCGAGACACTAGGCCTAATGAAGCCCTTATCAAGCAAATATTGCAATTGCTCCTTCAATTCTTCAACTCTGGCGGGGCCATACGGTATGGCGGAATAGAAATGGGCCGAGTGTTTGGAGCTAAATCAATGCAAAAGTCAATATCCATGTCGGGTGGCATCCCCGGCAAGTCTGCAGGAAATACCTCTGGAAACTTACGAACAACTGGTACGGAATCCATGGAAGGAACCTCTGCAATGGAATCGCGAACATAAGCCAAATAAGCAAAACACCCCTTCTTGACCATACGCCGAGCCTTCATACAAGAAATGACCCTACTGGTAGAATTACTAGGAGTCCCTCTCTACTCCAATCGAGGAAACCCCGACAAGTCTAAGGTTACGGTCTTAGCATGACAGTCCAGAATAGCATGATAAGGTGACAACCAATCCATCCCCAAAATGACATCAAAATCGACCATATTGAGGTATAGGAGATCTACACGGGTCTCAAGACCCCCAATAACAACCAAACACGAGTGATAGACACGATCTACAACAATATAACCACCTACCAATGTGGACACATATACAGGAGCACTCAAAGAATCACGAGGCACAACCAAATATGTAGCAAAATAAGATGACACATAGGAGTATGTAGACTCTGGATCAAATAGAACTGAAGCATCTCTACTGTAAACTGAAACCGTACCTGTGATAACGGCATCGGATGCCTCAGCCTCAGGACTGGCTAGGAAAGTATAACATCGTGGGTGGTCCCCACCCCTCTAAACTACATCCCTGGGACGATTGGCTAGCCTTCACCTCTAGTGGCCTGACCTCCACCTCTAGCCACCTGACCCCTACATCTAGCTGGCTGAGCAGGCGGTGGGACACCCGATACCGGAACCGTGACACAAGAGCCGTGATGCTGAGAACCGCTTGATGCTCGAGGGCAAAATCTAGCAATGTACCTCGGATCGCCACAAGTATAACAAGACCTCGACTGCTGAGACTGCTGACCCTGAAACTGATCCTGACGGCCCAAGTAACCACCCTGAAAACTCTAGAGCAGAGGTGCACTGATAGAGGCTGGTGATGCACTGTAGGGTAGCTGATCAGAATACTGTATATGAGAGCCACGGCCACCTAAAACACTATGAGAAGCCTAAAGTGCCAAATGAAATGGCCTAGAAGGATGGCCTCTACCAAAACAATCCATTCCTCTAGACGAGGCACCACTGAACCTACCAGAATGACGAGGCCTCTTGTCAGACTCCTGACCACTTCCCTGAGATAAAACTATCTCAACTCTCCTGTCCACATTGGCTACATCCTGAAAAGAAATCTCGCTCCCCGTATCTTAGCTATCTGCAATCTGATAGGCTGAGCGAGTCCCTCAATAAACCTCCTCACCCTATCTCTCTCTCTCTCTCTCTCTCTCTCTCTTTTGGTGGGGAGTATAAGAAGAGCATGACGATCCAAATCAACAAACCTAGTCTCGTACTAAGTAACAGTCATAGAACCCTGCTAAAGATGCTCGAACTGCCTCCGATAGTCCTCTCTCTGAGTGATTGGAAGGAACTTCTCGAGAAATAGCTAAGAGAACTGGTCCCAAGTCAAGGCAGGCGACCCAACTGGTCTAGTCAACACAAAATCATTCCATCATCTCTTGGCGGACCCTATCATCTGGAATACAGCAAAGTCGACCCCATTGGTCCTTACTATCCCCATGTTT
Source organism: Nicotiana sylvestris (assembly GCF_000393655.2). Classification (NCBI taxonomy): domain Eukaryota; kingdom Viridiplantae; phylum Streptophyta; class Magnoliopsida; order Solanales; family Solanaceae; genus Nicotiana; species Nicotiana sylvestris. The sequence goes on along the minus strand of NC_091060.1, from coordinate 53,808,192 downwards.
CGCAACACCTCATGGCAGCGGTCAAGATAATACTGGGGGTCCTCAGAAGCTACCCCACTAAAACGAACCGAAAAAAAGCATGTAAACTTATCCAACCTCAACAAAGCCTTAGAAGACATAAATGATCCACCAGCAGCCTGAGCCGCACCAATTGGCTAAGCTACTCCCACTGGCTAAGCTGCTGGAGTCTGGAACTGAGGATCAATCTTCTCTGAAGTGTGGGCAACGTGAGTCCGGACTCCTCCCCAATCTTGAGAGGCAGGTGGTGCTACGGGGTATGTGCTAGTCTGAGCTACGCTCTCCATAAGTCCCACTAGATGGACCAAAGCATCTTGAAGTACCGGGGTAGCGATGAACCCCTCGGAAACTTGAGCTGGTCCTGCCAGAATGGTCTGAGCTGGAACCTCATCATCAAACGCCACCTGAGGCTCCACTACTGGTGCTGTTGCTAGAGCTCTAGGTTGAGCCCTGCCCCTGCCTCAGCCTCTAGCACGGCCTCAGCCTCATCCTCTGCCCAGCGTAGGAGTTGCCACTGAGGGCTCGGCCTGCTGATCAGCTAATGAAGCGATATGTATTCTCGCCATCTAAGAAAGAATAGAGTAGAAGTTCAATTAGCATTGAGAAATCAAACCGTACGACAAAGAAGAATAGATGTAAAGTTATTCCTAAACTATATAGCCTATGGGGGATAAGCACAGACGTCTTCGTACGGATCCCTCAGACTCTACCTAGCATGTTCGTGAATTGTGAGACATAGGTAACCTAGTACTCTGATACCAACTTGTCACGACCCAGATTTCCCACCGTCGGGATCGTGATGGCGCCTAACTCTTAGAATGTTAGGCAAGCCAACAGATACAATTCTAACATATTAATCATTAACCAAAACAGTAATTTAAACTAAACATGTGTGAAGAGCAAAAATTTTATAACAGTTCAAAATACTAATACATGACTACCCCAAAAGATCTGGTGTCACAATCCACGAACTTCTACGAATTTTCTACAAATACTTGTTTAAAAGAAATACATATGTTCTCGAAATGAAAAGAGACAGGAAATCTAAGATTGAGGGAAAGGGACTCTAGGGTCTACGAATGTCGGAAGATCTGCCTTGGGTCTCCTGTGGACTGAAGGCAGCAACCCGAACTCTGATCAGTGTTGTCCACTACTGGGATATACACAGAAAGTGCAGAGTGCGGTATTAGTACAACTGACCCCATGTACTTGTAAGTGCTGAGCCTAACCTCGGCGAAGTAGTGATGAGGCTAGGACACGACAAATAACATAAACATGCGCAGTTAAGTCATATACGAGAAAATAACAAAACAAAAATTTAAGATATAATAACGGGTAGGGGGAACACATGTTAAAGGGACTATGAGTGTTTTGAAAATAGTACAGTACATGAACACGGTAAATGTCATGCTTTGAACCAACGAAAGTAATAACACAACAACCACGTACACGACATCACCCTTCGTGCTTTTACTCTCGTCCTTACCATAAGAAACAACAGAAACGACACGGCATCACCCTTCGTGCATTAACTCTCTCATAATCATGGCACGGCATCACCCTTCGTGCATTAACACTCACAGAATATGGCACGGCATCACCCTTCGTGCTTTATCGCTCACTCACAAAATATTGCACGACATCACCATTCGTGCTTTATACTCTTCCTCACCCAAACAGCATAAACAATAACAATTCAACAAGGGAATCATCAATAAGCAACCTCGTTTCAACATTTAACTTCACAATATGAATATCAACTTGAGTCAATACTCAACAATTATCCAATACCAGGAAACCATAAGACTTGTTTAACATGAAGAATAACCAGTTTAAGCATGAACATTATGTATAAGGAAACACCATAGTCAAAAGTATAAGAAATTCGCATGCTATGACCCGACAACAATGTATAGGTACTCGTCATGTCACCTATACACCGTACTGAATAACTAAACAAGCACCAAATAAGGCAAAAACACCTAATCCCTCAAGCTAAGGTTAGCCACAACACTTTCCTCGATTCCACGGCTAAAATCAAGCCTCAATTACTGTTTTACCTCTTGATTACACCTCCAATCCACCTGTATCTAGTCAATATTAACTCAATAATATCGATTATCACTAAAGAAATCAATTCCAATGCATAATTACAAGTTTCCCAACATTTTTCCTAAGAAGTCAAAAATCGACCCTGGGCCCGCTTGGTCAAAACTCGAATTTCGGACCAAAACCCAATTACTCATTCACCCTCGAGCCCGAATATACAATTGGTTTTGGAATCCGGCCACAATTTGATGTCTAAATCTATAAATTTAAAAATTCCTAAGTTCTACCCAAAAACACCCAATTCCACCTTGAAAACCCCTAGATTCTAAGATGAAAGCTTGTTAAAAGTTGAAATAAATTGAAAGAAATAAGTTAAGAATCATTTACCTTTGATTTGGAAAAGAAAGGGTCTTTGAAAAATTGCCTCTTGAAGTTTAGGGTTTGAAAACTTGAGAAATGAATAAAAAATCCCGTCCAAAATCGTTTTTGAACAGTTACAGATATCGCATTTGTGATCAGGGGTTCGCAAATGCGAAGAATGTCTAGGACCTGCTATCATCGCAAATGCGAACACTTGTTCGCAAATGCGACCTGTTCTTATCGCAAATGTGATGCTGAACTTCTCAATTGCGAAGGTCCCCTCCCAACCCCACTGATCGCAAATACGAAGCTTCTTCGCAAATGAGATGCTCGCATTTGCGAGCCAGACTTCGCAAATGCAAAGCCTGCAGACCTGAAACATACCAGCAATTTTCTTAAGTTTCAAAACACTCTGTAGCCTATTCAAAACTCACTCGAACCCTCGGGACTCCAAACCAAACAGGCACACAAGTCTTAAAACATCATACGAACTTGCACATGAGATCAAATCGCCAAAGTAACACCTAGAACTATGAATGTAGCACCAAATTGTATGAATTTTCAAGAAAGTTTCAAAACTTCTAACTTTTCAACCAAAGGTCTGAATCCGGTCAAATAAACTTCATTTCTCACCAAATTTTACAGACATGACTTAAATACCATGTTAAACCTGTACCGGGCTCCGGAACCAAAATACGGGCTCGATACCAAGAAGTTCAAATATTATTCAATTTCTAAAAACCACTATATTTTCAGTTTAATAATTTTCTTCTAAAATTTATTTCTTGGGCTAGGGACCTCGGAATTCAATTCCGGGCCCAAGTCCCATATTTTATTACGGACCCTCCGGGACCGTCAAATTACGGGTTTGAGTCCGTTTACTCAAAATGTTGACCGAAGTCAACTTAAATCAATTTTAAAGGCAACACTTAGTAGTTTCTCAAATTTTCACATAAAGGCTTTCCGAAAATGCGTCTGGACTGCGTACGCAACTCGAGGAGAAAGAAAATGAGGTTTTGAAGGCCTCGGAACCCCGAATTATGTTTTAAAACACGAGATGACCTTTTGGGTCATCACATAGAAATACCCAACACGTATAAATGCAAGAATAAGCCTATTTTTGGAGGGGGGAGGCCACTTTGAAGAGAGAAACATACGGGAAACATTCGGGAGCAAGGATATCTTAGATTTCTTCATCTTTTCTTAGTATTTTCAATTATCAACACTTATGAATTTGTTTGATACTATCATGAGTGGCTAAAACCCATAGTTCTGGGATTGTGATTTAGCCATGAGCATTGTTGTTTAACGTTGATTTAACCTTAAGTACAATTCACCAATATATGGTTGTTTCTTCAATTCTGTGATTAATTGCTTAATTGTCTGGCCAGCAGTTAGGTTTAATTTACTATCTATGTTATGCTTGAGAAAGCCATGTTTAGATTAGAGAAGAATTGAAGAGAGCACGATCTTAACTCTGGGGGGAGGGGGAGGGGGATTTGTGGTTAGGATAGAAATATACCTAGTCACCATGCGTAATAAAATATCGTAATCTTAATGCGTTATTAATAGATTGATTTCATAGGAATATAGGCGTTAATCAATTTTGAATAGGCGAGTAGTACTTCAGGAGAAGGCTACAAGAGCAATTATTCGATTAATTAACAATCACGAGTGAATTGTATGAAAGGAGAGTTAACTAGAACACAATAGGATTGGTGAATCGATCATAATCCTGGAATATTTGTCTCTACTGAATACACAACAATCATTTTGTTGCTTGATAATTTAGTTACTACTTAGAATTATTGTTTAGTATAATCACACTCTTGAACTCGAATTGGCCCGACTGAATAACAATCTTGGTGAATTTAGTGGATAGTTGATACAAGTCATTATGGGTTCGACACTGGACTTTTTACTTTATTACTTTTACGACCACGAATATTTGCGTATTTGTTTGGGAGCAACAAAAACCATATTTAAAAATTATAATGAATTAAATGCTAATAACTTTAAAGGTTAAACCCATAAAATTTAAATTCTGAATCGACATCCGACAACCAACAAACAAAATCTTAATTATGAATCTCTTCTATCTGTATTTTGTTGTCTAACTTATGATTTTTATAATTGGTCTATTAAATTTAGAGATTACAAGACACTACTATTCAGACTAGCAAACTTTATTTTATTTATTCATATATAGTTACTGGTCAGCAGTGCCATGCTATCTTGAGCTACTACTATTTAGCATTCCTTTGTTTCAAAAAAAAAATGAACCTATTTCTTTTTAATCAATTTAATAAAAATGTCTCCTTTTTAAATTTGAAAAATAAATATTTTTAAATTTTTTATTTTACTCTTAATAAGATAATTTATAGCCATACAAATATTTATAAATTATTTTGTACCACAAGTTTCAAAAGTCTTTTCTTTATTCTTAAACTTTGCGCCGTATTAAATAGGTTCAAACAAATTGAAACGGAGGAAGATCTTGCTAGATTAAACAAGGTGAACGTCACACCTCCTTTTTACCTACACCCCTGTAAAAGGGGTATAAGGGAGTTTTTCCAATTTATGTGACAATCGAAACGGGATTATTATTAGATTCAGAGTCGCCACTTGGGATAACTTATGGTGTCCCAAGTCCGGTTTAGAATCCCGAATCGAGGAAAGATTGACTCTATTTTACAGTCCGCGAACACAGAAATCCGGGTAAGGAATTCTGTTAACTCGGAAGAAGATGTTAGGCATTCCCGAGTTCCGTGGTTCTAGCACGGTCGCTCAAATGTTATAATTGGCCTATTATCTGATTTTAGTACATGTTTTAGCTCATGGTATATTTTAACTTATAACCGCTTTTATTTATTTTTAAGGAAAAATTGCAACGTCATTTAAAATGCGTCTTGAACCACGTCACATAAATGCACCTGCGGCTCTCGACATATTCTATCTAACACTGTTGAGATTTGGATTTGGGTCACATAAATGCGCACCCGAGTTTAAGAAGGTAAATTATTAAATAGCGCGCCTAAATCAACTACGCATTTTTAAATTCACGAGGGCCATGGAAATTCAACTAAACGGCACGCCTCGAATTCTAAGGATTTAAAAATTAATTAAGCGAGGGCCGTGCATTTTGAGATTTTATTCGGCATGGCACGCCTCAAAAACATTCAACTAAATGAACTAAGGATATTCATGTTTAAAACTAGTTCGAAATTAAGTACCACGACTACGTCACAGGAACCGTATCCGTAGCTGTAAAAATTTTAATTACGCGCCTAAAGCAAACTACAAATGTTCATGGTTTTTCAAAAAAAAAAACTAAATTAGGATTATTGATGGTTTCATAGTATGGTAAAGGAATTGCTGGAATCAAAATTTGATACGTTCATATGACCATAGCACTTAGTGCATCCAAACCAATTTTATAATTTATGACAATTGAATAATGTCAGAAATTTAACTGGAGCCTACACATCTGGATTAAACCAAAACAAAGAGCGAGAAATTTGTATACAAATATTCTTCTCGGTAAAACTAGCCCCAAGTATCTAACAATGAACAAAGAATTGCCAAACATGAAAACTTTTATAACCTTAACCATACCTATCAAAAAGCAGAATGCTTATTTAAAAAAGATTCAACCACTGTAGAAATTCGTGGATACAGTCCATTCCTCTAACTGTCAATTGTTTACTCAAAGATAATCAAAGGAGAACACTCTTCACTCACACAACAAGAAATATTTCAACTGCACAATAGTAAGTGACCTTTAAATCAACTAATATCTCATCCTCATGAAAGAAAACTCTACTTTTGATTCATGTTGAAACATATCCAACTTAAAAAATCTCCAACGAAGAATCACATGAGCTTGTTCATTATTTTGGAGTCATAGCATCACAGCTATTGGTATAACCTGATTTTAACAGATTATTTTTGCTATTTGCAGAAGCAAAACTGTTCAGCTAGAGTTTTTAAAAATCCCTGGACATATCAAGTTGGTTGTAGATATTCTAGAACTTATCATTTTATCACAGGAACACCTTATATATTGCTCATTGCTAACTGAAAAATAGGGAAGATCCAGTAGTATAAAGGTACAACTGAAGCTATCAAGCCAAAGCACCAAATTTCATGTTTCAGCAACCATTTCGGGATCCTAATTCACAAAACTTAACCTACAGGCAACAAGAATCAGAGAGATCTAACATGGATCATGTTTCGACAGTGGGATTGAGCTTTAAATCAAAGAGCACAAGACATGGATAGAGCTAATATCATTTCAGATCATGAAGACCTCACTTAATCTAACAATATATTACTACTCAAACGCACTGGATAAAATAATCAAGCGTCATAGAATAAAAAAATAGAAACATTCAAGCTTTTTCATATAGCAAAGTTACTCTGGATTTCGAGTTTTACGCTACTAACAGAGAATCATCAGGATGTCAACTCTAACACAAAAGATATGTGAACGAGATGAACCTGTCAAAGTTTCCAATTGATCTTTCAGCAAATTACAACAATCGAAATAAAATGAATTGGATGAATCCACAACCAAGAACTCAACCAGGACCTCTAAGCAGAAACGGAAAGCATTAACTTTCTAACTCGAACAACAACTTCAATAGTGACGAGCTCGTTTAAATCAACTCCGCTTTGAACAACAACCAGAGAAGAAAAACAGAACTCCTTTTTTTTGAAATTTTTTGATTTCTGAAGCAAACTATGAACAAACGAAAAACTCGAAAAATTTTAGCATTTTTTAATAGAGAAGAAGTCGGAATAACAAATCCAAAAAAAAAAATCAGAACTCAATCCTCAATCTTTTCTCTCTATTCTAATATAAGAAATCGAAGAGCAATAAAAGAAGAAATCTCTCTCAAATCCTTTCCCCAAAAAAATCCTCCTCTTTCAGAAGAGAAACCTCACCTTATATAGACCCCTCAGATTTTCTCGAACCTTCTCCACACACTCCTCCGAAATTCTTTTGCAATCTCTTTCTATTGAACGATTTTTGGGACAGATGGAGGGCAAGGATTGATTTTCATCCATCCACGACTCCCATTTATCCAGCAAATCAATCGGGAGGCTAAACAACGCGCAAAAAAAATAAAATCTGAAAGGAATCTTCTATTGTCAGAAACCGTTACAAATATGGTGACGAGGAGAGAGGGGCAACGCGTGGGGTGAATTTGAGCTCACTCGCCTAAAATTTGGCGAGTTGGATGCCGCTCTGACGTGAAGAAGATGATGAACAGTTGCGTTGAGTTAGGAATTTTGATTTGGGTCTCTGTATGTATCTGTGTGTGTATTTGTGGAGAGTGGGTCGGGTTAAAGGGGGCAGACAGGCGTGGGAGATGGGTATTTAGAAGACTTGGGCTTGGGTAAAGGATTGGAGGAGATATGGGCTTGAGAATTAAAATGCAACAGCCCAACATCTGATTTCTCTACTTCTTTTCTTTTTAATTACAAATCTTTTTTTTAATCCCTTTTTCTTTTAAAAACAAAAACAAAAATAAAGTAAAACCTAATTTAATTCCTAACTCAAGTTAATCTTACCACATTGAATTTATTAACTTTAACTAATAATTAACACAATTAATCAAAAACCAATTTTAAAAAAACTACCAAAATTCAAAATTGAAATTAAAAAGTGCAATAATAAACTATTTGTTGTGATTTTTTCCATTTTTATAGAATAACTAATTTGCTAATTAATCCTAAAATGTAGAATTAAATCCTAAATGCAAGTGCAATATAATTTTGTATTTTTCATTAATTAAACAAAATTAACATGCGCAGACAAATGCAAGCAATTAACGAAAAATGCTACAAAAATCTACGAAATTGCAAATAATGGAAAATTTTAATTTCTTGAATTTTATGGGAGTAATTTACATAGGGAAAAAATCACGTGCTCACATCTGCTCCTCTTTGCTCGGAAACAGGAAGAGTTTTTGTGCAAAGATAAAGTGAGCGGATACGAGCGATTTTTGCCCGCTTGAATACTCCGTGGGAAGCATTTTGAAAGATTTGACCGCACCCTGCTTCCGAAGTTGCCTACATATCCTTGGCTATAAAAGAATCAGGTCAGTGTAGTTCGGGAAGTTTAAGTAGCTGGTACTACCATGAAGTTGTGATTTCACTGTTGTTGTTGCTGTTGCAACTGCTTGATGAACCCTTTATTAAACCATGACAAAATAAAAGAAGCTAAACTAAACTATGATCTATGAATTACAAGAATCTTATCTATATCTTCAATCTTGATCTTGTGACTCTTGTTGCCTTGTTGACTTGTATTTTCCAGGAGGAGTTCCTTTGTTGCCGACTTGAATTGTTCTCTGAGATGCTTACCCTTTTCTTCAGGCGGGCGCCTGATTGCTGAACTTGAAACGTCTTTCTTCGAACATTGCTGCTTTTCCTTCGTTCTTCAGATGAGCTCCTGATAACCGACACTTGAAGTGCTTTGTTTGCCAGGTGGGCTCCTGATTACCGACACTTAAATTGCTTTGTTCTTCAGGTGGGCTCCTGATTACCGACACTTAAGTGCTTCTCCTTGTTCTCCAGGTGGGTGCCTGATTTCCAACACTTTAACTGTATTCTCTTGCTTTCCAGGTGGGCGCCTGATTTCCAACACTTTAACTGTATTCCCTTGCTTTCCAGGTGGGCGCCTGATTACCAAATCTTTAACTGTATTCCCTTGCTTTTTAGGTGGGCGCCTGATTACCAAATCTTTAACTGTATTCCCTTGCTTTCCAGGTGGGCGCCCGATTACCAAAACCTTAGTTGTACTCCCTTGCTCTCCAGGTGGGTGTCTGATTGCAAAAACTTGAACTGTATTCTCTTGCTTTCCAGGTGGGCGCCTTATTACCAAAACCTTAGCTGTATTCCCTTACTTTCTAGGTGGGCGCATGATTGTCAAAACTTGAACTGTATTCCCTTGTTTTCCAGGTGGGTGCTTGATTTTTAAAACATTAGCTGTATTCCCTTGCTCTCCATGTGGGCACCTGATTGCCAAAACTTTAACTGTATTCCCTTGCTTTCCAGGTGGGCGCCTGATTTCAACAAAATAGATAAAACAAAAAATAATTCTGCCCCAGTTTGGTATCTGGGCACATATGTGAGTGTTAACTGAATCATGTTATCAAATATTCTAAGAATTTGAAAGCTAAATCTCATTATCCAGGAGGGTCCTGAAAACTCCTAGTTACTGACAGTGTTGAATCTAAATTACATCTTCTAAAGGTATTACATTTCGCTACATCTTGTTATCTAAGCAGAACTTAAAACTACATCCCACTATCCAGGAGGGTCCTGAAAGTTAAAAATCAAGTATTATCTTAAGAGTGACAACTTTTACGGCTGAATTATACTACCCTACAGCAGAACTTATGCTAAATCTTGTTATCTAACGGAAATCTTAAAGCTAAGTCCCATTATTCAGGATGGTCCTGAAAACTCCTAATTGGATCCTATCTCAAGCATGCAAACTTTGAAGCCAACTTGCATTCCTTTGGGATACATTTATGCTAGATTTTGCTACTCATGATAGTTTTGAATTTTAAACTAGGTCCCATTTTCCAGGAGGGTCCTGAGAATTTACTGTCAAACCTGTTTGGTGCTTGTTTTTCCTTACGGAGGGTTCCTCCGAAATAATCAAAATTTTCTGCCCCTGTTTCAATCAAAGAAAAATCTTGTCAGTTTAAAATGTGGTGGTTAGTTTGTGGCATTTTTGCTAAAGGTGGCCTCTCCGCTGTCGTGCTTTGTTTTGACTGGCTTCCTCGAATTGGCCAAAAACCGTTTGACTTTCTGACTGACTTTCACCCATATGACCTTGGATAACCCGAGTGTTCTATACCCAACTGTTGTGTTATATCTCTGACCCATCTATCTGCACCTCTGCATCTCCCACAAAATTACTAAACCGTTTCACCGATGGAACTTTTGTTGACCCTTTATATCCCATTTCACATAATACTATCTCTAACAATGCTTTGGCCGCGCTGTGCTTTTGTGCAATTTTCGAAGTTGGTAGAGAGCTTTGAAATCCTTTCTTATTCGCTTAAACAGAACTGACATTGGAAACATCTTAGAGAAATAAACCCAGAGAAAATGAAATGCAATGACTTTGAGAGTTAGGGATAAGAAAAATCCAAAACTGGAAGACAGTCTGAAAGGAAAAAAGAAAAGAGACTTATCTGAGTGGAGCAGTTGGCACCAATGATCATGACATGCATTTCGGATTAATCAGCCTAGCCTGTCCAACCAATCAACTTTCAGTTGTCGTACTTTACGCCCCAAGATCTTCAAAACCCAATTTCTTTACCAAAACCTTGTCCTTGTTCGGCCTGCGGTGCCCCGAAGGATTTTCACCAACAACCCTCTTCATCTCTCAACTCACTTTTGCCTTAAGGTGCCCGTGAAGGTTTTCACCAATAAGACTCACTCATTTTCATTTTCTTTGTTTGGACCGGAGTGTTGCCCCTGATATGAATCGCCTCCTTTTGCTCGACTTGGCATTTTTCGAAAACTGATCGGAAGGTCTTTCTTTGGACCGTAATGTGGGCTTTTGGATAGGGTTAGAAAGAAAGGGTATCAAAAGGCTCAAAATAACTCAACTAGATTTAAAATTACAACTTTCGTAATCAGATTTCCTACAACAAACACAACTTCTGCCCCAGTTCTTTTGCTTGGGGACTTTTGGATTTTTATTTTATTGGGACCGAACCGTGAGGCTGCCTATGTGTCCTTAAAAGGAATCAGGTCGAACGTAGTTCATGACATAGAAATTGTTTTGTTGTTGTGATTTTCTCTTTTCTCTTTCTTTTCTTTCTCTTTTTGTTGTTTTGTTGTTTTCTTTTCTTTTTGTTTTTCTCTCTTTTTTTCTTTTTCTTTTTTTTCCTTTTCTTCTTGTTCTTTCTCTTTTTCATTCTTTTTCTTTTCTCTCTTTTCCTTTATTTATCTTTCACGCTTGCGTTTCTGATCTTTGCTACTGATTTCAAAAGAGGGGTATGAAAGGAAATAAATAAGTCTCAAAAGGATAACAAAGAATAAAGTGTTTAGATAGCAGAACAAAATGCCTTCGTCATTCCAATCTTCAAAACATGCCAAGTACAAAAAATACAATTTAAACAAAGAAATTATACATAATATCTTTTGACTGCATCTGAATTGATAGCCATTTCTACACACTTGCCTTCTATATCTGTTAAATACAAAGCATCATTGGACAATACTCTCGTTACGATGAACGACCCCTGCCAATTTGGGAAGAACTTGCCTTTTGCCTCAGCCTGATATGGAAGGACACGTTTTAACACTTGCTGACCCACTTCAAACTTCTGTGGACGCACCTTCTTGTTATATGCTCTTGCCATTCTTTGTTGATACAGCTGACCATGACACACCGCTGCCAATCTTTTCTCATCGATCAAACTCAACTGCTCCAGGCGGGATTTGACCCATTCATCGTCATCAATTTCAGCTTCCGCGACAATCTGAAGGGATGAGATTAAAACTTTCGCGGGTATCACTGCTTCAGTGCCATACACCAGCAAATAAGGAGTTGCCTCTACTAAAGTACGAACAGTAGTGCAATAACCCAGCAATGCAAAGGGCATCTTTTCATGCCACTGTCTGGAACCCTCCACCATTTTCTGAACTATCTTCTTTATGTTCTTGTTGGCCGCCTCGACTGCTCCGTTTGCCTTGGGGCGTTAAGGGGTGGAATTGCGATGCGTAATCTTGAACTGCTGACATACCTCTTTCATCAGATGACTATTGAGATTAGCCCCATTATCTGTAATGATCACCTTTGGGATCCCGATCTGACAAATGATATTCGAGTGCACAAAATCGACCATCGCTTTCTTGGTCACAGACTTAAAAGTTTTAGCCTCAACCCACTTGGTGAAATAATCGATGGCCACTAGAATGAACCTGTGCCCATTGGATGTTGCTAGCTTAATTGGTCCAATGACATCCATTCCCCACGCAACAAAAGGCCATGGTGCAGACATTGTGTGCAATTCAGATGGCGGAGAGTGAATCAAATCTCCGTGCACTTGATATTGATGACAATTGCACACCAAATTGATACAATCTCGCTCCATAGTGAGCCAATAATAACCTGCTCGAAGAATCTTCTTTGCCATCATGTACCCACTCATATGCGGCCCACATACTCCAGAATGTACTTCGGTCATGATAGTTGTGGCCTGTCTAGCATCTATGCATCTCAACAATCCAAGATCTGGAGTCCTTTTGTACAAAACCCCTCCGTTGAAGAAAAATCTGCTTGCCAACTGCCGAATTGTTCTCTTTTGATCACCTGTGGCTTGTACTGGATACACCCTCATCCTGATATATTCCTTGATATCATGAAACCAAGGCTCACTATCAAGTTCTTCTTCCACCATATTACAGTAAGCATGCTGATCTCGGACCTGAATATGCAAAGGGTCCACATAAGCCTTATCTGGATGATGTAACATTGACGCCAAGGTAGCCAAAGCATCAGCAACCTCATTATGGATCCTTGGAATATGACTGAACTCTACTGACCGAAACCATTGACAAAGATTATGTAAACATTGCCAGTACGATATGAGTTTTAAATCCCGTGTTTCTCATTCCCCTTGGATCTGGTATACCGGAAGGTCCGAGTCTCCCAAGACCAAGACTTCCTGGACACCCATGTCTGCAGCCAACCTCAAACCCAAAATTCATGCCTCGTACTCAGCCATGTTGTTAGTACAGTAGAAACGAAGTTGGGTCGTAACAGGGTAGTGATGCCCTATTTTGGAAATAAGAACGGCTCCTATCCCAACGCCCTTCATGTTAGCAACTCCATCAAAGAAAAGTTTCCAACCTGGCTCCTCAACTTGTCCCAGCTCATCAATGTGCATCACCTCTTCATCAAGGAAGTAAGTCTTCAAAGGTTCATATTCTTCATCCACCGGATTCTCGGCCAAATGGTCGGCCAATGCCTGGGCTTTATTGCAGTCCGAGTCACATAGACGATATCAAATTCTGTGAGCAAGATCTGCCACTTTGCGAGCCTCCTTGTAGGCATAGGCTTCTGAAAGATATACTTTAATGGATCCAAATGAGAGATGAGGTAAGTAGTGTAAGATGACAAATAATGCTTCAACTTCTGTGACACCCAAGTTAGGGCTCAACATGTCCTTCCCAGGTGAGTGTACTTAACCTCGTAAGATGTGAACTTCTTGCTGAGATAATAAATGGCCTGCTCTTTCTTGCCGGTGATATCATGCTGACCCAACACACAACCAAACAAATTGTCCAAAATTGTCAAATACAGAATCAAAGGTCTCCCTAGTTCTGGTGGCACCAACACAGGTGGGTTCGACAAATACCCTTTTATCTTATCAAATGCTTCTTGACACTCATTTGTCTACTTGACCGCAGCATCCTTCTTCAACAATTTAAAGATAGGCTCACAAGTTGTCGTAAGCTGAGAAATAAACCTGCTAATGTAATTCAACCTCCCTAATAGACTCATCACCTCAGTCTTGTTCCTTGGGGGCGGCAATTCTTGGATAGCTTTAATCTTTGATGAGTCCAATTCAATACCTCGCCGACTGACTATGAATCCCAACAGTTTTCCAGATGGCACACCGAATGCGTACTTTGCAGGATTGAGCTTAAGATTGTACCTGCGAAGCCTTTGGAAGAACTTTCTCAAATGTCTGACAAGGTCAGACTGCTTTCTAGACTTTATGATCACGCCATCCACATAAACCTCGATCTCCCTATGTATCATGTTATGGAATATGGTCGCCATTGCCCTCATATATGTTGCCCCAACATTTTTCAAACCGAAAGGCATGACCTGATAGCAATATGCTCCCCATGGTGTGATGAATGTCGTCTTTTTCGCATCTTCCTCATCCATTAAGATCTGATGATAGCCCGCATAGCAATCCACAAAAGACCCAATCTCATGCTTGGCATAATTATCAATCAAAATATGGATATCTGGCAGTAAGAAGTTGTCCTTTAGACTTGCCTTGTTGAGATCACGGTAATCAACGCACACTCTGGTCTTACCATCCTTCTTTGGCACAGGCACAACATTGGCTAACCAAGTGGGATACTGCATGACTCGAATGACCTTCGCCTCAAACTGCTTTGTGACCTCTTCTTTAATCTTTACACTCATGTCAGTTTTGAACTTCCTCAACTTCTATTTGACGGGAGGAAATGCCGGGTCAGTGGGCAATTTGTGAATCACCAAGTTAGTGCTTAGACCCGGCATGTCGTTATATGACCATGCGAAAATATCTTTGTATTCAAACAATGCTTTAATTATCTCTTCCCTAATTTGTGGTTCAAGATAGACACTTATCTTAGTTTCCCTGACATTATCTGGGTCCCCTAAATTGATTGCTTCTGTATCATTCAGGTTAGGCTTAGGTTTTCCCTCAAAATGACTTAGTTATTTACTAATCTCTTCAAAGGCCTCATCCTCATCATATTCTAATTTATCATCACACTCTATTTCTTGAATTATTATTTCAGAATTAGATTAGCTTTTAAGAATGGGCCGAAGATTCTTCATGCATGTCATGTCATTGAAACCAGCATAAAAAGAACTGTACAAGGAAAAAAAGAAAAATAAAAACTGTCAGGAATGATGAAAAAGGGAAATTGTATTTCATTGAAAATAAAAGATAACAAGGTTTATACATCCAAATGGACGGAACATAGAATCTGAATTACAACCCTAGAATAATCCAGATAACTAAAAGAAAACCAAAGCAAACTACCAAAACTCCTTCCGGGTAGGGAGAGGAGTAGCTTCCCAATTGTTAATCTTTTCACTGGGCCCAACAAATTGCACATCCGCCTTGCTAGAACCCTCTCCAACTTCCACCATGTTCACATTGTCGAACAACTTCTCGAACCTTTCAATCAACTCTTTATCAGGACCAACCGCAAAATCGGGAACTGTTGTTACTGGGTGCTTCCTGGCGCCAGGCTTGACAAACGATCGGGAGAGACGTGGGATGGGCTTTAGGAGGGCCCATGCCCTCTGTTTCGACTTTCTGGCTCTTTTCACATCTGCAACTGTGGCCTTGAATCCCAAACCAAATGTATCCAAATTTTTTGGGGAGAGACACCGGCTGTACGATACCTTGTGGAGATGAACCCAAACCCTTGCCAGGTACAAAACCATTTTTCAACATTTCAAAAGCCACCATGACTGATGTAGCGGTCACCTTCGGAGTTGGAACGCATTTCCCTTCTGGAATTTTCTCAATTGACACTATGTCAAAAACCTGATAGACCCACGACCCCTTGTCGTCTTCAGCCTCAATAAATGGAACAATGGCATCACTGGGAGCACACAAATTATCCTCACCGTGCACAACGATTTCCTGCCTATCTCATTCAAACTTGACCATCTAATGCAAAGTAGACGGGACTGCTTTAGCAGCATGAATCAGGGTCGTCCCAATAGCAGATTGTAAGAAACAACCACATCTAGCACCTGGAACTCCATGGTAAATTCAACTAGTCCTATTGTCAGCTCGAGCACTATGTCTCCGACTGAATCCTTCCCTCCACCGTCGAATCCCCGAACGTAGATATTGTTCTTGTGAATTCTTTCATTATCCACTTTCAACTTGTTTAAAGTAGAGAGAGGGCAAATGTTCGCACTAGAACCATTATCGACCAATACCCGAGTAACCACGGAATCTTCGCATTTCACTATAAGATAGAGGGCTCTATTGTGCTCAGTACCTTCTACGGGCAGCTCAACATCAGAAAAAGTGACTCTGTTTACCTCAAAAATCTTGTTGGCTATCTTTTCCAAATGGTTTACTGAGAATTTGTCAGGAACGTGGGCCTCGTTCAGGATTTTCATCAAGGCCCGACGGTGCTCGTCCGAGTGAATTAACAACGACAACAGTGAAATTTGAGTAGGCGTCTTCCTCAACTGCTCCACAATGGAATAGTCTTGCACCTTCATATTTCTCAAAAATTCTTCTGCCTCTTCTTTGGTCATAGCTTTCTTCACTAGCACTGGGTTATCTTTGGAGGTTTTAGCTTTTCTTGACTCCTCGGGGGCGAAGCATATCCCCGACCGAGTCAATCCATGGGTCTCATAGACTTCATCTTTAACTTCTTTTACTTTGTAAGTTACTGTCAACCGCTCATAATTCCACGGGATAGCCTTGTTGTTGACTATCGGTAGCTGGGTTACAGGTTTAATAATGACAGGATTTGTGCGGGCACCCTCCACAATTACGACAGGTTTGTTCGCCACTACTGGCACAACCACTTTTGCCCTTTCTTGTTTCACGGCAACATCACTTGAGGACCCCTTCTTGACCACCGCAGATGGCTCACTGTTTGTCCCGTTCAACTTGATCACTGATATCTCGCTTGTTAATTTTTCAACCGGCTTTACCTCACTAGATCGAATCATCATGACGGTTTGCGAAGGCTTTTTGGGCTCCCTTTCTTTATGCACTATCTCAATCATGTTTGTCTCTTGATGGGTTGGCAGCAGGTTCTGGTTGATATTGGGCACCTCCGGAGCTTGGACTTCAATCCGATTTGTATCAACGAGCTCCTGGATAGCGTTTTTCAATTGCTAGCATTTCTCCGTGTCGTGCCCCGGAGCACTAGAACAATATTCGTAACTTACAGAATAATCAAGATTTCTCGGGGGAGGATTTGGCAATTTTGACTCGATCGGCCTCAGCATATCCAATTGTCTTAGCCTGTGGAACAAACTAGTATAGGAATCTCCTAATGGAGTGATGGTTTTCTTCTTCTGCAACCTCTCATTCTTAAATGCTTGATTAGGCCAGAAAGCTGGTCTAGGAGGGTTTTGGTAGGCTCGTGGGGGTGGGTAGGTGTTTTGTGGGGTTGGCACGCGCCATTATGCGTGGTCAGGAGGTTGAGTGTATGTTTGGGCGTGGTGGACAAAAAAAGGGGGTTTGGTGGTGGGTAGTAGTGTTGGGGTGGATTATACGGGGTATGGGGGTAGGTTTGGTGGTGGGGTCGAGGCTGATTATAGTGGTGAGATGAGCCCCTAGGTCCGAACCAAGCTCCTGAATCAATCGTTGCCACGTCCTCTTTCTTCTTCTTTCCAATTACTCCCCCAATTCCACTTTAAATGGCCTGGGTGGTTGTCTTAATAGCCGAATAGCTCATGATTTTGTTTGTCTTGAGCCCTTCTTCTACCATACCGCCTATCTTCACCACATCATTGAAGGACTTGCCTATAGCTAATACCAGATGACCGTAATAAGTAGGTTCTAAGGCCTGCAGAAAATAATCCACCATTTCACTTTCTTTCATTGGAGGGTTAACCCTTGCTGCCTGTTCTCTCCACCGAAAACCATACTCCCTGAAGCTTTCATTGTGTTTTTTCTCAATATTTGTCAAAGACAGCCGATCCGGCATAATCTCAAGATTGTACTGGAAGTGACAAGCGAATGTGTCACGCCCCGAACCAGGGCCTGGACGTAACACGGCACTCGGCGCCTGACTACATGTGACCGAGCGAACCAACTGGTTAGCTGACTCAATATGTGATATCATAACATACTAAATACGGAAGATAAAGTAACACATGTTGATATACTGAAAGTTTGAATGATAAAACAATCGAAGTGCGGAAATACTAATAAAATTTTGAAACATATTTGTAGTCAACACAGCTTAATATGGAAAGCCTGTGACTCTGTCTAGTTGTTACTCTAGTCTATGAAGCCTCTATTAAAGTACTTAAAATACTAGCTATCTGCAAATACTGAAAGGCTGTAAAGTATAGGTGTTTAACGGGCTAACCGGGCCGGGCCGGGCCTCCCTTTTTTGGACCTGTACGGGTTATGGTCCGGGCTGGTTCCGGGTTGGTTCCTAACGGGTTTAACGGGTTCGGGTTCAACCGGGTAAAAACTAAACCGTACGAGCTACGGGTTGAGAGGGCCGGGCCGGGTCGGGTTTAGTGTAATTTTAATTTATTTATTTTTTGGAATTTTGTATAAATATTATAATAAGTGCAATAAGTGCATTACAAAGTACTAACATAAATAATACAAGGAAGATGGGAAAAAAATGAACTTATTGCAAGTGCTACTTTTATTTCTTAATTCAAATTTCAAAGTTTCAAACTTACAAATTGAAAGGTTTACATTTTTTTCAACAAGTAAAATAGTAAATTCAAAGGTTTTGCATTGCCTTAGTAAGTTCATCATAATCAATATGAACCGATTGACCTTCTTCTGGAGTGTTAAATTCGTATGGGTTTCCATGTGTTAATATATCTCCAAGTTCCTCGTCTTCTGGGCTATCAACATCTTCACGTCCTTGATTTCTTCGTTCCGATCTAATCCAATCTCTGAAACATACTAAAACTTCCAAAGCATTGCTTCCCAATGAGTGGCGGGTGTCTCCAAGTTGTTGTCTTGCTTGGCTAAATGCACTCTCCGATGCAACAGTAGAAATTGGTACATTCAGCACGTCCCGAGCCATAGCGAAAAGAACAGGAAATTGCTTTCCATTCTCATGCCACCATCCCAACGGTGAAAATTCCTTTGTGCGAGGCTCTTTTTGCTTCTACAAGTAGAATTGAAGTTCATCAATGTTCCTGCTACTGGTTTGAATGTTAGAAAATGTAGAAAAAATATTAAAACTATCAAGGCCTTCTTCATCATCCACAGTAGCAGAAGTGGTACAATGCATAGTTGGATTAACATTGCCTACATTAAGAGCAGCATCATCAATTACATTTGCATAATAATTATATAATTGTTGTAAATATTCATTTAGCTTGTTCATACAAGTATATAAATCTGGGGTTTCAGTTGGTCCAATCTCCATATAAGTATATAAAGCATTCATTAATTGGTGACAATCAGACATCTTAATAGAAGGATTTAAAACAACACAAATTAAGTAAATAGGAGGAATTGGAAAGAAATATTTTTTGAATTTTGATTGCATTTTTTCAACAACATCCCTATATTTTTCTTTCTTCTTAAACCCCACATCCGGTGAGAATCAAACTGGCGTAGTTCGGGCATTTTTTACCAACTTTTTTTCTCTTTTTTTTTCAAAATTTCAGCAGAGTTTTAGTATATTTTGGACATCGGTTTTTCAAAAACAAGCAATTATCTCTCTTATCCCTCACGTTGACTCTCCTTCTCTCAATTTTCCCCTATAAGCCGGTCAACATGCAAATCCGAAGCAAATGAAGCAAGTAGGATGCATCAGGATAGTCTTTTCATTTCGGGTACACCTATCCTAGACAGACCCAACCCCTGTGTTGAGTCTCCAAAGTCAAATGCACATGATGCAGATAAGCGTTCCTACTAGGGATCCGGCATAAGGCTTTGTTATACTAGGTTTAAAACCTGGGTTAATTGTTCTAGACCTGGCTTACCCGAGCGGACAACTCGAGCCGAGGAGGGGCTGCGTACCGATAACCAAAAGATCATCCGGCTTTGCAACTTGTCCGAACCTCGTTCTATTTGGGATATGACACTAACAGAAAGAAGTCACGCCAGCATGCACTTCTTAGGAGAGAGAAGAGAGGGGTTTCATAGCAGTTTATATATACAATTCAGATAATATCAAGGCGGTAAAAAGCAATATTTAGCAGATAGGCCCAAACATGTAAATAAAATCAGATAATAAATAAAGCCAAATATAATAATTATTCTAAGCTAGAATTCTTGAACCCTGAACCAGAAGTTCTGGGTTCTTGTCCCCAGTAAAGTCGCCAGAGCAGTCACACCTCCTTTTTACCTACACCCCCGTAAAAGGGGTATAAGGGAGTTTTTCCAATTTAAGTGACAATCAAAAAGGGATTATTATTATTATATTCAGAGTCGCCACTTGGGATAATTTATGGTGTCCCAAGTCACCGGTTTAGAATCGCGAATCGAGGAAAGATTGACTCTGTTTTACAGTCTACGAACACAGAAATCTGGGTAAGGAATTCTGTTAACCCGAGAGAAGGTGTTAGGCATTCCCGAGTTCCGTGATTCTAGCACGGTCGCTCAACTGTTATAATTGGCCTATTATCTGATTTTAGTACATGTTTTATCCCATGGTATATTTTAACTTATAACTGCTTTTATTTATTTTTAAGGAAAAATTGCAACGTCATTTAAAATACGTCTTGAACCACGTCACATAAATGCACCCGTGGCTCTCGACATATTCTATCTAACATTGTTGAGATTTGGATTTGGGTCACATAAATGTGCACCCAATTTTAGGAATAAATTATTAAATAGCACGCCTAAAGTAATTATGCATTTTTAAATTCACGAGGGCCATGAAAATTCAACTAAACGGCACGCCTCGAATCCTAAGGATTTAAAAATTAATTAAGTATGGGCCGTGCATTTTGAGATTTTATTTGGCACGGCATGCCTCAAAACCATTCAACTAAATGAACTAAGGATATTCATGTTTAAAACTAGTTCGAAATTAAGTACCACGACTACGTCACGGGAACCGTATCCGTAGATATGAAAATTTTAATTACACGCCTAAAGCAAACTACAAATATTCATGGTTTTTCAAAAAAAAAAAACTAAATTAGGATTATTGATGGTCACATAATATGGTAAAGGAATTGTTGGAATCAAAATTTGATACGTTCATATGACCATAGCACTTAGTGCATCCAAACCAATTCTATAATTATGACAATTGAATAACGTCGGAAATTTAACTGGAGCCTACACATCTAGATTAAACCAAAACAAAGAGCGAGCAATTCGTATACAAATATTCTTCTCGGTAAAACTAGCCCCAAGTATCTAACAATGAACAAAGAATTGCCAAACATGAAAACTTTTATAACCTTAACCATACCTATCAAAAAGCAGAATGCTTATTTAAAAAAGATTCAACCATTGTAAAAATTCGTGGATACAGTCCATTCCTCTAACTGTCAATTGTTTACTCAAAGATCTCAATCAAAGGAGAATACCCTTCACTCACACAACAAGAAATATTTCAACTGCACAGTAGTAAGTGACCTTTAAATCAACTAATATCACATCCTCATGAAAGAAAACTCTACTTTTGATTCATGTTGAAACATACTCCAACTTAAAAAATCTCCAACGAAGAATCACATGAGCTTGTTCATTATTTTGGAGTCATAGCATCATAGCTATTGGTATAACATGATTTTAACATATTATTTTTGCTATTTGCAGAAGCAAAACTGTTCAGCTAGAGTTTTTTAAAATCCCTGGACATATCAAGTTGGTTGTGGATATTCCAGAACTTATCATTTTATCACAGGCACACCTTATCTATTGCTCTTTGCTAACTGAAAAATAAGGAAGATCCAGTAGTAGAAAGGTACAACTGAAGCTATCAAGCCAAAGCACCAAATTCCATGTTTCATCGACCATTTCGGGATCCTAATTCAAAAAACTTAACTTACAGGAAACAAGAATCAGAGAGATCTAACATGGATCATGTTAGACAGTGGGATTGAGCTTTATATCAAAGAGCACAAGACATGGATAGAGCTAATATCATTTCAGATCATGAAGACCTCACTTAAACTAACAATATATTACTACACAAACGCACTGGATAAAATAATCAAGCGTCATAGAATGAAAAATAGAAACATTCAAGCTTTTTCATATAGCAAAGTCACTCCGGATTTCGAGTTTTACGCTAGCGACAGAGAATCATCAGGATGCCAACTCTAATACAAAAGATATGAGAACGAGATGAACCTGTCAAAGTTTCCAATTGATCTTTCAGCAAATTACAGCAATTGAAATGAAATGAATTGGATGAATCCACAACCAAGAACTCAACCAGGACCTCTAAACAGAAACGGAAAACATCAACTTTCTAACTCGAACAGCAGCTTCAATAGCGACGAGCTCGTTTAAATCAACTCTGCTTTGAACAAGAACCAAAGAAGGAAAACGGAACCCCCTTTTTTTTTTGAAATTTTCTGATTTCTGAAGCAAACTATGAACAAACAAAAAATTCGAAATTTTTTAGCATTTTTTAATAGAGAAGAAGACTGAATAACAAATCCAAAAAAAAAAAAAAACAGAACTCAATCCTCAATCCTCAATCTTTTCTCTCTGTTTTAATATAAGAAATCGAAGAGCAATAAAAGAAGAAATCTCTCTCAAATCCTTTCCCCAAAAAAATCCTCCTCTTTCAGAAGAGAAACCTCACCTTATATAGACCCCTCAGATTTTCTCGAACCTTCTCCACACACTCCTCCGAAATTCTTTTACAATCTCTTTCTATGAACGATTTTTGGGACAGATGGAGGGCAAGGATTGATTTTCATCCATCCATGACCCCCATTTATCCAGCAAATCGATCGGGAGGCTAAACAACGCACAAAAAATCTGAAAGGAATCTTCTATTGTCAGAAACCGTTACAAATATGGTGACGAGGAGAGGGGGGAACACGTGGGGTGAATTTGAGCTCACTTGCCTGAAATTTGTCAAGTTGGACGAGGCTCTGACGTGAAGAAGATGATGAACAGTCGCGTTGAGTTAGGGATTTTGATTTGGGTCTCTATATGTAACTGTGTGTGTATTTGTGGAGAGTGGGTCAGGTTAAAGGGGACAGACGGGCGTGGGAGACGGGTATTTAGAAGACTTGGGCTTGGGTAAAGGATTTGAGGGGAATTGGGCTTGAGAATTAAAATGCAACAGCCCAACATCTGATTTCTCTACTTCTTTTCTTTTTAATTACAAATCTTTTTTTTAATCCCTTTTTCTTTTAAAAACAAAAATAAAGTAAAACCTAATTTAATTCCTAACTCAAGTTAATCTTACCACATTGAATTTATTAACTTTAACTAATAATTACCACAATTAATCAAAAACTAATTTAAAGGAAAACTACCAAAATTCAAAATTGAAATTAAAAAGTGCAAAAAAAAAAACTATTTTTTGTGATTTTTTCCATTTTTATAGAATAACTAATTTGCTAATTAATCCTAAAATGTAGAATTAAATCCTAAATACAAGTGCAACATATTTTTGTATTTTTCATTAATTAAACAAAATTAACATGCGCAGACAAATGCAAGCAATTAATGAAAAATGCTACAAAAATCTATGAAATTGCAAATAATGGAAATTTTAATTTCTTGAATTTTATGGGAGTAATTCACATAGGGCAAAAATCACGTGCTCACAGTAAAGATCTGCTATTTTTTATCTAATGGTGAAATGTTAAATCTTTTTTATTACCCACCTTAAGGCGGTTAAAATTTACTATTAGACAGCTAGAAGCAATAATACAAGGAAATAGGGGAATTAGGTCAAGAACCCTACAAATCAATCTCAAGTGAAAGAGGAAAACCTCTGAGTTCCAAACAAATTGAGCTTATAACAGTGCAAATTAGAAGAATTCTCTAGTTTAACTAAGTGATGGATGAAACAAAACCTTTTATGACTTAGATATGATAAGTTGGAAAGGTCTAGAGAATGTCACTCCTAGCTAGACTTCATTTTTCATTGAGAGGTTAACTTGGAATCCGTTTCTTGGTCATGGAAAGAATACAAGTAGTTATAATCCTCTTTTATCTTTTGTTTTCTTTTCTTGATTTCATTTGTCCTCTATTCTTCTTGTCTTTTTTTTTTTCGTAATGTCTATTCTTCTTGTCGAATATCCATATTCACCTATATCATCATCAGAAAAAGAGAGTTTGTCCAATTACCTCTTCTACGCCATAACCATTGATTGGGTTTGTCCTGCTGAAGTTAGAAAAAGAAAGAAGGGCTTAATGATCATCAGCTGACATTACTAAGTGCCAAGAGTTAATGGAAGCAAATTATTCAACGGAGGGAGCCCCAGAGACGGATTCAAAATTTGAAGTCTGCGGATCCTAAATTTTAGTCCTTTGGAGTTATTGGGTTCTTAATTTATAATTTGTACATATTAAATGAAAATTTTTAAGATGTATATAAAATTTGGGTCAAAACGACTAAGTCATGCGCATGTCTTAAATGGTACATCCGCCCCTAGTTTTACACATAGCTGCACTACTCTACTCCAACCTCATTGTCATGGATATGATTCACATCTCTTTCAAATCATCATCAAGTCATCATAAAACAAAAAATGTAAATGAATTCGTATAGTATGTTAATAGTATTAATTTTATATACCCTAGTTGGGGTGGGGTGGGGGAAGGTATAGAGACTAGAGTGGTCTTTGTTGTTATATTTAAAATGACAGGGAGATAATAAGATAACATGGGCTTGCGTGCTGCTCTGACACAAGAGGCCCCAAAGTTGGCAGATAAAAAAGGGCAAATTTCCTGTTAACCTTCCTCCCCTTACTTAATTGACTTCGTAAGCTAACTCCAGTTTGGGAGACATATGGAGAAGGACATCAACGCGTTCCTTCTCCTACCCTTTAACCCACAACAAAGTAAAACACTACTAGAAATCAGGTGATTTCCGTCTAAGGCTTTTCGATCGAAATCGGTCGGAAATAAGAGTATTTGGTCACAAAAGTCAACAAAAATTGTCTTACAACAAAAAAGATAAAGTTTTCGACCAATTTCGATCGACAATTGGTCAAACATTTGGTCATACTTGTGTATTATGTACATAAATAATTATTTATTAAGAATTTACCCAATTTTCGACCGAAGTCGGTCGGAAATTGGTCAAATATTTGGTGTACATTATGTGCAAAACTAATTATTTATTAAAAATTTACCAAATTTCCGACCGAATTCGGTCGAAAATTGGTCGAATATTTGGCCATGCTTGTATATAATGTACGAAAATAATTATTTATTAAAAGAATATATAAAATTTCCGATCGATTTCGGTCGGAAATTGGTCAAACATTTGGTCATACTTGTATATTGTGTACAAAAATAATTATTTATTAAAACTTTACCAAATTTCCGACCGAAGTCGGTCGGAAATTAGTCAAATATTTGGTCATGCTTGTACATTATGTACAAAAATAATTATTTATTAAATATTTACCAAATTTCCGACCGAGTTCGTTCGGAAATTGATCAAATATTTAATCATACATATATATAATGTACAAAATTAATTATTTATTAAGCATTTACCAAAATTGGTCGAATATTTGGCCATACTTGTATATAATGTACGGAAATAATTATTTATTCAAAGAATTTCAAATTTCCGATCGAATTTGGTTGAAAATTGGTCAAATATTTGGTCATAGTTGCATATAATGTACAAAATAATTATTTATTAAAAAGTTTCCAAATTTCAGACCGAATTCAGTTGGAAATTGATCGAATATTTGATCATAGTTGCATATAATGTACAAAATAATTATTTATTAAAAAGTTTCCAAATTTCAGACCGAATTCGGTTGGAAATTGGTCGAATATTTGATCATACTTGTATATAATGTACAAAAATAATCATTTATTAAACTTTTTCTAAATTTACAACCGAAACTGGTCAGAAAGTTTGAAATAATTATTTCCCTCCCAAGATAAAATATTATATATATTTAATTAACCAACCGCAATAAGTTATAATTAAATATTTTTGACCGATTTCGGTTAGAAAAATAATTTTAATATAATTAAAATATAACTTTATGTTAAAAATAATTATATATATATATATATATATATATATATATATATATATATATATATATGTATGTATGTATGTATACATATATATAAGATGTATAGTATATAAGCTATATTCGACCTATTAATAATCATTATATGTATATCTTATATAGCTTATATACTCTATAAATTTGGTATATATGTATATATATAGATATCGAATCTAGCTTATATACTATACATACTACTAAAAAATAGTTGTTTACCGACGCAGCAGTACCGACAGACTTTTTTCTGTCTCTTATAGTAATTAGTAAGTATATTAGTTGTAATTAGCTTATAGATTGACATTACACTAAGTACAAGTGCATTAGTAGTATCCTTAAGTAATATTAGGTTCGATTCGACCGTAAATTGATAATTACATTTACATATGTTAAAGGATAACCCATATAAGATGTATATATAAGATAGTATAGTATAGTATATATACTAAGTGTATAGTATATAAGCTATATTCGATATATAGTATATAGTATATATACTAAGTGTATAGTATATAAGCTTTATTCAATATATAAGTATAGTATAGTATATACTATATATATATATATATGTGTGTGTGTGTAGATATCGAATCTAGCTTATATACTATACACACTACTAAAAAATAATTGTTTACCAATGCAACAGTACCGACAAACTTTTTTCTGTCGCTTATAGTAATTAGTAAGTATATTAGTTGTTATTAGCTTATAGATTGACATTACACTAAGTATAAGTGCATTAGTAGTATCCTTAAGTAATGTTAGGTTCGATTCGACCGTAAATTGATAATTACATTTACATGTGTTAAAGGATAACCCATATAAGATGTATATGTAGGATAGTATAGTATAGCATATATACTAAGTGTATAGTATATAAGCTATATTCGATATATAAAATACGGTATAGTATATATACTAAGGGGTCGTTTGGTTGGAATACGGATTATGCCGGTATAAGTTATGTTGGGATAAGTTATGCTGAGATTAGTTATGCTGGGATTGTTGTTTATTCACTGTTTGGTGTGTTGTATTAAGAATGACAATTGCATAATTTCTAAGAAGGTATAAGTTACACCGGTGCTAATTACCCCACCCTCCATAAGGTATAAGTTATCCCGGTGTTAATTTTAACACCGGGATAACTATACTCGGTTTGCAAACCAAACATAGTATTAAGGTGATATTAAATTTTTATACCACCCTATACCTTCTTAAACCTCATACCAAACGACCCCTAAGTGTATAGTATATAAGCAATATTTGATATATATATATATATATATATCTTAAGATGTATATATAGTATAGTATAGTATATATCGAATATTAGTTCTACAAGATGTAGTGCTATATTATTACTTAAGTTCTTGCAACAACAACAGTTACATGTGTTATAGTAAGATTTAATCGTATATAGCTTATATATATATACTATAATATACTATATATATATATATATATATACACACACACACACACACACATCTAATAAAGGTAATTTTATATCGAATATAGCTTATACACTATACACTTAGTATATATACTAAGTGTATAGTATATAAGCTATATTCAATATATATAATATGATACTCCGTATAATATATATACTAGTGTATAGTATATAAGCTATATTCGATATGTATATATATATATATATATATATATATATATATATATATTAAGATGAAACTTAGTATATACTATACTATACTATACTATACTATACTATACTATATAGTTCTATAAGATGTACAACAACAACGACAACAACAACCCAGTGAAATACCACTAGTGGGGTTTGGGGAGGGTAGTGTGTACGCAGACCTTACCCCTACCCCGAAGGAGAGGCTGTTTTCGAAAGACCCTCGGCTCAAGAAGATATGTCTATAAGATGTAGTGCTATCTTAATACTTAAGTTCTAGCAACAACAACAGTTACATGTGTTATAGTAAGATTTAATCGCATATAACTTATGTGTATATATATATATATATATATATATACACACACACACATACACTAACAACAACAACAACGACCTAGTGAAATTTTACTGGTGGGGTCTGGAGAGGGTAGTGTGTACGCAAACCTTACTCTTGCCCTGAAGGAATAAAGAGGCTATTTTAGTATATAAGCTATATTTTAATATTCAATATTTAATATGTATATTATGTAAGATGTTGGTCGCAATATAAGCTATATAAGAGTGTGTATAAGCTATATTCTATAAGAGTATAGTATAGTATAGTTAGTGTGTATATATATATATATATATATATATATATATACATACTATATTATATTCAATTAAAATTTACTATAATTGAATTAAATAATATTAATACAACTTACTATAATTGGATACAACTCAATATACTTTGATCAATTGAAAATTCAATTATATTCGATTAAAACTTATTATAATTGAATTAAATTATATTAATACAACTTAATATAATTGGATACAACCCAATATAATTGGATCAATTAAAAATTCAATTTTGGATTAAAAATTACTATAATTGAATTAAATTGTATTTTGTGTACATGCGTATATTATATATATAATTTATAATATTAAATATAATATATATATATATATATATATATATATATATATATATATATATATATATATATATATATATATATATTAGTTTAAATACATGACCACTTAATTTTATATATAAATTAAAATAATTTAAAACGAAAACCACAACATATGACGGACCCTAAACGGACGCTCCCCCCTTCTTAGTAACCCTAGACCTTCATTTCCAACAGAGACGAAAAAACAGACTTCCCATTTCTACAAAAAAAACCCTACCGCCGTTTCCCCTCTTTCTTCTTCCTCGACCTCTCACTCAGCTCCCGTGGAACGGCTAACTCACCTCCACACTCTCCTCTATCACATACACACAAGAGATTAAAAGAAGAAGAAGAAGAAGAAGCTTTTTGATTTCGGTCGTGCTTCATTTGAAGAATTTATGGGATTCTCAGTTGTTTCTGGATTAAAGTGGAGTCCGACACTGCTGTTTGCTATCAAAATCGTAGCTGGACTTCCTTCATCTTCATTTCTGCTTGTTATTGTTTTTTTCAAGCTCCATTTGGTCGAGTGTTTTAGGTACACATTCTCGAATCTGCACTATTTCTTCATAAAGATGGATGAAACATGGAGTGAATTGTGTTTCTAATGTTCAATCTCCATTGCTGTGTTTGTTTTCTTACTCAATTGCGCATTAGACTCGAATCTGATGATATTTGACCTGTTTAATGACCCGTGACTTAAAAATGCACCCCCAATGCTGTTCAACTGATATTTGTAATAGTAAACATGTTAGTAATATGAAAATCGTATTCCTAATGTGACTTCTTGTTTTGCTAGTTTGATGAATGCTTTTGATCAATATGTGGCTTTTCTGTGTCAGCATATCTTAGACCTCATGTATTATCTTAATTTGTATTCCTACTTGGTCCCTGCTTTCATTTGTGTAAGTGATATATATATATATATATATATATATATATATATATATATATATATGTATATGTATATAGTATAGTATAGATTCTTTGTGTGGTTATAAGATTTCGTTAGCTTCGTGCTTAAATTTGAAAACAAAGCTGGTTGAGAGTTGCCATGAATTTGATTATGTTGATTGGAGTTGCTTTATCTAATAATAGGAGTTGCTTCGTGTGGTCCGTTAGGTTGAGCCCATTGTTAACACTATGCTATGATTTCAGCATCCTGAAATTACATTTGGTATGATATAATCCCACAGCAATAGCAATGTGCCAGCTTCTGAACATGTTTAAAGCACTGCAGCTTTGTACCCATCTAAATACTGAAAATATCCCCTTTTTACTAATCATCAAATGCAAATCCAATTAGTAGCACTTAAGCTGAACAAATAATGGATTAGTAAAGTGCTCCTGTAGATTTTTCTCTTTGTTAGCTTAATTTTATGGAGTTCTTTAATATAGTAGTATATATGCTTGCAAGAAATGTGAAGAATTGCTTAATAATCCATGGAATGTGATGCCAACTTCTTATTCTTAGTTGTTGCCTTGTAGTAAATCTTGGAAACCAATTCATTTAACACCTGTATTTATTTATTCTCTTGGTTATCATAACCTTTGGTTCAATTTCCTATATCTCAATGGTATTCTTTGATGTCGACAGGTTTAGTCGCTTCTGGCGATCAACAACTGATATGCAATTGACCGCTCATTCTGGCTTGCTGTGCATCTCTTCTTCTACTTGATTTTTCACAAAGATGATTATACGCGATCATAAATAATGGTATATTAAGTTCTCTTCTGCTCTTGCTTCCCTGCTTTATGCGGATTTTCTTGATGAGGTTCCTGTTTTTGCATATTAAAATGTAGATGTCTTGCTTTTGTTAATTCCTATGAACAAAGGGATTATTTCTCTTTTTGCACGTTTAGTGATTATTTTTCCTATATGATTAGATTGATTAGAGAATTATAGCTGAGAATATGGATGTAAAATTGACCAATCCAAGATGACTTATATGTGATAAAATATTAATAGTCTGATTTCACTCTCTCTAAGCTACTTACTTTTTTTCGTTAGATGTGACTATATGGGCTTGGATAATGGGTACTTACTGCTATTCTGCTTATGTACTGAAATTTTAGTTTTCAATAGAGTGAAGGCTTTCTCCACAAGATGTAATACCTTGAATGACACCTTGCACATGATAGTTATGCAAAATGAAATTGAGTTTCAGTTTGTCTTCATGTGTGTTTTTCTTCAAGGTTACAAATTACGTCACTTAATCCAGTGGCTCAGTCTGTAATGAGAAATTGAGCATTACTAGGAAGTGGCACTCCTCCTTGTATTTAGGTTAACAACAGCTACACAAAAAGTTTATTAAATTTTACTAGGGAGAAAGAAGAAAATGACAAGTAAATAAGTCAGAATTTGAAATATACTGCTAGCTAAAGGAGAAGGGAGAGCACTGATATTGAAGAAGATTTCATATACTGGGATTCTCATAAGCTTCTAGAAGGCATACAAACTCACAGCTTTTTTAGTACTCTGTGAAAACCGAGTTGAGTTGCATAATATGTTTACACTCGGATGATGTTGTACTATATTTGTGAGTATAGAAATCATAGGCTGCTTATACTTCACATTTTTTATACTCCTGCAATTCGTCCTTACTTCCTGAACGCAAAATACAATTAACATTAGCCTATCAAGCATTATCGATGTATGTTTGATCTTGGATATTGTTCTTCAGCTGAGGTATAATGCTACTTTAGATTGTTGCTTTGGTACATGAACACCTGCCAGCACTTGCACTTGCATTTGCATGGTAGAAGTAGGTATTAACGTCTATTACTTTCTTTAAATCGTACAGTGATTATTAGAAAGTATTTTCCATATTGGAAAGGCATTAAGTAGTATCTACAATTTGAGTTCTTTAATATTCTTGTGACAAGATTTTTTATTATCATTGTTATATATGTTGTACAAAGATCCAACTAACTAATCCCCTACTCCACCAGTTGATTTTGCAGGTTGCATCCTCATTTTTTGTTTTGCTTTTCGGGCTGGTAAGCTCACGCTCATGATTGGATTGATTGTTGTCTGTGTGTCTCCTGAAGGATTTTCAATAGCAAATAACTTGTCTCAAGTTGAAGATATCTGGGATGGAGTAAGATGAATTGGAATCAATTATTCAACTATGAAGGTTTATTTAGCTTTAGCATGAGTATATGTATAACACATTTTGGTTGTATTACTGGAATTAGGTGATATTCGAGTTGTTTATATACATGAGTATAGTTCATGTACAGAAGTTTTATGACATTTAAGTAAGCCATAATCTTTTTCTTATTTTCCAAGATTAGAACTGTGCAATGCCCTTGCTAGTTTCTTAATAAGAGAATGTTATATCGTCGTGGAAGGATGTGCTTATTCGATGAAGTACACGAGTAATTTTGTCAGGCCCACTTCGTGATATATTGCTTCTAATTGGTAGTAGTTCATAATGAGGACTGTTTTGGTTATTTTAAGCTCTAATTGATAGTATTTTGTTATTGAAAATTGATGGAAAAATTATTTTTTTTTGCCCAGAAATTCATAATTTCCGACCGAATTCGGTCGGAAATTTCAAATAAATTCTCCAGATTATTGAAATTTCTGATCGAATTTGGTTGGAAATTATGAATTTATATTTATTTTTTAAATAAGTTAATAATTTATAAATAATTATTTAATTAAATAAAATTATTTTTTTTAAAAATTTCTGACCGAATTCAGTCGGAAAATGAAAATTAAAAAAAAAAAGATTTAATATTTTCCGATCGATTTCGGTCGGAAATTTGAAAATTAAAAAAAATATTTTTAATAATTTCCGACCGATTTTGGTCGGAAAATAAAGTTTGAGTCAGTCAATGCATTGAAGTTTCCGATCAATTTCGGTCGAAAATTTCCGATCAATTGCGGTTGGTACATGTTTGCGACCATCATTTTTCCATCCAATTAAAATCAGTCGAAATTTGATCGGAAATTATTAATTTCCGGCCGATTTCAGTCGGAAATTGCTTGATTTCTAGTAATGAAAACTATACTAAGTATTGATCAGAAAATGAATCTTGGACCTAATTTAATTCAAAATTTTACTCCTAAGGTGAAAACTGTTCAAAGTCATATAATGAGACCAAGTTCGTCGTCTACTACCGATATAGGAATCTAACACCCCCCACACCTAGACCTGTCAATTAAAGCGTGGACAATATAATATGTAGGCCCGAGATCAAATAAACCAAAATTAGAATGGTTCTAAGAAAATGAACTTTGAATTTAACTCAAACCCAAAAGAAGGTTAGAATTGTCCAGTATCAAGTCCTTCCCATCCACTACGGACGTGTGAACCTAATAATTATTAGCCCATTTTCACCTTCAATTCAACATATATATACATATACACCTATATCCTTATATATGTTGCTCCGCATATTTATACTAAGACTAAGTTTATTATTACAAAAAAGCAACGGCTACAATAATTTTTTGTACCTGCTACAAAGAGAGGCAGATATATATATATATATATATATATATATATGGATAAAATAACTGAAGTTTAATAATAAAAATTTTAAGGATTGAATTCCTTTTTTTTTTATTTTTATAATTGTAGTGTCTGGTCCAACTTGCGCGCATCTCGACTAATTTTACGGAATATCCGCTAACTCCCATTAGCACCAGATACCTTATTCATCAAAGTTTGGACAGATGAGAAGAAATTACCTAGAGTTTTTTATCTTCGCTGAGATTTAAATCTGAGATCTCATGATTCTCAACCTACTTTATTAACCATTAAGCCACACCCTTGGTGCGTGAATTACTTAAATATTATTTAAATCCTAAATCATCCTCTACTCAAAATCATGAATCATATTTGCTAATAATCAACCACCCATCCCGCCTACCCAAGCCTCCTTATTCTCTTTCACCGATTCCTTGTATTTCCTCTCTATATATTTCAAACTTACTATAAAAACAAGAATAGCCCACAGCTTTCTCCCATGCACTTGTCTATTGATCTTCACCTCCAACACTTCTTGCTTAGTGTTTCTCTCTTACTCTTCTTTTTGGTTCCCATATCTCTTTGTCCATAACTTGTCTCTGAAACAGTTACTATCCTTTGTTCTTTTTAAACTCCCACACCACAGAACTCACATAATATTCATTCAAGATTCTATTACAACTTCTCTCTGACAGCTTAATTACAAACTCTTTCCATTCTGGTATATATATTGTCTGAATTGTGAGTCCCTTCTCAGTTCCCCTGACAATGTCAAGTCGAAGATCACGTTCGGGACAGTCAGCAGTTTCAAGAATAAGCGATGATCAAATTGCAGATCTGGTATCCAAGTTACAACTTCTTATCCCTGAAATCCGCAATAGGCGTTCTGACAAGGTACCATGAATATATATATTTGAGCTTAAGTTCTATGTATTGACTGGTGTAATACACAATAATGTCACTTATAAAATAATATAAATAAATCTCTATAGTACGTATTAAATATTGCTAACCTGATAAAACTAGTAACTAACCTAGTTACACTGATCGTGCAAAAAATTGGTATTGTCATGTATTCTTCAATTACTTACTATATACATGTTGTTTGTGCACAAATGAACACACATTCTCATGAAGCCATTCATATTTTATGTGGCCTTCGTTTTCTTTTTAAGGATAAGTTTGAGGGTCATATTCTCATGCCCACAAGCCCTCATTTAATACTGTGTTGCAGCATGTGGTGTAGGACTTTTTGTCACTTCATAATATTTCTTGGTAGTCACATTTATAGGACTCTTTGTCACTTCATTATATTTCTTGGTAGAGTCACATTTATTTACGTGCATTACTTGAGCTAATGTTAATTAAATAAAAGGTTTAATTAGTTAGTATATGATGACGTGAGTAATTCTAACTTTTATCTTACCATTTGGTTTGAAGCAGGTTACAGCATCCAAAGTGTTGCAAGAGACATGTAACTATATAAGAAGTTTACACAGAGAAGTGGAAGACCTAAGTGAACGATTATCGGTGCTTTTGGATTCTACTGAGAGTGATAGTGCTCAAGGGGCTATTATTAGAAGTTTACTTATGTGACAATAATTGCCATTATTAGAAGCTTACTAATTTCAACTGCTACCTCTATTTTGTACTTGTTATTTTGGATTCCAAATTGTTGCAAGAGACATGCAACTACATTACTAGTTATATTTAATTTGCGTTTGGCCACTAGGCCAGTGTAGGAGAGACCCCAGTCTGGCTCTCTCTCTCTATTTAGACTGGCTAGTATCAGCTATGTCATACATATATATATATTTAGATATGGCAAATTTGGATATATAGTATTATTGGTTTCTATCCATCCATTTCAAGAGTTGATGCTTCTTTGCCCATGGCCATTGTTAAATATTAGTATTAAATATTTTATCATCTGTCATTCTGTTACTTTCTTTTTCATCTATTAGGCTCTATGATATACGTAACTTTGCTACATCATGAGTGAATTTACAACGAGTATCCATTGGACTATTTTCATCCTGCCCTTAGTTTTATTCTATATAACTTACTATGATTTTTACGTCGCATGCTAGGTATCTGCTGATACTTTGAGGTATAGCTAAACATTTCATATGAAATAGAATTTGAGTGTTGTATCTGGGGAGCTCTGACTAGTGTTTGTTGGGAAAATATAATAATCTCGTCCAGAAATAATATCCACGATAAATCACAATAACACAAGAAGCAACAAACATATCAACTCTTCTAACGAAGTAAAATACAATACTCGAACGGAACAATATTTCCACTATAATATTACGACTTAGTAGTGTCAAGAGATTACTACAAACTTCAAAAGAAATATCACTCTTGGTGTTCTTGAAACTGAACGAAACACTTCAATTTATAGGAAAAGTTGCCGCACTCTCCAACCAATCAGAAGATTGGTTTCTTCAACTTGCAAATCTGCAATTTGCATATACTGGTCACAACCAGAAATCAACTAGGAAATTGGTTTTACAGTTCGTAAACCAATTTGTTGTTGCCGCCTACAATTGTCTCTTATTTCCTCCAATCACAGGTTTCTTCCTTTTTAATTTCTTTTATTTAGTGACCTCACAAATCTCTTCCTTAATTTTAATTTTTTTTTTTCATTCCAAAACTTGATCTCAGCCTTTGAAAATTTTCAAACTTAAGAGGCTTTATAAAGATATCCGTAACTTGATCATGAGACTTCATATATTTGAGCTCTACTTTTTCCTTGGCAATACATTGCCTTTGCTTGTAGCCTTTAGCCACAAGTCGTGCTGTGTTTCTCTCCACTTCTCCATCAGCATTCTTCTTTGTCTTGTATATCAATTCTACTTCAATTGCTCGATCATCCTTGGGAAGAGTTGTTAACTCCCAAGTGTTATTCTTCTCCGTTGACTCGATCTCCTCCTCTATGGCCTATCTCCACCTTTTGTCTGTAACAGCTTCATCAAAGTTTATTGGTTCACTGTCGGTAAAGAGACAATACAAAAAATCAAAATTAGTGACTTCTTTTGTGCTATCATAGAGCTCTTGAATACTCCTCATCTTTTGTTGTTGTTCATTTGAACTTTCTTGAGAAGAAGGAGATGCAACATTGATTGGAGAAGGAGGGGGAGTTGTATCCTGCACAAGTTCTACGGTCTCTGGTTCTTCTTCATCACCAAAGTATGGAAGAAAATCATACGAAAGTTTCTTCCTGAGTTTCCCAATTCCATGCCAATTCTTCATCAAATTCAACATCACGACTCACCACTACCTTACCGCTGCTTGGGTTGTATAGCTTGTAGCCTTTTGAACTCGTATCATAGCCAACAAACACATGCTTGACACTTCGATCGTCAAGCTTTGCTCTCCCTTGATGTGGCATATGAGCATAGGCTATGCTCCCAAAGATTCTCAAGTGCTTGACACTTGATTTTCTTCCACCCCATACTTCTTGAGGGGTTTGATCTCTAACATTTCTTGTTGGAGACCTGTTGTTCAAATAAACTGCACAAGAAACAGCTTCGGCCCAAAATTCTTTGGGCATACTTTTAGCTTTCAACATATATCTAGCCATACTAAGAATCGTTCGATTCTTTCTCTCTGCAACTCTATTTTGTTGGGGTGAATAAGGTACCGTTAGAGGGCGACAGATTCCATGAGACTGACAAAAGTCATTAAATTCTTTTGAAGTGAATCCCCCCTCTATCGGACCTTAAAGCTTTTATTTTATAGCCACTTTCTTTTTCCACAAGTACTTTAAAAATTTTAAAATCAGCAAAAGCTTCAGATTTTTGGTTCAAGAAATAAATTCAAGTCATTCTACTAAAGTCATCAATGAAGAGCAAAAAGTATTTACTTTTACCAAAGGAAGGTAGATTGATTGGTCGACACACATCATCGTGGACAAGCTGAAGCGGTTTGGTTGATCTTGACATGGCCTCCTTTGGAAAACTCCTCCTTGCATGTTTTCCAAGAAGACAAGTTTCACACAATTGATTGGGATGGCTGATTGATGGCATTCCATGCACCATGTTCTTTTCTCCCATTGTTTTGAGCGCTTCAAAATTCAAGTGCCCAAATCTCATATGCCAACACCATGATTCATCTTGCACATTAGCCTTCAAACACTTTGCATCAATTGTTTTAAGATTCAGAGAAAATAATCTATTCTTTGCCATATGCACTTTAGCAATTAGAATTTCACTTGAATCTCTAAGCCAAAGATGCATATTTTTCATGTGGATGTCATATTCCTTTTCAAGAAGTTTGCCCAAACTCAAAATATTACTTTTTAATTTTGGCACATAATAAACATCTTGAATTAACTTGTGACTACCATCTTTAATACACGAGATCAAAATTGTACCTGTCCCTTCGATTTGAATCTTTGAGGTATCTCCAAAGGACACATTACCTCTCACCGTTTTATTGATCTCCACAAACTTCTCTTTGTATCCACACATATGATTGCTTGCTCCATTGTCCAAATACCACGAGCTGCAATCATCTCTGTCTTCTTCCTTGAGTGCCATCAACAACGTTGACTCAACTTCTTCTTTCTTGTCGTCAACAAGGTTAGCTTTTTCTTCAACATTGCTACGACATTCCCAAGAGTAATGGCCAAATTTATGACAATTATAACACTCAATTTTTGATTTGTCATACCTTTGTCCATTATTTCCTTGGTAGTAGCCACGTCCTCTTCCTTCTCTTTGTCCACGACCATGATCTCTGAATGTTTGATGCATTTTAACTTCATTGTTGAAGTTATTACCGTTACTTCTTCCTCGTCCATGACCGCCACAGCTTTGGCCTCGTGTATTTCCTCGATAGCTCTTTTCACCTCCATAATCCTTGAAGGATGCATGAGTTTTAAGAAGTTGCTCCAATGACACTTCTTGTCTCCTTTTGATCTTTTCTTCATGACCGTCATAGAGTCTAAATCTTTAGACTCCTCAATAGCACACACCACAAAATCAAATTTATGTGTTAAAGTGCGAAGGAATTTTTCTACCACACGGACATCTTCTATGTCCTCCCCATATCTTCTTAGTTGATTTACAACAGCCTTCACTTTTGAACAATAATCCGAAATGAATTCGGATTCTTTCATTTTTAAAACTTCAAAATCAGCCTTAGAGTTTGAAGTTTTACCTTCCTCACCTTGTCAACTCCTTGGAGAGAATTTTAAAATCTCCCAAGCTTCCTTTAAGGTGGTAGTATCTGCCACCTTCTCAAACATTGGTGGATGAGCGTGAGGGCTTGTTGATCCTTTTTCCTTGTTTTTGCCAAGACATCTTTTTCATTTTGAGGCAGAGCTTCCTCATTATCGGATTTTGCATATCCTCTGTCTATGATTTCTCACATATCCTGGGAGCCAAGAATGGCTTTTATACGTAGACACCATTTTTCATAATTATCTTTTGTGAGACAGGGATACTGAAAAGACAACGAACCATTATTTGCCATGGCTCTAATACCACGTTGTTGGGAAAATATAATAATCTCGCCCAGAAATAATATCCACGATAAATCACAATAACACAAGAGAGTAACAAAGACACCAACTCTTCTAACGGGGTAAAATACAATATCCGAGCGGAGCAATATTTCCACTATAATATTACGACTTAGTAGTGTCAAGAGACTACTACAACTTCGAAAAAAAATAACACTCTTTATTTTAAATACTTCACTACAATACTACTCACACTTATTATTTATCTCACAGATTAGAATCTGTGAATTACTCTCTCTACGCTCTATTGCGCTCTCTCTGATTTGGTGTTCTTGAAACTAAACGAAACACTTCAATTTATAGGAAAAGTTGTTGCACTCTCCGACCAATCAGAAGATTGGTTTCTTCAACTTGCAAATCTGCAATTTGCATATACTGGTCACAACCAGAAATCAACTAGGAAATTGGTTTTACAATTCGTAAACCAATTTGTTGTTGCCGCCTACAATTGTCTCTTATTTCCTCCGATCTCAGTTTTCTTCCTTTTTAATTTCTTTTATTTAGTGACCCCACAGTGTTTACAGTTAACTAATGAAGAGGAAAAGTTAAAAATTAATTGCTAAAAGGCAATGGTATCATCATTAGGCTTTACCAGAATGTATATCCTTGGAGTGTTTTACTTCCCTTATAAGATTATCCGGCGTTAATTCAAATTAATCAGTCTATCAAATTTTTAATACCAAATGATTAAATTTTTTTTTTATAGGATTTGACAAGAAAATCTAATTTATGCCCGAGAGTCATATTTACTAAGCACGTCACTTGACCATTCTTCCAAAGCTTCTTGTCAAGTCTAATTCGGTATATGAAGATCAATGACATTTAAAAAAATATATAAAAAAAAGACATTTCAATTTTCAAGATGCAGTAGTACTCCTTGGTGGACCATTTCGTATAGCTTGACAAAACTAGGGGTTTCATAAGGTTCATGTGAGGCAGCTTGGCTAAAGAGAGGTGTGGACCATGCAATACAGAATTATGCGCATGATTTTATTACGTTTCAATTTATATATACAATATTTTTCATTTTGCGGCTTCACAAAATATTTGATGATATTATATTTTAGTTAACTTTTATAATTTTAAAATTTTAAATACATTAAATTATACAAATTTTAGGCTTTAATACGTTGTTCTCGGTCAAACGACTTTTTCTTATTACTCTATTATTTTTTGTATTTTATCTTCTAATATTGTAATACATATAAATCAAGTTAATATCTTAAATAATGCGTTATTCAAATGTCGTTATATGTATTGAGACAGATGAAGTAATTTTCTCTTATCTTCCATTGTGCGACCTCACGTGAAGCTTCCTAAGAAGATAACAATCCTTTGACACTAACCTCTAACTAGTGGGAAAGCTAAGAATTTTTTTAAGGGGTATTCAATTTTGAAAGAAGTGAAAAAAAATTCTCGATAAAGGGTGTTTAATATGTATTATATACTTCTAAAACGTAATATTTTACTTATATACACAACGTAAATTCAACCAAGGATGGTCAACTGACCACTCTTATGACCAGGTGGCTTCGCCACTGCCTCTAAGCCTCAGTACTAATTGTAATTATATGACAAGTTGAGGAGAGAACGTGGTAATTATATGAATGATGTATGTTGATCATATTAGGCAAGTTGCAGACTAACAAAAATAGAACTTTACTAACCTTTCTCAACCACTGTTTCCTGCCGTGGAAGTTGGGGAATTCATAAACCTGAGATACCGTATTATTCTGTTTTCGCACACTTCACAAAAACTTATCCTATCTCTCCATGTAGCCATTTGCACACCTACGCAAAACAAGAATCTAAAGACATCAAACATCCCAATGGGAAATGTGATCTAATCATTAAGGCCTCTGCTTCTTTTTGCTTCTCTTACACAAAAGATCTTGTATATATCCTCTATATTAAACTTCTGTACAAGCAACAGCAGTACAAAAAATTAGTATAATCTATAAAGGAGGAATAACGTTCGATTTCCTTCAATAGACAGCTCTAGTCAAAAGTAAGTTTTCATTTCGTGAGACTGCAAATAACATTGCGAATATCCAATTGCTGAAAGTTAAAGGGACCAAACTGCCTTCTAATCCTCAAATCCAACATCCAAAATCATTTCTTAAAAGTCCTACCAGTCACTGATAGCTTTGAGTCTCTGAGTATAAATTGGCCTGCTTACCCCGCCCTTGTGGGGTAGAGAGGTTTGTCTCCAATAGACCCTCGGCTCAAGGAAATCAAGATTACAACTAGTATTCTTAAAAAACAATCTAGAAGTGTCGGAAAGAAATTAACACAAGTATCCTAGATAACACTATGTCATATGAAAGAAGACCATATCAGTCATGATAGATACTGATCAGTCCTCATTCACAGATAATTAATAAGTCGCAATTTTTTCTTGGCTATTGTTGACATAACATTCATTACACAACTTTGGAGACTGTAGTGCAACAACAAAACCTCCTAAGTCATGCATTCATGTCCATAACGTTGTTGTGTGTCAATGAGTTTGTTGATATATTATTATAAGCACTTGCATGTTTCTTCCATTTCTTGTTGTCTTTCAGAAATGCCTCAGCAGAAACACCAGAAAATAGTCCATTAACAATTCCTGAGGAAACATCATAGTCCTCAAGGGAATGCACTAAATAAACGACAGGAGATTTTAAGTTCTCTGAAAATCCCAGCGCATGGGTGCATGTACCCCCCTCCGTCCACATACAGAGTTTTGTGTTGAGCTAGAAGCCCGTCTGGTAATAAATCAGAGTATAGGTACCAAGTAACTCTGACCATGCACCAAGGCTTAAGTAGATGGGAAGAAATCTCCTATTATCTTTTGTTTCCGTTGAGATTTGAACCTGAAACTATGGTTCTCGGTCCGCTTCATTAACCACTATGTCACACACTTGCAGGGGCGGATCCAGCTTTAAGGGTGTGGGTTCTCGTGAACTCGGTAACTTTTGCTCAAACCTTTGAAGTAGCCCCATTGGCCATGAGTAAGCTTTAAAATCTGGTTATCTCATATTTTTTATGCCACTTTTCGATAATGCCAAAAGGGGGAAAAAGGTTGTGCTTTAAACAAGTGATGTTTACAAATTGAACAGTGATGCTTATAACCTAATGTACCAGGTCCTTGATGATAAGTGATAAAAAGGAGAAATATTTCTAACATTGTGTTGATATTGAGCTGAGTTGAAACAGGGCCTAAGATTATGAAAAGCATAGAGTTTGTCATCATCAAAAAGGAAAAATTTGTTGGCCCAAGTAAAGGTTAGTTTTGAAGACTGACAAAAGAACTCAGGCATGAACCAGGTCCATCCTTCAGGTGCACAAAAATGGGCACATTCGAGCATGTGGGATGCACGTGAAGGAGATAAGCTTAACTTGGTGTATTTAATATTTCCTGATCGAAAAGGTTGCATAATTTATAAGGAGAAGGACTCCTTACTCAAAGAGAACATTATTCAAGATAGGGAAGGAGTTAGAAGTTGAGATCAACTAGAACTCTTCCACCAAGGAAGAGTTGCATCAAAACTCTAGTTATTTCTTCATTTACTAACTCTATAAATTGCAGGATGTTCTCACATTACAAGTGTTACACAAAATGCAAAAGTTAAACGTGAATTGAGAGCAAAATAGCAAGGCTTTTTGCAAGCAGTTCGTGTGTGATTCAAGTGTGCAAACCTGAAGCTACATGAGCCAGATTGAAGAACCAGCTCCATAAAGAGTTTTATGTGTCTTTCTTTATTTCTAGTTCAATTGTAGTAGATTTTTTCATATTGTACCTTTCAGCTTATCTAGAAGCAATTGTAATGTACTTTGAGTA
Source organism: Nicotiana sylvestris (assembly GCF_000393655.2). Taxonomy (NCBI): domain Eukaryota; kingdom Viridiplantae; phylum Streptophyta; class Magnoliopsida; order Solanales; family Solanaceae; genus Nicotiana; species Nicotiana sylvestris. Next base: position 53,765,683 of record NC_091060.1, on the reverse strand, counting down.
TTCAAGTTAGAGTTAACTTGAAGTTGTCGCAACAGTTAGAGGCTGGTTGCTACAACGAGATTAGAGGTAATCCTTAGGTTTACAAAGAGTTTTGTAAATGTTGTTTTGGCTCAGTGATTTAGTGAAGTGTTTGGAAAAATCCTACTGAGTAGTAGGTCATGATTTTTTCACTTTTTGAGCCGGGTGTTTTTCACGTAAAAATACTTGTATTCTTTACTTTCTACATTTATTATTCCACAACAATAGCAGAAAGAACATATTGAAGTATCAGGTCCTTCCATAATCAGTTTAAGCGAAAATTTGGCCACCACACAAATCACCCATCCCCCCTCTTGTGTGGTATTGAAGTATAAAACATCAATTGGTATCAGAGAAGGTTATCCTTAAAGAGGCTAACACCTTAGGAACAGATCAAAATGAGCGCACCACCTGGAAACTGGGAAGGGTAATCCACTGATAGGCCTCCACTCTTTAATGGCTAGTACTACTCTTGGTGGAGAAACAGAATGAGAGATCACATCATCGGAGAAGACTATCAGCTATGGGACATTGTCACTGATGGTCCCCTGGCTACCATGAAGAAGAATGCTGAAAGAGTAGATGTGCCAAAAACAAGAGTTGACTACAATGTTGAGGACTTGAGGAAATGGAAAAAGAATGATAAGGCCAATAAATGGCTTGTGTGTGAACTTGGTCCAGACGAGTACAATAAAATTCAAAGTTGTACAACTGCTAAGGATATCTAGGACACTTTGCAAGTAAGGGTCCAAAGGATACGTAGCCGGGGGCGAGTCAAAAATAGAATTGTTCTCTCATGAAGGAACACCTCAAGTGACGAGGTCCAGAGGAACAGTGTTGTATTCTCAATATGAGAATTTCACCATGAAGGAAGGGGAAACCATCCAGGAGATGTATACAAGGTTTACCACACTGACAAATGAACCTAAGTCTCTTAGAAGGGTTATTCTTGAAGAATACAAAGTTGAGAAGATTTTGATAAGGGTTCTACCAGTCTCTTGGGAAAGCAAAATCACTGCTATTCAGGAATTAAAGAACATTGCCACTCTTAAGTTGGATGAGCTAATTGAAAATCTTACTGCCTATGAACTTAGAAGGCAAACCATGAAGATGGATGCACCCAAGAAGGAAAGGAGCCTGACATTCAGAATCAGTGAAGGTGCTGATCTAGAGGAGGATGAAATGACCATGATCAAAAAGGACTTCAAGAAGTACCTAATGAGAAGAAAGGGTCCTTCAAGAAGTAGAAGATACAACAAACTAAGGGTTCCTAAAAAATAAACCAATGAGGGGTGTTACAAGTGTGGAAAGACTGATCACCACATCAAAAACTGCCCTCAATGGAAAATTGAATGGAAGAAGAAAAGAGCTGAACGAAGGAACATGTTCAACCCAAGAAGAATAAAGGATCAACAAAGGCTATGGTTACTGTCTGGGGAGAAAGCTCAGATGAGGACTCAGAGGAAGAAGATGGAAATGAACAAGCACTTATGGAAATTGGAGAATCTAATGAAGAATTTGAGGTAAGTATAATTCATCTCAAAAACAAGATTAAATTTATGTCTAAAGAAAGGCTATTTGAGTTACTCCTGGATTTCATTGATGAATCTGAGGATCTAAATAATGAAAAGGAACAACTGTCTAAGGAGCGTGTGATTTTGAAAGCTAAGTGCAAAAATCTGGAACTAGGGCTGGTGAAAGTGATAGTAAAAATGTTGAGTTAAAGAACCAGGTTCATGAACTTGACACAACCATCCTAAAGCTTAGATCTGAAAATCTTAAATTGAAATTAGGAACTGGTAAAAAGAAAACTGATCACATATAACTCACTTTAGAAGAAAATATAGGAAAAATGAAAGATGAGATGTACAAAAGAGATGAGCAGATAAGAGTCCTAAAGGTGGATCTGATCAAGGTCAAGCATGAGCTTGACAGAACCTATAAATGGAACAGGTCTTCCGATGCGGTTTCATAGCTATACGAACACCATAGTAGCAACAAGAGAGGACTTGGCTACGGGACCCCTGTACCTAAGTGGGATCCCAAAAGTAGGTACCTCACACTTTCTGAGAACAAAATTTGCACACACGGTGGTAAAACTGGTCACTATAAAAGTGAATGTATTGCAAAAGAAAAGACGATTCAAAAGAATAAAGAATTTGTTCAAGGGAAAAATAGGCTGCCAGGTTAGGCTAAAAAGAATCTGATTCACCCTTTTGCCTATGGAAAGGGACCCAAACTAGTTTGGGTTCCTAAGACTAACCATTGATTTCCTTTTGCGGGTCCAAGTGAAGGGGAGCAACCAAATATGGTACATGGATAGTGGCTGCTCAAAGCATATGACAGGAAGCAAGAACCAGTTCCTTTCACTTGAGGACCTCAAAGAAGGTAATGTCTCCTTTGGAAATGGGAAGAAATGTGAGAGCATTAGGGTTGGAAAGGTAGGTAAGTCTGATTTTCACTCTTTTGAGAATGTCTACTTGATAGATGGCCTAAATTACAATCTAATCAGTGTGTGATAGAGGTAACTTGGTAGCATTCACCTCTTCCAAATGTTTTGTGATTAATCTTACTACTGACAAGATTGTTTTGCAGGGAAAAAGAGTAAACAATACATACACTGTACATTTGTCCACACTTTCAGAAAATGAACTCACTTGCTTAAGTGTGTTGGACAATGATCCCCTCCTTTGGCACAAGAGACTTGGGCATGCAAGTCTGAGTCAACTCAACAAATTAGTCTCCAAGGATCTGGTGATAGGGCTGCCTAACATCAAGTTCAAGGAACACAAAGTTTGTGATGCTTGTGCACGGGGGAAGTAGGTAAGATCCTCTTTTAAATGCAAGAAAGTGGTAAGCACCACTAGAACGATGGAACTGGTCCATATGGATCTCTGTGGTCCAATGAGAACATTAAGCAGAGGCGGTAAAAGATATGTGATGGTGCTTGTTGATGATTTCTCTAGGTTTACTTGGACATTGTTTTTAACATCTAAAGATGAAGCATTTGACATGTTTACTTCATTTGTTAGAAAAACTCAGAAACAACTGGGTAACTTGCATCAATTAGGTCTGATCATGGAATTTAATTTGAAAATGCTAAGTTTGCTAAATTTTTGCATGCTACATCATAAGTAGTTGCATGACTTGACCTCTTGTTAAGAATATTCTCTATGAGTCACATAAAGGGAGAAAGCTAAATATATCCCATCTTAGGGCATTTAGATGCAAGTGCTTTGTGCACAATAATGGCAAAGACTCCCTAGGTAAGTATGATCCCAGAAGTGATGAGGGAGTATTCTTGGGATATTCTTCACATAGTAAAGCTTATAAGATATACAGTAAAAGAACTGTGTGTGTAGAAAAAAAATTGTATATGTAATTTTTTTTTAAAAAAAACTAACATATTTTCTGAGAGGCAGGAACAAGAAATGAAGAGATTGGGCTGATAAGAAATTTAAATGGTGAAACCACAATCCAACCTGAAAATACATCACAGGAAGGAACATATGATGGAACAGGTCCTTCCACCCAGGGCAACATGACAGGGGGAACTGATTAGAGAGGAACTGATCCTCAAACCTTGATGGAAGTTGTCCATGAACCTATTCCTCAGTAACAAAACCAGGAAGGAACATCCAAATAAATTGACACTCCTATTGCAACATCTACGAAATTAGATATAGATGAACCTGGTTCATCTGTTGATCAGAAGTTGTATAGGGGAATGATTGGTTCTCTTTTGTATCTTACTGCTAGCAGACCTAACATTGTTTTCAGTATAGGTCTTTGTGCTCGATTTCAGGCAAATCCAAAGAAGTACCACGTGACTGCTATCAAGAAAATATTGAGATACTTGAAAGGCACCACTGACATTTGCCTTTGGTATCCAAAAGGTAGTAATTTTAACCTAGTGGGATATGCTGATGCTAATTACGCAGGTTTCCTTGTGCATAGGAAGAGCACCTCAGGTATGGCATACTTCCTTATTCATGTCTTATATCATGGGCTACCAAAAAGCAAAGTTCAGTGGCCTTATCTACTGCTGAAGCAGATTATGTTGCTGTTGCTTCATGTTGTGCTTAATTGCTGTTGATCAAACAATAATTATTGAACTTTGGAATTGATGTTGGTTGCATATCTATTTTTTGTGATAACACTAGTACTATTAGTATGACAAAGAAACCGGTTCATCATAAGAGAACTAAGCAAATAGATTTTAGGTACCATTTTTTTGAGGGACAACTATGAGAAAGGCTTGATCACTGTAGGGTTTTGTGCTACTGACAAGCAAATTGCTGACATCTTCACAAAAGCCTTAAGTAGAGATCACTTTGAGAGGAACATGTTGGAACTAGGGATGATTAAGATTACCTAAAAGGACCAGTTCATGGTTAAACAAAAAAAATGAAAAAAAAGTTGAATTTTTTTTTGGTTAGAAAGTCTGTAAATTGTGTATAATTAGATTAAATCTTACTTAGTCTCATACTTTCCATAGTATACTCTTGTGCCATGTGCTAAAATGACTCATTAATCTCTAATGATATTTTCTCTGTTTTGGCAAATTTAGACTTACACAAGAGAATTTTCAGTGAAGAACCTGCTTCATCAAGATAAATTGGTATGTTTTCTACACTCTGCATAATTTGAAATAATTATATTTGGATCATGAGCAGAGTCCTACCTAATTCCAAACTCCTTTTGGACTTATCTGTTACAAGTGAATCAGTTCCATTCAAAAGAGTCCCAACCAAATGGAAGTACCTAGATTCTAGGGATACACTCCAACGTCTCTTCAAAACTGAAATTCAGTTTGATTAGACTTCTAAGAGTCTGAAAAGTTGTCTTTACCCCATTAATTAGTCCTCTATATATTGATCGGCTTTAGTGTATTCCTTAATTTATCTCTCTCAAGTCATCAAAAAAAAACTCTCATTCTTCTTTCATCTTCCAAACACAATCTAATTCTCTTCTCTTCCATACCCTAGCCCAGATATGTCAAACACCTCTGAGAAATCCTTCATCACCACCACAGAAAACCACTTTCACACATTCTACCACTCTTTCAACCACATCAATCTCTAAGAAAATTTGAGTAAAGATGATGGCTCTTAAGATTGTCGCTGAATGAGAGTGGACCAAAAAAATAAACAAGAATTGAAAGTAGGTAGGGAAGAAAAATTCATGAAATCTGAAGATTCATTTAAGTCTGCTATTAAGGGGGAAGAAATTAGTTCTTCCGAAATTGAACAGGTATCTTCCGATTCTAAAGTTTCTCCTGGGACAATTTCTAAAGTTGCTGCAAATTTGGAGAATAGATTTGTAGGATCTATAGCATGAGTTAAGACTACAGAATCTGGAGACGTTGGTGGTAAAAATGAAAAAGAAATAAAGGAGAGCAAGGGTGCTAGGAGTACTGTGAGGGGAAAGAGGATAAGAGTGGCTGATTCTTCACCCGTTCCTGTGAGTTTAACCAAAGATGCAGGTGCAATGGTTGTTTGGGGAGATGAACCCAGTTCATCTGTAGAGGAAACCCTTACAGACCTGCTGAAGAAACTGACTGAAAGCTATAATCCAACTTCTTGATAGAGTTATCAATGGACCAAAACTCATACCATTCCCTATGGATTCATTCTCACATCTGTGCTTGCACATTTCAATGCACCTATGAAAAAGTGGGAGGTTAGTACAAACATGGATCATTTTTGGGTTAATACTCTGCTTGCTTGCGATTATGAAGTCAATGTCACTCCTAAAGAACCTAGTTCATCCAAAAAGATATCAGTGAATATTAAGGTCAGAGCCTTGGTGCAAGAAAGTGGGGCTAAGGATGCTGAGATTGAAAGGCTGAAGAAGAGGTTGGTTGAGATGGAGACCGAGAGAGATGCTCTCACAACTAAGTTGGCAAGAGAAAAAGAGAAGGATGATGGCATTCTTCAAGGTATGCTGAAACTCCTCCAAGTCAAAAACCAAGTACCTAGTTCTTCCCAGCCTTAAACCTCCTAGCCTAGTGTAGATCAACTAGTGACCCAGTTCGAGACATTTTGTTTATTTTGCTCATATTTTCAATATTTTTATTTCTTCTTATGCTTTGTGGTAGAATCTTATCAATCATCAATGAAATTCACTATTTTTGCTCTAACTATTTGTTTATATTTTTTTGATAGTTAAAATTCTTAACTTGATCTATGATGATTAATCCATGATTGCATTTGAAGTAACCCTATTGGAGTAAGCTTTAAAATCTGGTTATCTCATATTTTTATGCAACTGTTCGATGATACCAAAAGGGGGAAAAAGGTTGTGCTTTAAACAAGTGATGTTTACACTTTGAACAATGATGCTTATAACCTAATGTACCTGGTCCTTGATGATAAGTAATAAAAAGGAAAAATGTTTCTAACATTCTGTTGTTGTTGAGCTGAGTTGAAATAGGGCCTATGCTTATGAAAAGCACAGAGTTTGTCATTATCAAAAAGGGAAAATTTTTTGGCCCAAGTAAAGGTTAGTTTTGAAGACTGACAAAGGAACTCAGGCATGAACCAGGTCCATACCTCAAGTCCATCCTTCAGGTGCACAAAAACGGGCAGATTCGAGCATGTGAAGGAGATAAGCTTAACTTAATGTATTTAATATCTCCGGATCAAAAAGGTTGCATAATTGATAAGGAGAAGGACTCCTTACCCAAAGAGAACATTATCCAATATAGGGAAGGAGTTAGAAGTTGAGATCAACTAGAACTCTTCCACTAAGGAAGAGTTGCATCATAACTCTAGTTATTTCTTCATCTGCTAACTCTATAAATTGCAGGATGTTCTCACATTACAAATGTTACACAAAACTGCAGAAGTTAAACGTGAATTGAGAGCAAAATAGCAAGGCTTTTTGCAAGCAGTTCGTGTGTGATTCAAGTGTGCAAACCTGAAGCTACATGAACCAAATTGAAAAACCAGTTCCATAAAGAGTTTTATGTGTCTTCTTTATTTCTAGTTCAATTGTAGTAGGTGTTTTCATATTGTACTTTTCAGCTTTATCTAGAAGCAATTATAATAGGTACTTTGAGTATTCATGTTAGAGTTAACTTGAAGTTGTCGCAATAGTTAGAGGCTGGTTACTACAACGGGATTAGAGGTAATCCTTAGGTTTATAAAGAGTTTTGTAAATGCTGTTTTGGCTTAGTAATTTAGTGAAGTGTTTGAGAAAATCCTACTGAGTAGTAGGTCGTGGTTTTCACCTTTTGAGCCAGGTGTTTTCCACGTAAATATACTTGTGTTCTTTATTGTCTACATTTATTATTCCGCAACAGTAGCAGAAGGAACACATAGAAGAACCCAGTCTTTCCATAATCAGTTTAAGCAAAAAATTGATCACCACACAAATCAACCCCCCTCTTGTGTGGTATTGAAGTCTAAAACATCATAATGCTCCATTTCTCCACAATGAGGGAGAAGATGGACATACCAACAAATACAGATCACAATAGTAACGTGCACATATTTTAAAAACTCAACACCACCACTTAGAACAAAGTTATACTCTTTTTGTGGTCTAATAGTTCTGTTTTCTGCGTAACGCCATTGTTCCAATCCATTACCAAACGCTCAAATAAGATTAGTTGGCTCCGGTATACTGAAAGGGGTGCATTCAATCTAAGTTTGCCTTAATCCAGAACTTGGATCAGAAATATAATTGCTCTAGATATATGATTGCTCTGTATCAATTCTACTTTTTTCTGGCACACTTCATTCTAGTACTACAATTTTGTCGCAAATTAAGATAAAGACAAAGACAAAAGCACCAATAGGAAGACAATTACCCATTATTCATGAAAAAAGCCCTGAAATGCTTCTATTACAGAAAAATACTACCGAAACTAATTCTCAAACATCGATTGAACAAAAAAACCAAAAAAGTCATATCTAAGTTATGCTCTGCTTCATTCTCCAAACCCTCAATTGATTATTTACAGATACCTCAGTAAACTTCGAAAATCTCTTAATCCTCCAAAACAGAATGACATGGTCAATTCTTAACTTAGATGCATTACATCACGGTGCATATATTAGGGTAGCCTTATGTTGGTTTTTTAAACGATGGGGCAACAAAATAATTAAAAGTAAATATTAAAAATGTCTCTTAATAATTTTATTAAGCATAACAAGGTTTTAAATAGCCAATTAGGAACATAATCTGCAGAAAATCTGCATAACAAAAATTCAAAAAAATTAAAATATCTCAACAAACCTGAAAAATCTAACTGAAATTTGAATTCAAAAAAGTAGATTTATCCTAAAATTTAGCTAACTTATTATGCTAAAAAAATGCAATAGTAACTGAAGCAAATCATCAACACTCCTCCTTTGCTTCAGTTGCTCTAAAACAATTGCTCCTCCTCAATTACAGCTTCTGCTGTTTGTGCTTAAGGATTATGTTGAGCGTCTTTTACTTACACACTTTGTAACATGGACTGTTTGTTTGCAAATACCACATATTGCATCATGTCTCCACCAACAAAAATTTTCTAGGTGTGTTTTCTTTTTGCTGTATTTGCAAAGAGGATAATTGACCTTTTTCTTTTTTGTTTTGTGCATAAAAAGCACCTTTAGTAACCATTTATTATCTAAATGCTCTTCTTTGTTCTTGTGGCTTGAAGAGCACTTATTAATTCTGCAACAGAGATGGTAGAGAGATCTTTAGACTTTTCTATAGAGGAAGTTTTTGATTCAAATCCCTCTTGAACCGTCATAAGAATTTTTTCAACTATTCTGTTATCTTTAAAATCCTCGCCAAGCAACCTGATTCTATTAATAATAGAACAAATCCTATCAGAATACCTAGTGATAGTCTCGTCTTCTTACATCCTAAGAGATTCAAAATCCCTTTTCAAAATTAAAATCTGCATTTGTTTAACTCGATCACTTCCTTGGTACTCATTTTTAAGCTTTTCCCAAGCTTCTTTTGCTATCTCACATTCAATGATTTTAGAAAAGATTGAATCTGCAACTAAATTTTGAATCAGAACTTTGACTTTGTATTTTGTGGTTTCTCTTCTGAATGATTTTTAATTTGGGCAAGAGTAGGATTTGCAGGGAGTTATTGTAATGGTCTATCTTCCATTACAACTTTCCATCATAGGCTTCAAAATATGATTTTATTTTCACTAACCAAATCTGATAGTTTTTACCGGTGAAAGTTTGTGGAGCATTCAAAGAGAGATTGTTGCTTGCCATATTTGAAAATAAGTTTAAAAATTGATATTGGTTAAAAATAATTTGAAAATATTTTTTTTGGAAGAACTCATAGATCCCATAAGATTAATGAAGCTCTTGATACCACTTTTGGTATTTTAAATGATGGGGCAGCAAAAATTGTGATGACCCTTTGGGTCATCACTTATTTTTAAATTGAATTCTGTGTTCTGAGGACTTGAAAACCTTATTTAGAGTTGCCTCAATTTGCATACGCAGTCCAGGCGCGTAACCGAAGAGCTTAAATATGAAAATCTGTGAAACATGATAAAATTTTGTTATAAAATGAGTTAATTTGACTTCGGTCAATGTTTTGGGTGAACGAAACCGGACCCGTGATTTGACGGTCCCGGAGGGTCCGTAGGAAAATATGGGACTTGGGCGTATGCCCGAAATCGAATTCCGAGGTCCCAAGCCCGAGAAATGAATTTTTAAAGAAAATTATTTTCTGAAATTGTTTAAGAAAATTTGAAATGAAATTTGATTAGAACGTGTTGGTATCGGGCCCGTATTTTGGTTCCGGTGCTCGGTACAGGTCTTATATATGATTTAAGATATTTCTGTAAAATTTGGTTAAAAACGGACGTCGTTTGACGTGATTCAGACCTAAATTGTTAAATTTGTTACTTGATGAAGTTTGAGAAAAGTTCTTGATTTTGAGGTTTGATTCATTGTTATTGAGGTTATTTTGGCGATTTGATCGCATGGATAGGTTCGTATGATGTTGTTGAGTTAGTACGTGTGTTTGGTTAGAAGCCCCGGGGGCTTGGGTGTGTTAAGGATGTGTTTCGGGAAGTTTCGAATCTAGGAAAAGTTGCAAAAATAGTTGTCTTCTGGTGACTAGTGATTTCTTCTATGCGATCGCATAATGAAATCCGCGATCGCATAGAGTAAACTTCAGGGTTTCTCAATTTGTTCTATGCGATCGCATTATTACCTCCGCGATCGCGATGTGTAAAGCCCCAACTTTCATTGTTTTTCTATGCGATCGCATGTTATTGTCCGCGATCGCAGTGCTCAGCAATTCTACTATGTGCGATCGCAACCCATTGTCCGCGATCACGTAGAACAATTACGCCTAGTTATTTTAAAATACCCAAAATCGAACACTTACGGGATTTATCAAAATTTCACAAAACCTCTTCTTCTCCAAAGCTCTTAGGCAATCTTTGAAACAATTCTTCACCATAATCTCTTGGGTAAGTAATCTCTAACTCGTTTTCTTCATTTTCATTCAATACCCACTAGATTTCTAGGCCTAAAACATGTAATTTAAGGTAGAAAATTGGGTAATTGGGTAGTGTTAGGGCTTTTTGATTAATTGTGATTTAGACCTCGTTTTGGGGTCGAATTCTGGAAATAATTATATATTTGGGCTCGTGGGTGAATGTGTGATTTGATTTTGGTCCGAACTTCGTGTTTTGACCAAGCGGGCCCGGGGTCGATTTTTGGATTTTTGGGAAGAATGATTGGAAAGCTATACTTAAGTATTAGAATTGGATTGTTTAGCATTTATTGATGTTATTGAGTCTATTATGTATAGATACAATTGATTTGTAGCCGAATTCGAAAGAAAAGGCGGTGTTTGAGGCTTGAGTTGGCCGTGGAAGTTCGAGGTAAGTGTTCAATCTAACCTTAGCTTGAGGTATTAGGAGTGATGTCCTATTTGCTAATTGCTTCTTGTCGAGTATGACATATAGGATGGGTGACGAGTATGTATACGTTGGTGTCGAGCATGACCGTGAGTCTTAATTTGATAGTTGTTGTGTTCTTAAATGATACTACGGATGCCTCAATCGATGATTCTCGATGTTGAGCAAGGATTTAGTTTATTTATCGTGGACTTTATTTATGATTGAGTATTGGTATGAATTGAGCTGAGTAGAAGTTGAGTTAAGATTGGTTATAGCTGATTCTCCCTTGCCGGGATGTTTATTTTGATATTATTGTTACCTTGCCAGAAAGTTATTATATTGCTTTGTTCCCTTGCCGGGATTCCTTGTGATTTGGTGTTGGCTGGTAAATGGGAACGGGTGTACGCCTACCACAAGATTTAATGAAATGGGAGTAGGTGGTACGCCTACCACAAGACATGATGAAATGGGAGCGGGTGGTACGTCTACCATAGGATTTAAATGAAATGGGAGCGGGTGGTACACCTACCACAAGATATAGTGAATTGGAAGTGGGTGGTACGCCTACCACAAGATATGAGAAATGGTACCGGGTTGCACGCCTGCAACAAGATATGAATTGAAAGCGAAATTTGCCTTTATTTTTCTTATCCGTGTTAGAAGTTAAATTTTGGTTTCCTTATAATTCTCTTGAGATTCTGTTTTATCTGCTATCCCCGAAGCATGTTTCCCCTTCCCAGCTTTAATTGTATGTTTCCGTTTATCTTTCCACTGTATTTATATATATAACTGCACAAGTTTATTTGGAGTTTGGTCCTAGCCTCGTCACTACCTCGCCGGGGTTAGGCCAGGCACTTACCAGCACATGGGGTCGGTTGTGCTGATGCTACACTCTGCACTCTGTGCAGATACCAGAGCAGCACTTGGTCAACAGCAGTAAAGGAGCCAGCCTTCAGTCCACCGAGACACCGAGGTAGCCCTGCAGGCATCCGCAGGCCCGGCGTCTTCTCTATCTTTTATTAGGTTCTGTTATCTCTTGTATTCGAGACAGACAGTGTTACTTTCTTTCAAATAGTTGTATGTAGTAATCTTAGTAGTCCGTGAATGTTGTGACACTAGTTTCTAGGTAGAGTCATATGTTGGTTTTCGAATCATTTTGGTATTTAATTGTTTAAGTCTTCCACTAAATTTCATATTCCGCTGTCATTTAATTGTTGTTCACCTGTTAATTTAATTGGTTAAAAAAGGAACTAAAACAAAAGAGTGTAACGATTTCTAAGTTCGTGGCTTGCCTAGCTTCTATGAGTAGGCGCCATCACGACACCCGAGGGTGGGAATTCTGTGTCGTGACAAGTTGGTATCAAAGCTCTAGGTTACACAGGTCTCACAATTCACGGACAAACTTAGTAGAGTCTGAGAGATCGGTACGGAGACGTCTGTATTTATCCCCCAGAGGCTATAGTGTTAGGAAAAACTTCACATTTTTTTTCTTGTCATGCTGTTTTGTTTCTCAAATGCTAGTTGAACTTCTACTCTGTTCTTTCGCAGATTGCGAGAACACGCTCTTCTTCATCTATCGCTCAGCAGCCCGAGCCCCAGCAGCAACTCCCACAAGGGGCTGAGGGCGATGCCGAGGCCGTGCTAGAGGCCGAGGTAGGGGCAGAGCTCAGCCCCGGGCAACAGCACCAGTAGCGGAGCCTTAAGTTGATTTTGAGGAGGAGGTTCCGGCCCCAGCAGTTCCGGTGGGCCCAGCTCAGGTCCCATAGGGGTTTATAGCTACCCTAGTTCTTCAGGATGCTCTAGTCCGATTAGTGGGCCTCATGGAGAGTGTCACCCGGGAAGGCTTGCATTCGGTAGTACCAACCACTTCTCAAGCTGGAGGAGGGGCTCAGACTCCTGCTACACGCACTCCGGAGCAGGTAGCTCCACAGATTCAGACTCCAACGGTTTGCTAGTTGGAGCCGTTCAGTCGGGTGTAGTATCTCAGATCGGCGATGGAGTAGCTATGTCTGCTGATGCTTTGTGGAGGCTGGATAGGTTCACCAAGCTCTTCACTTCTACTTTCAGTGGTGCTTCTTCTGAGGACCCCTAGGATTATCTATACAGCTACCACGAGGTTCTCAGGAACATGGGTATTGTTGAGACCAATGGGGTTGATTTTGCTACATTTCGCTTGTTTGGATCCGCCAAGACTTGGTGGAGAGATTATTTCTTGGCTAGACCAGCCGGATCGCCAGCCTTGACTTGGGAGCAGTTTTCAGTGTTGTTTCTGGAGAAATTTCTCCCCATTACTCAGAGACAGGTCTATCGGAGGCAGTTTGAGCACCTCCAATAGGGTTCCATGACGGTTACCTAGTATGAGACCAGGTTCATCGACTTAGCTCGCCATGCCCTTATCATACTTCCTACTGAGAGAGAGAGGGTGAGGAGGTTTATTGATGGTCTTATTCATCTGATTCGTCTTCAGATGGCTAGGGAGACTAGGAGTGAGATATCTTTCCAGGAGGCAGCCAATGTGGCCCACATAGTTGAGATAGTTCTGTCGCAGGGAGGTGGTCATGGATCGGATAAGAGGCCCCGTCATTTAGGCAGATTCAGTGGTACCTCATCTAGATGTAGAGATTCATATGGTAGAGGCCATCCTCCTATGCCCTTTCAGTCAGCTCTTCAGGTTTCTCACGGTGCTTCAGGTAGCCGTGGTCCTCAGATTCAATATTCTGATCAGTAGTCTCTCAGTGCACCACCAGCACCTATCAATGCACCACCGCTTCAGAGTTTCCAGGGTCGTCAGCCTCAGCAGCCGAGGGCTTGTTTTACTTGTGGTGACACGAGGCACATTGCTAGGTATTGCCCTCAAGCTTCGAGTAGTTCTCTGCATCAGGGTTCCCATGCTATGTTTCAGGCACTAGGTGTTCCACAGGCCGCCCAGCCAGCTAGAGGTAGGGGTAGAGGTGCTATAGGTGGAGGTAGATGTGCTAGAGGTGGAGCTCAGGCCGCCAGAGGTGGAGGTCAGCCAGCTGTAGGCTGTCCTAGAGAGGTAGTTCAAGGTGGTGGGGCCCAACCCCAATGTTATGCTCTCCCAGCCAGACCCGAGGCTGAGGCTTCAGATGTAGTTATTACAGGTAGAGTTCTGGTTTATGATAGAGATGCCTCAATGTTATTTGATCCAGGGTCTACATACTCGTATATGTCATCCTATTTTGCACCGTATCTGGTCATGCCTAGTGATTCATTGAGTGTTCCTGTTTATGTGTCTACACCGGTGGGTGATTCTATTGTGGTTGATCGAGTCCATCATTCTTGTATTGTGGTGATTGGGGGTGTTGAGACTCGTGTAGATTTGTTGCTTCTAGACATGGTTGATTTTGATATTATATTGGGGATGGACTGGTTATCACCTTACCATGCTATCTTGGACTATCATGCCAAGACTGTGACCTTAGCTTTACCGGGTATGCCTCGTTTAGTATGGAGAGGGACTCCTAGTCATACTACCCGTAGTGTTATCTCTTATGTGAAGGCTCGGCGTATGGTCGAGAAGGGGTGTTTGGCCTATTTGGCTTATGTTCGTGATTCCAATGCTGAGGTTTCATCTATTGATTCTGTGCCTGTTGTTCGTGAGTTCCCTGAGGTGTTTCCTTCAAACCTGCCGGGTATGCCACTCGACAGGGATATTGACTTTTGCATTGATTTGGCTCCGGGCACTCAGCCTATTTTTATCCTGCCATATCGTATGGCCCCGCCTGAGTTGAAAGAGTTGAAGGAACAGTTGCAAGACTTGCTTGAGAAGGTTTCATTAGACCCAACATTTCGCCGTGGGGTGCGCCAGTGTTGTTTGTCAAGAAGAAAGATGGATCGATGATGATGTGTATTGATTACCGGCAGTTAAACAAGGTTACAATCAAGAATAAGTATCCATTGTCGAGGATTGATGATCTGTTTGATCAGCTTCAGGGTGCCAAGGTATTTTCAAAGATTGATTTGAGATCTGGCTACCATCAGCTGAGGATTAGGGAATCCGATGTCCCTAAGACTTTCCGCACTCGGTACGGGCATTATGAGTTCTTGGTTATGTCATTCTGGTTGATAAATGCCCCGACAGCTTTTATGGATTTGATGAACCGAGTATTCGGGCCTTATTTAGACTCATTCGTGATAGTCTTCATTGACGATATTTTGATATACTCCCGCAGCCGGGAGGAGCACGAGCAACATCTCAGGGTGGTTCTTTAGACTCTGAGGGATAGTCAGTTATATGCTAAGTTTTCGAAGTGTGAGTTCTGGTTGAGTTTAGTTGCATTCCTGGGTCATGTTGTATCAGCAGAGGGTATTCAGGTTGATCCGAAGAAGATTGAAGCAGTCAAGAACTGGCCTAGACCAGCATCAGCTACAGAGATTCGGAATTTCTTGAGATTGGTAGGCTACTACCGTCGGTTCATGGAGGGGTTTTCATCTATTGTAGCCCCAATGAACATGTTGACCCAGAAGGGTGCCCAGTTCAGGTGGTCGGATGAGGGTGAGGCGAGCTTTCAGAAGCTCAAGACAGCTATGACTACGATGCCAGTGTTGGTTTTGCCCATAGGTTTAGGGCTTTATACAGTTTATTGTGATGCTTCTCGCATTGGGCTTGGTGTAGTGTTGATGTAGGATGACAAGGTTATTGCCTATGCTTCGCGGCAGTTGAAGATTCATGAGAAGAACTATCCGGTTCATGATTTAGAGTTGGCAGCCATTGTTCACGCATTGAAGATTTGGAGGCATTATCTATATGGCATGGCATGTGAGGTGTTCACGGATCACAAGAGTCTTCAGTATTTGTTCAAGCAAAAGGAGTTGAATTTGAGGCAGAGGAGATGGTTGGAGTTGTTGAAGGATTATGATATCACTATCTTATATCACCCGGGAAAGGCCAATGTGGTGGCCGATGCTTTGAGTAGGAAGTCAGCCAGTATGGGCAGTCTTGCTTATATTCCAGTCGGTGAGAGGCCGTTTGCTTTGGATGTTCAGGCTTAGGCCAATCGGTTCGTGAGGTTGGATATTTCTGAGCCTAGTCGGGTATTAGCTTGCACGGTCGCTCGTTCTTCTTTATTGGAGCATATCCGTGATCGGCAGTATGATGATCCCCATTTGTGTGTCCTTAGAGACACGGTGCAGCGCAGAGGTGCCAAGAAGGTCACCTTAGATGATGATGGAGTTTTGAGATTGCATGATCGAGTTTGTGTGCCTAATGTGGATGGACTCCGAGAGTTGATTTTAGGGGAGGCCCATAGCTCCCGGTACTCTATTCATCCGGGTGCCGTGAAGATGTATCAGGATTTGCGGCAACATTGTTGGTGGTGTATAATAAAGAAGGATATTATTGCATATGTGGCTCGGTGTTTGAATTATCAGCAGGTTAAGTATGAGCATTAGAGACCTGGTGGTTTGTTTCAGAGGATTGAGCTTCCCAAGTGGAAGTGGGAGCGGATCACTATGGACTTCGTTGTTGGAATCCCGCAGACTCGGAGGAAGTCCAACGTAGTATGGGTCATTGTTGATAGGCTAACTAAGTCAGCGCATTTCATTCCTGTGGCGGTCTCCTATTCATCCGAGAGGTTACCTGAGATCTATATCCGAGAGATTGTTCGTCTTCATGGTGTTCCTGTGTCTATCATTTCGGACCGAGGGACGCAGTTTACCTCCCGTTTCTGGAGAGAAGTTCAGCGAGAGTTAGGTACACAGGTTGAGTTTAGCACATCATTTTATCCTCAGACGGACGGGCAGTCCGAGCGGACTATTCAGATTTTGGAGGATATGCTCCGATCTTGTGTTATTGACTTTGGAGGCTCGTGGGATCAGTTTTTGCCTTTAGCAGAGTTTGCCTACAACAACAACTACCAGTCGAGTATCCAGATGGCTCCTTATGAGGCCTTATATGATAGGCGGTGTCGATCTCTGGTTGGATGGTTTGAGCCGGGAGAGGCTTGGTTGTTGGGTACGGATCTGGTTCAAGAGGCCTTGGACAAGGTCAGGATTATTCAGGATGGGCTTCATACAGCTCAGTCCATGCAAAAGAGTTATGCAGACCGCAAGGTTCGAGATGTGGCTTTTATGGTCGGTGAGCGGGTATTGCTCTGAGTGTCGCCTATGAAGGGCGTGATGGGATTTGGGAAGAAGGGAAAGCTTATCCCTAGGTTCATTGGCCCATTTGAGGTTCTTGATCGAGTGGGAGAGGTGGCTTATAGACTTGCATTGCCGCCGAGCTTATCAGCCGTGCATCCAGTGTTTCATATGTCCATTCGCTGGAAGTATCACGACGATCAGCACTGTCCAGTTGGACAGCACTGTCCAGTTGTTAGACTTCAGCACTGTCCAGTTGGACAAGGTCTTGTCTTATGAGGATGAGCCGATGACTCTTCTAGACCGGCAGGTTCGTCAGTTGAGGTCGAAGAGTTTTCCTGCTATTTGTGTTCAGTGGAGAGGTCAGCCTCCTGAGGCATCGACCTGGGAGTCCGAGTCCGATATGCGGATCCGTTATCCCTGACTCAGGTACTTCCTTCTTATGTCCGTTCAAGGACGAATAGTTGTTTTAGAGGTGGAGAATGTGATAACCCAAAAGGTCATCACTTATTTTTAAATTGAATTCTGTGTTCTAAGGCCTTGAAAACCTTGTTTAGAGTCACCTCGATTTGCGTGCACAGTCCGGGCGCGTAGCCGAAAAGCTTAAATATGAAAATATGTGAAAAATGATCAAATTTGGTTATAAAATGAGTTAATTTGACTTCAGTCAACGTTTTGGCTAAACGGACCTGGACCATGATTTGACGGTCCCGGGGGGTCCATAGGAAAATATGGGACTTGGGCGTATGCCCGGAATCGAATTTCGAGGTCCCAAGCCCGAGAAATGAATTTTTAAAGAAAATTGTTTTCTGAAATTGTTTAAGGAAATTTGAAATGAAATTTAATTAGAACGTCTTGGTATCGGGCCCGTATTTTGGTTCCGGCGCTCGGTACAGGTCTTATATATTATTTAAGATGTTTCTGTAAAATTTGGTTAAAAACGGAGGTCGTTTGACGTGATTCGGACCTAAATTGCTAAATTTGATCCTTGTCACACCTCCTTTTTGCGCGCCCGGCCCCGAAGGGTTAAATGCGCGAGGGAGTTTTTCCAATTTAAGTGAGAATATTCGAAATGGGATTATTTATTTAATTCAGAGTCGCCACTTGGGAAAGGTTTGGCTTTTGGTGTCCCAAGTCACCGGTTTATCTTGAATCCTAAATCGAGGAAATTTTCGACTTTTCCAAATGAAGTCTGCGAACCAGAAATTCTAAGTAAGGAATTCTGTTGACCCGAGGGAAGGTGTTAGGCACCCTCGAATCCCGTAGTTCTAGCACGGTCGCTTAAATTGTTATAATGGCTAAATATCGGATTTAAATACATGTTGTGACTTATGTGCTTTTATTAAGTTTAAAACCGCTTTTATTATTATCATTTATTTTTATAGAATTGCAACGTCATGAAAATGCATCTCGAACCACGTCACAATCAATGCACCCGTAGTTGTTAACACATTTCGACTCCGTTGAGATTTGGATTCGGGTCACATCAATGTGCACCCGAGTTTAAGAAGGTTAAATTATTAAAGGTACGCCTAAAGCAACTAGCGTATTGTTATTTTAGGAAGAGGCCGTGAAGGTTCATTAAACGACCAAATCCAAAGTCTAGTCAATGGTTATGTATTTTATTGAGGGCCTCGCAATTTGTATTTTTTATTTGGCGAGGCTCGTCTTATTATTTACGAGAGATATCCTAAAGCGGCTGCATTTTCTATTATGTTTGTCTCTAAAAAAAAGAAAAAAAAAAGGGGTACGTGCTAATTTAACTATATGCTTTTGCCTAATCCGGATTCTTATCAATTACTGATTAATTATACAAAGTGGAGGGATGTCATAACTTGTGAAACATACTTTAATTGGACAAAGAAATTACGTTCGAGATTGACCCAATGTTATACTTGCGTCCTAACGTTTCTTGAATTGAATTTAACTAGACTTATTGAAGCTGAATTTAAGGGAATTAACCACTATGTCTCATTACTTGCGGGGGTTCGAACGCGCTTCTATATGCGACCTAGCGGGTTATGATAAAGGAAAACTAAAAATAAACAAGGAACATTTGTGTAAGGTGGAAATATTCTATTCTATGCAAGTCATTCAGTTAAACGGAAATCCAGTCAAAAAATCTATACCAATTCTCCATGCCCTTTATGTATTGTATTATTACATCTTGTACTAGCAAACAACTATAAACTAAGATGCAAGAGGCTAAACTTGATTAAGTATTATCTAACTAATCTTTCATTACTGAATCACACTAAACAATTTATACAACTGAAGTCAGTATATCACAAGCATTACAAAAAAAACATCTAAATCTTCTTCAAGAACTCCTTTCATTTCATGCTTTTGAACTGTTACAGTTAACACCAAAGTTGGATTTGAAATGTGTACCTGAAAACACTGAAAATGCAAAGGAGAAGAGGAAGAAGATGGGGAAATCAGCAACAGCAAGAAACAGGACTAGCAATAGCAGCAGGACAAAATAGCAGCAGGACAGAATAGCAGCAAACAAAACAACCCAGCAGAACAGGCTCGAGTGCAGGAATGCAACTATAGCCGATATAAGAAGTAGCCAAATGACAGCAACACACAGTGGAGTAGAATCAGAAATCCAGGCAGACCAAAACCAGCAGTAAACCAATGAAAACACTCATCTAGTAAACACAATTGGAACTTCAGAGAATCAGAATTGATTTGAACAAGTAGAACAAATGAAACCCAAACAACAATGGGAAGAAACAGTTTCTTATTGTTGACTGTATACTTTCTATTTCTTAACCTCTCTCTATTTGTGTTTTCCTAAAATCAGTTCTATCTTTTTCAATCCCCTCTGTCTGTGTATATCTCTGTCTGTCCTTTATGTGTATCTCTCTATATATCCCTGTATGCTCTCCCCTTTTTTATCTTTAGGGTCCTCTAACCTCTATCAGATGTCCTCCCTCTTATAAGCCTTCACATTACCCCTTTTACAGCCTGATAGATTATCACCAATACCCCTCCCATGTGCCTTCCATTTTCAGTTCCACTTTAGCTAAGTAAATATTAAACCCCCATCATTCCCTTCGCAGGCTTAACTTTTAAAAGGTTTAATACTTTTAAACTAAAGCAAAGTATGGGCAGTAGAATATATCTGACAGCATATGCTGTCAAATTATTTAAAACTTAACAAAGACCTTTATGTAGGCCACAGGTTGTGCACAAAGCACATGAGGTGCACCAATGCACATGCTGTGCACGAGTGCACATGCCCTCCAATTCAGAATTTAAACCAAACATCCCTTTTACATTACTGATCCAAATCAACAGCTATAAGTAAACAAAACTGGTTCTTAATTGATTCAACAAATGCTTAGCAGAAGTAAGTCGATTTGTTATTGTTCGGACAGTTGAAACTAATTGACGACACATGTCGACTCGACTATATTAGCATTAACATACACAATCGTAGCCAAAAATCAGACATTTAAACAGTATCGATGCATGATTCGAATTATACTGACTAAGCAGAAATGTACTCGAGGAGTCAACTAGTCAGTCCAAAATTTGGAGCTCAATTATTCGCACAGCATATACACACGCATTATCAGAATAAAGGAGGGATTTAAATAAACACAGTGGTTCAGGAAAAGTGGACAAACCGAAGTTGGTAAAAATTCAAAGACAAACATGAACCGACTTTTAAAACAAATCACACGGACTAAAACAAGTAAAGGAAAGAAAGCAAACTCACCTTAAAACTCGAAAAAATCAAAAGTTTGAACTTGGATTCGAACAGACCTTTTTTTTTGTTTTTTTTTGCGGCTCAAAAGTTGGTAGAGAGAATTGGGTAGGGGAATAAAACCTTCGCCATTTTCAAACGTGTCAGGACCACTGGAGTATGATTTAGACGTAGTATCTCTTGACTGCATCTGCATTTACTGCTATGTCGGGGTCATTTCCTTCGATATCACCTAGATACAATGCTCCTCTTGGCAATATCTTCCTTATGATGTATGGGCCTTTCCAATTCGGAGCAAACTTCCCTTTTGCTTCCTCATGATGCGGCAGAATACGCCTCAGTACCAATTGTCCTACTTCGAAATTCCGGGGTCGGACTTTCTTGTTGTAAGCACGGGCCATCCTTCGTTGGTATAACTGTCTGTGACAAACTGCGGCCATCCGTTTTTCATCAATCAACGTCAATTGCTCTAACCGAGTCTTGACCCACTCGCTGTCCTCGATTTCTGCTTCGACGATGATTCGAAGCGAAGGAATTTCTACCTCTGCCGGTATTACAGCCTCGGTCCCATAAACCAAAAGATAAGGAGTCGCTCCTACTGATGTGCGTACCGTAGTGCGGTACCCCAATAATGCAAATGGTAACTGCTCATGCCACTGTCGGGAACTTTGGATGGTCTTCCTCAAAATCTTCTTGATGTTTTTGTTTGCCGCTTCCACAACACCATTGGCCTTTGGCCGATAAGGCGTGGAATTCCTATGCGTTATTTTGAATTGCTCGCATACATCTCCCATCAAGTGACTGTTCAAGTTTGCTGCATTATCTGTAATGATAGTCGCAGGAATACCGAAACGACAGATAAGATTTGAGTGTAGAAAATCCACCACAGCTTTCTTAGTGACTGACTTGAGAGTGACAGCCTCTACCCATTTTGTGAAGTAGTCTATGGCAACTAGTATAAACCTGTGTCCGTTCGAGGCCTTTGGCTCAATTGGTCCAATGACGTCCATGCCCCAGGCGACAAATGGCTAAGGTGAGGACATGGGATGTAGTTCCGTGGGAGGTGTATGAATCAAATCACCGTGCACCTGACACTGATGACACTTCCGAACGAAGCTAAAGCAATCCTTTTCCATGGTCATCCAGTAATAACCTGCTCTAAGGATTTTCTTTGCTAAGACATACCCGTTCATGTGAGGTCCGCACACACCTGCGTGTACTTCGTGCATGATCTTTCTCGCTTCCTCGATATCAACACATCTTAGGAGATTGAGGTCCGGGGTCCTCTTATACAACAATTCGCCGCTCAGAAAGAAACCACTTGCATGTCGCCTAATGGTCCTTTTTTGATCTCCAGTAGCGTGCTCGGGGTATTCTTGTGTCTTTAGGAACCTCTTGATGTCATGGTACCAAGGCTGCATATTTGATCCCGCCTCGATTACACTGCAGTAACCGTGTCTTTCCTTGATTTGGATTTCCAAAGGATCGACGTGGGCGTTGCCCGGGTAGGGTAGCATTGAAGCCAAAGTAGCAAGTGCATCTGCCAGTTCATTGTGACACCTCGGAATGTACCTGAATTCTATTGATGTAAAGCGCTTGCTGAGGTCCTCCACATGTTGTCGGTACGGGATAAGTTTGACATCCCGAGTTTCCCATTCGCCTTGAGCTTGCCGGATGATCAGGTCAGAATCTCCCATAATCAGTAAGTCTTCGACATCCTGATCGATTGCCATATGCATGCCCATAATGCAGGCTTCATACTCAGCTGTATTATTTGTGCAAAAGAAACGCAGTCTAGCTGTGGCGGGATAATGCTGACCGGAAGGCGAGATCAAAATTGCCCCAATCCCTACACCCTTGGCGTTCACGGCTCCGTCAAAGAACATCTTCCAAACATGAGCTTCCTCCGAGATCACTTCTACGGTGTTTACCTCTTCATCTGGAAAGTAGGTATCCAATGGCTGGTATTCCTCATCGACCGGATTTTCGGCCAAATGATCTGCTAACGCCTGGGCTTTCATTGCCGTGCGAGTGACATAAACTATGTCGAATTCCGTAAGCAAGATTTGCCATTTAGCCAGTCTCCCAGTAGGCATTGGTTTCTGAAATATATACTTCAAAGGATCCAACCTGCTTATGAGGAACGTAGTGTGGGCTTGGAGATAATGTCTCAGCTTTTGAGCAACCCATGTGAGAGCGCAACATGTCCTTTCCAGCAGAGTGTATTTGGCCTCGTAGCCGGTGAATTTCTTGCTCAAGTAGTAAATTGCTTGCTCCTTCTTTCCGGTTACGTCGTGTTGCCCGAGGACGCAACCGAAAGAGTTCTCCAAGACTGTCAGATACAAGAAAAGTGGCCTCCCTGGTTCTGGAGGGACCAAGACTGGGGGATTCGAAAGGTATTCTTTGACTTTATCAAAGGCTTCTTGACACTCAGTTGTCCATTTGATCGCCGCATCTTTCCTTAACAGCTTGAATATGGGCTCACACGTGCTTGTCAGCTGGGCAATAAACCGACTGATGTAGTTCAACCTGCCCAACAGACTCATCACGTCTTTCTTTGTTCTCGGGGGAGGTAGATCTCTGATGGATTTTATCTTAGTTGGATCTAGCTCGATTCCTCTCCTGCTTACGATGAAGCCCAAAAGTTTGCCCGACGGAACTCCGAAAGCGCATTTGGCTGGGTTTAGCTTCAAGTCATACTTTCTTAGCCTCTCGAAGAATTTCCTCAAGTCTTGGATGTGATTATCCTGCGTCCTGGACTTGACTATCACATCGTCCACGTACACCTCTATTTCCTGATGCATCATGTCATGGAAAATGGCAGTCATGGCCCTCATGTAAGTAGCCCCCGCATTCTTCAGACCAAATGGCATGACCCGGTAGCAGTAGGTGCCCCAAGGCGTGGTGAAGGCAGTTTTCTCGACGTCTTCTTCATCCTATAATACCTGGTGATACCCAGCATAACAATCTACAAAAGACTGTATCTCGTGTTTGGCACAATTGTCAACGAGGATGTGGATGTTGGGCAGCGGGAAGTTATCTTTAGGACTCGCTCTGTTCAGATATCGGTAATCTACACATACCCGAGTTTTCCCGTCCTTTTTTGGTACTGGAACCACGTTCGCCAACCATGTTGTATACTGGACTACCCGAATCACTCCCGTTTTCAGTTGTTTGGTGATCTCCTCTTTAATCTTGTCACTGACCTCAGTTTTGAACTTTCGTTGCTTTTGTTGAACTGGAGGACAATCAGGATGAATCGGCAATTTATGAACCACTAGATCAACACCTAGTCCCGGCATGTCATCATATGACCAAGCAAACACGTCTTTAAATTCAAAAAGAAGTTGAATTATCGCCTCTCGCGTTTTCTTGTCCGTGTGAATGCTTATCTTGGTCTCCCGGATTTCTTCCGGGGTTCCTAAATTTACCGGTTCAGTGTCATTCAGATTTGGCTTAGGTTTATTCTCGAAATATTCCAACTCTCGGTTTATCTCCCTAAAAGCTTCTTCCGCATCATATTCTGGTTCTGGGTTCATTAATTCGCAGTTAAATAACTCATTGTGATCTGGGCGTGAAGTCCGCAAGCATGTCATATTTAAAGCCGCATTATTAGGACTGAAAAGAAAGATAAAAGGAAAAAAATAATAAAAATCAGAACAAAAGAAAGAACGGGAAAGCAATGATGATTTTTTTTTTATATTTTTCTTTGGAAAGTTGGAAGACAACAATGTTTACAACTCGGAATTCAAAGCAACAATTGAAAAGAAGAAAACGTTCAAGTTATGTCCTGGAGATATCTTGTGACACAGGAAAGTGGCAGGACAGGTCTACCCGGACTTCCGTCTAGTCGGGAATGGCGTGGCCTCCCAGTTTTGGAGTTTGGAGTTTGGCCCCATGTACATCATCTCAGCAACGCTTGTGCCTTCACCTGGTTGAACCATGTGGACCTCGTAGAGCATCTCTCTCATTGCCCCACATAGCTCCTCGATTTCCTCAGCTGTGAAGACCTCATTATCTTCTTCTTCAATGTACCTTGGCCTGATGAAAGTTGCATATAAATCCGGCAGTGGTTGAGGTAACTTCCAACCTTCATTTTTCCTTTTCTTTGCCCACTCTTCGTCTGCTGGAGTAGGTTTGAAACCTAGTCCAAAAGGTTTCTTGATGATTGGCAAAGTAATGGGTTCTATTATTCCCTGAAGGGTTCGCCCAAGCCCCTTCCCTGGCCTAAATCCATGCCGGATCATCTCTTTGGCCACCATAAACGAGGCGTTAGACAGGAAAGGCTGGGGGCAGGGTATTCCCTCTTCGTGCTGCTCTGCCAGTACAACCTCGAAAGCTTGATAGACCGTATGCTCGCTTCCTTCTCTTGGTTCAAGGTACGGGATGGATGGGTCCCGATAAATGGCATGCTCATCTTCCCCATGGACCACGATCTCTCGGTCTTCGTACTCGAACTTCACCATTTGGTGAAGAGTGGAAGGAACGGCCCCTGCCGCATGGATCCAAGGTCTGCCAAGGAGAAAATTGTAGGATGTGTCCATGTCGATTACCTGGAAGGTTACTCGAAATTCGACTGGTCCTATGACCAACAACAGGTCTATTTCTCCCATGGTATCTCTCTTGATGCCGTCAAAATCTCTTACGCAGACATTGTTGGGTCGGATTCCCGATTTCCATTCTTTGTAGCGTGGAGAGCGGGCAAATGTCAACACCTGAGCCTCCATCCAACATTACCCGCTTGACATAATAGTCTTCGCATTTAACTGTTAGATGCAAAGCCTTGTTGTGTGCTGCTCCTTCCGGGGGTAAATCATTCTTGCTGAAAGAGATTTGGTTGACGGCGAAGAATCTTTCTGTCATCCGCTCTAGTTGCTCCACCGAGGTTTCAACTGGTACATATGCTTCATTCAGGGTTTTCAGCAGGATCTTTTGATGCTCGGTTGACCTCATTAATAATGACAGCATGGATACTTGCTCAGGGTGCTTGCGCAGCTGATCTATCACTTCGTAATCCGGCATCTTCATTTGTTGGAAGAACACTTCCGCTTCTTCAACACTCACGGGCTTCTTTGGAGGGAAGCGCCTTTGTGTGGCGTTGTTCAGTTCTTGGGTATTTGAGTACCCTCCAATGAAAGTATTTCCTGGAAGTTCTCCCATGACCTCTTTACCTTTGTACATTACCAAAGTCTTTTGATAATTCCACGGTACTGTGGACGGGTTGGTCATTGGCTTTTGTGGCACGCGTCCGATAACCACTGGCTCATTCAGCCGAGGTGGTTGAATCGTCCCCCGGACCACATAGGCCCCTTTTGGCACATACATAGGTTTTGTCTTTTTGATCCCGAAGTTCTGCGTCTTCTTGGCTTGACCTCGTGGTATGTAAAGAACTCCACCCTTTGCTGGTACTACTTTCTTCTCCACCTTCTTCTCAAGCACTTTCTTTATAGCTTTGGCCTCTTCCCCCTTTTCTGGTTTCTGGTCTATTTCAGGCCTCTTCCCCGTGTCGACAATGGCAATTATGGCTTTCAGAGCAGGGTCGAACTCTTTGTCTTCACAAATCATTCCGATCAGCGGCCCATTATTGTGAGCGGGTAATGGATTGTTAGTTACATTCGGGATCTCCTCGTCCCTTAGCACTATTTTCCCCTGCTCTATCAAATTTTCGACCACTCTTTTCAATGACCAGCAGTCGTTTGTATCATGTCCCTCGGCCCCTGAATGATAGGCGCATCTGACTCCGGCTTTGTAAGAAGGCGATGTTGGGTTTTGCCTCGTTTGGGGAATTGGTTGCAAGAAACCCAACTGGACTAGCTTAGGGAACAAAGTAGAGTATTGTTCACCGATGGGCGTGAAAGTCCGCCGTCGAGGTGGCTCCTGGGGGCGGTAGTTATTCTGCGGGGGCTGTGGGTTATAGTGGTTGCGGTAAGGAGGCTGATTTCTGGGAGGTGGAGCTGGGCCTCGGTTGGCTTGTTGTGGTGGATGGTTATAAGGTTGGGCATTCATGACCATATAAGGTTGATGAGCATATGCCAAATTTGAGTGGGGGTAGTAGTGTTGTGGGGCTCTTTCCGGAAAATGGGGCCTGGGATGACGATACTCCCTTGCTTCAGAGGCTGCCATAGTCGTTTCTTCCTTCTTCTTCCCCCTTGTCGTTCCTCCGGACCCGCTTTGGACGGCCTGAGAGGTTGCCCTTTATGGCTGCTTGACTCAGAATCCTTCCCGTTTTCAACCCATTTTCCACCATCTCTCCAATCTTGATCGCTTCCGCGAATGGCTTACCCATGGCCGACATCATGTTTTGGAAATAGTCAGACTCTTGAGCCTGGAGAAAGGTAGTGACCATTTCCACTTCATCCATGGGAGGCTTCACTCTCGACGCCTGTTCACGCCACTTAATAGCATACTCTCTAAAGCTTTCCGAAGGCTTCTTCTTCAAATTCGACAGAGAGTTTCGGTCTGGCGCAATGTCGATGTTATACTGGAATTGTTTTACAAAATCTCTGGCGAGATCATCCCATATATGCCATCGGGACATTTCCTGATCCATATACCATTCCGAAGCTATCCCTACTAGACTTTCCCCAAAATATGCCATTAGCAGTTCTTCTTTTCCGCCGGCTCCCCGCAATTGGTTGCAGTATTTCTTAAGATGCGCAATGGGGTCACCGTGCCCATCGTATTTCTCGAACTTGGGGGTCTTGAAACCCGTTGGCAGGTGCACGTGAGGGAACATGCACAGGTCGACGTAAGAGACGCTCTTTTGTCCGCTCAATCCTTGCATATTCTTCAAACTTTGTTCAAGGCTTCTCATTCTCTTGGCAATCTCATTTTGTTCTGCGATTCTGGGGTTCTGATCCTGCCCAGGTGCAAGCTCGCACTGAGGCGGTAGAGGATTGGTATTGGTAGCGAACCTAGTTGGTTCCATTGAGAACGATGGTGCTTGGAATGTAAAAGAGGATGAGTCAAAGCTTGGCTTGTACGTGGTGGGCTGTGCCGTAACCGGCCAAGGCGATGCAGCAAAGATGTTCATGCTTGCATCAGTGGCCGACATTCGGGGATGAGGCTCAGAAGGTGATCCAGCAGAGAAGGCGGAGGTGGCTGGGTACCCAAATGGGGTAGCAGGATAATTTATGGGGACATTAGACGTTCCACTTGCTGGAGAATAATTCAGGGAATCCGGGGATGACACTTGGCGGCTCTTTCCCATTATTCCAGTCGTCCAGCATTTCCAACATGCGGAGCCGTAGGATTCTATTTTCCTCCGCAGTTGCGGATTCAGGTGTGAGGACGGCTGAGATTGAGCTCTCCTCAGAAACAGGGATCGTTTGCAATGGAATTTCTGAAGACATTTCCACACTTCCTTTTGACCTGGTGAAGTAAGTGTGAGTACTGCTTCTGGCCCTAACAACAGGTAGTTGAACACTTCTCCTTGACCTCGTGAAATATGAGTGCGAGGCCAGACTTTCACCAAACCAACCGTCTTTTCAAAAACCCTGGATATACTCAACGACAAACGCACGGTTAATTTGTAGCAAATAACAGATAGTTAATCTCACGTTGGGCATGATGCACCTATACAGTTAAGTGGATTACTATATGTTTGCTACGAGAGCATGCGTCATTCCGGCATTTTTTATTAGTTTTTTTTCTTTCTTTTCTTTTCTTTTTTTTTCTTTTGTTTTTCTTTTATGTGTTTTTTTTGCAATAAAAGAAATGCGACCGGTTCCGATGAGGATTGCCTACGTATCACGATGCCTACGTGAATCAGATCATTACGTAGTTCGAAAAACACAGATGATCGTAAAAGAAACAAACTCTTTATTGTTGAAATGTTCTATTACAAACTACATTTTGCAAAAGAAAAAGCGAACTTTGAAAATAAACCTAGATTCAAAATAGACTAAAAATCACCCTGATGGGAAAAACGAGCAGAAGATGCTAAGGTACAGATTTGACTTATGAGTGCATTATGGTTTTGAAAATTGGTGTCCGCGGGGCATCGTTCGGCCTCGCCGCGGTCCTAGGCGTTAGATCCCTCTCAAGTTGCTCCAGCTCGTGCATAGTCTGCTTGACATAACCCATTACTACCGAGAGGACGGTAACGCTGGACATGTTCTCGCATCGTAGACATCGTCTGGGGATGGCATGGGCAATGGCCTTGATCCTATCTCTGGTTTGCTTCTTCTCTACGAGCAGGCGTTTTATCTGATCGCTGCATATCTTGAAGACTTGAGCATCTTGTACATGCTGATGCTTCAGTCGCCGTACTTCCAACTTCATCTGGGCTATTGAGTCGTACCAGTATCTGCTCTCAATTTGGAAATCCTTGGCCTGATTAACTGCTTTGATCTCAAGTGCAGCCATCTCTCTCTTTATTTTAGCAACAGTTTTCTCGTGGTCGCCTTCCAATTGATTCAGGTATCGACGATGCTTATCTGCTCTTGTATCCCACTGTGCTTTGAGCTCTGCTATGACGTTTTCAGATTTTTCCAAATCATCTTGCCATTCTCTGATCTCGCTTTTTAGCCTTTTTATCAGGTGCTCGTCTGATCGACGCCTTGGCTGTTTATCTGCATCCAACCTTATCTGTTTGATCTGGGCTCTGAGCATTTCATTTTCTTGAATTAACCTGTTCCGCTCTCCCAGATCGGTAGCAATTTGCACGTTGTGCTCGTATTTCATGCCTTCTACTTGTTGCTTTAACCTGCTGATTTCGGCACAATAGCCTCTTTCCTTTGCTAACCAATCCCAATGCCTTTGCGATGACTCGGTGAAATTCCGGATGTGGGGTCTCTTAGCTGGCCTTTCATGCTCGAATTCCCTTCTATACCATGCAAGGTAACCTGACGCCGTCTCTCCCTTGGCTCGATCCCGCACGCAAGTATCTGATTTCAAATATTGACACTCACTCCAGATTTGGCGAATCTTTGCTTCTGGGAACTGTCCGTTAGGACTCATTTCAACTGCTTGAGTGCTAAGATCTTCCTCATGAGGTACTGTCTGGCATCTTCCGAACTGTCTCAAAATTCGGCTAGGTGCGTAAGGTTGAATGCTCTTAAGCCCCATCAGCAAGAAATGAGTTTTAGCTGCAGACATATATAGGATCTCATCAACAGGCAACCATCCCAGCGTCCATTGTATTTGGCTGGCAGTAAGAGCTTGAAAGAACGAGGTCCATGCCAGGACTCCTCTGGGCAAAACGATCTTTTTGGTTCTCGTGTAAGATTCTTCTATGCGGGTCTTTTCCGGGGAACCATGGCTCAAAATCTCGGAATGATGGCAGAGGTGCTCGGTCATCCATATCTGTAGGAGCAAGTTACAACCTTCGAAGAAACTTTCCCCAGCTTTACAAGCTGTAAGAGCCCGAAAGATGTCAGATACCACCATTGGCGCGAGAGTACTGTCACTTTGCGTGAGTAAAGTGCTGACGACCCCAGATATCTTCAAATCAATGTTTCCATCTTTCCTTGGAAATACTAGAAGGCCCAGGAACATTATCATGAACGCTACCCGTCTGTGCTCGTCCCACTTCTGATGAACTCCTTTGCTGCATAGTTTGGTGATCGGATTATTGAATCCCCCCTCATGACCGTATCTGTCATATATGAAGCATGGAGTACAAAATCCGGCTGCCAGATCCGGGTTGTGGACTGTCCTAGGTATTTTCAATGAATCTAGGAACCGATGTACCGTGACGACTCTTGGGGCGACCAAGTATTTTTCCCTCAAGGGAAGATCAGTATTCCCGATGTATCCGGCCATTTCTTCCAAAGTCGGGGTGAGTTCAAAATCAGAGAAATGGAAAACATTGTGCGCCGGGTCCCAATAGGTAATCAAATCTCTTATGATATCTCCTCGAGGATGGATTTCCAATAAACCCACAAGACCTTTCAGATATTTCTTAACCTCATTTTGTCCTTCAACACCTAGATCATTCCACCATAGCCGTAAACTGACAGGGATTTTGGTCATTATTGAACAATGTTCATTTTGCATCGTGCTCATCCTGCACATTTATTAAGGTGATTTTAACAAAAATGACTGACTCAAAATATTTTTACAGAGGGGATCAAGTTTTGAACACGGCCTTTAAACAACTTCGGGGCGAAGATTTTAAGGCTGTGTGGGTCTACTGGGTAAAAATGCTAAATAAGACCCGAAGGTGGCTATTCATACAAAGTCAGCCTTCCGGCGTCCCTTTCGGGAACATTCGGCTATTCATGACAAAACAACGTCACCCGATTTATTACGACTCTTTTAAAATTTGACACCTTTTTTTTATTTATTTATTGATTTTTGGCTATTTAGCAAAAATGGGGTTGAACCCGACGAGGGTTGCCTACGTATCTCACATCTGGTGAGAATCAAACCGGCGTAGTTCGGGCATATCGCAAATTGAATAAACCTAGAAATCAAGAATACGTATTTTTATTATTATTTTTTTTGAAAAGAGATAAAGACTAAAGAAAATATTTATTATATTTTTTTTTAGGAAAAATTTGGACTATTAGTCTGAAATTCATGAAAGGGTTACTATGAAAGAAACAACATTTTTTTGAATTATGAACTTTCCGTTTTTTTTTATTTTAAAAAAAAAAAAAAATAAATACCTTTTTTTTTTGATTTTGAAAGTGATAAAAAAAAGGAAATTTTTTATATATTTTTTTTAATAACCCTCAATAAAAGACAGATTTTGTTTTCATTTTTTTTAGAAAAATTCCGGCAAGGTTTTGACACTACTTGGACATTGGTTTTATTTTTCCAACATAAGTAATTATCTCCCCTACGCTGCTATTTTTCTTTTTAGGAACCGGTCGACATGCGGAACTGAAACAAATAAATGCACACATAGATGGGAATGCATCATGATGGTCCTTTCATTTCAGGTTGCCTGTCCTAGACGGACCCAACCCCTGTGTTGAGTCCCCTAAGTCAAATGCAACATGATGCAAATCAGCGTTCCTACTAGGGATCCGGCATGAAGTCAAGTTATTCTAGGTTCTTAACCTGGGTATTTGTTCTAGACCGTGTACCCGAGCGGACAACTCGAGTCGAGGAGGGGGCTACGTACCGGGGACCCGCGAGATAGTCCGGCTTTGTAACTTGTCCGACCTCTTTCTTATTTCAGGTATTGACACTAACAGAATAGGGAGTCTCGACCAGCGAGCTTCTCCCCGGAGGTAAGAAGAGAAGGGTTTCGGCACAGTTTATATACAGTTCAGATAATATCAAAGCGGTAAAAGACAACATTTAGCACGTTATGCAAAAACATGTAATAAAGATCAGATAATAAAGCCAAATATAACAATTATTCTAAGCTCGAATTCTTGAACCCTGAACCAGTGGTTCTGGGTTTTCAGTCCCCAGCAGAGTCGCCAGAGCTGTCACACCTCCTTTTTGCGCGCCCGGCCCCGAAGGGTTAAATGCGCGAGGGAGTTTTTCCAATTTAAGTGACAATATTCGAAATGGGATTATTTATTTAATTCAGAGTCGCCACTTGGGAAAGGTTTGGCTTTTGGTGTCCCAAGTCACCGGTTTATCTTGAATCCCAAATCGAGGAAATTTTCGACTTTTCCAAATGAAGTCTGCGAACCAGAAATTCTAAGTAAGGAATTTTGTTGACCCGAGGGAAGGTGTTAGGCACCCTCGAATCCCGTGGTTCTAGCACGGTCGCTTAAATTGTTATAATGGCTAAATATCTGATTTAAATACATGTTGTGACTTATGTGCTTTTATTAAGTTTAAACCGCTTTTATTATTATCATTTATTTTTATAGAATTGCAACGTCGTGAAAATGCATCTCGAACCACGTCACAATCAATGCACCCGTAGTTGTTAACACATTTCGACTCCGTTGAGATTTGAATTTGGGTCACATCAATGTGCACCCGTGTTTAAGAAGGTTAAATTAAGCCGTGCCTAAAGAGTCTAACGCGTTACTATTTTTTGAGAAGGCCATGAGATTCACTAAACGGCCTAGCCCGAATTCTAAATATTATGATTAGTTTGTTGAGGGCCCCGCAATTTGTATTTTTTATTTGGCGAGGCTCGTCTTATTATTTACGAGAGATATCCTAAAGCGGCTGCATTTTCTATTATGTTTGTCTCTAAAAAAAGAAAAAAAAAAGGGGTACGTGCTAATTTAACTATATGCTTTTGCCTAATCCGGATTCTTATCAATTACTGATTAATTATTTACAAAGTGGAGGGATGTCATAACTTGTGAAACATACTTTAATTGGACAAAGAAATTACGTTCGAGATTGACCCAATGTTATACTTGCGTCCTAACGTTTCTTGAATTGAATTTAACTAGACTTATTGAAGCTGAATTTAAGGGAATTAACCACTATGTCTCATTACTTGCGGGGGTTCGAACGCGCTTCTATATGCGGCCTAGCGGGTTATGATAAAGGAAAACTAAAAATAAACAAGGAACATTTGTGTAAGGTGGAAATATTCTATTCTATGCAAGTCATTCAGTTAAACGGAAATCCAGTCAAAAAATCTATACCAATTCTCCATGCCCTTTATGTATTGTATTATTACATCTTGTACTAGCAAACAACTATAAACTAAGATGCAAGAGGCTAAACTTGATTAAGTATTATCTAACTAATCTTTCATTACTGAATCACACTAATCAATTTATACAACTGAAGTCAGTATATCACAAGCATTACAAAACAGACATCTAAATCTTCTTCAAGAACTCCTTTCATTTCATGCTTTTGAACTGTTACAGTTAACACCAAAGTTGGATTTGAAATGTGTACCTGGAAACACTGAAAATGCAAAGGAGAAGAGGAAGAAGATGGGGAAATCAGCAACAGCAAGAAACAGGACTAGCAATAGCAGCAGGACAGAATAGCAGTAGGACAGAATAGCAGCAAACAAAACAACCCAGCAGAACAGGCTCGAGTGCAGGAATGCAACTATAGCCGATATAAGAAGTAGCCAAATGACAGCAACACACAGTGGAGTAGAATCAGAAATCCAGGCAGACCAAAACCAGCAGTAAACCAATGAAAACACTCGTCTAGTAAACACAATTGGAACTTCAGAGAATCAGAATTGATTTGAACAAGTAGAACAAATGAAACCCAAACAACAATGGGAAGAAACAGTTTCTTATTGTTGACTGTATACTTTCTATTTCTTAACCTCTCTCTATTTGTGTTTTCCTAAAATCAGTTCTATCTTTTTCAATCCCCTCTGTCTGTGTATATCTCTGTCTGTCCTTTATGTGTATCTCTCTATATATCCCTGTATGCTCTCCCCTTTTTTATCTTTAGGGTCCTCTAACCTCTATCAGATGTCCTCCCTCTTATAAGCCTTCACATTACCCCTTTTACAGCCTGATAGATTATCACCAATACCCCTCCCATGTGCTTTCCATTTTCAGTTCCACTTTAGTTAAGTAAATATTAAACCCCCATCATTCCCTTCGCAGGCTTAACTTTTAAAAGGTTTAATACTTTTAAACTAAAGCAAAGTATGGGCAGTAGAATATATCTGACAGCATATGCTGTCAAATTATTTAAAACTTAACAAAGACCTTTATGTAGGCCACAGGTTGTGCACAAAGCACATGAGGTGCACCAATGCACATGCTGTGCATGAGTGCACATGCCCTCCAATTCAGAATTTAAACCAAACATCCCTTTTACATTACTGATCCAAATCAACAGCTATAAGTAAACAAAACTGGTTCTTAATTGATTCAACAAATGCTTAGCAGAAGTAAGTCGATTTGTTATTGTTCGGACAGTTGAAACTAATTGACGACACATGTCGACTCGACTATATTAGCATTAACATACACAATCGTAGCCAAAAATCAGACATTTAAACAGTATCGATGCATGATTCGAATTATACTGACTAAGCAGAAATGTACTCGAGGAGTCAACTAGTCAGTCCAAAATTTGGAGCTCAATTATTCGCACAGCATATACACACGTATTATCAGAATAAAGGAGGGATTCAAACAAACACAGTGGTTCAGGCAAAGTGGACAAACCGAAGTTGGTAAAAATTCAAAGACAAACATGAACCGACTTTTAAAACAAATCACACGGACTAAAACAAGTAAAGGAAAGAAAGCAAACTCACCTTAAAACTCAAAAAAATCAAAAGTTTGAACTTGGATTCGAACAGACCTTTCTTAAGGCTGAACGGACTTTAAACGAAGTGTTTCTCAGATGAGAAACACTTTGATTAAAGTCCATTAGACCTTAACCTCTTCGGTTGAACCAGTGACGAAGAACTACAAAGTTCCAAAACTCAGATCTGGGATTCATGCTTCCCTGATCAGATTCGGACCAAACCAAGTATGGTTTGGTCACGAGGGGGGTCTGGGGAGTATCTGGTGTGAAGCTGGGGTTAAACGGTGTAGATCGAGTTTTGACTCTAATCTTCAAATGAAGATTCGAGAAGGTGGGATAGGATTCGAGGTATGTGGTTGATAGATTTGGGTTCAGGACGGTAAGGGGGTTCTATGGTGTTCAGGTGGAGGTCACCGGCGTTCATGCCACCGGGTTTCTGGTGAAGGTGTGCAGGAGCGGCTAGGGTTTGAGGGGAAGGGTTTGTGGAGACGAAGGCTGGGGTATTGGATAGGGGGGGGCAGGGTATATTAAGGGCTTATATATGGAATGGGTGGGTTGATCTCAACCGTTAGATCAATCTAGATCTATGGTCTGGATCTGAGGGCTTAAATGGAACGGTGTCGTTTCGAGGGTAAAGGGTTTGGGTTGGTCCGGGTGGAAACGGGTCGGGGCCATTAGTGGGTTATGGGGAGGTGATCTTGGCCGTTGATCAATCTGAGATCAACGGCCCAGATAAACCTGTATCAATACGACGTCGTTTGGACTCTCTGGGTATCAGGTTGGACTGGACCGGGCAGGCCTGGTTTTGTGCATTGTTTGTTTGGGCCAATTTTAATAAATTGGCCCAATCCAGAAGAAGGGATCTTTTCTTCTTTTTTTTTATTCTTATTTATTTTTAAAACAAAACTAAGCAAAAATCAAATTAAAATTAAATACACACTCAATACAATTATTTGCACACACACTAAAAATATTTCAAAATAGGTAAAGTCAAACAAAACAAAATCACGGACAAAGATGCATGTTTATGCTTTTCTGTTTAACAACCATGTTACGGTTCAGATTATGCATGACACACACATTTTTTTTTTGTATTTTGTTTTAATAAAGTAAAAAAAATGGGCCAAAGTCATAAATAATTAACAAAGAGCCATGTAAAAATCCAAAATTTGCACAACAGGGCCAATTATTATCATTTTTATTTCTTTTGGAGCGATTGTCGTGCGAAACAAAAATCACGTGCTCACAATCCTTGATGAAGTTTGAGAAAAGTTCTTGATTTTGAGGTTTGATTCATTGTTATTGAGGTTATTTTGGCGATTTGATCACACGGATAGGTTCGTATGATGTTGTTGAGTTAGTACGTGTGTTTGGTTAGGAGCCCCGAGGGCTCGGGTGTGTTTCAGGAAGTTTCGAACTTAGAAAAAGTTGCAGAAATAGCTGTCTTCTGGTGACCAGTGATTTCTTCTATGCGATCGCATAAGGAAGACCGCGATCGCATAGAGTAAACTTCAAGGGTTCACAATTTTTTTATGCGATCGCATTATTACCTCCGCGATCGCGATGTGTAAAGCCCCAGCTTTCATTGTTTTTCTATGCGATCGCATGTTATTGTACGCGATCGCAATGCTCAGCAATTCTACTCTACGCGATCGCAACCCGTTGTCCGCGATCGTAGTGCCTAGCAAACTTTACCCTATGCGATCGCAACCCATTGTCCGCGATCGCGTAGAACAATTCCGCCTAGTTATTTTAAAAGACCCAAGACAGAACACTTACGGGATTTATCAAAATTTCACAAAACCTCTTCTTCTCCAAAGCTATTAGGCAATCTTTTAAGCAATTCTTCACCATAATCTCTTGGGTAAGTAATCACTAACTCATTTTCTTCATTTTCCATCAACACCCACTAGAATTCTAGGCCTAAAACATGTAATTTAAGGTAGAAAACTGGGTAATTGGGTAGAGTTAGGGTTTTTTGATTAATTGTGATTTAGACCTCATTTTGGGATCGAATTCTGGAAATAATTATATATTTGGGCTCGTGGGTGAATGAGTGATTTGATTTTGGTCCAAACCTCATGTTTTGACCAAGCGGGACTAGGGTCGATTTTTGGATTTTTAGGAAGAATGATTGGAAAGCTATACTTAAGTATTGGAATTGGATTGTTTAGCATTTATTGATGTTATTGAGTCAAATATGTCTAGATACAATTGATTTGGAGCTGAATTCGAAAGGAAAGGCGGTGTTTGAGGCTTGTGTTGGCCGTGGAAGTTCGAGGTAAGTGTTCGGTCTAACCTTAGCTTGAGGGATTAGGAGTTGTGTCCTATTTGCTAATTGCTTCTTGTCGAGTACGACGTATATGCATGGTGACGAGTATCTATACGTTGGTGTTGAGCATGACCGTGAGTCTTAAATTGATAGTTGTTGTGTTCTTAAATGATACTACGGATGCCTTAATCGCTGATTCTCGATATTAAGCAAGGATTTAGTTTATTTATCGTGGACTTTATTTATGATTGAGTATTGGTATGAATTGAGCTGAGTAGAAGTTGAGTTAAGATTGGTTATAGCTGATCCTCCCTTGCCGGGATGTTTATTTTGATATTATTGTTCCCTTACCAGGAAGTTATTATATTGCTTTGTTCCCTTGCCGGGATTCCTTGTGATTTGGTGTTGGCTGATAAATGGGAGCGGGTGGTACGCCTACCACAAGATTTAATGAAATAGGAGCGGGTGGTACGCCTACCATAAGATTTAATGAAATGGGAGCGGGTGGTACGCCTACCACAAGACATGATGAAATGGGAGCGGGTGGTATGCTACCACATGATTTAAATGAAATGGGAGCGGGTGGTATGCCTACCACGAGATATAGTGAACTGGGAGCGGGTGGTAAGCCTACCACAAGATATGAGAAATGGGACCGGGTTGCAGGTCTGCAACAAGATGTGAACTGAAAGCGAAATCTGCCTTTATTTTCCTTATCCGTGTTAGAAGTTAAATTTTGGTTTCCTTATAATTCTCTTGAGATTGTGTTTTATCTGCTATCCCCGAAGCATGTTTCCCCTTCCCAGCTTTAATTGTATGTTTCCGTTTATCTTTCCGCTGTATATATATATATATATATATATATATATATATATATATATATAACTGCACAGGTTTATCTGGAATCTGGTCCTAGCCTCGTCACTGCCTCGATGGGGTTATGCCAGGAACTTACCAGCACATGGGGTCGGTTGTGCTGATGCGACACTCTGCACTCTATGCAGATACCGGAGCAGCACTTGGTCAGCAGCAGTAAGGGAGCTAGCCTTCAGTCCATGGAGACACCAAGGTAGCCCTGCAGGCGTCCGCTGGCCCGACGTCTCCTCTATCTTTTATTAGGTTCTATTATCTCTTGTATTCGAGACAGACAGTGTTACTTTCTTTCAAACAATTGTATGTAGTAATCTTAGTAGTTCGTGAATGTTGTGACGCCAGTTTCTGGGTAGAGTCATATATTTGTTTCCGTATCATTTTGGTATTATAATTGTTTAAGTCTTCCGCTAAATTTCATATTCCGTTGTCATTCAATTGTTGTTCACCTGTTAATTTAATTCGTTAAAAAAGGAATTAAAACAAAAGAGTGTAACGATTTCTAAGTTCGTGGCTTGCCTAGATTCTACGAGTAGGCACCATCACGACACTCGAGGGTGGGAATGCCGGGTTGTGACAAAAATATTAAAAGTAAAGATTGAAAATGTCTCTCAATAATTTTATTAAGCATAAAAAGGCTTTAAATAGCCAATTAGGAACATAATCTGTAGAAAAATCTGCATAACAAAAATTCAAAAAAACTAAAATATCTCAACAAACCTAAAAAATCTAACTGAAATTTGAATTCAAAATAGTAGATTTATCCTAAAATTAATCTAACTTATTATACTAAAAAATATGGAATAGTAACTGAAGCAAATCATCAACATCTTAGAACAACGGTAAAATTGTCTCTGTATGACGTATAGATCACGGGTTCGATCCGTGAAAGCAACGAGTAATGCATGCATTATGGTAGGCTATCTACATTACACTTCTTGGGGTGCAACCCTTCCCCGGACCTTGCATGAATGCAGGATGCTTTGTGCACTGGCTTGTCCTTTAAGATGCATTACATCCTTGGAGGGTGATACACATATTTCAGCTACTGCCAGCTAGGATGCCATGAAAGCACATCCATCACCTAAATTAGCTCTTCCTGTTCCTCGAGCTCTAGTTTCTCTTAAGAACAAGAGGACAAAGGTAAGAGAGCACAATGACTATGCTACTTTTGTGATGACAAATACTCTCCTGGCCATAAGTGCACACTTCCTAAGCAATTGTCTGTGTTGGATATGGAGTATGGTGATAATGAATTCTTAGAAGAAGTAGTACCAAACATAGAGGGTGAAGCCACTAATGAGCAATGGTCTATTACTGAAGGAGATCCTCATATGATCTCCTTGTGTGCATTAAGTGGAATACAAGGGGCATAAACTATACATGTAATTGGTCTACAGTAATAATATGCCACTGCAAATCCTTTTGGATGGAGGAAGTACTCATAATTTGATAGATTGTGCATCTTCTAAGAGGCTAGGGTGTCAAGTTGCTCCCACTAAGGTTGTCTATTGCAACCTTGGTAATAATTCTATGGAGGCCACTTCTGGAGTGGTGAGAGACTTTCAATGTATGTTATAAGGTACAACTTACCTCTTATCTCATTTTCTTTCCAGTGGAGAAGTATGATCTAGTTCTGGGAGCATTGTCGATGAAGATTTTGGGGCCAGTCACCATGGATTATACATCCTTAACTATGTATTTTACTTATCAGGGCAAATTCCATCTTCTTAAGGGAGTATCTAGATAGTGTATATTTTCTAGCACTATGGTTGTCAATAAAATGAATGGGAATGATGTCAAACTTTTTATGCTACAAGTACTATTTGTTGAGCCTTCTCTAGAGTCAACCATTCAGCTTAATGCACTGCATCTTCCTCAGGAGTTCCAAACTCCTATTGTCATTGAAGAGCTCTTATGTCAGTACCACCAAGTGTTTGCAGAACCAACAACTTTGCCTCCACAAATAGGTGCTTTTGATCACGACATTCTTTTGCAACCTGGGACTAAACCAATCAACATAAGACCTTATAGGTACTCCTCTATGAATAAGGACATCATTTATAAGCTGGTCAAGTATATGCTGCAACAAGGCGTGATTCAGTATAGCAACAGTCCTTTTGCATACCCTGTTGTGTTGCTAGGAAAAAAGATGGCACTTGGAGATTATGTGTGAACTACATGAAGTTAAATCAATGTAATGCCAAAGACAAATTCCATATTCCCATCATAGATGACTTATTAGATGAACTAGCTGGAGTAGTGGTATTTTTTTAAAATTGATCTTCGATTGGGTTATCATAAAAAAAGAATAGCGTCAGCTGACATTCTTAAAACAACCTTCAAGACTCACTTGGTCCATTATGAGTATTTGGTCATACCATTTGGCTTAGCCAATGCCTCTTTTACCTTTCAGTGCCTCATGAATCACCCATTTCAACACTTCCTAAGGAAATTTATTTTAGACCTTTTTATGACACCTCATATATAGCAAAATCATGCAGGATCATGCATTCCACTTGTAGCATGTGTTTGAGGTCATGGTGCATAACATTCTACTAGCCAAAGAAATATAAATGTGCCTTTGAAGTAACAAGGGTGGAGTACTTAGGACACTTCATCTCTAGTGAGAGAGTATCCATAAATCCTAAGAAGATGACAATTTTCCAACACTGGCCTACTCCCACTACATTCAAACAACTGAGGGGCTTCCTGGGGCTGGCAGGGTACTACAGGAAATTTATCAAGGGTTACGGCCTTATCAGTAAACACTAATTGAATTACTAAGGAAGGATAATTTCAAATGATCTGAATCTGCTGCTCAAGCCTTCTCTACACTGAAGCTGGCTTTAACAACTACTCCAGACTTAACTTTACCATACTATTCTACTCCTTGTGTAGTAGAAACAGATGCCAGTGGTACATGCTTTGGAGCTGTTCTAATGCAACATGGTCACCATATAGTCTTTATCATCAAAGGTTTGGCCCCTAGACATCTTGCCCTATCAGTTTATGAAAGGGAACTACATGTATTAGTCTTTGCTGTCACCACATGGTCCTATTATTTGCTTAGTCAGCATTTCATTGTTAGTGTCACGACCCCGGTTCGCCCTCAGTGAACCATCTAGAAGACACCTAGTCTCTACGACTAGATAAGCCTAAAATGCGAAAGATAAACCAAACTTGTGGAAAGAAAGAAAAACAATTTTAAACAGAAATAGTGTAATAAAACAACATTTGAAAGTGTCACTCGGCATACACAGTACCAACTCTCACAAAGTAATACAGTTTTCCTAAAACCCGGAAACCCATGAATCACAAGCTATGAATATAATAAAAATTCTCTAACTCTGGAATGTCTACACCAACAGAAGAAAATAGAAGGGCTATCACTACAAGATAGAATAGAAAGGGACTCCTCGGTCTGCGGACACGGTAGATGTACCTCGAAGTCTCTGGAGCAGTCACCTCACCTCAAGGGTGATAGGACTGAATCAAAGTACCTGGATATGCACATGAAAAACATGTGCAGAAAGGGCATGAGTACACCACAGCGGTACTCTGTAAGTGCCAAGCCTAACCACGATCGGGTAGTGACGAGGAAGGTCAGGGCCCTACTGAGATAAAATAAAAATATAAGGTATGACAGTATAAGATAAGCAGTACAATTGAAAGCTAACAATAAGAATTTAATACAGGAAAACAAGGAATTCAATAATTAAACAGAGGCAAAACAATCACAAGGAAATAACCGGGGATCTCTCAGTATCCCGAGGATCTCTTAGTACCCTCAATATATGCTAGGGATCTCTTGGTATCCCGAGGATCTCTCGGTATCCTTAATATATGCTAGGGATCTCTTAAAGGATCTCTTGGTATCCTCAATATATGCTAGGGATCTCTTGGTATCCCGAG
The DNA here is from genome assembly GCF_000393655.2 of Nicotiana sylvestris. Taxonomy (NCBI): domain Eukaryota; kingdom Viridiplantae; phylum Streptophyta; class Magnoliopsida; order Solanales; family Solanaceae; genus Nicotiana; species Nicotiana sylvestris. The sequence continues at coordinate 53,723,797 of NC_091060.1, read as the reverse complement.
GATCTCTCGGTATCCTTAATATATGCTAGAGATCTCTTAAAGGATCTATTGTTATCCTCAATATACGTGCTAGGGATCTCTTGGTATCCTCAATATCCGTGCTAGGGATCTCTCGGTATCCCGCACCTCAGCTCAAATCATAAATACGTGCAGGGGATTTCTCGGGATGCCGTCCCATAGTCCCAAAGTAAAACACCCAGCATCAACACAAGGAATACTCATTTAAGCTCAATTTCGTACCAAGTAAACAGGTAATTCTAACTTAACATACTTCATACTTCATGTAATACAATTAAGGCAGGTTAAGCAAGTAAGCATTTAAGTCAATTAAACATGCTCTTCTACGCTAAAAACAGGCTTAAATTGCAAGTAGTATAAGACAGGAAAAAAGAACACAATTTAAATTACTTAAAGAAAATCGGATTTTCAACAATTAGCTCAAGTACGCACTCGTCACCTCACGTATAAGGCATTTCAATTATCAAATATACCAAATCCTAAGGGGAAGGTCCCCCACACAAGGTTAGGCAAACCACTTACCTCGAATCAGCTCAAATCAATTCGAAACCACGCTCTTACCACGAGTACTCGACTCCAAATGGCCCAAATCTATTCAATTTAATTACAAAATGTAACTAACACTTCAAGTAACTGATTCTACAAAGAAATTCTAAGCTAATACGCGAAATTAGGTAAAATAACCTCGGGTAAAATTTACATTTCCAGAATCCTCACACTCTAACGAGTTCAGTCATACCAAAAGTACCAAAATCGAACCTCAAATGGTCCCTCAAAGGAAAGAGGAATCTCACATATTTTAGCTGCTACCAGCTAGGATGGCAGCTAAGATGCCATGAAAGCACACAACTAGGCTTATTCACGTATTTGTTGTTGTTATTTTTGAATTTCAGTTTGGCGGGAAAGTTAGTTAAGCTCTATTTTTAGTTTGTGCATTTCTTTTGCATTCTCATAGACAAATAGGACACTTGTAATAAAGAAACATATATTTTTGAATGATAATAGATCTCTGATTTCTTCTCAGTTCCTCTTCTCTTATCCTTTTTCCTTTCTTCTTCTTCTTCTTAGTTACCGTTACATTTCTTCTCGCTACAGAATTTGGTATTAGAGGACCTCTAAATCCGTTACTCTAAATATTTTACCACTATCCTCAGCAATTGTTAACACATGCTGCAAGCATAACTAATTTTTTGTTATTTTAGAGACAAAGATTGTTTGTCATGTGGAACACATTGAAGAACATCTTCTTTTATAAATAGCATACAACTTTCATCCTTATTAAACAAACCAAGAAGATTGGAATTGCGAGCATACTTAGCATATTCTTATTTTTACCTATGTCGTCTTTCACGGCTCAAGCATCCCACCAGTTTACTATAACATCAAGATTTGACCATCATTTGATTACTCGTCATCCTATCTTACCATCATTCATCAAAATACACCCTTTCTCAAAGCACACTATATCTTAGTTCATAGTGATGATGTATGAGAAAATAGTGGGTTTTGAGATGTGATGTATAAAATAGGAGGATAAAGACACAAAGATTCGCAAATCTTAAATGTTATCAACTGTTGGAATGACTCGACTAGGGAAGAGGAATTTTGGTCAATCTTACAGACAACCCTCTTTTATTGGGTCTCTGGGATCCCTTATCAAAGGATACTTAAACAGCAACAATATATACCTCACATGAGAGGAACATGGAAGGAAAGGAACTAAGTTCAGAGTTGATGGTTGACCTAACTTAAGGAACACATAAATAAGGGTGAACCATAAACTTTTTAGGACAAGAGTCGTATAGAGTAATTTATATTTGTAAAGCGCGAGAAGGGTCAAAAATACCCCTCTACTATTATTTATTGTCTAGATGTACCCTCCGGTATACTATCTGATAAAATATACCCTTAGCGTTAGATAAAGTATCAAAATTGCCCTTATTTTAATAGATTGGACAGGTAGATGCTATTAATAGAAGACCTAACCATTTGAATTAAAAGACCTAGCCGCATATCGTAACCCATTACTTATTCAGACCCGCTTCCCCTCACATTCCTCCCACTAAAACCATTAAACCCAGAACCCCTTGATTTATCGTTAATTCTCTTTCTTAGTAAATACACAAACACCCGACTGTTATATCATTCTGATATAAAAATAAAAATTAGATTTTGTTACTGATCTACCAAATTGATCATTACACAAATTTTTTTTAGAAGGTTTCCAATATAGCAACAACATAATAACATAACCTTTAGTTCCTCTTAAAGTCTGTCCTATTATATAGAATAAATGTATTGGACAATTCCTTTCAATGGAGTTTGCTTAAATAATTCGAAGAAGAGTTTTTTATAATAATTTTTAAATTCTTATAGAAACAGTTTCAATAAAAAAGATTTTAAGATAGTTTGTCGACTTATACCAAAAGAAAAATATTTCTTTCTTAGTAATTGGCTAAAAAACAATATTGTGAATATTTTAATAATTAAAAGAGATCAAAATTTTGAAGCAAACATCATTAAATGAGCCAAACTATTGTGAAAACAATATTACCAGAGATAGAAATATAAAAATATAAAGTTCAGATCCAGAAATACACAACAGAAGGAATTTAAAAAGATTAGCAAACCTAGGAACCAAACCGAGAAAAATATTATCACTATAATTTTTTCATATATTTTCTATGGATATACAAAACAAGAACCAAACCCATTTCAAAAAATATTGCTGAATTAAAAAATCTTCAAGCACAAGCACATGTATTATCAACCAAAATGACATCCTCTTCGCCGGTCATGTAGCAAATACCTAATTACTGTCGTTGGATTCAATAGATTTAACGGGAGAGGGTTGGGGGGGGGGGGGGGGGATGGAGTCCGAATCATTTATGGTTTAGGATATGGGGCTGGAGCATTTTACTCAAACCATTTTCTTTTATTTAATAGCCTCGCAACACTGGTAAGGTGTGGTTTAGACTATGAAGAGTCATAGGTAGGTCTCTTTAGAGAAAAAGAAGAGTGTCCTTCAGAGCTGGACCTTTGTGCTTGAGAATTAGCAGTCCATGTTGCTTATGCCACTTTGGCTAGCCTATATGTTTTGGATAAGGTCTAAGGTTCATGCATCTTCACAGGATGTACCAACTATTTCTGTGACTACCCGACCGGCCGTCTTAAGAATTAATGCTCCGATTTTCTATTAACTATTTTTTTCGAGTTTATTTCTGCTATTTTGATTTGCCGGAATGTTCGACTTTGAGTTTCGGAGAGTTTCGGGACATTTAGGCCCTAAATGAGAGCTTAAGTGTTGGAAAGTTGACCGTAGTCGGAACAGTGTAAGGATGACCTTGGAATGGAAATCCGATGGTTCCGTTAGATTTGTTGGGTGATTTCGGGCTTAGAGGTGTGTTCGGATTGTGTTTTCGAGGTCCGTAGCTAATTTAGGCTTGAAATGCCGAAAGTTGAATTTTTGAAGCTTCCGGTCCGATAGTGATATTTTGATCCGAGGGTCGGAATGGAATTCCGGAAGTTGGGGTAGCTCCGTAGTGTTGAATGTGACATGTGTGCAAAATTTCAGGTCATTCGAACGAGGTTTGATAGGCTTTTTGATCGAAAATATATTTTTAGAGTTTTAGGAATTCTTGGGCTTAAATCCATAGTTAATTCGAGGTTCCGATGTTGTTTTAGGTGTTTTAAGGATTGGTACAAGTTTGGATAGTGATTTGTGACTTGTTGGTGCCTTTGGTTGAGGTCCCGTGGGGCCTCGGGATGAATTCGGATGGTTGACAGAAGGATTTGGAGTTTGAAGTTTGCTGCAGCAGCTGGTTTACTGTCATAACCGCACCTACGGTTTGGGTCCCCCAGGTGCGGAGCCGCACAAGCGGTAGAGCAAGTGCAGATGTGGATTTGGGAAGGATTAGCAGGTTCCGTAGATGCGGGTAATTCTCCGCAGAAGCGGTACTGCACCTGTGAAAGCTGGCCTTTAAGTGAAAGTCGCAGATGCGACGAAGTCCTCGCAGAAGCGGGACCACAGAAGCGGTCCCAGGGCCGCAAATGCAGAAATCACTGGGCAGAACATATAAATTCTTGCCTTCACGAAAATTAGCCATTTTTCATCTTTTTCAAAACGAGAAGAGGCTTGGGGAGCACTTTTCAAGAGAGATTTTCAGAGGAGTTCATTGGGATAAGGTCTTTGATCCCTAAACTCGTTATTGGAATACTTTTTATCAATTTAAGCATGAAAAATTAAGGAAAATCAGTGGTAATTGGGGGTTAGGGCATGACTAATTGGAGGCCTTTGAGTGATGATTTGAGGGACCATTTGAGATCCGATTTTGATGGTTTGGAATGACTGAACTCGTGAGAGTGTGAGGATTCTGGAAATATAAATTTTACCTGATTCCGAGACATGGGCCCGAGGGGCATTTTGGTCATTTTACCTAATTTCGCATATTAGCTTAGAATTTCTTTGTAGAATCAGTTACTTGAAGTGTTATTTACATTATGCAATTAAATTGAATAGATTTGGGCCATTTAGAGTCGAGTACTCGTGGCAAGAGCGTGGTTTCGGGTTGATTTGAGCTGGTTCAAGGTAAGTGGCTTGTATAACCTTGTGTGAGAGACCTTCCCCTTAGGATATGATATATTTGATAATTGAAATGCCTTGTACGTGAGGTGACGGGCGTGTACTTGAGCTAATTTTTGAAAATATGATTTTTCCTTAAGTATTTCAATTGAGTTCTTTTTCTTGTTTTATTCTACTTGTGAATTTAGCATGTTGCTAGTTTAGAAGAGCGTGTTTAGTTGACTTAATTGCCTAATTGCTTAAACTACCTTAATTGCATTACGTGAAGCATGTTAGGCTAGAATTAACTGTTTACTTGGTACGAAATTTAGCTTAAATTGGGTATTCTTGTGTTGCTGCTTTGTGTTTTTACTTTGGGACTACGGGACAACATCCCGGGAGATCCCCTGTACGTATTTATGTTCTAAACTGAGGTGCGGGATACCAAGAGATCCATGCCACGTATATAGAGAGTACCAAGAGATCCTCGGGATACCGAGAGATCCCTAGCATATATTGAGGATACCAAGAGACCCTCGGGATACTAAGAGATCCCTAGAATATATTGAGGATACCAAGAGATCCGCGGCTAACGTCCTTGTTATGAGTGATATTTCCTGGTATTTGCCTTTATTTTTGTTTCCGTTATTGTACTCCTTGTTATCCTATGTAGATTCTTACTGTAGATTCTCAATTGTACTATTTATCTTATCCTGTCATCTTATTATTTATTTAACCTCAGTAGGGCCTAAACCTTCCTCGTCACTACCCGACCGAGGTTAGGCTTGGCACTTACTGAGTACCGCTGTGGTGTACTCATGCCCCTTCTGTGCATGTTTTTCATGTGCAGATCTAGGTACCGCTATTCAGGCCTACCATCCTTGAGGGAGGCGACTGTTTTAGAGACTTCGAGGTACATCTGCCGCGTCCGCAGACCGAGGAGTCCCTTTCTATTCCTGCTTTTAGTATTTAGCCCTTCTGTATTTTTCTGTTCTTATTAGACATTCTGGAGTTAGAGTTATGTAGTATTTTTCTTAACTTGTGATTCATGGGTTTCTGAGGTCTTGGATTTACGTATTGGTATTAAGAGTTAAACATGGTGTATGCCGAGCGGCACATTTAAACACTATTATTACTTTATTCCTATTTTAAATTGTTTTACTTCCGCAAATTTTGGTTTTTCTTCTACAATTTAGGCTTACCTAGTCGTAGAGATTAGGTGCCATCACGATGGTTCACGGAGGGCGAACCGGGGTCATGATAATTCCTTGAGTCCACCTAGGAAACAGGAAATAGCTTGGGCCACATTTAAATCACATTGAGTGTAACAACCCGACCGGTCGTTTCGAGCTTTTGCACTTTGATCGCCAGTTCTCGGGCAGGACCTGTCCCGTATGATGTATTATGACTGATGTTAATCGTTGATTTTGGTTTTCACGGAGATCGGTATGAATTTGAAAGAATAGTCTCAGTTGAAAACTTTAAATTTGAAAGGTCTGACCAAGAGCTGACTTATTTGTATATGAGCTTGGAACGGATTTTTATGATTTGGTTAGCTTTTTTGGTAATTTATGACTTAGGAGTGTGATCGGAATTGGTTTTGGAGGTCCGAAGTAGAAATAGGCTTGAATTGGCGAAGTTAGTATTTTGGCAATTTCTGGTTGATAGGTGAGATTTTGATATGAGGTTTGGAATGGAATTCCGAGAGTTCATGTAGCTTCGTTATGTCATTTGTGATGTGTGTGCAAAATTTCAGGTCATTCAAACGCCGTTTGGTTTGGTTTTTGATCGAAAGCATATTTCAGAAGTTTTTAGAAAAATTAGGCTTGAATTCGATGTGTTTTGAGTAATTTGATGTTATTTGAGGTGTTTTGATGATTGGAACAAGTGTGAATAAGGTATTGGGTATGTTTGTGCTTTTGGTTGAGGTCCCGGGGGCCTCAGGGTGATTCCGGATAATTAACGGAGAGGTTGGAACCTTGTTACAGCAGCTAATATTGCTGCTTCTGGTATCTCCGCACCTGCGGATTGGGGACCGCAGGTGTGGTGCCGCACATGCGGAAGGAAAGCCGCAGATGCGAGGTTGGGCATGGTGAGCAGTTTCCGCAGAAGCGGTCAATGTGGCCGCATCTGCGAAGCCACAAATGCGGAATTTTCCATCGCAGATGCGGTTTAGGCTAGTAAGTGAGTGACCATAGAAGCGGTTGTTTGGGCCACATATGCGGTACCACAAAAGCGGATTTTGGACCGCAGATGCGGTCATGTCTGGGCAGAATGTATATATGTCTTCCTTCGCGATTTTTGAAGGGTTTAACCATTTTTGCACTCGGAATTGGGAGCTTTGGGCGATTTCAAAGAGAGTAATCAAAGAGACTTCGTTGAGGTAAGGATTTTGGACTTAAAACACATTCATATAGTAGGATTTTATGAATTTAGGGCTGTAACTAATGGGTTTAAAGGGCTAAAAATGGAGGATTAAGGCTTGAGTTTAAGAGGCCTTTAATGGAGGATTTGAGGGGTCATTTGAACTCCGATTTTGATGTTGAGGATATGTATAAAATTGTGGAAGGATAAGGAACCCGTTGATGTAAAAAAATTTTAGTTTCGAGAAGTGGGCCTGGGGCTCGGGTTTTTGGTAATTTCTGGATTTGTGCCCATTATTGATTGTTTTCGCTTGGGCTTTGTTCCCTTAGCATATTTTGATGCATTCGTTCTGATTTTGGATAGATTCAATGCGCGTGGAGGCCGATTTGAGGGGCAAAGGCGTCACGAGCTATAGATTTTGCCGGTTCGAGGTAAGTAATGATTGTAAATGATATCCTGAGGGTTTGAAACCCCGGATTTGCACATCGTAGTGCTATATTAAGGTGAGATAAGCGCTTAATGATGAGCATGGGGTCGCTTACTATTGGGGATTGTGACTTGGTCCGTCCCGAGTGATGCTTTTATCGCGTATTTGATTGAAGCTTATTTGTTATCATCATTATTTGGACTGATTGCCGTATTTGGACTTCGTGACAACTATTTGAACCCTCAGGGGAGTTTTATCATTATTTCCTTACTGTTTTGACTTACTACTTGAACTCAGTCGTATCGTTTTTCCACTATTTTACAACTCAACCACTTTTTACTTGGTTTTGAAACTAAAATGATGTGTTGAGGCTGAGAACTACTGTTTTTACTAATGCCTGAGAGGCTTATGTAATTTCTAGACTGAGTATGGCCGAGGGCCAGATGTGAGGATACTATGGGATCAGGCTGCGCGCCACAACAGTGTTATACTGATATTGATATGAGGCCGAGGGCCTAGATTTGATGCTACGAGATGGCTTGATATTGCGCTTGGGCCGTAAGGGGCCCCTCCCAGAGTCTGCACACCCCCAGTGAGCGCCGTCGACGGGATATATGGATCGGGCTGCATGCCGCAGCGATATATGGATCGGGCTGCACGCCGCAGCAATATATGGATCGGACTGCACGCCGCAACGGAGTTGGTACTGTTCTACATGTTTACTTTACTTCATCTGTCTGCCATTATCTATTGTTTGTGCTACTTCATGTGATATCTATCTGATCGCCTAACATTTATCTGTTAATTGAGTGTTGTGCCCGAGGGGCGGATTTTCGTGCTTATCTGCACTATTTGTTTGCATTCATTTGCGTAATAGTTGAAAAGTCATTTTTAAAAGAGGTTTAAACTAAGCTAAGATGTTTTTCAAAGGATTTCACAGTTTCACTACTTTTATTCAATGGGTTTTAGACTGCTCTATACAGCATGTTGATGCATTTTTTGTGATTTCTTACTGCTCAGTTATTATTTACCTTTATTACTCACTGAGTTGGAGTACTCACTTTACTCCCTTCACCTCGTGTACAGATGCAGGTATTTGTTCACCCGATAGCGGGTTTTGAGTTGGTCGGAGGCTAAGTTATCGGAGTTTAGTGAGGTGATTGCCAACGTTCGCAGCACCACATCTCTTCCTTTTGTTTATCAGTCCTATTTTATATGTTTCAGACCTTGCAGTTGTATTTATACTCTAATAGATTCTCATGACTTGTGACATCCCGGTGTGGGCTATGTCGGGTTGTACTTCCGCTAATTATTATCATTTAATCACATTTAAACTACTTATGAACTGTTTAACCATTTTAAATAGGATGAATTAGGTTTAGTTTGTTGTCCTTGTCTTCCCGAGAGGCGCCATCACGACCAGATCGGGGATTGGGTCGTGACAAGTTGGTATCAGAGCCTAGGTTACATAGGTCTCATGAGTCATGAGTAGGTTTAGTAGAGTCTCGCGGATTGGTATGGAGACGTCTGTATTTATCCTCGAGAGGCTGTAGAACCTTTAGGAAAAACTTCACATTCTTGAATTCCTATTGTGCGTCCTTGATTCAGCTTGAAAAGTAACTCTTTAAATTCCTTCCACGTGTTTGTATGCGCGCATGAGCGCTCAGTATCAGATGTGCCTTGATGGCTTGTGATTCCCTGATCAAGGGGCGAGATGTGATCTCTATGAGTTTGATGTTGGGCCAGTCTGGAGAACTTGAGGCCGGATCTTTGCCTATGGCTTGAGCACCGAGGTGCTGATTGTGTTAGCAAGTGTTTTGAACTTATATGTTCTGTATTGTCCCTTTTAGTGGGAGTGACGGTTGGGTAACTATGTTATGAGTATGTTAGTACTGCGAGATGTATCTATATGATTTGGAAGTAACGAGGATGGCCTGCTGGAGGATAGAAGAACTATTAGGTGCTGGAATTCCATCTTGATTCGAGGTATAGCCCCGAGTTATGGGCATGTGAAGGATCTTTTCACGTTTTCCAATTGAGAGTGAAGTAAATTTCATGTTGCGATATGAGTTTGGATTCAAGAAGACTAAGTGACTGCGTATAGTTTATGATGGTGGAAGGTATATGGAAATGTTAATTGAAGGAAAAACAGGTGGATTATCTTCGCAAAGTGTTCTGGGGTGGTGAGACCCCTATGTGACTGTTATAAGATCTCATGTGCAAGTGAAACATATGTGTGAATTTAATTTGGGTCACTTGAGAGAGTGGGTTTAACTGTTGCGAGAATGAGTGAGAGGTTTGCCGAAGATTTAAGTACTAGATGATCTGTGTTTTCACAAGCTTACAAAAGGATTTGAGCTTAATCTTACTATGGTATTGTGGCATCAATAGAGTATAAGTGTTATGAGTTATCGAGTGTATTTTGATCTATGGCACTGAGCCAAGTGGGGGAGTTTGTTTTTGATTAGTTGATTGCACGGCTAGGTGCTATGTCGGTTCTAGTTTGAGGCATTCGGGTGAATCAATTATGGCCTATGGGAATTGACACCGAGGATGGCTCGAGTAAAGGAAAAAAAAATTCTTAACAAGGTACATAGTATGCTTCATAAGTGTGTAAGAATAACAGAATGTCTTGAGTTGTTAGTGGATGACTTGCGAGAATGGTTCTAATGTGTTCAAGAGTCTTCCTATATCAATTGAGTATTCCAAAGTCGCATATGCGGTTAGAAACTGAGTTTCATTGGAAGATGTCAAGACTTGTGGTGTTTTCTATATTAATTGTGGGATTCTATGTATCAGTATCAGGAGGTAACAAATTTAGATTCGCAGGAAGTTCTTCAGAGCAAAGTATTTCGAATGTGGTGCTTTTGGGAATATTTAAGAGAGTATTCAGCGGCTTATGAATCTTAGAAAGTGTGGTTTTATGCTTGGATCTCATGTGGTAATCCTGGTATGAGAAATTTTGGTGCTACAGTAAGAGAGAATATCAAGTTGAAGATGAATCAGAAGGAAATTTATATAGATGGAGTAGCTTGATAGTATACCGAATCGGTATAGTAAGGATATAATTAATTCCTAGTGTGTGTTTGAGGTAATAAGTTCTTTCAGGTATTTTGTGGCGATGCTCTTAGGTTTTGATGGCTTGCTTTGCTTGATAGAGTTAGAAAGATTCAGTCCTGACATGTCTGATTTGTGCAAAGGGAACTCGGAGAGTTCTTGATGGTTTATACCACGGTTTGGAGATGTATATTTTCTATGGGCATGCAGAGCATGAGATGTATAGTGATTTTCCTTCTAAATTGGGACCAATGGAAAGTTCTTGACCAATTGAGTACGTAGTTGTTTGTGGCTCAGAAGGAAGATGAAGTTCTCATGTTATCCTGAGATGGTATGGTATATGCGGTAGGTGGTGGAGGATTGACAATTGCGTGTGGAAGGATACAGTTCAGTTCTGAACGGAAAGTCATGAATTCTTAGGCAGCATAGGTAGTTTCAGATGATTAAGGAAGAGGTAGCGCTAATTGGGTGATTTGACGAGGGCATGTGTTTCAGAAAAGACAATGTGATTAAGTTGATGGTACTTCAGTAGTATTGCGGCACTTTCTTGTTAGATCGACTGGTGATATTCGAGTTTGCTTGGGGGCACAGGGAAATATTTGAGCATCTATCATGGAATGATTGGGTATTTGAGGCGTAGCATGTATTCAGACGGTGAAATTGGGATCGGATGTGGTGATTCATGGGCCGTGTGGATTTGGAGACAGAAGTTCTCATATTCAGGCTATGTTGTGGTTGTGGATCGTGTGTATCAGCACTGTTTAGCGACTATTGGGATTTGGAGGCTCGAGTGGGTTTTTCTTTGTTGGTATGTTAGATGTTGGATGTGATGTTGGAGTTCAGACTGGTCGTCTCAATGTTGGGTTATTCTGGACTATTACGCTATGGGCTATGCCAAAAATGTCACGGGTTGAGTGGCGAGGGGCGACAAATTATGTTCTAGTAGGGTGGTTTATATTTCAAAGAACCGGCGAACGGTTTGGAAGGATTGCCTTTCTTAATTGAGCCTTTGTGATGGATGTCAATGCAGATGATTCTACCACTGATTCAGTTCCGATGTTGAGGAACTCTCCAGATGTGTTCTTTGTGGCCGGGCATGTCGCCAGGCAGGGTTGTTTATTTCAGTATTGATTTGGCTTTGGGCACCGTATCGTATGGCTCCGGCAGGAGTTATAGTAGTGGAAAGAGCAGCTTCGGGCTACTTTGATAAGGAGTTCGTTGGTAGGCCAATGTGGATGCGTGTTCTAGCTGAGTCGGCTTAGTTGGCCCCGAGCTATATTGTTGAGGGACGGGTTGATTTGACCATTATTGAGCTTACTAGTGATCTGGGAGATCTATGAGTTGCTTTTCTGTGTTGCGAGACGTTATGATTTGTTGGTTATGGGCACATATGGTGCAGTTCTATTGGGATTCATAGTGGAAGTTGAGCGGGAAAAGTAATTGAGTGTTGCTCGGTGGATGGCGTATCAGTTACGTCGTATCAGGTCTACGTGGTATGTGTTCCTTGTTTCACCGTGGGTGTAGTGATTTGCTTTGGTTCCAGGCATCAAATTGTGCGCGGTTGTCAATTTCGAGCATAGTGACTTGAGGTGTTTCATGTGGAACAGTGTTTGGATAGAATCGCGCATTTTTGCAGCGAAGTTAGGTGGAGATATGACCTTGCGGGTTAGATTCGGGTGTTCTATTTCTATGAGGTGAGATGGGTCCTCAGTCTTGTGTTGTGGTGGTACGGGTGAGCTTGAGGTACAACTCCTTTATTGAGTCATTTTCATGATTGAGTATGTTAGGACCGTTGCTTATTGGCACGCGTATTATGCCAGTTGTGGCTTAGGCCTCTATTGATGCGTCATGTCACCAGAGTGATGTGTTGGATTAGAGGAGATCGTTGGGATAATTAATGAATACGAACGAATTCGATTTTAGCATGTTGGGAGGATAATGTCGAGGTTCGGCTCAAAAATTTGCTATGGTATTTGCCAAAGGAGAAGTGGCTACATGAATAGTCGATCTCAGAAATGGTTATGGTTTAAGGCATATTTCATTTATCATTGGTAGTATATGAAAGTGTTGGAATGTGACTTTAGTTGATAAGAGGTTTTCTACCAGTATTTGGTTGTTGTGGGCAACTGCTGTGAATAGAACTTATCGCTACGAGTGTTTGAGTTATATAGTATATTATGGGATTTCTCCTGAGGTTGCAGGCATGGGTTATTACAGCTGGTTCAGGTCTATTCAGAGTATATGTGTGAGGTTTTGATCGAATTGATGGTTTCGGAAGTGGAAATGTGGTTCTATGGCTTATGGTCCAGATTGGATTGTGCTATTTCAGTTGCAATGTGTTATCAGACCTATATGCATTCGAGGACGAACGGGTATATGCATGGTAAAATTATTCAGCTACAGGTTGGCTTTTAGAACAACTTTGGGTACGTTCGAGGACGAACGTGTGTTTAAGTGGGGGAGGATGTAACAACCCGACCGGTCGTTTCAAGCTTTTGCATTTTGATCACCAGTTCTCGGGCATGACTTGCCCCGAATGATGTATTATGACTGATGTAAATCGTTGGTTTTGGTTTTTGCGGAGATTGGTATGAATTTGAAAGAATAGTCTTATTTGAAAACTTTGAATTTGAAAGGTCTAACCAAGAATTGACTTATTTGTATATGAGCTCGGAATGGAATTTTTATGATTTGGTTAGCTCTGTTGGGTGATTTATGACTTAGGAGTGTGATCAGAATTGGTTTTGGAGGTCCAGAGTAGAAATAGGCTTGAATTGGCGAAGTTAGTATTTTGGCGATTTCTGGTTGATAGGTGAGATTTTGATCCGAGGGTCGGAATGGAATTTCGAGAGTTGCTGTAGCTTCGTTATGTTATTTGTGATGCCTGTGCAAAATTTCAGGTCATTCAGACGTGGTTTGGTTGGGTTTTAGATTAAAAGCGTATTTCAGAAGTTTTTGGAAAAATTAGGCTTGAATCCGACGTATTTTGAGTAATTTGATGTTGTTTGAGGTGTTTTGATGATTCGAATAAGTTTGAATAAGGTATTGGGTATGTTTGGGCTTTTGGTTGAGGTCCCGGGGGCCTCGGGGTGATTCCAGATGGCTAACGGAGAGGTTGGAACCTTGTTGCAGCAGCTAATATTGCTGCTTCTAGTATCTCCGCACCTGCGGATTGGGGACCGCAGGTGGGTGCCGCACATGCGGAAGGGGAGCCGCAGATGCGAGGTTGGGCGTGGTGAGCAGTTTCCGCAGAAGCGGTCAAGGTGGCCGCATCTGCGAAGCCGCAGATGCGGAATTTTCCATCGCAGATGCGGTTTAGGCTAGTAAGTGAGTGACCGCAGAAGCGGTTGTTTGGGCCGCATATGCGGTACTCCAAAAGCAGATTTTGGACCGCAGGCGCGTTCATGTCTGGGAAGAATGTATATATGTCTTCCTTCGCGATTTTTGAAGGGTTTAACCATTTTTGCACTCGGAATTGGGAGCTTTGGGCGATTTTGAAGAGCGGAATCAAAGAGACTTCGTTGAGGTACGGATTTTGGACTTAAAACACATACATATAGTAGAATTTCATGAATTTAGTGCTGTAACTAATGGGTTTAAAGGACTAAAAATGGAGGATTAGGGCTTTAGTTTAAGAGGCCTTTAATGGAGGATTTGAGGGGACATTTGAACTCCAATTTTGATGTTGTTGATATGTATAAAATCGTGGAAGGATAAGGAACCCGTTGATGTAAAAATTTCTGAGTTTCGCGAAGTGGGCTCGGGGCTCGGATTTTTGGTATTTTCGGGATTTGTACCCATTATTGATTGTTTTTTCTTGGGTTTTGTTCCCTTAGCATATTGTGATGTATTCGTTCTGATTTTGGATAGATTCAACGCACGTGGAGGCCGATTTTAAGGGCAAAGGCATCGCGAGCTAGAGATTTCCCCGGTTCGAGGTGAGTAATGATTGTAAATGATATCCTGAGGGTTCGAAACCCCGGATTTGCACATCGTAGTGCTATATTGAGGTGAGACACGTGCTTAATGATGAGTGTGGGGTCGTTTACTATTGGGGATTGTGACTTGGTCTGTCCCGAGTGATGCTTTTATCGCGTATTTGATTGAAGCTTATTTGTTATAATTATTATTGGACTGATTGCCGTATTTGGGCTTCGTGCCAACTATTTGAACCCTTCGGGGAGTTTTATCATTATTTCCTCACTATTTTGACTTACTACTTGAACTCAGTCGTATCGTTTTCCCACTATTTTACAACTCAGCCACTTTTACTCGGTTTTGAAACTAAAATGATATATTAAATGATGTTTTGAGGCTGAGAACTACTGTTCTTACTAACACCTGGGGGGCTTATGCGATTTTTGGACTGGGTCTGGCTGAGGGCCAGATGTGAGGATACTATGGGATCGGTTGCGCACCACAACAATGTTATACTGATATTGATATGAGGCCGAGGGCCTAGATTTGATGCCACGAGATGATTTGATATTGCGCTTGGGCCGTAAGGGGCCCCTCCCAGAGTCTGCACACCCCCAGTGAGCGACGTCGATGAGATATATGGATCGGGCTGCACGCCGCAGCAATATATGGATCGGGCTGCATGCCGTAGTGGTGTTGGTACTGTTCTACGTGTTTACTTTACTTCATCTGTCTTCCATTATCTGTTGTTTGTGCTACTTCATGTGATATCTATCTGATCGCCTAGCATTTATCTGTTAATTGAGTGTTGTGTCCGAGGGGCGGATTTTCGTGCTTATGTACACTATTTGTTTGCATTCATTTGCATAAAAGTTGAAAAGTCATTTTTAAAAGAGGTTTAAATTGAGCTAAGATGTTTTTCCAAGGATTTCACAGTTTCACTGCTTTTATTCAAAGGGTTTTAGACTGCTCTATACAACATGTTGATGCATTTTTCGTGATTTCTTACTGCTCAGTTATTATTTACCTTTATTACTGTCTGAGTTGGAGTACTCACTTTACTCCCTGCACCTCGTGTGCAGATGCAGGTATTTGTTCACCCGGTAGCGGGTTTAGAGCTGGTCGGAGGCTAAGTTATTGGAGTTTAGTGAGGTGAATGCCAGTATTCGCAGCACCACATCTCTTCCTTTTGTTTATCAGTCCAATTTTATATGTTTCAGGCCTTGAGTTGTATTTATACTCTAATAGATGCTCGTGACTTGTGACACCCCGGTTTGGGCTATGTCGGGTTGTACTTCCGCTAATTATTATCATTTAATCACATTTAAACTACTTATGAACTGTTTAACCGTTTTAAATAGGATGAATTGGGGTTAGTTGGCTGGACTTGTCTTCACGAGAGGCGCCATCACGACCGGATCGGGGATTGGGTCGTGACATTGAGCTAAAAGTCGAGCAAAAGCGAACTGAAACTCCCTAACTAAGCTAGTCTGCACCAATTGTTTTAATTCAAACATTGGATCAGAAAATTCCTCACTAAAGGTCTCAACCAGAGCAACTAAATATTCATCCCAGTTAGGCGGGTCAATTAACTCGCGACATTTCATATAGGACTGATGCCCTTCCAATGCTTTATCATCCAAATTCATAGAAACTAAACTCAATCTCTGATTGTGGGGAGTGTTATGAACAGAATATTATTGTTCAATCCTATACAACCACATTTTCAAAAATTTTCCCATTAAAATGAGGGAAATCAAATTATGATATCAATTTTTGTTAGTACCATAAGGATTGGGACCAAGAATACCTTGTCCACACTGTAGCACCTTATCACTAACAGTCAAAGTAGAAGCATTGTCCTTTGATTTCCGACTCAATTGGAAGCCATCAAAAGAGTTTTTGAGTGAACTTACCATTAGAACAGCTCAGCATGGCTTTTGTCCAAGTCGTCCCTCAATTCCTGCTGTTTTTGAACCATTTCTGCCCTTAGATCTAGCTGTTGAGTTGCTAGATCTTCATATTGCTCCCATAAATCCATGGGTTGATTACCCGTCACAACATTGACAAATCTACGTGGCCCCATCGTCTACCGAGCTCTAATACCAATTGATACCCAATTCTGGTATCGAGAAGCGACGTAACAGTAACTATGAAGAAGAAGAGAAAAAGATAAGAAAACGAGAAGAGAAGAGGAACTGAGAATATATATATAGAGAGAGGGGAAATCAGAGATCTGTTATCATTCAAAAACATATGTTGCTCGATTACAAGTGTCTAATTTATCTATAAGAATGCAAAAGAAATGCACAAGCTGAAAATAGAGCTTAGGTAACTTTCCCGCCAAACTGAAATTCAAAAATAACAACAACAAACACTTGAATAAGCCTAGTTGTGTGAAAATAAAATCTGCAAACATTGTGGCAAGACTGACCATTACAAAAATGAATGTAATGCAAAAGAAAAGGCCAGTCATAAGAACAAAGTCTTTGTTCAAGAGAAAAATAAGCTGCCTGGATGGGCAAGAAGGAATTTGATTCATCCTTTTGCCTATAGAAAGGGACCCAAACTAGTTTGGGTTCCTAAGACTAACCCCTGATTTCTTTTTGCCGGTCCAAGTGAAAGGGAAGAATGAAATATAGTACATGGATAGTGGCTGCTCAAAACATATGACTGGGAACAAAGACCAGTTCCTTTCACTTAAGGACTTAAAAGGAGGTAATGTCTCCTTTGGTAATGGAAAGAAATGTGAGATCATTGGGGTTGGAAAGGTAGGCAAAACAGATTCTCATTCCATAGAGAATGTCTACCTGATAGATGACTTGAAATATAGCCTAATAAGTGTGTCACAATTGTGTGACAGAGGTAATCTTGTAGCTTTTACCTCTACCAAATGCTTTATGATTAACCTTACCATTGACAAGATTGTTTTGCAGGGAAAAAGAGTTAACAATATTTACATTGTAGATTTGTCTACTCTCTCAGAAAATGAACTCACTTGCTTAAGTGTGTTGGTTAATGATCCCCTCCTGTGGCACAAAAGACTTGGTCATGCAAGTCTAAATCAGCTAAACAAATTAGTCTCTAAAGACTTAGTGATAGGGTTACCTAATATCAAGTTCAAGGAAGACAAAGTTTGTGAGGCATGTGTAAGGGGGAAGCAGGTAAGATCATCCTTCAAAAGCAAGAAAATGGTAAGTACAACCAAGTCGTTGGAACTGGTCCATATGGATCTATGTGGTCCAATGAGAACCATGAGCAGAGGTGGAAAGAAATATGTAATGGTGCTTGTCGATGATTATTCTAGATTTACCTGGGTTCTATTTCTAACCTCCAAAGATGAAGCATTTGACATGTTTATTGCATTAGTTAGAAAAACTCAGAAACAATTAGAAAATCAACTTGCATCCATTAGGTCTGATCATAGAACTGAATTTGAAAATTCCAAGTTTGCTGAATTCTGTGATGAAAATGGTATAGTTCATAATTTCTCTGCCCCTAGGACTCCTCAACAAAATGGAGTAGTTGAAAGGAAGAATAGAACTCTTGAGGACATGGCTAGATCCATGCTTCTTTCTAGTAAATTACCCCACATCTTCTGGGCAGAAGCCGTAAACACATAATGTTACATAATAAATAGATGCATGACCAGACCTCTGGTAGAGAAGACTTCCTATGAGTTACTTAAAGGGAGAAAACCAAACATATCCCATCTTAGGGCATTTGGTTGCAAGTGCTATGTGCACAATAATAGAAAAAACTCCCTAGGTAAGTTTGATCCTAGAAGTGATGAGGGAGTATTCTTGGGATATTATTCACATAGCAAGCATATAAAGTGTTTAATAAAAGAACTCTGTGTATAGAAGAAAGTGTACATGCAGTATTTGATGAAACTAACATCCTTTCTGAGAGACAGGAACATGAAGATGAAGCCATTGGATTGGTAAAGGAATTGACTAAAACCCCAGCACAAGTCAAAGTGGCATCAAAAGAAGGAACATGTGATGGAATAGGTCCTTCAAATCAGGGCAACCTGACATGGGGAACTAATCAAGGAGAAATTGAATCAAACCCCCTAGAGGAACCTATTTATGAACCTGTTCCTCAGCAACAGAACATGGGAGAGACATCTAGCAGAAACCAATTAGTTGTGAGACCTCACAAGTATCAAAGTTCTCATCCCATTGAGAACATTATTATTGATCTAACATCTGGAGTCAAAACTAGATCACAGCTAAAGAATCTTTGTGCTTTTGATGCTTTCCTATCTCTTATTGAACCTAAAAATGTTGTTAAGGCTTTACAGGATGCAGATTGGCTGAATTCAATGCAAGATGAACTCAACCAATTTGAAAGAAGTCAAGTTTGGCATCTAGTTACGAGACCCAAGGACATATCAGTCATTGGTACAAAATGGGTCTTCAGAAACAAACTTGATGAAGATGGAACAGTTACAAGAAACAAAGCAAGACTGGTGGTACAAGGATATAGCCAAGAGGAGGGCATAGACTATGATGAGACATTTTCTCCAGTTGTAACACTAAAGGCAATCAGACTCCTCATAGCCTTTGCAGCACACATGGAATTCACTCTTCATCAGTGGATGTCAAAAGTGCCTTCCTAAATGGCTACCTAAAGGAAGAAGTGTTTGTGAAACAACCTCCAGGGTTTGAGAGCAAGGAATGTCCTGAGCATGTGTACAAGTTAGATAAGGCTCTCTATGGGCTCAAGTAGGCTCCAAGAGCTTGGTATGAACGACTATCCAAATTTCTACTGGAGTATGGTTACAAAAGAGGTAAAATTGACAGTACTTTATTTTTAAGGGAAAAAGGTAAAGATCTCCTTGTTGTGCAAATATATGTGGATGACATCATATTTGGGGCTACCACTAATAGGCTGAGTAACGACTTTGCAAAACTAATGGGTAGTGAGTTTGAAATGAGCATGATGGGTGGGCTTAACTTCTTTTTAGGCTTGTAGATCAAACAAAGTCTAAATGGAACCATGATCCATCACCAGAAGTATACAAAAGAGCTAATCAAAAAGTTTAAAATGGAGGAATCTAAAGAAATAGACACACCCATTGCAACTGCCACTAAATTAGATATTGATGAACTTGGTTCATCAGTTGATCAAAAGTTGTATAGGGGTATGATTGGTTCACTCTTGTATCTTACTACAAGAAGACCAGACATTGTTTTCAGTGTAGGGCTTTGTGCTCGTTTTCAGGCAAATCCAAAAGAGTCCTACTTGACTGCGGTAAAGAGGATACTGAGATATTTGAAAGGCACCACTGATCTATGTCTTTGGTATCCTAAAGGTAGTAATTTTGATCTAGTTGGATATGCTGATTATGCAGGTTTCTTAATGGACAGGAAAAGCACCTCAGGTATGGCACGCTTCCTTGGTTCATGTCTTGTGTCATGGGCTACCAAAAAGCAAACTTCTGTGGCCCTATCTACTGCTGAAGCTGAGTATGTTGTTGCTGCTTCTTGTTGTGCTCAATTGCTATGGATCAAACAACAGCTAATATATTTTGGAATTGAAGTGGGATGTATTCCAATATTCTGTGATAGCACTAGTGCTATAAGTATGACAAAGAACTCTATTCATCATAAGAGGACTAAGTACATAAATGTTAGACACCACTTCTTAAGATATAACTATGAGAAAAGATTGATTTCAATAGAATTCTGCGCTACTGATAAACAAATAGCTGGCATCTTCACTAAAGCACTAAGTAGAGAAAACTTTAAGAGGAACAGGTTGGAATTAGGGATGATTAAGATCACCTAATAGGTCCAGTTCAGAATGCAATGAAAAAAAAATTTGAAAAAAAAAAGTTTATGTCTTTGGTTAGGAGTTCTAACTTTGTGCAAATATCTAGATCAATTCTTACTCAGTTTCATACTTTAATTAGTATACTTCTGTGACATGTGTATGACTCACTAATCTCTTACAAAGTTTCCTCTATTTTGGCATTTGAGGCATGTTCAAGAGAGTTCTATATAAAGAACCTGGTTCATCAGTATGTATTCATATGAAAAGCTCAGGTATGTTTTCTATACTCTGCACAATTAGAAAGATTATTTTTCCAATCATGAGAAGAAGTCCTACATTCATCAAATTCCCAGAAATTTTATCCGTTGAGCATTGAACCAGTTTCGTTTCCCTAGAACTCTAAAAACCGAGAGTTTTGCCTAAAATCTAGCGATGGCAAATAATCACTAAGAGACCGGAATTACACCTTGATTAGACTTCTAATTGACCTCTGAAAAAGCTGTCGTTACTGCATATAAGTCTAATCATCTTTAAATACACACCACATCTATTCTTCATTAGCCCATAACCGTCAAAACTCTTCTCAAGTTCTAATCGCCCTTCTTCTCTCCAAAAATTCCCAAATTTTTCCCAAGAAACAATCCACCATGACTAACCCCCAAGATAATCCTGGCACTCCCCCACCTGTATCCCCTTCTAATACATCCTCATCTACACCCCCAGTGAAACCCTAAAACCTAGGTTTCGTAGGCAGAAAATGTTGGCCAAAAAAACTGTAGCTTCTGGATCTCTAAGAAAAGTTCTAAATGAGAAATTGAAGGCTAGCTAGAGGGAGGAAAGTCCTACTCAAGAATCTGACTCAAGATCTGAGTCTGAAGCTTTTATTTCTGCCAGCGAAGGTGAAGAACATGGGTCTTCTGACACTGCCAAAATTCAAGAAACCCCTAGTGAGGTAAGTTCTTGTGTGGTACTCTCTACTATGGTTGAAAATGTAGAAAATAGGTTTGTGTTGGTTGGTCCTATCAAAGATATAAAGGGGGCTGAATTGAGTAGACGTGGAGGTAAAAAGAAAGAAAAAGAGAGAGAGAGAGAGAGAGCAAGTGGTGATGAGAGGGGAAATGGGAAAGAAAAAGTTCTGGCTATCTGTAGAGGTGTTGAAGAAGGTGGCAACAAGTTATGGGGAAGTGGTTCTGGGGAGGCGGCTGAAGGGCTTGTGCATCTAAGCAAGCAACAAGATGAACTTGGTTCATCTGCTGAGGAAACACTGGCTAATCTTCTGAAGAGGGTTGGGGCCAGTTATGATCCAAAGAAGCGTAAAGCTTCCACACAAAAGGCTCAAACTGCTTCCAAGCCAACAAAGAAAATCTAAATGTCATTCCCGAAACCTTCTTTACCTTCAATACCTAAGGGAAGAGCCACTAGAAGTAGGGTCAAACAACGTGAAGCTAAGTTACAGAAAGCTCTGAAAGAAAGCAAGAAGAAAAGGAAGGAGAAGGGAAAAACAAAGGTTGTGGAGAGTTCTGAGATTGCAGAAGAAGAAGAACAGGAGATGGAACTGGTCCATCAAGAAATGGGAACAACTGTGGAGGTTCCTACACCCAAACCAAAAAGAGCCAAGACTTCTTCCAAGAAGTCTTCCTCTGAACCTGTATCTGCTGAACCCTCTTTAGCCAAAAGAATCAGATTTGCAGTGAAAGGTAAGCAGAAAAAACTTAATGAGGAAGAAGGATGGAGTGGAGAAAAGGAAGAAAAGAAATCTGAAAATGAACAAGATAGGTTTGCCATCTTTGGCAGAAGAATTTTTTTGAAAGGAAGACTGTTGAGAGACCTGGATGAGCCAGTAATGAGAATATTGGTGGATGCCCTAGTTGCACAAGGTTGGAATGACATGGTCCTTGAAATGGATGGGAGGCTGTCTAGGAAAGAATTGATTGAGTTTATAGCCAATGCCACAGTGAAGAATGTGGTAGTCACCAGTCTGGTGAAAGGAGTAAGGGTGCAGTTTGATGCACTCAAATTGGGTGAGATTCTAGACATACCTAGTGAGGGGTATGATGATTATACAAGTCAAAGGTGCCCATGTCTAGATTCTCTCCCTACTGCTCTTCAAATCACTAGGAATTTTTGTGACACTGCAACTGCTGAAGATGTGCCTGAAGCCAGGTTTGTGCAGAAAAGTGAGATGAGGCCTGAGTACAAGGTCTTGTTTGAATTTGTTAACAAGTTCCTGCAACCTAGACAGGAGAGGAGGCACACTGCCAACTACATGGACCTGGTTCTTATGGAGTGCCTTGTGAGAGGAATGCAGATAAATTGGCCTGCCTTTATTATCAAATTACTGGACAGGGTCATACATGGCTCCAAGGCTCATGCCACCCCATATGGGTTCATATTGACTATTGTTCTGGACAGGCTGAATGTGCCTTTGAAGAAATGGGAGATGAAATCAAGCAAGGAACACTTTAGCGTCAAGACTCTTCTGGCTTTTGACTATCCAGTCAATGTCACCCTAGTTGAACTTGGTTCATCTCTGAAGACACCTGTGAACATCAAGGTTAGGGCTTTGGTTCAAGAGTGTGAAATTAAGGATGCTGAAATTGCTAGGCTCCAGGCTCGTGTAGTTGAACTGGAAACTGAAAGAGATGGCCTTAGAACTGAGCTAGCAAAAGAAAAGGAAAAGAGTGATGGGATGCTTCAGAATATGCTCAACCTTCTCCAAACCCAGCCCTCTAGTTCCTCCAAGCCTTATGATGTCCAGTTGTTGTCTTCTGAACCAGTCTAGTATCCTAGTGACCCAGATTAGGGACTTTTTCTGTTTTTTTTGCTCATGTTTTGGAAGTTTTTCTTTCTTTTTGTGGTTTGTGGTGGAAACATATCTTATCAATGACAACTGCTGTTTCTCTTGTTCTATGAAGATTCTACTCTTAATAGTTTGAATATGTTTGTTGATTATTGATGATTTCATCCATGTTTTCACTTGCAGTTTCCCAAGTGGCCATGAGTAATTACTAAAATCTAGGATTCACAATGTATGCAACTTTTCGATGATGTGAAAAGGGGGAAGAGATATTGTGCTTTTCTTTACTCTTTATTATGAATAATGTGATATTTATAACCTAATTAAACCTGGATAAAAACAATATACTTACAAAGGAAAACGCACCTCCTTCTCTCTAGGAAGAAGGTAAATAGTAATTCTATCACTATTCACGAACCATAACTCCGGCATCCGGCGGTGGGTTTACGCAAATTTGGTGTCAAAAGAAGCATCTACTCAATGCGCACAAACCCTAATTGGTTTCATCTTCAAATTCATAACCATTTTTTCCAGATCTTAATTTTTCTTCTGCGGTTACTGTAGCAAGTAGAGTTTATACAAATCCATCATCTTCTTTTTCACGTAAATGGAGTTCTGAAGAATTCATGAATGCTGCGATCTCTCCCCAGCCTTTGGCTGTGGGAGAGACAAACCAAAACACCACAGAAACAATCCCAAACACCAAGCAAAAACAGTCCTACGCTGATCAAGTCCAAAAATAAAATACTATAGCAATTATATCCAAGATCGACTTGAATCCTGTCCATGTTATTCATGGAGAACCAACAGTGGAATTCACCATTGAAGAAGTTAATGCTTTCACCATTGAAGAGGGACTAAATCAAGCTGTCATACTCAAATTTTCATATGGAAAACCAAATTTGCAAGAATTGCGACAAACGATACCGAAACAGTTTGATATCAAGGGCTACTGTAACGTGGGACAACTAGAATTTCGACATATATTGGTAAGATTTGATTTGTTTGATGGTTTTGTTCAGTGCTTATCAAGAACGACTGGATTTATTAAGTCAAAAGGAGAGGAGTTCTTCTTTAGGACATTCCCATGGACAATGGGATTTAATCATCGTGAAGAAATGTCAAAAGCCGTGGTTTGGATTTCATTTCCTGATCGGCCAACAAATTTTTTTGCAAAAAAATCGTTAATGTCCATAGCATCAGTAGTGGGAAAGCCTCTTGCAGTAGATAAGGCAACTCAAGATCGAACACGACCAAGTACGACAAGGGTTAAAGTCTTAATCAATTTAATGGACAAACATCCTAAGAGAATTAGGATAAATATAGTGGACAAAAATTCTAGAAAAATAGTTGAACACTACCAGCAGATCGTGTTTGATAATTTACCAAAATACTGTACGTGTTGTAAACATCAAGGGCATGACGAAAAATCGTGTCGTTGGAGGATAGAGGAAAATAATGAAGAATCATTTCAAGTGAATGAATCTGAAGGCTTGGGAAATCTTGACAAACTAGAAGGTGATGCCAGGGATTTTTTGAATGCTAAACGAGGTGGACAAAATATGGTTGAAGGTGTTGAAAAAGCATCTGACCAATCTGGAGACAAAGGATTTGAATGTGATAAGGTTGTAGATGGGAATCGAGCAGTTGTTCAATCAGCTGCTGTTAAGGTAACTGATAAGGTTGGTTCTGGTGATGCAGGGCAAAACTCTATTTCTGTTGCAATTGTTCCAGTTGCTGAAGCTATTGCAAGAGTTGTTCAAGATTTGATGGCTGCAAAAAGTGCTGTGCTTGATCGAGATTTATCTGGGGAGTCTAAACATTCAGCTATTGAATCTGGGCAACTTATGATGGATTATAATGCATTAGCTGCAGCTGTGCGAGCAATTTTTACCAAAAATAATGCAACATTAGCAGAGTTAGGTCAACTGGACAAAGTTAAAAAACTACCAAGCCATGTAGATTCACAATTGGAAGCTACTGTTGCACTAAATACAACTGGTAATCGACCTAATATTGGGGTTATCAATACTACTGATGCACAAGATACTGTAGGGCAAGATGAGGAGCAACAACTTGAAGATGGTGATGCCTCATGTAGTGCAGCTGCAACAGGTGTTGAAGCTTCTACACTTTTGAAACCTACTGTTACATTGGATTTGGTGGCATCACAGTATACAACCCCAACAGGATCTAAGGTGTTGAATGTGGATAATTCAATTGCCAAAGGTGCTGGGCAGGTAAGGCAATCTGCTACAGCTCCAAATAAATCAAATATAAAAAGTACCAAATGGACAGTGGTGAATAAATCTACTAACAAGAAGCAAGCTACAGGTGTGCAAAATCAGATTGTTCCATCAAATGTTATTGGGGACTCGAACGCTTTTGATGTTATGGTGAATGAGGGTGAGCATGTTATGAAGGAGGCTGAAAATAGGGAGCAACAGATGGATGATGACACACGATCAATAGTTGGAAAAACCAGCTTTACAGGTAGTGGGAAACAGCAGATAAATTCAAAGGACATAAGTGCTCGACTTGAGATTGCAACTATTGATAATAACTCTGGTAAGGCAAGTCAAGTACCTAATGACTCTAAATCAACAATGAATATTTCAAATTCAGAGCTTACTAAAATGGTAGAGAATGCCCGGGCAGCTATGATGAGGAACACAACTTCAAAAAATGGGCAACAACAAGCTCCAGGCAGTAACACACAACAGCAAACTTTCACAAACACAAGTGATCGAATAATTATTTCGAAGGACATTGTTCCTGTTGATGTGCAAAAGGCAGAAGCACACAGTTCCAATGCTCCCAAGTTGCATTTTTCCAATGCCCAGAATGAAATGATGATGAAGCCTACTTTGCTGAAACAACCGTTGGCAACCTTGAACACCTCCGTACATGATATCCCTTCTCAATCTGTAGGGTCGTTTGGGGAATTTGAAATTGAATCTGGGAAGCTTATGTTGTCAACGGGGAATAAAAACGAGGCTATACAAACAATCATGAGGCTTAAGGCTATTAAATCCAAACTGTGGCAAGTTCAACGAGAGGAAGATTAAGAGGAGGACTGGGGAGATGGTTTTGCAGGTTACTCAACTGAAGAAGGTGACGAGGAGGAGGATCAGGAGAGTGCAGGGGAGGAGCTTGACTCTCTAGTTAAGTCAAAGTCTCATGGGAAAATTGCAGCAGTCCCCACGAGCAAATTAAACCTCCATGCTCCTGCATTTGTTCCCAGAATGTCTCCTAGTGTTGCAATTCCAATTGCACCAGCTGGAATTTTGCCTCAAGATGTAGCAACATCTTCCAAGCAGCTTACTATAAGTGCTAACAGCAGTTCCCCAACTACAAGTCCAAGTCAAGCTGCAACTGCAGGTACAAGGCGGACTGTTAAAGCTGAAAATCCTACAGCTGATCAAGCAAAATCTGGGCAACAACAATTGGTGACCACTAAACCACTTATTCCAGAGGAGGAGAGAAAGCTTTTGGAAGCTATGGTAAGTTCCATACATGTAATTCCTATTATATCTAGCACATGTCCTGTAGGTAGGAAAAAGAACAAATTACAACACATTGGACAACAACAAAGTAAGACAATGGTGGCAATTGGAGAATCTGCCTTGGTGTCACTAGATAAGATTCAAAATGAACCACAACCTGTGAATTTAGTGAGAGAGCTTTTTGAACAAGGAGAAGAAGATGCAATGCTACAACAGTGTAGAGAAGAGGCAACAAAAAAAGGGGATCTATCAGCAATGCATTGCGGCAAAGGTAAGAAGACTCATACAAGGAAAAATAGTTGGGACGACAAGGTTAGTGATTTTTTAAATGTTAGGCAACCGCCAATGAGAGTTGCCAAACAAAAGAAGGCTGCCCCAACTACATCAACAAGGTCCAACCGTTCAAAAAAGAAATGCTGATTTTTGAATACATATTGAACACGGTTGAGGAAAACAACAAAGAATTACAAATTGAAGATTTTACAAGTTTGGAAAAGAAAGGACAAGAATTTAATTCCTACTACATTCTATTTTATCATTTTATAAGTATACTCATTTGTAATATCGTCACAGAGTATGTTATAAACTCTGTGATGATCATTGAATATTTAGTCCGTTCAAGTTCTTATTTTCTACATGTTTGTTAGTAGGTGAGGCCTTTTCTTTGCCTTAATAGGATTAGTAAGGTAAGGTTTAGCCCGGTTTGTGTTGCCTTGGTCCTATGCCTTGGTCCACACGACTATGAGATTATATGCCCTCGTGAGACTGTGCCGGCAGCTACACCATGAATCCTCTACATGAGGCTGCCATCATAAGGCAATGTGAGGCGCAGAGGAGTGATTATATAGCCAAGACATATGGGTAACAATACCGGTGCTATTGTCCCCCTTATTTGTACTTTTCCTAATTGTTGTATTTTTCTTTTTCTGTTATTAATAAAAAACTAGCCCTAGGCGCTTGCCTAGCAGATTGCCAAAAAAAAAAAATTTAAACCTGGTCCTTGATGATAAGTTAAAATTCTAAGTTAATGTGTTGATGGTCAAGCTGAGTTCCTACAGGTTCTTTGATTAGTAAAAGCACAGAGTTTGTCATCATCAAAAAGGGGGAATATTTTGGCCCAAGTTCAGGTGAGGTTTTGAAGAATGACAAATGGACTCAGTTATGGACCAGGTCCATCATGTGAGGCATAGTATTTATCAACCTAGACATGTGAGATACACGTGAAGGAGATAAGTCTCAGTGATCAAGCAGCAATATCTTCTGCACTGATCGAAAACGTTGCATATTGGATGAGGAGAGAAAGTCTCCTTATGGGAAGAGGACACAATCCAGATAACGGATAGGGTTGGAGTTTGTATTGTACAAGGACTCAACTTCGATGGAAGATCAACAATTGATTCTCAATCAAACTCTGATTACTAACTCATTAAATAACAGTGATTGTTCTCTTTTACAGGTGTTGCACGCACGCAGAAGTAAAACAAAATAGAGAGCAAACGAGCAAGGCAATTTTATGAGCAATTTATGTAAGATTTAAGTGTGCACACCTGAAGCTACTTGAACGAGATAGAAGAGCCAGTTCCGTTGTGTTTATTCTTATTCTAGTTCAATTGTAGTAGGTGGTTTAAAGTTGTATCTTTTCAGCTTTCATAGAAGCATTTGTAATAGGTACTTTGAGTGTTCAAGTTATAGTCTAACTTGAAAGTGTCGCAGCAGTTGAGGCTGTGTGCTACACAGGGATTAGAGTTAATCCTTAGGTTTATAAAGAGTTTTTGTAAATGCTGTTTTGGCTTAGTGATTTTAGTGGATGTTTGGAAAAATCCTACTTAGTAGTAGGTCGTGGTTTTTTCACCTTTTGAGCCACGTGTTTTCCATGTAAAAATCTCTGTTTTCTTTATTTTCTGTACTTTTAATTACGCAAGAGTCGTAGTTAGAACACCTAGAAGAACCAGGTTCTTCTAGACCGAAAAATTGGGTACCACACAAATCACCCCCCTCTTGTGTGGTATTGACATTTAGAACATCAGGTTGGATATTTCGGAGCCTAGTAGGGTACTTTCGTCTGTTGTTTCATAGTCATCCTTATTTGAGCATATTAAGGCGTTCCGGTATAATAATCCCATTTGCCTGTCCTCAGAGATACAATGCAGTGAGGTGGTTCCAAGGAGGTGATTATTTGTTATGATGGGGTGTTGAGGCTTCGGGGTCAGATTTGTGTTCCGAAGGTAGATGGCTTGAGGGAGTTGATCCATGAAGAGGCTCACATTTTGCAACATTCTAATCACCCATGTGCTACGAAGATGTATTGCGATTTGAAGTAGCATTGTTAGTAGAGAAGGATAAAGAAGGACATTGTTGATCATGTTGCATAGTGTTTGAAGTGCCAACAAGTCAAATTTGAGCATCAAAGACTGGGTAGTTTTCTTCTGAGGTTAGATATACCGGAGTGTAAGTGGGAGCTTATCACTATGATTTGATGTTGTGTGGGTCATTATGGAAAGGCTGACTAAGTCTGCATATTTCATTCTTGTCATGACTTCCTACACTTCTGAGTAGTGATCTCAGATTTATCTTTGAGAGATTGTTCTCCTGCATGGTGTGTTTGTGTTTATCATTATGGGTCGAGGTACTTAGTTTACAACCCATTTTTGGAGAGCAATGCAGCATGAGCTGGCATGTAGGTCGAGTTAAGCATGACATTTTATCCTCAGACAGATGGACAGTCCAAGTATACCATTCAGATCTTGGAGAATATGCTCAGAGCCTGCGTTATTGATTTTGGAGGCCAGTGGGATGGGATCAGTTCCTACCGTTAGCAAAGTTCTCCTACAATAACAGTTACCACTCGAGTATCCATATGTCCCCATACGATGCCTTATATGGGAGGTGATGTCGTTCTATGGTTGGTTAGTTTGAGCCTGGGAAGGATTGGTTGTTGGGCAGTAATCTAGTTCATGATGCTTTGGAAAAGGTAAAATTGATTCAAGAGAGGCTTTGTACATCATAGTCCAGGCAGAAGAGTTATGCTGACAAGAGACTTCGCGATGTAGCTTTCATGGATGGTGAGAGATATTTTCTTATTGTTTCACCTGTGAAAGGCATGATGAGGTTTCGAAAGAAGGGCAAGTTGAGCCCTAGTTACATTGGTCTATTTGAGGTCTTGGAAAGAGAGAGAGTGAGGTAGCTTACAAGCTTGCTTTAACACCCAGCTTATTGGGAGTTCATCTTGTGTTTCACGTTCCATGCTTCGGAAGTATCATGAGGATCAGTCACATGTATTAGATTCCAGTTCGGTGCAGCTGGATGAGAACTTGGCTTATGTGTAGGAACTAGTGGCCATTATGGACAGATAGGTTCAAAAGTTGAGGCCGAAGGATATTGCATCAGTGAATATTTAATGGAGAGGCCAATCAGTCGAGGAGGTGACTTGGGAGACTGATCAAGATACACAGAGCAGATATCCCTATCCTTTTGGCATTCCAGATATGTTTCTAACCTCGTTCGAGGATGAATGTTTGTTTGGGTGGGAGGGGGAATGTAACAACCCGGCCGGTCATTTTGTGTATTTTAGCTTAGTTCCCCTATTTAATGCTTCTCGTATGATTTTCTATTGTTTTATAACTTGTGGGGGATAGTTGGTTTGGTTTCGGGGAAGTTTTAGAATGGATTAGAATACTTAGTTTTACGGTTTGAAGCTTAAATTGTAAGAGTTGACCGAGGTTTAACTTTTGTGTAAACGGCCTCGGAATGGTATTTTGTTAGTTACAAATAGGTCTGTATGGTGATTTTGGACTTATGTGTATGTCCAAATTTGGATTTGGAGGTTCCTAGGTTGATTTGGCTCTTTTTTGTGAAACTTGGATGTTTGAAGGTTTGGTAGGTTCATAGGTTTGACTGAGAGTTGACCTTTGGTATTTTCGGGTTCTTATTATTGTTCCAGGAGTTGGAATATGTTAATTATGTCATTTGGGACTTGTGTGAAAAAATTAGGATTATTCCGAGATGGCTAGGCATGGTTCGGCATGAGTTTTGGAAGTTTGAAAGTTGATTAGTTCATTAGATTTGCGTTGAGGTGTGATTTTTAGTTATGATAATATTTTTTGGGATTTGAGACCTCGAGTAGGTCCGTGTTATGTTTCGGGACTGGTTGGTGTGTTTGGACGGGGTCCCGAGGGCCTCAGATATGTTTCGGATGGGTTCAGAGCATTTCTCTCATGTTTGCATTACTAGTTTTCTAGTGCTAGTGCCTTTATCCCGATCGCAAAAGGAGTGACACGATCGCGGAGTATGTTTTGGTGGATGGTTTCTTCTTCACGTTCGCGTACAAGAGGTCACGATCGCGGATTGTTGGGAAGCAAAAGCTTCGCGTTCGCGTATGGGGTCGTGTTTGTGTAGCTTTGTGTTATGCTGGGGGAAGGCAGGTGGTTTAGCATTTGCATTTGCTGAAGGCCACCGCGTTCGCATAAGCCTGGGTGCTAGTGAGGCGCGATCGCAGGCCAGGGGCTGTGTTTGCGTATGTTCATCTGGTGGATGTTGAGATTTTGTTCACTGTTTCAATTTTTATTTTGTTATTATATATGTGTGGTAAGTATTTAGAAGCATCTAGCCTCGACACTAATTTTTTGAGTTTAGACATAATACTTGCTGGTTATGATTGTGGTATACTCATACTACGCTTCTGCAAATATTTTTGTGCAGATCCTCAAGTTGGTCCTAGCAGAGCTTCCAGACTGGGCTAGGAAATCTTATGGACAATTAGGGTGAGCTGCACTTCATAGATTTATTTTGCAGTTCCTGAGTCCCTTCTCCTTTATGTAGTATTTTAGATAGCTTGAAATGTACACAGACTTAAACTCATTTTCGTAGTAGGCACCATCATGGCCTTGAATTGGGATTTTGGGTCGTGATATTTGATTTTGCGTAAACTGTCCCGAATTTATATTTTCATGGTTCTGATGGATTCGTATGGTGATTTTGGTATTAGGCTTATGTCCGGGTTCGGTTTTGAAGGTTCCTATCTCGATTTGGCTCTATTTGACGAATGTTAGAAATTTGAAGGTTTAGAAATTTCATAAGTTTGTTTATGAGTTGACTTTCTGGCTATTGGGTTGGATTGTTATTCTGGGACTTGGAGGGGTCCATTTTACCATTTGGAACTTGTGTGAAAAGTTTGGTTTTGTTCCGAGTAGATTTGGACGCGTTCGGCAAAGTTAGTATATTTGAAAGTTAAGAGAATGATCTTTATCTTCGATTCTTATTTAGATGTTATTTATGATGCTTCGAGGTTTTGGATAAGTTTGGATAATTTATTTGGACTTATTTGTATGATTGGATATGGTCCAGGAAGTTTCGGGTGTGATTCAGGGTGGTTTCGGACTATGTTGGTGATGTTTGGAGTCACTATGTTGCTGGTGTTCAACAGAGCTTCGCAATTGCGAAGCAAAGCTTGCAATCATGAAGAAGAATATTTTGCTAGCTGGGCATTTATGCTTCACGATAGCAATCCTGGTGGTGCGTTCGCGATGTGTATTTTGGGAGATGGAGCTTTATGCTCCGCGTTCACAAGGTCTATATTGTGTTTGCGAGCTGTTGGAAGGAAGACCTCTACATTAGCGGTATGTGGTTGCGTTCGCATATAGTCGGATCAGGCACAAGGCTCTTTGTCTTTCGCGTTTGCGAGAATGGCTCTCGCTCGCATAGTTTCGGCTTGTTGGCTTTCGTGATCGTAAGGTGAGGCAGCGATTGTATAGGGCATTTTTGGTCAGTGGCATGGCTTTTGCTTTGCGAATGCGGAGTAGTGCTCGTGGTCGCAGAGGGTACTGCTGGACAGTGTATTAAGTTGTCATTTTCGAACTTTGAGCTCATTCTAAATGAGGTTGGGATCTCAGATTGAGGCAATTTTTACTAATTTGGATTAGGTAAGTGTTCTTGACTCGGATTCAATTTTGTTCATGATTCTATCTTTGGTTTTGACATTTGATTAGCGATCTAAGAGAGATATGTTGAGGGTTTTGGCAAAACTTTTCTCAAGTGAAAATAAAGATTTGAACCTAGATGTGGAGTTAGTTTTGGATGAAACTTGTATATTTTGACTCCTATTTAAGTAGGTGTTCATATTTTGTGATTCTTGCTGGGTTCAAGGAAGCGGGCCCGGGTTGACATTTTGGTAGACTTTGAGTAGTTGATTAAGATTTGACCTTTATCGCTTGGGTTTAATTCCTATGGCATTATTTGATGTTATTGAGTTATTTTTTTCTAGATTTGAGTCGTTCAAAGGTCAATTCATATGGGCAGGAATTTTTAGAGTATTAATTTATCTTGTTTGAGGTAAGTGTCTTGCCTAGCTTTGGTTGAGAGAGCTTTTCCTAATATTTGGTATTATTTTCTACATACGGGGGTGATGTATATATGAGGTGACGAGCGTATATACATGTGCCATGGATATTCAGGCTCGGGGTAGATTAGATTACTTTATGCCTTGTTTAGTTGTGTGTTCTACTTGATTCTATGTATTCTTCAAT
Organism: Nicotiana sylvestris; assembly: GCF_000393655.2. Taxonomy (NCBI): domain Eukaryota; kingdom Viridiplantae; phylum Streptophyta; class Magnoliopsida; order Solanales; family Solanaceae; genus Nicotiana; species Nicotiana sylvestris. The sequence goes on along the minus strand of NC_091060.1, from coordinate 53,690,847 downwards.
TCATTCACTACGTGAGCGTAATAAACTATGATAGAGCTAATGTTAAGGATATTGGTGACTTAGTTGAACATGATGAACTAATCTTGAGATTTATGCTAAACTAGCCTCGGAGGTAGATACATGTATGTTGTGAACACACATCCACTCATTCTTGTGTTGTGCCTTGATTAGGGCATGTGCACTCTATGACACCCATGTGATCCTTTGTATGACTACTTGAAATTGATTGCTATAATTGATTTTTCCGTAGTCATGTTTTATATGTTGAACCCCATCCACATTTTGTGTTGTTATCATGTCCTTGTGCACTTTATTGATGAGTTTTGAGGATATTCCTCTCGATGACAATTTGTAATCTTGCATTCTAGTGATTATGGCACGAGGTCTTTTCCGTTCGAGTGTGATGATATTTTAGCACATGTGGACATATTGAGCAGATTAATTGGGAGTGTCAGCACGAGGTCTTTGTAGTGCGATTGTGTCTACTGTTGTGCGCGTGGAGCGAAATAAGGGTGATATTTTTTCGGCTTGCCCACGTGGAAAAATAAGAGTGATTATATGTTCATGTGGCAAAATAAGGAGGGTATTTTATTGTTATAAGCATATGCAAGTGAAATAAGGGTGGCATTATTGGGATGTTATGTGATGGCCTGAGGCGATTTTATTGTTTATGTTTATGTGGTGGTACGAGAGTAACATTCTTGAATGTTCATGTAACTTCTTTATGTGTATCATTCATTTCTATATGTTTTGTTGCGCATAAAACATGCTACTTTATTCCCCTGTTGTTATTTGATGATTTGATAGTCAAGATGGATTTACCTATGTCGAATTGATATCTCATATTTTGCTGAGTTGTCAGAAGCATATAGGATTGATGTGATAAGGAAGTTGTGATTATGCATTGATATATTTGATTCTTGAAAGGTACTCTTGAATGTGTTATTTAACAATCGATGTCAAATTAGATCATGTTGGGCACATGCTTACAGTCATGTGCGGGTATTGAGAGTACATATTATATTGTGCATGCCTCTTTGTGAGCGAGGTTGGTGCAAGTTGTATTTGTTGAGCATGTTTAATTGGTAGAGTTTGGTTTTTACCCTATCTCAGTTGTGCACCTTTACTATTGTTATTCTTTTTTTTATTATATAATTGTCTTTATGGAATATTTTCTTATAGTATGCCTATTATTGAGCTGTGCAGGTTACGCAAGTGAGTATCTTTGACTTAAAAATCTCTTCACTACTTCTCTGAGGTTAGTCAAGATACTTATTGAGTACATGCGGTCGATTAAACTCATACTATACTTCTGCACCATGCGTATAAATTGTGGAGCTAAATAGCTGTGGAAGATGAAGCCATACATTGAAGATGTATCAGCGTTCCAGATTCAAGCAACCTTTTGTTCATGGTAGTTTAGGACTTCAATTCTATTTATATAAACTTCAAACAGATATTTATTCTTATTTTAAGCTTTCTAAATCTAATCTTAGTGGCTCATGACTTATACTACCAGTCCTTGAGGTAGTTGTATTGACTCCTTTTGCAGTTTCATTTATAATATTGATGATTTCTTATTGTAATAGAAACTTATACTGTTTGGCTTATCTAGAGGGTCGGATTAGGTACCATCACATTGGGTGGATTTTTTTTTGGTTCGTAACAGCTTATTATCTTTACCCTAGTTGTGCACATTTATTATTAATAACCGTTATTTTGTATTGTCTCTTTGGATACCCTTTATATTGTACTTATTATTGAGTTGCATAGGTTATATAAAGTGAGTGTCTTTTGACTTAAAAATCCCGTCATTACTTTCTCGAGGTTAATCAAAATACTGGTGAGTATATAAGGTCAGTTTTACTCATACTACACTTTAGCACCTTGCTTGCAGATTCTAGAGTTGAGTAGCTGTGAAAAACGAAACCTAGCATTAAAGACGTACAAATGTTCCAGATTCAAGCTACCTCTAGTTCATAGTAGTTTAGAGCTTATTATTCTGTTTATATAAACTTCAAACAGATGTTGTACTATTTCTTTGTTCTAGAGTTGTTTTCTTAATTTTAGTAGCTCATGACTTGTACTACCAATCCTTGAGTTATTGTATGAATTTCAGTGATCTTATTTAATGATTATGTAATCATTCGATTTGTGCTAACTATTATTTGGCTTACCTATCAGATTGGGTTAGGTGCCATCACGACTTGGTGGAATATTGGGTCGTGACATCATGTTTCTGTTCCCATATGTGAGGCCAGAAAGTGGATTTGCAATAGGTCGGCATAAAGTGATTCATCGTACTCAAACAAGAGCCAAAATCGCTCTTTTGGGATGTTCCATAGATCATCAAATTCCCACAAATGAATTTAAAAGTGGGTCCACATAAATGATCAAGACCTCGCGGTGAGATTTTAGTGAACACATTAATAATTCATTCCGATAATTGGGGAAATTACAATCCTAGGCTTTTTAGCCATTGAATACAACTTCGTTCTCATTGGTTGATAGTTTTTACAGCAGTTTTTAATACTTGCAAGTTACTTGGATTAGTAAAAAATCACAATCTTTACACTCGGAAAGTTGCTTAAACTCATTCTCGTGGCGATAGTCGAAAGTTGTAGCCGAACATTTTCTGCGGGATTCAACTATGGACTCATAAACTAATCAAGTAGAATAGTTGTTGTAGCAGTCCTAAGGTTTAAAATATAAAAGGTCTCAATGGTTTTCATTAAGTTTGCAGATTCCTCAAGTCTATTTACGCTTAACAATAGCCATCCGACACGTAGGTAACACAAACATGAGAAGTAATGCTGTTACCGCATAGAAGAATGACATTTTTACTCCAATTTCAAGATTCACTTCACTGCTTTCTAGTAAATATGTATCCGAAGATAGAGATCAAAGACCATGCACACAGTACGTATCTAAAGATAAAGCATTTAATATACGTAGTAACCTATCATTACATAAGCATGTTATATCCACTAAATTTGCACCTAAGCTTAATGATAAAAGTTAGATGTACTAATTCTTCTCCTCCAAACCATCGCAAGATTACTACCCCCAAAAAAATTGACGGACCTTCTTATTAATAGAAATAGGAACATTCATTTCCTGAATTTACACAAAACGAATACTTAGACACTTACATAATTTACGTCTCTCATAGTGTTTGACCTTTCCCCCTTATAAGATGCTTCAAAAGAGTTCCACTACACATCAAGTTCACAGGACCGACCCAAAAACTAGATGCTCCTCACTTGATTAAGACTTGAGGTTTTACAGGTAGAGTGTACGCAGACCTTACCCCTATCCCAAAGAAGGGTAGAGAACAAGAGACACTAAACAATTTTTGATATTGGAACTCAACGAATCATTGTTTATGGCGAAGGTGCTGGACTCTAGTTAAAAGAGTTTGGATGTGTGAGAGAAGCCTCAATACCTTTGCCTTGAGAATAATCAACATACTTATGGTATTGATCAATATGTTTGGCATCTGAGCTACCAGATCTTCCAAGATACCATTTCCGAGTTGGTATTGGTCTTTCACTAATTGCAATGGAAATACCATTGGGAAAAAGGTCTCTCAGAACAAAGGCATGAATGATGGTTGTCACAAGCAGTCCTGTTAGTGTGAGTCTAGAAAGAGCGCAAAGTATGATGGCTAGGCACTTTGTCACCAGGTTGGTAACTACAAGTGAGTAGCTGATGGTGGCAATAGCAGCTCCTGTCATAGGGAAAGTGTAGGCCCACCAAGCCAATGAAAACCTAATAGAGAAAACTCTAATATCAAGCTAAAGGTTAAGAGGAATAAGAAAGCAGTACAAATAAAGATTGGCAAATTTTACGTACTTGAAGCCCCGGAAGAAATTAATGCGAACAGCCTGAAGAATTAGACAGATTAGTGTACAACTAAGCGTTAAAAGAAGCAATTCGGTTATATATACATGCATATATATAAATGCAAAAATTGACTAACATAATGACATACCAGTGAAAAATAAAGGAACAATGCAACGAAATAAGAAATCCGAGATCCATGATCAAAAGACCCTTGTATCGTTGTCCATGCCATAGAAGCGACACTAGGTGCAGCAACAAACAGAAAGAAGACAGGATGAAGTTCCTTTGGGAGTGTCTCATTTGTTGGGAGTCTCTGGTAGAGAGTTACAAACATAACTATGTAATGAGCCAATCCAACAGCAAAGAAGAAAATTGGCCCTTCAGTTAGACCCATGGATTCACCAAGCAATGAGCCCCCGAAATTCCCAACAATTGAGAGATGATTCGAGGGATTTGCTACCTTTGAGAGTCTTCGCTGTCCTCCAGACATCCATTGCCCATAAATCTTTAGCTCTAGACAAAAGATTGGAGCCATTAGAATGTACCATAAAGATGTGTGCAGGTTTTGGGTGACTGATGCTGGAACTCCAAGTGCTAAGAACAAAAGTGCTATCCAGGGAGCAAAGAAAAAGTTAACACGTATTGGGTGGTAGTACTCGCGACGAATAGCTTCAAAGTAGAAAATAATTTTCAGAGCATAAACGACGGAGATAATGGCCATAAGTGCCGCAGATATGCCCCACAGCCCAAGATTTGCTTTCAAGCTCATGTGCAGGAAATTTGTCGAGGCAGAAGTGGCCAGGTTCTTCCACATTATAGCTTGACTGCTAACACCAAGACAGATACCAAAGGAAGAAATAGGGAAACGAAGAAGAAATGGCCATTTTCTGTCTTCTGGAAGAATAATTTCCTCAGAAGCCTACAGAGGGAAAAACATGTGTCACCAACCATACTACCTCATTTCAGCATGTAATGTAAATGAAAGAAAAAAAAAATTTAACTTCACAATGGAAGCACAGCAATTGGTATCTCAAAAGCATTGACATGACGGATACATAATAATTTTTAAATATACAAATTCAATTTCCCTGTTAGGCATGTTTTCATGGTCTAAAACATTCAAGACCTATAGCTGAAAGAATTTTGCTCTTCTTCTAGATGAAGGAACTATACTTCCATTCACTATTGAGGTAATCATTTTTTTCCTCTAATAATCAATGCAGGTTACATTTAACCAAGAACTTCCATGTACAAAGGAGTGCAGAAAAGCCAATTGGTGTAGGTGCAAGCCTAGACATTAGATGCCAATATATATTTAGTTGAAAGATTCAAAGTGTGAACTTTGATACCTTGACAACTTAGATGCTAATTATCCTTTATTAAAAAGAAAAATTTCCATCCAAAATAAATTTACTGGTGATAAAAAGCATACCCTTAAGGTGTCCCATTCTGGCCCTTCCAAGGCATCAAAGTATCGATCCACAGGAATAGTTTCTGTCTCAGTACTTGGTCGAGAAATAAGCTCTTGCTCTCTTTCACGGCTCTTTCCACGCAAAACTGATATTTGTCTCTCAAGTCTACCAGACCATGTTTTAAAAGAGTCAAACCTTGTATCCTTTAGCTTATTAATTCTGGGATTCCTCCATGGAGTGCTGGGAAGTTTTCTACTTGCAGGAGATTCAGGAAACATTGTACCTCTAGGCGTCGTTGTTGTCTGAGAATAACACATAGGTTGCTTATTCTGTGTGGTACCAGTAGAATCTGTGACATCTAATATAGTCTCACTGATATTATTGAGGCCAGCTCTTTTTGGACTCGCTAAATGAGGTTTTAACGGACTAATGTAAATGGAATGCATTATGTCGCTATGTTGTTCAGCAAAAGCTTTAGTTTCCTGGGAGGATAAGTTAGAATAATAATTAAAGTGTCACAATATGTTACAGAGAAACATTAAAGTTAATCTACATTCTAATGGAATTCAAGATACTGCTGCTTTTGAGTAAATGAAGTAATCAAATAAGATGTGAAAAAGTTTAATTTGAAGTTGGATCTTCTATCAAAGTAGTCACTTCTTATTTGCTTACCTTAATTCTTGACAGCAATTAAGAAAGACTTACCACGGCTAGTGAGTTTAAAGAGTGAGAGCGGGTTGAATCAAGCTGACTATCAACATGATCAAAGCCATTCATTTCAAGACAACTTATAGTTTTGGATAGTGATGGAATCACTTTCAGAAAACCTTCTGTTCTCATGGCTAACTACAAGATCTGCAATTTGAAGTGGAAGGTACCATTATAAATATGATTATTCCAAGAAAAGTTCTTGGAAGCACACATCAGTCACAATTATACGTGTATAATACAGCTTAAGAACATTGCTATAACGTATGGTAGGTGAATACAACAGGTACGTACAGGCTTGAATGTCTGGGATCCATTCAATTATTTTGCAAACTTATTAGCAAAACAATGTGTTTCAATTTATTTGACTTGGAAGCACACATCAGCGAGACCTGCAGCTAAACAAAATAATGGGATTTGGGGACTTCATTTATCACATTTTAGAATCCTAGATTTGATGGGAGGCAATTTTAATAAGAGATTTTCATACACAACTATTGGGTAAGTAATTTTGATGCAATTTCAATTACATTATATAACTGTTTATGAGATTTAATATTTAATTAATGAGAATCTAAGAGAACTTTTTTATTTGGGGGGGGGGGGGAGAGGGTTCTATGTTTTGAAAAATAAAAATTTGAGATTTGAGAGTCTAATTGGACTCGGATTTGAAAACAAAACACATATATGGGCTCGTGGGGTTACGAGTAGTCGAGATCTACCTTTGGACTCGGGTTTTGACTGGGCGAGCCCAGGGTTGACTTTTGTTAACTTTTGGAAAATTGTGTAAAGATCTTAACTTCTTCGCTAGGTGTTTATGGAATTATTATAGTAGGTTTGTTTAGTTAATAGGGAAAATTATTGGAATTGATTTCTCTTATATTGTTTGATGATATTAAGTCGCTTTTTGTTAGATTTAAGCCGTGCGGAGGCGAATTTTAAAGGAAAGACTATTTTTGAGTGTTGATTTGGCCTAATTGAGGTAAGTATCTTGCCTAACTTTGTGTAGGGAAAACTACACCATAGGATTGGTTTAATTGCACTCTTTGAATTATGTGGAAGACGTATACATGAGGTGACGAGCGTGGACACGCGCTTATATGTAGAATTTGATCGGCTTAGACTTTTAAACTTTTAATATGCTTTTAATTGAAGTTGTTGTTACATGGAATATCTTTCATTGCGGAGTTATTTACCATTACATTTTTGTCATTGTTGAAATTCTTGTACACATTGTTGTTTAACTGTGAGCTTGGTATTATTTTGATATTGATATTGTTGTTTTGAAAATGTTGTGGCAAATGGGTGTGTTTGGTGCAAGTGGGTTATTGTATTGTGATGAAATGCGCATGCGGTGAGATGAGGGTTTTATGCGCGTGTTGCTAGCAAGGGAAATTACTTCATTTTTGAAGCACACATGGTAAGATAAGGAGGCTTATGCGCATGAAGCTATTTCGTAAAAAATATTTTAAAATGTAAGACTCACGTGGTGTTATAAGGAAGATTCATGATTTGTGGCTTGTGAATTGTGCTTATGAGGTGTGGTACCTCAAGATGCTTCTTGTTATCAATTCTATGTTGGAACAACCTGATTATTCGAACTGTCATTGCTTTCCTTAATATATTTCACTTTTATTTAACTGTGTTTTTTATTATTTTTGTTATTTTATCATATGTTTACTCCTCATTATTTGCTTATTTTACTTCCGTTGTTAGTGTCATAATTATATTCTGCACAGGTTTTACTTTTATGTCTAATGAGTTTCTTGATGTGAACCTCGTCATTACTCCACCGATATTAGTCTTGATACTTACTGGGTATCGTTTATGGAGTACTCATAGCTTCTGTACATTTTTGTTCCGATCCAAGCACCTCGGAACGTGTCGGACGTAGCTAGCTATGTTGAGTTGCTGAGGAGACTTAAATGTATACCTGCCATTATGCTCGCAGGCCTCGGGGTCACCTTCTGAAGCTTTACTTTACTACTTTTTACTTTCATTCCAAAACAATGATGTAATTGATATTCGTAGTTCACCCTCAGTGGAGCTTATCCCTCCGTACTACCATTTTTGGAGATGTATGACTATTGTTTGGTTTCACCTTTATTATGTCACTTATTAGTTTACTTTAAAAGCTAAGTTGTTTAATTCTGGTAAATCTCAACATGTGTTAGGCTTAGAGATTGGGTGCCATTACGATACTAATGGTGGGATTTCGGGCCGTGACAAGTTAGTATCAAAACTCTAGATTCATAGGTTCCACGAGTCATACATAAGTTTAATAAAGTTTTGCGGTTTGGTACTGAGATATCTGTACTTATCTTCGAGAGGCTACAGAACTATTAGGATATTCCACTTCTTTTACTCCTTATTGTGCGAATTTGTTGATTTTGGAATCTGAACCTTTGTCATTTTATTCTCTCATAGATAGTGAGGGCACGCATTACCAGACCGGTTGAGCAGACACCCACATCCCTAACTAGAGCCGCGAGAGGCTGGGGTTGGGGTAGAGGCCTAGGAGGCGCACGTGCCATAACTAGAGCACCTGCTGGAGCAGCGATATAAGAGCCACAAGTATCTCCGATTGGGGAACAGGCACCCGAGGTGCCTGTTACTATCCTTGAACTCTAGGAGTCTTTGGCACATTTCCTGAGCATGTTCGGTACTTTGGCTCATGCGGGATTAATACCAATTGCACAAGCTACTTCCCAGACTAAGGGAGGAGCTCAGACTCCCGAAGCCCATACTCCATAGCAGCAGACCCCTATTGATGAGGTTCTAGGTGTTATGCTAGTATAACCCATTATCCCGGTTCAGCCTGAGGCTACGCCACTGGCATTAAAGGAGGAGCATAGGAGTCTTGAGTGGTTCAAGAAGTACGAACCTCCTACCTTCAGTGGCATAGTTTTCTGAGGATGCATAGGGTTTTCTAGATCAGTGCTACTGTATTCTTCGCACCATGGGCATTGTGGAGGTGAGTGGATTCGACTTTACTACATTTCAGTTGACGGGGTCAGCAAATAAGTGGTGGCTGGTTTGTGTAGAGGGTAGGCCAGCTGATGTAGCTCCACTTACATGGGCTTAGTTTTATCATATATGTTTTAGGGAGTTCGTCCCACAGACCCTCCGAGATATGTGGTGCCTAGAGTTTGAGCAGTTGTTTCAGGGGAGTATGATAGTGTTAGCGTATGCCATGAGGTCTAATGGGTTATCCCGCCATGCACCTGCTTTGGTATCTATAGTCAGAGAGTGAGTATGTAGATTTATCGAGGGGCTTAGTTGTGGTCTTAGATTTAGTATAGAAGTTGGAGACTGATACTCTATTTCAGCAGGTTATGGAGATCGATCGAAGGTTGAAGCGTATGTGTAGCCAGGAGAGGGACGATAGGGAGGCCAAGAGGCCTCAAGATTCTAGAGGATTTAGTTGTTCATGCTCTGCAGTTTTAGCTCGTCATGGCAGAGGTTATGTCAGTAGACCAATTTATTCGGTGCTTTAGGCTACTCACAGTGTCTCGCTATTCAGAGGCTTCAAAGCGCCCATTTTGCACAGCCACTTTCCAGTGTACTTCCTGCATAGGGTGCCTACAATGGACATTCTAGTCGACCGGGTCAGACTCAGTTCCAGAAGCCATGCCCATTGTTTCGAGTCAGGTGATACTAGGCACATGGTAAGGGACTTCCCTAGACTTTGGAGGGGTACACCTCCACATGGTACACATGCCATGGTTGCTGCTTTAGTTACCACTCCACCTGCATAACCAGCTAGGGGTGGAGGTCAGGCGGGTAGAGGTCATCCTAGAGGGGGAGGCCAGGCATGTTGTTATGATTTTCCTGGTAGGACCGAGCATGGTTCATTAGATGCTATCATCACAAGTATTGTTCTGGCCTATCAAAATGGTGCATCGATTTTATTTGATCCGAGTTCCACTTATTCATATTTATCATCCTATTTTGCTTCATATTTGGATGTGTCTGGTGATTCTTTGGGTACTCTTTTTTATTTGTCTACACCTAGAATTCTATTGTGGTAGACCATGTCTATATGTCGTGTTTGGTCACTATCAGAAGTTAGGAGAATAGAGTGGACCTTCTGATACTTAATATGATAGACTCTGGCGTGATTTTTTGCATGGATTAGTTGTCACCCTAGCACGTTGTTCTGGATTTTCACGCAAAAATCGTGATATTATCTTTTCCAGGGTTGCCGAGGTTAGAGTGGAGAGGTAGATTGGGCCATGTTCTGAGTACGGTGATGTCCTTTCTGAAGGCACATCGGATGGTTGAGAAGGGGTGCTTGGCATATTTGGCCTTCGTGAGGGATGTTAGTGCTAATACTCCTACTGATGAGTTGATTCTGGTAGTGAGAGAGTTTCTAGATGTGTTTTCAGTAGACCTATAGGCATGCCTCCTGGTAGGGATATCGATTTTGGTATTGGCTTGGTGTCAGCACTCAACCCAACTCTATTTCACCATATCACATGGCACCAGTTTAGTTCAAGGAACTAAAGGAACAGCTTCCGGAGTTGCTTGATAAGGGTTGCATATGGCTGAGTGTCTTGCCTTGGGGTGCTTTAATTCCATTTGTGAAGAAGAAAGACAACTCAATAAGGATGTGTATTGATTATAGGAAGCTGAACAAGGTAACAATCAAAAAGCAAGTACTCGCTACCGTGTATTGATGATTTGTTCGATTAGCTTCATAGTGCTCGAGTATTCTCGAAGATTGACTTGAGGTCAGGGCACCATCAGTTGAAGATCCGCGATTTAAATACTTCAAAGACGACTTTTAGGAATCGCTACGATAACTATGAGTTTCTGGTTATGTCTTTTAGGCAGACTAACGTCCCATTAGCCTTTATGTTCTTGAAGAACAGTGTATTCCAGCAATATCTTGATTCTTTTGTCATCGTGTTCATTGACTGTATATTGGTGTATTCCAGCAGTTGGCAAGATCTTGGGTGGTATTTGAGGATCATGCTCTAAACTTTGAGGAAGAAGAAGCTATATACTAAATTCTCCAAATGTGAGTTTTGGCTTGATTATGTGGTATTTTTAGGTCATATCCGAAGAAGGTGGATGCCGTTTAGAGTTTGCCTAGACCGTCTTCTGCTAACGAGATTTGAATTTTTCTACGCTTGCCCGGTTATTATTGCCATTTTGTGGAGGGTTTTTCATCCATAGTAGCTCCTTTGACTAGATTGACCTAGAAGGGTTCCCTATTCAGGTGGTCTAATGAGTGTGAAGAGAGTTTTAAGAAGCTCAAGACTGTCTTGACCACAACTCTAGTTCTGGTTTTACCTTCGGCATCGGGTTCTTATACAATTTATTGTGATGGTTTATGATTGGCATTAGGTGTATGGTGATGCAGGAGGGTAGATTGATCACTTATGCTTCACGTCAACTGAAGCCCTATAGGAAGAACTATGCAGTTCATGATTTAGGTCGGGTGCACCTCTCGCCCAGTGGGAAGTAATGAGGCTAGTCTCCCCCTTCCCCCCCGAATGAAGATGAATGGGTCACCAATAGAACTATCGGTTGTTCAGAATCTAACATCGGGACCACCTTTAAAGTTACCCGGTCTGGTTCCAAATCAGACGTTCATTCAACACTGCTACAACCTTTCACGCACTGAATATTTGGAGGCACTATCTCTACAGTGTGTCTTGTTAGGTGTTTACGAACCACATGAATCTAAAACACTTATTTAAGAAAAAGGATCTAAACTTGAGGTAACTAAGGTGGTTAGAGCTACTAAAGGACTATGATATCACCATTCTTTGTCATCCCAAGAAGGCCAATATTGCTTATATTCCAGTTTGGGAGAGACGTCTAGCATTGGATGTTCAGGCTTTAGCCAATAGGCTCGTAAGGCTACATGTTTTGGAGCCTAGCAGGTGCCTTGCTTGCATTGTTTGATAGTGTTCTTTTTTTGAGCGCATCAAGGCACATTAGTATGATGATCCCACTTGCTTGTCCTAAAGGATACGGTGTAACACGGTGATGCCAAAGAGGTTTATATTGGAGATGATGCGGTATTGTGGATGCATGACCAGATTTCTTTACCCAATGTAGATGGGTTGCAGGAATTGACTCTTTAGGAGGCCCATACTTCATGGTATTCCATTCACCAAGGTGTCGTGAAGATGTTTCAGTAATTGAAACAGCACTACTGGTGGAGGAGAATGAAATAAGCTATTGTGGAATATGTGGCTCGGTGTTTGAAGTGTTAGTAGGTGAAGTCCGAGCATTAGAGATTAGACGGTTTGCTTCAGAGGCTTGATATTTCAGAGTGGAAGTGGGAGCGTATCACCATGGATTTTGTAGTTGGACTTCCACGGACCTTGAGGAATTTTGATGTAGTGTGGGTCATTTGGATAGACTAACCAAGTCTGCAAACTTCATTCCAGACATGACTACCTACTCCTTAGAGTGTGATGAGGTTCGGGAAGAGCGACAATTTGAGCCCTCAATATATCGGTCCTTTTGCGATCCTTGAAAGAGTGGGTGAGGTGGACTACATACTATCATTGCCACCTAACTTATCAGGAGTTCACCCGGTGTTTTATGTTTTCATGCATCGGAATCACTATGTGATCAATCTCATGTGTTAGATTTCAACTCAGTACAATTGGACAAAGATTTGACATATGTTGAGGAGCCGGTGGCTATTTTGGACAAGCAGGTATGGAAGTTAAGGTGAAAGAATATTTCTTCAGTGAAGGTGCAATGGAGAGGTTAACCGTTCGATGAGGTGATCTGGGGGACCAAGTATGATATGTGGAGTCGTTATCCTCAGCTTTATAGCAGTTCAACTATGTCTCTCTACTCATTCGAGGATGAGCGTTTGTTTAAGATGGGGGGAACTTAATGACCCAACCAATTTTTTTGTGTATTTGAGTCCCATTTCCCCTATTGAAGCTTCCTATTTGTGTATTTGTGGTTTTATGACTTGCGGGGATGGTTCTTTTGGTTTGGGGGAAGTTTTGGAATGATTTAGATCCTTTGGGGTTTGGAAGTTTAAGTGGGAAATAGTAACTGAGGTTTGACAATTGTGAAAACGACCCCAAAACAATGGTTTTCGGGTTCCAATAGGTTTGTGTAGTGATTTTGGAATTAAGTATCTGCCCAAAATTGAATTCGGAGGCTCCTAGGTTGATATGACTTGTTTTACCAAAAGTTGACAATTTCAAGGTTTCTAAATATCCTAAGTTTTATCATAGGTTGACTTTATGGCTATTAGGTACAGATTATGGTTTCGAGACTTGAAATAATTCCGTTTCATCATTTGGAATTTTTCTACAAAGTTAGGTGACATTCCGAGTTGGTTTGATAGGAATCAGACGCATGGTTGTGTTTCTAACGATTCTTGAGTTTATTGTAATTTTCTATATTTTGGTGTCCGATTCGTGGTTGTAGATGTTATTTTGATATTTTTACCATGCGAGTAATTTTGTATGATATTTTTAGACTTATATGGATATTTGGTGTGCAGCTCCGAGGGCTCGGGTGAGTTTCAGACGCGTTTTAGATTACTTTGGGCTGGTTTCTCAGGAACTGGTGTGCTGGTGCTGCAGTTATCGTAAATGTGAGCACCATTCGCATTTGGGATTCTCGCATTTGGGAACTCATATCATTGTTTCCATGGGGGAAGTGGTGTCAGGCTTAACATTTGCGAAGTCAGCCTTGCAAATGCGAATGGGGACTCGAAGGGGAGATGCTCGCTTTTGCGACCAAACAACCGATTATGTGAGGGGGACTGACTTCCCAAATACGAAGTCAGGGACGCATTTGCGACATCCTGGGTCTGTCAGGCATCAAATTTTTGATGCATCTATTGCATTTGCAGGTCGCATTTGCGAGACCTGCAGCTGAACAAAATAATGGGATTTCGAGACTTAGCTTCATTTATAATATTTTAGAACCCTAGACTCGGTGGGAGGCGATTTTGAGGAGAGATTTTCATACACAACTACTGAGTAAGTGATTTTAATCCAATTTCAATTATATTACACGATTATTTATGAGATTTTACATCTAATTCATGAGAATCCAAGAGAAATTTTGGGGGATGTTTTCTATGTTTTGAAAAATAAAAATTTGAGACTTCAGAATCGAATTGGACTCGGATTTAAAAACAAAACACATATATGGACTCATGGGTTATGAGTAGTCAAGATCTACACCTGGACTCAGGTTTTGACTTGACGAGCCCAAGGTCGACTTTTGTGTACTTTTGGGGAATTGTATAAAGATCTTAACTTCAATTATTGAAAATTGGTTTATCTTGCATTGTTTGATGATATTAAATTATTTTTTGTTAGATTTAAGCCATGTGGAGGTGAATTTTAAAGGAAAAATTGCTTTTCAGTATTGATTTGGCCTAATTGACGTAAGTATCTTGTCTAACTATGTATAGAAAAAATTACCCTATAGAATTTGGTTTAATTGCACTATTTGAATTATGTGAAAGATGTGTACATGAGGTGATGAGTGTTCATATGGGCTAATTTGTGGAACTTGACCGCCTTAGACTCTTAGGCTATAAATATGCTTCTAAATGATGTTGTTGTATGAAATATCTTTCATTGTTGAGTTATTTACCATTAAATTTTTGTCCTTTTTAAAATTCTATTACACATTATTTTTTAGCCATGGGCTATGTATTATTGTGATATTGATATTGTTGTTTTAAAAATATTGTGTCATATGTGCACGTGTGGTGTGAGTTGATTATTGTGTTGTGAAGATATGCGCATACGACAACATAAGCTAGTGTTATTGATGCGCATGCTGCGAGATAAGGGGGTTTTATGCACGTGTTACTAGTAAGGGGAATTACTTCATTTTTGAAGCACACACAGCGAGATTAGGGGGCTTATGCGCGTGCATCTATTTCGGGAAAAATATTTATAATATGAAGCTCACACGACGTTATAAGGAAGAGTCATGATTTGTGGCTTGTGAATTGTACTTGTGAGGTGTGGAACCTCGGGATGGCTCTTCTTGTAAATTCTCTATTGGAACGACTTGATTATTCGAACTATCATAACTTTTCTTAATTTATTTAATTCGTATTTAACTGTGTTTTTTATTATTTTTGTTGTTTTATCCCACATTTACTCCTTGTTTTTATTTATTTAATTTGCTTCTCGCTGTTAGTGTTATA
The DNA here is from genome assembly GCF_000393655.2 of Nicotiana sylvestris. Lineage (NCBI taxonomy): Eukaryota > Viridiplantae > Streptophyta > Magnoliopsida > Solanales > Solanaceae > Nicotiana > Nicotiana sylvestris. The sequence goes on along the minus strand of NC_091060.1, from coordinate 53,675,715 downwards.
TTTTTACTTTTATGTTTAATGAGTGTCTTAACTTGAACCTCGTCACTACTCCATCGAGATTAGTCATGATACTTACTAGGTACCATTTGTGGTGTATTCATACTATGTTTCTGCACATTTTTGTGTAGATCCAGGTACCTTGGAGCATGCCGGACGTTGCTAGATGTGTTAAGTTGCTGAGGAGGCTTCAAGGTATACTTCTCATTTCGTTCACAGTCCTTGCGGTCACCTTCTAAAGCTTTACTTTTACTATAGTTTTCTTTCATTGAAAATTCGTAACGTAATTGATATTCCTCGTTTACCCTCAGTAGAACTTATGTCTCCGTACAACAGGTTTTGGGGATGTATGACTATTGTTTGGCTAAGTTGTTTATTTTTGTTAAATCTCAGCATTTATTAGGCTTACCTCGTCTTAGAGAGTAAGTGTCATCACGATCCTAAAGGTGGGACTTGGGGTCGTGACAATAGCCAAACAAAGATGAAGAAGAGAAAGTAAAAAACCATTAAAGTATGGAGGTTATGTTGCATTTACTTTTTCTGTTGTACATGAAACTGAAGAAACTAGAGAATCGTCAAAATATTTTAAAGCAATTTCTGGAGCTGATTCAGCCAAGTGGCTGATTGTAATGAATAAAGAAATTGAGTCTGTCCACAAAAGTGGTAGCCACTGTCATGAAAGAGAATTGTTGGTTGCAAAGGGGTTTTCAAGAAAACAGATAGATTTTACAGGCTGAAGATGCAAGGTATAAGGCACGATTAGTTGCACAGAGCTATAGTCACGTACAAGCAATTGCTTTCAATGATATTTTCTCACATGTTGTTAACATAGCTCTATTCATGTCTTACTTGACATGTATGATTTGGAATTAGAAGATCTTGATGTTATGACAACTTTCTTACATGACGAACTTAAGGAAGAAATATACATGCATCAACCCAAAGGATTTGAAATTGAAGTAAAAGAAGATCATGTTTGCTTGTTGAAGAAATCGTTGTACGGACTAACACTTTCCAAGATAATGTTACAAGAGGTTTGAATCCTTTATGTTGGGTCATAGTTATTTGAGGTGCACGTATGATAGTTGTATTTACTTCCAGAAGTTAAATGATGGTTAATTTGTGTACTTATCATTAAATGTTGATGATATGCTCATAGTTATTAAGGATTTGACAGAATTTCATAATTTTAAAAGTCAGCTGAAAAGTAAATTTGAGATGAAAATTTTGGGAGCAGCTGAAAAATTCTCGGCATGGAGATCAAAAGAGATCGATGAGCCAACCGGCGATTCCTGTCCTAGAAGAAGTACTTGTAGATAGTCTTGGAGAAGTTTGCATAGATGTTGAACCAATGAGTACCCATCTTGCTGCTCATTTTAAGTATCAACTGCTTAATCACCACAGTCAGAGTAAGAAGAGAGGTACATGGCACATGTACTATTCTAGTGAAGTCGGCAGTATTATATATATAATGGTTTGTACACATTCAGATATTCAAAAGCAGTCAGCGTGGTAAGCCGCTATATAGCTTGTCCTGGTAAAGCACATTGGAAGGTTGTAAAATAGATTCTCAGATACTTGCGAGGTACTTTAAACATATATTTGGATTTTGGGAGAAATATTAACACTTTAGTTGGTGTTGTAAACTTAGATTATGCAGGTGATCTTGCCAAAAGAAGATCACTAACAGGCTACACATTTTGTATTGGTGGTTGCACTATCAGTTGGAAATCTATATTACAACATATAATAATTTTCTCTACTATCAAAGCTGAATATATGGCAGTGACTGTGGCGATCAAAGAAGCCTTATGGTTAAAGGGTCTATTTGCTAAACTCAGTATACACCATGGTGGTATTATCATTTTTTTGTGATATTCAAAGTATCATTCACTTGAGTAAAGACCGGATGTATCATGAGATGACGAAGCACATTGATATTAAGTATTATTTTGTTCGAGAAGTCATTGCTGAAGGAAAAGTTTTTGTTCATATGATCAGCAAGACACAATCCTGCTGTCATGTTTATGATGCATTTTCCAGTTGCCAAGTTCGCTTGAACTTGATTGCCTTTTATGATGAATGATTTTGCCTATATGGGCTTTTACGAAGAGGGTAGAGCAAATTTTCTATGTCAACTAAATTAGACCAAGGTGGATATTTATAATATGGCTATATTTTTGGCTCACATCACAGAAGTTCATTATTTACATATAGGCATAAGCCTATTCTCGAGACAGAGGTAATTATGTATTTATCTTGGTGGAGAATATATATTTTCAAGTTGGCCACTTGATCTTGTGAACTTGCAGGAGATTGTGTATTCTTTCCTATAAATAGAGTGTTGTTGCTCCTTTCTAAATGCACCAACAAGAATTGAGAAATCATCTCTTGTTTTTCTTTCTCCTGCTTTATTGAGATTATTTTGTAAGAGAGTTGAGTGTTGGAAAACACCTTTATTATCCCCCTTTTTTTGGAGTGATCTTATAAGGTTATTTTCTATAGAATATTTGAAATTAATTAGAGTATTTTTTCTAATTTTATACTCTTTTTTTATACTTTTATTGGTATAGTAAATTTGTTTATCTCCGCTTGCGGACGTAGGTTACTTTGGGTGAACCATGTTAAATTTGTGACTGCTTGCCCGTTTGGATTGGCTTGTTTTAAGTGCATTTAAGCCAAGATAGCTTTTAAGCCATTTTTATATCCTTTAATTGTCGTTTTTATCAACTTGTATTGTCTTTGTTATTATCATTAAAGGGTTGCTTGGCTAAATTTCGTACTACCAATGCACCCGATCCTAACAATTCTTTATATACGTTTTTGAGCTAAAATTTACCTTTTTAGAAACTACATAAAAATATTATAAGCCACAATACTTAACAATTCAAAATATTTGAAACCTATTTGCAAAACGTATGATTAAAAAAATCTTGTTTGATTCCGTAAATAGTAGTAAGTTCATTATTTTTAAAAGAGATTATATACAATAGGTAATAATTAAACATGGAGTATGAAAAGTAGTTCACGAATTTACAACATGGGCATCAAGATTATATTGTAAAAAAAGTATCACAGGACATAAAAAGAAATTAAATTGGGAGTGTCAATATGGACGCTAAGGGTGTCTAACGGGTCGGGTCAGCCCGTTTCCGGACCGGTCCGGACTGGTTGAAAATGGAACTAGCCCGGACCGGTACAAAGAGGGCCGGGTGGGCTGGGTTAATAGGGTAAGAGGGGTTGGTATGTTTACGTTGGGGCTACTGGTTAACCGGCCCAGTCAAATCCGGTCAATGATTTTTACTACAGAACCGGTTAACCGGTCCGGACTGGACCGGTATAACGGCTACTTACTTTTTTTTTTGATGGAGTCTTTTTCTGACCGTTGGCAACGGTCTTCTCTCCTTGGGGTCATTTCCTAATTTCAGATTTTCACAAATAGCCCATTTTTGGGGTTTTTTTCTTTAAATAAAATCTTTTGTAATTACCTAATTACCCATTTCAAAAACTATAAATACACCCCCCATCTTCTTCATTTCTTTACCCATCTTTTATTTCTCAAACTCATATTCTCAATTATCATTCTCTCATTCTTCACCTAAAGTGCAATTAAGTATTTGGCTCTCGTTTTTTTTGGAATTTCATTTATCGTATTATTTAATATTTGAAGTTTGAAGTTTGAAAAATTGACGTTTCTTCATGGTAACATTGGAGTTGCGAAATCATCAAGTGTTTAATTTATTGCCGAATTCGGTGCACTCCCTCCAACTCTTTCTCTTATTTACTATTTTATTTGCATATTTAATTGTTGCTAGTTGTTAAATTTTTCAATATGTTTAATGCTGCAAAAAGAGTTTATAATAAGGTTACTAATCGGGAAAATAAAAAAGAGGTAGTACTTCAGCATCTGGTAGTAAGTTAAATGACTCTACACATATTCCTAAAACATTACCTGATAATAATATAGATTATGAACAATTCCAGGAAAATTTTGGTATAGAAGATAAAGAATTAGAAATGGAAGATGAGATACCATTTACACCTAGTAGTGTTGGAGCTGGTAGCAGGGGTGGTGGTCGTGGTGCCAGTAGTAGACCACCTGTGGCCCCGACTAGTAGTCGGAGAAAAAGATGTAAGGTTTGGAATTTTTTTGATGAAATAGAAGGTACTGATAGAGTTAAATGTAAACTTTGTAATGATACTTTTAAACACAAGACTAGAGGACAATTAGGGGGGACTGGGACTGTCACGACCCTAAACCCCGACCCGATAGTGATGGCGCCTCTCGTGAAGACAAGGTCAGCCGACACATTTCCAATTCCAGTTTTAAGCAATTAAACAATAAGTGTTAATACATTTAAACATAATAGAACTCCAAAATACGGTGAATAATACAATTTGCAGAATATAATCCAACACAGCTCGATATCGGGGTGCCACTAGTCATGAGCATCTATCGATACACAACAAGGCTGAAAAGTCTACCAAGCTATTACAGAATATCTAAGAAAGAGATAAAAATGAGATAAAGGGGGAGAAACACGGGACTGCAGACGCCAAGCAGCTACCTCGTGGACTCCGAAGTCTGCCAAGAGCTCTCAACTCGCGCTGGCAGGATCAGCAACGCCTGAATCTGTACACGGGGTGCAGGGAGTAAAGCGAGTACTCCAACTCAGTGAGTAATAATCATAAATAAACGACTGAGAAGTATGAAAACACGTAAGGCACATTACATGCTATAATGAAGCAGTAAAACCAGTAAAAATAGTGAATCAGTAAAGATATGTAACGTCATTTAAGTTCGGTTCAAACTTCATGAAATACCTTTTCAACAATTAACCAGGTAATGAAAGACAAATAAGAAAGATAAACATATAAGGGTTCGCCCTTCGCGCATAATGTCAACAACTCCGCCCCTCGGGCAATATCTCAGAACAATACCATCCCCTCGGGCTACATCTCACATCACAATGGGTACCTGCACTCATTGGGGGTGTGCAGACTCCTGGAGGGGCCCCTTACGGCCCAAGCGCAATATCAAGCCATCTCCTGGCATCATCACTAGGCTCTCGGCCTCATATTAACAAGCCATCTCGTGGCGTACATATCTCAGGTCCTCGGCCTCATAATCATTGTCAATGTTTCCTCACAATATAGGCCCTCGGCCTTACTCAGTTAAGATCCTCACAAGCCTCTCGGGCAATAGTAAAACATGATTTTCAGCCCAAAATATCAGTTAAAAGATCATTTAAGTGTTAAAAGAGAGTAAACATAGCTGAGTTATGAAGACAGTGGAATATAGCATGATTGAGTTCAAGTATAAAGTCAAAATAGTGAGGAAATATCAATAAAAATCCCCTAAGAGTTCAAATAGTTGGCACTAGGCCCAAATATGGCGTTCAGCCTAAAACATGATGTTCGCATATAGATTTCAGTCAAATACGAGGTAAAATAATCATTCGGGACGGACTAAGTCACAATCCCCAATAGTGCACAACCCCACACTCGTCATCAAGCGTATGCGTCACCTCAACATAGAACAACTTTATACAATCCGGGGTTTCATACCCTCAAAACATCATTTACAATCATGACTCACCTCAATCCGATCCAAACTCTAGCCCGCGATGCCTTTGCCCCTCGAATAGGCCTCCACTCGCATCGAATCTATCCAAAATCAGAATCATGACATCGAAATATGCTAAGGGAACGAAGCCCAAGAAAAAATAATCAATTTATAGCATAAATCCCGAAATTACCAAAACACGACCCCCCTGGCCCACATTTCGAATTCCGGTAAAAATCACATCAATGGATTCCTTATCACTCCCCGAGTTCATACATACCAAAAGCATCAAAATCCAACCACAAATGACCCCTCAAATCCCAAATTTTAGGTTTCCAATTTCAAGCCCTAGTTCTTGAATTTTAGGCTTAGATTCCATGATTAATTAGGTAGATTTCATATTAGAATCGAGTTTTAAGCCCATAAATCTTACTTCCAAGTGATTCCCCTTGAATCCCTCTTCAAAATGCTCCAAAAACGCTCAACAATGGAGGAAATAAACCCCAAAATCGCGGATAAGATGACTATTTAAACCTTCTGCCCTGGCCTGAAATCCTTCTTCGCGAACGCGGTCAACGCCTCGCGTTCGCGAAGGACAAATCAACTTTGACCAAAATTTATTCTTTCGCAATCGCGACATTCCCATCATGAACACGATGTTTTCCTCAGACCAATCTTTGCGATCGCGTTACCCTTCTCACGAACGCGATGAATAAAATACCTCAAGTCCAGCTGACCAAATTGCTCTACGCGTACGCGGTTCATTTCACGCGAACACGATGACCAAACATCCAGCCCTTCACGAATGCGGAGCCTTCCTCACGAACACAAAGGCTCAAATCCCAACCTTCAAAAACTAACCCTTCGCGAATGCGAGGACCCACTCGCGAACGCGAAGGTCATTTCTCTACAATACTGATCTGCAATTTTCTGCAATTCCAAACATCTTGAAATGGTCTGATTGACCACCCGAAACTCACCCGAGGCCACTGAGACCTCATCCAAACATGACAACATATCTCATAACCTCATTTAAACTTGTTCCAACCTTCGGAATGCTCAAAACAATATCAAAACACCAAATTCACATTGGATTTAAGCCTAAGAATTCCAAAATCTTCTAAATTACGCTTTTGATCAAAATCTCAACCAAACCACATCCGAATTACCTGAAAATTTGCACACATATCCCAAATGACACAATGGAACTACTGCAACTCTCAGAATTCCATTCCAACCCCTATATCAAAATCTCACTTATCAACCGAAAATCGCCAAAAATCCAATTTCGCCAATTCAAGCATGAATCTACTCTGAACCTCCAAAACTCATTTCGATCACGCTCCTAAGTCCCAAATCTCCTCTCGAAGCTAACCAAACCATCGGAACTCACATCCGAGCCCTCTAACAGATAAGTCAACATCTTGTTGACTTTTCTAACTTAGGCTTCCCTAGAAGAGACTAAGTGTCTCAAACCTTACCAAATCCTTTCCGAACCCGAACCAACCAACCTGATCACACATAGAACCGATAGACAAAGCAATAAGAAGCAGAAATGGAAGAATCAGAGCGGTAACTCATGAGACTACTGGCCGGGTCGTCACATCCTCCCCAACTTAAACAAACGTTCGTCCTCGAACGAGTGAAGAAACATACCTGAAGCCTCAAACAGGTGAGGATATCTATTCCGCATCTCCCGCTCGGTCTCCTAGGTAGCTTCCTCCACGGGCTGACCTCTCCACTGCACTTTCACTGAAGCTATATCCTTTGATCTTAACTTCCGAACCTGACTACCCAAAATAGCTACTGGCTCCACATCATAGGTAAAATCATCATCCAACTGAACCGTGCTAAAATCCAGAACATGAGACGGATCCCCAATATACTTCCGGAGCATGGAAACATGAAATATCGGATGCACACTCGACAAGCTGGGTGGCAAAGTAAGCTCATAAGCCACCTCCCCCAATCCTCCGAAGCACCTCAAAAGGCCCAATGAACTGCGGACTCAATTTTCCTTTCTTCCTAAATCTCATAACACCCTTCATGGGCGAAACCTTCAATAAAACCTTCTCTCCAACCATGTAGGACACATCCCGAACCTTCCTATTAGCATAACTCTTCTGTCTCGACTATGCTATACGAAGCCTCTCCTGAATCACCTTCACCTTTTCTAAAGTATCCTGCACAAAGTCTGTCCCCAATAGCCTAGCCTCACTGGGCTCGAACCAACCAACTGGAGATCTATACTGCCTCCCATACAAAGCCTTATATGGAGCCATCTGAATACTCGACTGGTAGATATTGGTATAAGAAAACTCTGCAAGCAGTAGAAACTGATCCCATGACCCTCCGAAATCAATGATACAAGCACGTAGCATGTCCTCCAGTATCTAAATAGTGTGCTCGGACTGCCCGTCCATCTGAGGGTGAAAAGTTATGCTCAACTCAACCTGAGTACCCAACTCTCACTACATAGACCTCCAAAACTACAAAGTAAACTGAGTGCCCCTATCTAAAATGTTAGAAACTAGGACACCATGCAAATGAACAATCTCCCAGATATGGATCTTTGCCAACCGCTCTGAAGAATAGGTAGTACACACAGGAATGAAGTGCGCGGACTTGGTCAGCCAATCCACAATCACCTAAATAGCATTGAACTTCTTCAAATCCTATGGAAGTCCAACTAAAAAGTCCATAGTTATCCGCTCCCACTTCCACTCTGGAATATCCATCCGCAGAAGCAAGCCATCTGGTCTTTGATGCTCATATTTCACCTGCTGACAATTGAGACACCGAGCCACAAATCCCACAATGTCTTTCTTCATTCTTCTCCACCAATAATATTTCCTCAAATCCAGATACATATTTGCGGCACCCGGATGAATGGAATACCACGAGCTATGGGCCTCCTCCAAAATCAACTCCTGAAGCCCATCCACATTGGGCACACAAATCCGGCCCTGCATCCTCAACACCCCATCATCACCAATAGTCACATCTCTAGCATCATCATGCTGAACTTTGTCCTTAAGGACAAGCAAATGCGGATCATCATACTGGCGCTCTCTGATGCGATCATATAAGGAAGACCGAGAAACCGTACAAGCCAATACCCGACTAGGCTCTGAAATATCTAACCTCACAAACCGATTGGCCAAGGCCTGAACATCAACTATAAGAGGTATCTCCCCAACTAGAATATATGCCAAACTCCCCATACTCACCGCCTTTCAGCTCAAAGCATCGACGACTACATTGGCCTTCCCCGGATGGTACAATATAGTGATATCATAAACCTTAAGCAACTCCAACCACCTCCGTTGCCTCAAATTAAGATCCTTCTGCTTGAACAAGTGCTGAAGGCTATAATGATCAGTAAACACCTCACAAGACACACCATATAGATAATTCCACCAAATCTTCAATGCGTGCACTATGGCAACCAACTCCAAATCATGAATGGGGTAGTTCTTCTCATGGTGTTTCAACTGACTAGAAGCATAAGCAATAACTCTACCCTCCTACATCAAAACACAACCAATACCTACTCTCGAAGCATCACAATACACGGTATATGAACCTGAAGCTGATGGCAACACTAACACTGGAACTGTGGTCAAAGTAGTCTTGAGCTTTTGAAAACTCTCCTCACACTCATCCGACCATACAAATGAGGCACCTTTCCGAGTCAACTTCGTCAAGGGCGATGTGATAGACGAGAATCCCTGAACAAACCGACAATAATAGCCTGCCAAACCAAGAAAGCTGCCAATCTCTGTGGCTGAGGACAGTTTGGGCCAACTCTAAACTGCCTTTACCTTCTTCGGGTCAACCTGAATACCCTTGCTGGACACCACGTGCCCAATAAAGCCACTGAACCGAGCCAAAACTCACACTTGGAGAATATTGCATAAATTTTCTCCTCCCTCAATCTCCGCAACACAATTCTCAAATGCTCCACGTACTTCTCCTGGCTACGCGAATACACTAGAATATCATCAATGAAGACTGTGACAAATGAGTCGAGATAAGGTTGGAACACACTGTTTATCAAATTCATGAACGTCGCAGGGGCATTGGTCAGCCCAAAAGACATCACCAAGAACTCATAATGACCATATCAGGTCCGAAAGCTATCTTAAGAATATCCGAGTCCCTGATCTTCAACTGGTGATAACCTGAACGGAGATCAATCTTGGAGAACACTCTCACTCCTTAAAGCTGGTCGAATAAATCATCAATAAGAGGCAAAGGATAGTTATTCTTAACTGTCACCTTGTTCAATTTCCTATAATGAATGAACATCCTCATAATGTCATCCTTCTTCTTCACAAATAGAACCGGCGCACCCCAAGGTGACACACTAGGCCGAATGAACCCCTTATCAAGGAGTTACTGAAGATGCTCCTTTAACTCCTTCAACTCTACTGATGCCATACAATACGAGGGAATAGAAATAGATTGAGTGCTCGTCACCAGGTCAATACCAAAATCAATATCCCTGTCCGATGGCATGCCCGGTAGGTCTACAAGAAACACAACGGGAAAATCCCTTACAACTGGAACATAATCAATACTAGGAGTCTCTGCACCGACATCCCTTAGAAAGTTTAGATACGAAAGACAACCCTTCCCAACCATACATTAGGCTTTCAAGAATGAGATTACTCTACTAGGAACATAATCGGTCAAACCCCGCCACTCAATCTGTGGCACACCCGGTATAGCCAATGTCACTATCTTAGCATGACAGTCCAGAATAGCACGACACGGAGATAACCAATCCATACCTAAAATAACATCAAAATCCATCATACATAATAGTAAAAGACCCACTCGGGTCTCCAGGCCCCCAATAGTCACCACACACGACCGGTACACATGGTCAGTATCACCCACCGGGGTAGATATATGAACAGGTTAAGCAAGAGACTCACGAGGCGTACCAAAATAAAGAGCAAAGCATGATGACACATAAGAAAAAGTGGAACAAAGATCAATTAATATAGAGGCATCTCTGTGGCAGACTGAAACAATACCTGTAATGATAACATCAGAAGCAATAGAATTGGGTCTAGCAGGAAGTGCATAGAAATGGGCCTGACCGCCACTTGATTGACCTCCCCCTCTAGGGCGACCCTTGGCTGACTGACCTCCACCCCTAGCTGACTGGGTGAGTGATGGTGAAGTAACTTGTGCTGAAGCCGATGACTGACCCCTCTGCTGAGATGAACCCGTAAGACGACGAGGACACTGCCTCCATATATGGCCCATCTCTCCACACTCATAGCAACTCTCGGGTGCTGGAGAAGGGGACTGAAGGGAACCCCTAGCACCGAAATGACTAGATGATGCACCTAGCATAGAAGAGCCCTGAACTGATGGAGCACGGGACGAACTCTGAGCTGGAAGGGCACTAAGTGATAATTGGCCCTGATGAGAACTGTGAGAACCATGACCTGATGATGCCCCATGATAACCTGGGCGAGCTGGCTAAGCATGCCTATATGGATGGCCTCTACCGTGATGAAACTGACCTCTCGAAGGAGCACCACTATAACTACCAGATCCTCGAGGCCTCTTGTACTCTCTCACCACTTTCTCTTGGCGACGAACAGACTCAATCTCATGGGTAATAACTACAACCTCCTCAAAGGTAGCACCAATCACCCTCTCCTTGGTCAAAAGAATACAAAGCTGATAAGTGAGGCCATCAACAAACCTCATAATCCTCTCTCTATCTGTCGGAACCAACCAAATAGCATGACAAGCTAACTCGGAGAACCTCATCTCATACTGTATCACAGTCATCTCTCCCTAACGCAACCACTCAAACTCCCTATGCAGCTCCTCTTTGTGAGACTACAACACATACTTCTCCAAAAAGAGAACGGAGAACTACTACCAGGTAAGGGGTGCTGCACCAACAGGCCTATGCCTCTTAAAAGTCTCTCACCAAGTGAAGGCAGCTCCAAAAAACTGATAAGTAGTGAAAGCGACCCCGCTGGTCTCCAAAATACCCGCTATACAAAGCATCCAATGACACTTATCCAAGAAACCCTGGGCATCCTCGCCCTCTGCACCACTGAAGGTCGGAGGCTGAAGTCTACCAACCCTCTCCAACCTACACAGCTCGTCCTCTGGCATGGCAGGAACAACATAGTCCTAAGCAGCTGCAACCGGCTAGGCTAGATGCGCCCCCGGTGTCTGAAGTCCCTGCACGACCTGCTCAGGTGTGCGAGCGGCGGGAGTCTGATTGTCTCCCCCGACCTAAGGAGTAGCTTCGGTTGTAGTAAGTGAGACCACCTGAGCTAGGCCAGTGCAAACTGATAGAATCTGAGCCAAGGCCACTTGAAGACCCGGAATCACAATAGGCACAGTTGGTGCCTGAGCTGGTGCTGCTGGAGCGTCCACAACTGGGATCTGATCCTGAACTGGGGCGGCTAGTGGATCTGCAGGTACTGCCCTAGCTAATGTGCGAGCCACACCTGTGCTCCTATCGCAACCAAGACCGCGTCCTCGGCCTTTAGTGGCCATAGCTGGTGGTACTGGTGGCCGTCCATCCTGACCGGTAGCGCGTGTCATCACCATCTGTGAGAGAATAGAATAAAAGAAGTTTAGTACTCGAATCAATGAATTCGCACGACAAGCATTTCAAGAATATGATGTTTTCCTAAATGTTCTGCAGCCTCTCGAGGATAAATACAAACGTCTCCGTACCGATCTGCGAGACACTACTAAACATACTCATGACTCGCGAGACCTATGTAACCTAGGCTCTGATACCAACTTGTCACGACCCTAAACCCAAACCTGGTCGTGATGGCACCTCTCGTGAAGACAAGGCTAGCCGACACATTCCCAATTCCAGTTTTAAGCAATTAAACATTAAGCATTAAGCCATATAATTATAATAGAACTCCAAAATATGGTGAATAATACAATTTGCGGAACACAACTCAACATAGCCCAATATCGGGGTGTCACTAGCCATGAGCATCTATCGATACACTACAAGTCTGAAAAGTCTACCAAACTATTACAGAATATCTGAGAAAGAGATATAGATGAGATAAAAGGGAAGAAACACGGGACTGCGGACGCCAAGAAGCTACCTAATAGACTCCGAAGTCTGCCGGGAGCTGTCAACTCGCGCTGGCAGGATCAGCAACACCTGAATCTACACATGGGGTGCAAGGAATAAATTGAGTACTCCAACTCAGTGAGTAATAATCATAAATAAACAACTGAGAAGTATGAAAACACGTAAGGCACATTACAGGCTATAATGAAGCAGTAAAATCAGTAAAAACAGTGAATCAGTAAAGATATGTAACATCATTTAAGTTCGGTTTAAACTTCATGAAATACCTTTTCAATAATTAAACAGGTAATGACATACAAATAAGAAAGATAAACACATAAGGGTTCGCCCTTCGGGCATAATGTCAACAACTCCGCCGCTCGGGCAATATCTCAGAACAATAACAGCCCCTCGGGCTACATCTCACATCATAATAGGTACCCGCGCTCACTGGGGGTGTACAGACTCCTGGAGGGGCCCCTTACGGCCCAAGCGCAATATCAAGCCATCTTGTGGCATCATTACTAGGCTCTCGACCTCATATCAACAAGCCATCTCATGGAATACATATCTCAGGCCCTCGGCCTCATAATCATAGTTAATGTTTCCTTACAACATAGGTCGTCGGCCTTACTCAATCAAGATCTTCACAAGCCACTCGGGCAATAGTAAAACATGATTCTTAGCTCAAAATATCATTTAAGTTTAAAACAGAGTAAACATGGCTGAGTTATGAAGACAGCGGAATATAGCATGACTGAGTTCAAGTATAAAGTCAAAATAGTGAGGAAATACCAATAAAAATCCCCTAAGGGTTCAAATAGTTGGCACTAGGCCCAAATATGGCGTTCATCCCAAAACATGATGTTCACAAATAGATTTCAGTCAAATACGCGGTAAAATAGTCATTCGGGATGGACTAAGTCACAATCCTCCACAATGCACAACCCCACGCTCGTCATCAAATGTGTGCGTCACCTCAATATAGCACAACGGTGTGCAATCCGGGGTTTCATACCCTCAAAATATCATTTACAATCATTACTCACCTTAATCCGGTCCAAACTCTAGCCCACGACCCCTTTGCCCCTCGAATCGGCCTCCATTCGCGTCGAATCTATCCAAAATCAGAATCATGACATCAAAATATGCTATAGTAATGAAACCCAAGCGAAAATAATCAATTTATAGCATAAATCTCGAAACTACAAAACCCGACCCCCGGGGCCTACGTCTCAGATTCCGGTAAAAATTACATCAATGGATTCCTTATCACTCCCCGAGTTCATACATACCAAAAGCATCAAAATCCAACCACAAATGACCACTCAAATCCCAAATTCTAGGTTTCTAATTTCAAGTCCTAGTTCTTCAATTTTAGGATTTGATTCCACGATTAATTAGGTAGGTTTCACATTAGAATCAAGTTTTAAGCCCATGAATTTTACCTCCAAGTGATTCCCCTTGAATCCCTCTTCAATCCTCCTCAAAAAGCTCTAAAAATGCTCAACAATGGAGGAATTAAACCCCAAAATCGTGGATAAGATGACTATTTAAACCTTCTGCCCAGGCCTGAAATCCTTCTTCACGAACGCGGTCAATGCCTCGCGTTCGCGAAGCACAAATCAACTTTGACCAAAATTTCCTCTTTCGCGATCGCGACCTTCCCATCGCGAACGCGATGTTTTCCTCAGACCAATCTTCGCGATTGTGTTACCCCTCTCGTGAACGTGATGAATAAAATACCTCAAGTCCAGCTGACCAAATTCCTCTACGCGAAAGCAGTCCACTTAACGCGAACGCGATGACCAAACACCCAGCCCTTCGCGAACATGTAGCCTTCCTCGTGAACGCAAAGGCTTAAATCCCAACCTTCACTAACTAACCCTTCGCGAACACGAGGACCCACTCGCGAACGCGAAGGTCATTTATCTGCAACACTGATCTGCAATTCCAAACATCTTGAAATGATCTGATTGACCACCCGAAACTCACCCGAGGCCTTAGGGACCTAACCAAACATGACAACATATCCCATAACCTCATGTAAACTTGTTACAACCTTCAGAACGCATAAAACAACATCAAAACACCAAATTCGCATCGGATTCAAGCCTAAGAATTCTAAAATCTTCTAAATTACGCTTTTGATAAAAAACCCAGCCAAACCACATCCGAATGACTTGAAATTTTGTACACACATCCCAAATGACACAATGAAACTACTGAAACTCTCAAAATTCCATTCCAACCCCTAGATAAAAATCTCACCTATCAACCGGAAATCGCCAAAAATCCAATTTCGCCAATTCAAGCCTAAATCTACTCCGGACCTCCAAAACTCATTCCGACCACGATCCTAAGTCCCAAATCACCTCCCGAAGCTAAACAAACCATCAAAACTCACATCCAAGCCCTCTAACATTGAAGTCAACATCCGGTTGAGTTTTCCGACTTAAGCTTCCCTAAAAGAGACTAAGTGTCCCAAACCTTACCAAATCCTTTCTGAACCCGAACCAACAAACCCGATCACACATAGAACCGATAAACAAAGAAATAAGAAGCAGAAATGGGGGAATTGGAGCAATAACTCACGAGACGACTAGCCAGGTCATCACAGGGATACTTAGTATATATATGAGAATTGAGCATCCTATAGAATGGGGCTCTGATGGAGATGGAAATCAATCAACTCTAAACACTACTACTGGAGGTCTTATGAAATATGATAAATTGAAAGATCGTGAGGAGTTAGCAAAAATGATTGCTTCGGGTTGTCTACCTTTTCCTTTTGCTTCTTCATCATATCTTATTATGGATATTCAAAGGATTTATAATCCTTTATTTAAAGGTATCCCTAGAAGTACTTGTAGATCTGATATCTTTAGACTTCATGGACAATATCAAACATACTTACGTTATTTGTTTATCCACCTTCCTTGTAGAGTTTCTCTAACTTCTGATATTGGCTATGCTGTTAATGAAAATGATTATTTGATAATTACATGTCATTGGATAGATGATAATTATTGTATGCAAAAATGTATTATCGCTTTTAAATATGATGAAGATTAGAGTCATACTGATGTGTTTATAAATACGAATATTTACGAAGTTTTTGAATTTTATAATCTCAAGCAAAAAGTATTGTGTATGTCTTTTGATAATGCTTCTAACAGCAATGCCATAATTTCAATATTAAAACTACATTTGCAACCACCACTTGACGAAATTTTCCATGTTAGGTGTGCATGTCATGTTTATAATTTAATTGTTAAAAGTGGTCTTGAATTATTTTCAACTGAGATTACTCATGCTAGAAGATCAGTTGGTGTTATTCAAGGAAATAATAGACAATCTAGAATTAGGGAATTTATGAATAAGTGTAACGAGCATAACCTTAAGCCCAGATTCATTCCAAACGAAATTGTGACTAGATGGAATTATACATATATATTTTTAAAATGTTGCTACAAATATAGATTGCCAATAACTGAAGTTGCTAATGCGCATTGTACTTATCCAAACTGTATGTTAACAACTACTACTTGGAAGAACATTAATGATGTTGTTAAAATTTTACATAAATTTTATACAGCTACTGTTGAGTTTTCTAGAGCATATTACCCTACAATTACTATGACTTTAGTATATATAGCTGAAATTTCTTTTCTACTCTTTGAATTTAAGAAGAAAGAAAAATATAGGGATGTTGTTGAAAAAATACAAGCAAAATTCAAAAAATATTTCTTTTCAATTCCTCCAATTTACTTAATTGGTCCTGTTTTAAATCCTTATATTAAGATGTCTGATTATCACCAATTAATCAATGCATTATATACTTATATGGAGATTAGACCAACTAAAATCCCAGATATATATATTTGTACGAACAAGCTAAATGATTCTTTATAATAATTATGCAAATATAATTGATGATGCTGCTCTTAATGTAGGAAACGTTATTCCCACTATGCATTGTACCACTTCAACTATTGTGGATGATGAAGAAGGTCTTGATAGTTTTAATATTTTTTCTACATTTTCTAACACTCAAACTAGTAGCAGGAACATTGATGAACTTCAATTCTACTTGCAAAAGTAAAAAGAGCCTCGCACAAAAGAATTTTCACCGTTGGGATGGTGGCATGAGAATGGAAAGCAATTTTTTGGTCTTTCCGCTATGGCTCGGGACGTGCTGAATGTGCCAATTTCAACTGTTTCATCAAAGAGTGCATTTAGCCAAGCAAGACAACAACTTGGAGACATCCGTCACTCATTGGGAAGCAATGCTTTGGAAGTTTTAGTATGTTTCAGAGATTGGATTAGATAGGAACGAAGAAATCAAGGACGTGAAGATGTTGATAGCCTAGAAGACGAGGAACTTGGAGATATATTAACACATGGTAACCCATCTGAATTTAACACTCCAGAAGAAGGCCACTCAGTTCATATTGATTATGACGAACTTACTAAGGCAAAGCAAAACCTTTGAATTTACTCTTTTTTCGTTAATTTACTTATTGTTAAATATAAACCTTTTAATTTGTAAGTTTGAATTTTGAAATAAATGTAGCACTTGCAATTTATAAGTGCAATTTTTTCCATCTTCATTGTATTCTTTATATTTGTACTTTATATTAATATAACTTACAATAGTTATATAAAATACAAAAAAATGAAAAATTACACTAACCCGGCCCGACCCCTTGTACTCGTAACTCTTACGGTTCAATTTTTACCCGGATGAACCCGAACCCATTAAACCCGGTAAGCCCTAACCCATAACTGGCCCGATTCCCAACCCTTCCGGTTCCAAATTTTGCCTACGCAACCCGGCTCGACCCACCCATTAGACACCGTTAATGGACATTGATAACATTATCAATGCCCACTAACCACCTACATATGACTTGTATCGTTTCAATTTTGAATTATTATTCAGTTGTCCCATTTTGTATAGACACTTTTGTTTCTTAATTAGTTTAAAACTAAAATTACACATTTTTATATCTACAAAATTTTAATTGTATAATAGCATATTATTACAGCTACGGAGATAAAAATTTTAAAACTCAATACCTAATCAAATATTTGTCATATAAAATAAAATAGGGAGTAGCTAGAAGTTAGACATCCCAAAAATTAAAATATAAGAAGAAATTATGAGCTTATCGATCGCGTAAATATATCGAGAAGATAATGAGGAAACGAGTTCAGTCAGTTTGCAATATTTTGTTTTTTTATAGTTTTGGATAAGGGTGAAACTTTGGTGACACCCCATTCATGTACACCTGTGTTTAAAAATAAATTAATATATTATTTCAAAATAAATATGGCAACAAAAAAAGGCTGGGACCATAATATGGTATATATTGAGAATAATTGTAATTGTTGTATATTTATAGATGTGTAGCCGAGTTAGTTATTTAGGCAGCTGGGTTAGTTAGCTATAGTGGCATTTTTGTAGTTAGTGGTCATTTTATTTTTGAGTTAGTTATAGTGGCATTTTTGTAGTTAGTGGTCATTTTATTTTTGCCTCTTAGTCGCACGTATATATACATTTTTCATACATGAGATAATGAACAACTTTTATTTTCCCCAACTCCTCTTATTTCTAGAATACTCTCTGAAGCTCGATCTAGCTCATCAATGGAGGTCCACGGATTATTGACCTCCATCTTCGACATGGTATCAGAGCGGAGCTCTTAATCTCTGATCCATATTCAACTCATATGCTATTCTCCTTCTTTGCTTCTTTCACCCGATTTGAAATCACAGATCAGAAGTTTTTCAGTCCGCAATTTTTCTGAGATTCGTTGATTCACAAACTCTCAATCTTTAATTAATTCAGACTTTTGACATTCTCTGCCTCATCTCATGGCTGGAGAAAAAGAAACTCAAGACACCGCTACAATTTTAGACTCAACTAATCCACTGTACATGCATCCGTTAGAAAGTTCTAGAACTGTACTGGTACCGGTGAAATTTGAGGGCACCGGCTGTAGATCCTGGAGGAGAGGTGTTCTTAGATCTCTCTCCGTGAAGAATAAGGTCGTATTTATCACAGGGAAGTGTAAGAAACCTAATGCTGGAGAGGCAACCTATGACCAGTGGGCACGATGTGGTGATAGGGTGACATTGTGGATTCTAAACTCGCTCTTAAAGGATTTGGCCGATGGCTTACAGTACGTGAGTGACGCAACGGATTTATGACAAGAGCTCGAGGACAGGTATGATCAGGCAAACGGAGCAAAATTTTATCAATTACAAAAGGAAATTAACTATCTAAATCACGGAACCCTAGATATAATTGGATACTACACATAATTGAAAAAGCTATGGGAGGAGCTTAATACCTTGAACACGCATGTCCAGTGTGGATGTCAATGCACATGTGGTGCCAACGCAAATTTGTACAAGGCAGAACAAGATCGAAGGTTAATTTAATTTTTAATGGGACTCAATAAAGTCTACACAATGGTTAGGAAAAGTATTCTGATGATGAACCCCTTTCCTAGTATTGCACATGCCTTTTCCATCCTTATACAGGAGGAAAAGCAGAGAGAAATTAGGCCAAACAATTGCCTAGTCATGGAATCCACCTCTCTGAATGTCAATGGATGTAATGACCCGACCGGTCGTTTTGAGTATTCGACCGGTCGTTTTGAGTATTTGCACTTTGATCACCAGTTCTTGGGCAGGACTAGTCCCGTATGGTATATCATGACTTATGTGGATCGTCGGTTTTGGTTTAAAGATTAATTGAAATAGATATGGGAGAATGATTCTCAACTTGAAGCTTTAAATTTGAAAGGTTTGACCCAGTCTTAACTTTTTAGTATATGATCTCCGATTTGGATTTGGTTAGCTCCATTGGGTGATTTTAGACTTAGGAGCACGTCCGGAATGTGATTTGGAGGTCCGTAGTAGAATTTGGCTTGGATTGGCGAAAATTGGAAATTTCGCGATTTTGATCAGCAGTGAAAAATTTGATATCGGGGTCGAAATGAAATTGTGGAAGTTGGAGTAGGTTAGTAGTGTCAATTGTGATGTGTGTGAAAAATTTCAGGTCATTCGGAGGTGATTTGATAGGTTTCGGCATCGTTTGTGAAATTTGAGAGTTTATAAGTTCTTAGGCTTGAATCCGATGGTAATTTAGTGTTTTGAGTGATTCGAAGGTACAACTAAGTTTGAATGATGTTATGGTATGTGTTGGTATGTTTGGTTGAGGTCCCAATAGCCTCGAGTGAGTTTCGGGTTGTTAACGGATCAATGGTTGGCTTTAGGAGTTGGCATATTTCTAGTATTTTGTTGTAGAGAATTCCTTCTTCTCATTCGCGAGAAGGCTATCGCGTTCGCAAAGGGTTATTGAGAGTAGAGGAATTTTGTTCTTCGCATTCGTGAAGGCGAGGCCGCGAACGCAAAGGTTTGATTTGAGTATGCATCGTGTTCGCGAGGAGGGCGTCGCGTTTGCGATGGCTGAGCTGGTTAAGGTACACGTTCGCGAGTGGGGCATCATGTTCGCATAGAAGGACTTCCAGGTCAGAGGCACTTGTGCTTCGCGAACGCGAGGGCACTACCGCGTTCGTGAAAGATAAAATCTGGGCAGCAGTGTTAAATATAAAAATCGAGGGTTTGAGCCCATTTTTCATATTTTGATTAAGAGACCACGAAATTGGGCAATTTTTGAAGGCAATTTTCGAGAGGTGATTGTGGGTGAGTATTTTTCACTTGAATTTGGTTAAATCCCATGATTATGTCTTGATTTTATCATTTAAATTGGGAATTGGGGTGTAAAATTGGGGGAAAAATGGAAGAGAACTGGAGAGATAATTTTGGGGATTTGAATGGTCATTTGATGTTAGATTTTGGTGAATTTGATATGGGTAGACTCATGGGAGGATAAAGTTTCTAGTGATGTAATTTTTATCGGATTCCGAGACGTGGGTCCGGGGGTCGGGTATGGCCAATTTCGGGATTTTTAAATTAATTTGATTATTTTCGCTTGGGCTTTGTTCCTTATCGTGTATTGATGATGTAATACTAATTATAAATAGATTTAGAGCATTTAGAGGCCGAGTCGAGGAGCAAGATCATCGTGGAGTAGGGATTTGACCGGTTTAAGGTAAGTAATGATTGTAAATCTTATCCTGAGGGTATGAAACTCCAGATTTCATATCGTTTCACTACTTTGAGGTGACACACACGCTAGATGACGAGCGTGGGGGCGTGCACTATTAGGGATTGTGACTTGGTCTGTCCCATACGACTAATAACTCGTGTATTTGATTGAAAACTATTTGATACCATTGTGTTTTGGAAAGTATTACTATGTTTTGGGTTGAATGTCATATTTGGGCCTCGTGCCAAGCTGTTTGGACCCTTAGGGAATTTTTACTACTACTCCTCACTATTTTGATTTAATATTTGTACTAAGTCATGCTATACTTTTTACTGATTTCATAACTCAGTCTTATTTACTCCGTTTGTTATATAAAATGATATTTTGGGCTGAGCACCCTTTTTACTGTTAGCCCGAGTGGCTTGAGAGGTTTATGACTGAGTAAGGCCGAGGACTTGTGTTGTGAGGATGTTATCGGATCGGGCTGCATGCCACATCAGGTTGTTACTGATTCATGATATTGTGAGGCCGAGGGCTTGATTGATTTATGCCACGAGGTGGCTTGTTGTTATGAGGCCGAGGGCCTGATTGATTTACGCCATGAGATGGATTGTTATATCGCTTGAGATGTAGGAGCTCTTCCGGAGTCTGAACACCCCAATGAGCTCGGGTACCCAGAGTAAGTGATATGTTGTTGCACGAGGGGCTGATTTTGATACATGTTATGCTCGAGGGACTAATTACGAGTGATTGTGAGATAGTCCGAGGGGCTGGTTCTGTTGATATTATGCCCAAGGGGCGGTTTATGATATATGTCTTGCCCGAGGGGCTATTTGTGATTTATGTTGCCTAAGGGGCTGTATACGAGAGAGTTTTTGCTCGAGGGGCTGATTATGTTTTCAATATGTTTACTCACTATTTTATCACTTCATTTGAAAAATTGTTGAAAGACATTTTCAAAGGATTTTTACTGAAATTGGAATTTTAACGAGATGATTTGATATATAAACTATTTTGGAAACATACTGTACTTATTGTGGTGTTATAATATGGATTATTCGTTTTCTTTCTGCTCAGTTTCTATTTACTTTTATTACTTACTGAGTTGGCGTACTCACATTACTTTCTGCACCTTGTGTGCAGATTCATGTATATTCTAAACCCTGTAGCAGGTATTGATTACTCAGTGGTTGGTCCATCAGAGTTAGAAAGGTAGTTGTCTGGCGTTCGCAGCCTTGCTCTTCTCCCTCTTATCTTCCTTAGACTGTTTTAATATTTTCCAGATTGTGGTAGTCTTTGTTGTATTCAGACCTTAGTAGATGCTCGTGACTTGTGATACCCCGATGTCGGTCTTGTGTATTTATTCCGCACTGGTTATTTAGACCCATGTTATGAGATATTGTCAATTAATAGCTTAAAACTGTCTTTTACAAATTAATAGTTTGATTTGGGAATTGTGTCAGCTGGCCTAGTTCAACGATAGGTTCCATCACGACCGGGTCGATTTTTAGGTCGTGACAATAGACCAGAAAACAACAAGTTTAGAACAAATTATAATTTGCAGGGCAATACTGCAGGATAAAACTCCTATAGACCTGCATTTCTCCCTAATAGATCTAAGTTGTATTGTGATTACTGTAAGAAGCAGGGACATACCAAGGAAAATGCTATAAGTTACATGGGTTTCCACAAGACATCAAGTTTACAAGGGGTAGGAACACAGGATCTGTTGCAAATGTACATGGTCAGTATGAAGAAATGCAAGTATACAACAATGAAGATGCTGATAGTAGGAATCAGAATCAGAATCTTCAGAACCTGACAAAGGAACAATACAACCAGCTGTTGAGTTTGCTAGAGAACTTCAAAATCAACAATGCAGGAGAAAGTCCAAACATGATCACCAATGGAGCTGTCAACTTCACAGGTATTCTAGCTTGATGTACTTATAAAGAGATAGCTGAAACAACTATGTGTAAATGTTCAAATTCAATTGATGATTTGCGGATATTAGATAGTGGAGCTACAAACCAAATGACATATAGAAAATCTTTCCTCACCAATATTAGAACTTTACCTTATACCTTCCTTGTCACCTTGCCTAATGGATACAAGGTGAAAGTGATAGAAATTAGTGATGCTTTACTCAGTCCTAAGCTAACTTTGGTTAGGGTCTTGTATGTACCCAATTTCAAATACAACCTCATTTCAATTTACTCTTTAACAAGTCATCTTGATTGTATGGTTAATTTCAACAAGTATCTTTATCTAATGCATGCCCCTTGAATGAAGAGGCCTCTAGAGATTGGTAAGGCAATAAGTGGATTGTATTTCCGTTGTTCAAAGTGTCACAACTGTTCAAACTTGAGTCCATCTACTGTTTCAATTCCTAGTTAGTCTCATTCTTGTGTTTCCATTTCCGATAAGAATTCTAGTAGTGGAAAGGATCAAATTCATCCATCTTATTCGTTGCCAACTATAAATGATCCATCTTACTCATTGAACAATGTAAATAGTATCCATTCATGCAATAAAACTGATCCTTTTAGTGCAAATTCTTCTCATGTATGTTCTGCATCTTCTGAAAATAATGTTGATTTTTTGTGGCACAATAGGCTAGGACATGTACCTTTTGCTAAAATAAGGAAAATACCTGCTTCACCAGTCAATTTTGCACCCAAACAACCTTTTGTTTGTTTAATTTGTCCAATGGCTAGACAAACTAGATTGCCATTCCCTGAAAGAACTACTTCATCCACCAAAATATTTGAATTACTTCATGTAGACCTGTAGGGGGCCTATCATACACCAACACATGATAATTACGAATACTTCATTACCATGGTTGATGATTTTAGTAGGTCAACCTGGATTCACCTCCTAAGATGCAAAAGCGTACTTTTCATGCTATTAAAAGCTTTCTATCCATGATTGAAAATCAGTTTGACACCTATGTTAAGACCAGTAGATCTGGCAATGGCCTAGAATTTGTTAACAATGAAAATATGACATACTTTCAAGAAAAGGGCATAATTCATCAGAAAACTTGTCCATACACACAACAACAAAATGGTGTGGTAGAAAGAAACTACAAATACCTACTTGAAACAGCAAAAGCCCTCCTTTACCAGTTCAAACTACCCATAAAGTACTCGGGTAAGTGCATCCTGACAGCTACCTACATAATAAACAGACTGCCATCCACTTTTCTTAACAATAAAAGCCTCTATGAACTTTTGTATAATAAAAGTCCCAAATACTCACAACTCAAGAGTTTTAGATGCTTATACTACCCTGTACACAGAAAACCCACAAAGACAAGTTTGAACCAAGAGCCACACCTCATGTGTTTGTAGGTTATCCCTTTGGTACTAAAGGTTACAAGTTCCTAGACTTAGCCACAAAGAGGTTACATATAACTAGAGATGTAGTGTTCCATAAAAATATCTTTCCTTTTGCAGTTTCTCCTGAACATTCTAGTTTTCCTTTAGTGTTGTATCTGTTAATTCCATTCCATCCTATTGTCATCCTACATCTAGGGAGTCAAATGATTATGGCTTGTATGATAAAGATGCATCAATTTCTGTCACTAATGGACCTGTAACTGATACTGTTCACATGTTTCTCCACCTACACTTGTTCATCTACCCAGTTCACCATTACCTTCGTCTAGTTCAATAACACTAACCTGTCCAATAAACCTGCCTCTAAGATATTTACACAAGTACAGTCCACTAACCCTCAAATCATTGAGTCTAACAGCCTTCAAATAAATCCTCCAAATCCCAGAAGATCAGGTAGAACCCACTCCAGCATACCTCAAGGACTATGTGTATTATTTGCCAACTCTTCAACACCAAAACACAGAGCCTGATCATTGCACCAGTTCCATAACATTGAATGCAGTCTGTAATAATAAACATCATATCTCTTTTAATGTCTTATAACTTGAGAGTCAGCATTAATTAGAAACATTTCACATAATTGTGAGCCTTCTTATGAGGAGGCATCTATGAATCTTGTTTGGCAAATGGCAATGACACAGGAATTTGAAGCATTATATGCTAACCATACTTTGGACCTAGTTGAGTTACCTACAGGAAAGAAAGCTATAGGCTGCAGATGGGTAAACAAGATCAAACACAAGGCAGATGAAAGTGTAGAAAGGTTCAAAGCAAGGCTGGTAGTGAAGGGTTACATACAAGAAGAAGGAATTAATTACACAGAGACATTCTCACCAGTGGTAAAAATGACCACAGTCAGAACACTAATCAACATTGCAGTAAAGAGAGGGTGGGATCTCTGCCAACTAGATGTCAACAATACATTTTTGCATGGGGATCTACATGAAGAAGTTTACATGGAGGTTTTACAAGGTTTAATAGTACCTATTGGAAATCTAGTATGCAAACTTAGGAAGTCACTATATGGTCTAAAACAAGCTAGCAGGCAGTGGTATGACAAATTGACATAATCCTTACATTTTAGCGGTTTCAAGCATTCAGATAGTGATCACTCATTGTTCTATAAGAAATTGGGGAACTCAGCAGTATTTGTAGCTATTTATGTAGATGATGTAATTTTAACGGGTACCAACTTGGAGGAAATCACAGAATTGAAGGCTTTCCTGCATAATCAATTCAGGATAAAAGATCTTGAAAAGTTACACTACTTTTTGGGGCAAGAAATGTTGTACAAGGGTGATGGAGTACTGATTTGTCAAAGAAAATTCACTATGGACCTACTGAAGGAGTATGATAGTTTGACATACTCTCATGTTAGTTCTCCACTTGACTTTACCATCTAACTGAGCAAAGATTAAGGAACCTTGTTGCCTGACCTAGGGTACTACAGGAAGCTAGTTGGGAAGCTAAATTTCTTAACAAATACAAGATTGGACATAACTTATAGTGTCTAGCATATAAGCCAATTTATGCAGGCACCAAGGGAACCTCACTTAAAGGCAACTGTTCATGTCTTTAGATACCTGTAGAAAGACCCTACCTTGTGAATATTCTTGTCCACTAACCCAGCTATAATATGAGTGCATATTGTGACTCAGATTGGGATGCCTGTCCTGATTCAAGGAAATCTGTGAGTGGGTACATTGTGTTGCTTGGGGATAGTCCTATTAGTTGGAAGTTAAAGAAACAAATGTGATGACCCAAAAGGTCATCTCGTATTTTAAAACCCAATCCGGGGTTCCAAGGCCTTCAAGACCTTATTTTCCTTCTCTTCAATTTACGTGCACAGTCCGGGTGTGCTTCCGTAAAGCCCTTATGTGAAAATTTGAGAAAAATGTCAATTTTGCCTTTAAATTTAAATTTAAGTTGACTTCGATCAACAATTTGGGTGAACTGACCCGGACCCATGATTTGACAGTCTTGGAGGGTCGGTAAAAAAATATGGGACTTGAGCGTGTGCTCGGAATTGAATTCCGAGGTCCCTAGACCGAGGAATAAATTTTTGAAGAAAAATGTTTAACTGAAAAATATAAGAAGTTTAGAAATTGAACAATGTTTGAATTTGATGGCATCAGGACTGTATTTTTATTCTGGAGCCCGGTACAGGTTTAATATGGTATTTAAGTTGTGTTTGTAAAATTTGGTAAGAAACAGGATTCATATGACATGATTCGGACCCTCGGTTGTGAAAATGGAAACTTTAAGAGTTCTTGAGATTTTCATTGATTTTGATGCTAAATTCGTTGTTTAAGATATTATTTCGGCGATTTGATCACACGAGCAAGTCCGTATGATGTTTTTAGGTTTGTGTGCATGTTTGGTCTGGATCTCCAAGGGCTCGGGTGAGTTTCGGATAGGCTATAGGGTGATTTACACTTAGAAAATATGGTATAAGTTGCTGCTTCTGGTGTCCAGGCATTTTGTGCTTCATGGTCGTGAAGCCAATCTTGTAATTGCGAAGTGTACTTAGGGCTGCGGTTGGGTTCGTTCAAAGCGAGCAGGTTGCCACGGTCGCGAACGCGGAGCACTGGGGGGTTTCTCTACGTGAACACGACCAGTGTCACGCGAACACATATAGTAAAATGGAGGTGGGCTGGGAATCGATAATTTCTTCTACACGAATGCGTACAGTGGTCCGCGAACGCCAGGGGGCATACCCCTCACGAACGCGTGGAAGATCTCGCGATCGCGTAAGCTTGAGGAAGGCTGCTTTTCGCGAACTCGATGAACACTGTCGCCCAACACTTAAAACATAATCAGAACGGGAATAAGTTCATAATTTCATTTTTCAAAAGCTATAAGGTATAAAGGCGATTTTCAAGAGAAACATTCTTCCCAAAGTGTTAGTATATGATTCTAAACCACTTTATTTCAATTACCAATTGCATTTCATCAATTTGCATAAAAAATCTAGGGTTTTCATGGTAGAAATTGGGGATTTGGATAGAGTTAGGGCTTTTTGTATAATTGGAATTTAGACCTCGATATGGGGTCAGATTTCAAAACTAATTGCATATTCGGGCTCGCGGGTGAATGGGTGTTCAGGTTTTGGTCCAAACCTCGAGTTTTGACCAAGCGGACCCGAGCTCGATTTTTGACTTTTTGGGGAAAATAATAAAAAATCTAAAATTAAGTATTAGAGTTGAATTATTTAGCACTTATTGATATTGTTAAGATAATATTGGCTAGATACAAGTGAATTGGAGGCAAAATCTAGAGGGAAAGTGGTATTTGAGGCTTGAGTTTGGCCGTGGAATCCGAGGCAAGTCTTTGGTCTAACCTTAGCTTGAGGAAATAGGTGTTGTGTCTTATTTTCTACATGTTAGTGTTGTGTACGACATATAGGAGTGGTGATGAGTATCTATGCATTGGTGTCGAGCATGCCCGTGAGTCTTGTACTGTGATCGTTGTGATTCTTAATATGTACTATCTATGCCTAAATTGATGATTATCCATGCTGAGTAAGGCTTATGAAAATTTTCTTGAGATTTGTCCATTGTTGAGTAGTAGCTCAAGTTGAGGCTTAATTTGTGAAGTTAACTGTTGAGACGAGATTGGTTATAGCTGATTCCCTTGCAGGGATGTGTTTACTTCTATTGTTGATTCCCTTGCCGGAATGTATTTATTTATATTGTTGATTCCCTTGCTAGGATGTTGTTGTTTCTACTGTTTGGGTAAGGAAAGAGTGATAAAGCACGAAGGGTGTTGCCGTGCACATTCATACTTATGCATATGGTGAGGAAGAGTGATAAAGCACAAAGGGTGATGCCGTGTACATTTACATTTATATTGATACATATGGTGAGGAAGAGAGATAAAGCACGAAGGGTGATGCTATGCACATTTCTAATATTCTTATGGTGAGGAAGAGTGGTAAAGCACGAAGGGTGATGCCGTGCACATATCATTATTGATTGCATGGTGAGGATTGAGATTAAAAGCATGAAGGGTGGTGCCATGCATTCATTTTCTGCTTGTTGTGATTATCTATTGTTATCGGTTCAAGTGCCCCAATTGTTTCATTTTTGTTATTTCTGTGCTTCCTTATTCTGGTATTCCCCATAGCATGTTGCCCCTTCTCGTTAATTTTCGTTAGCTTAATTTTCGTTAGCTTCTATTATTGTTATTTTGTTAGATATTGTTTAATTACACAGGTTATGATGCTTGTTGTGTCCTAGACTCGTTACTACTTCGCCGAGGTTAGGCTCGACACTTACCAGTACATTGGGTCGGTTGTACTAATACTACACACTGCACTTTTTTGTGCAGATCCCGGTACTGGACCCGACGGACCATAGATAAAGGTTGCTGCCTTCAGTCCAGTGGAGACCCGAGTTATTCCTAAAGGCATCCGCAGGCCTTGGCGTCCCCTTCTATCCTACTTCTTTTTCTGTTTTATCTATTTTTGAGACAGATTTGTATTTTCTTGTTCAGACCACTATTTGTAGTGTTCCTAGATAGTCCATAAAATTGTGACACCAGTTCTAGGTGGAGTTATATTATGGATTTCGTATTAGTATTAAGTTAAACTGTTAAATTCTGCTCTTCCGCATTTTGATTTTCGCTGATTTTCTTATATCATTTGTTAAATTGTTAAAGATAAAGGAAAAAGGTAAAATAATCAGTAACATTGGCTTTCTTAGTGAGCTCAATGTTAAGCGTCATCACGGTCCCGACGGTGGGGAATTTGGATCGTGACAAGTTGGTATCAGAGCTATAGGTTGCTTAGGTCTCACAATTCACGGACAAGATTAGTAGAGTCTAAGGGATCGGTACGGAGACGTCTGTGTTTATCCTAGAGGCTACGGAATTAGGAACAGTTTCACTTCTATTCATCTCTGTCGTGTGGTTGATTTCTTAATACTAATTGAACTTCTACTCTATTCTTTCGCAGATGGCGAGAACTCATACCGTGTCATTAGCTAATCAGCAGCCCGAGCCCCCAGTGGTAGCTCCTACGAGGGGCAGAGGATGAGGCCAAGGCCGTACTAGGGGCTAAGGCAGGGGCTTATCTTAGTCCAGAGCAGCAGCACCAGCGCCGGAGCCTCAGGTAGTGTATGAGGATGAGGTCCCGGCCCAAACAGTTCCAGCGAGCCCAACTCAGGTCCCATAGGGGTTCATCACTACCCCGATACTCCAGGATGCTCTAGTCCGTCTAGTGGGCCTTATGGAGAGTGTCACTCAGCCATGCATACTTCTTGTGGCACCAATCGTCTCTCAGGCTGGGGGGGAGCACAGACTCCTACTACTCGCACTCCGGAGTAGATTGCTCCCTAGTTTCATACCCCAGCAGCTCAGCTAGTTGGGGTGGTTCCACCGGGTGTTGCAGCTCAGACCGGTGATGGATCAGCTATGTCTTCAGATGCTTTGTGGATATTGGACAGGTTCACCAAGCTTTTCACTACTACCTATAGCGGTATATCTTCAGAGGATCCCCAGGATTATTTAGACATCTGTCATAAGGTTCTTCGGAGCATGGGGATAGTGGAGACCAATAGGGTCGACTTTGCTGCTTTTCGTCTATCAGGTTCCACCAAGAAATGGTGGAGAGATTATTGTTTGGCTAGACCAACTGGGTCACTTGCTCTTACTTGAGACCAGTTCTCGCAGCTATTTATCAAGAAGTTCTTTCCCATCACTTTGAGAGAGGAGTATTGCAAGCGGTTTGAGCGGCTTCAACAGGGTTCTATGGCTGTCACCCAGTACGAGACAAGGTTTATTGATCTGGCTCATCATACTCTTCTAATACTCCCCACCGAGAGAGAGAGGGTGAGGAGGTTTTTTGAGGGACTCGCTCAACCTATTAGAATGCAGATGGCTAAGGAGACCAGGAGCGAGATTTCTTTTCAGGATCCGGCAAATGTGGCCAGGAGGGTTGAGATGGTTCTAGATCAAGGAAGTGGTCAGGGGTTTGATAAGAGTCCTCGTCATTCTGGCAGATTCAGAGGTGCCTCGTCTGGAGGCAGGGATTATTTTGGTAGAGGCCATCCTCTCAGGCCGTTTCATTCAGCACTTCAGGCTTCTCACGGTACTCCAGGTGGCTTTGGTTCTCATATGCAGTATTCTTATCAGTTGCCCTATAGTGCACCACTAGCTCCTATCAATGCACCTCCACTCCAGAGTTTTCAAGGTGGTTATTCAGCCATCAGGGTCAGTTTCATGGTCGTTAGTCTCAGCAGCCGAAGTCTTCTTATACTTGTGGTGATACTAGGCACATTGCTAGGTTTTTCCCTCGAGCCTCGAGCAGTTCTCAGCATTAGGGTTGTCGTGCTATGGTTCTATCACCGAGTGTTCCACCGCCCACTCAACTAGGTAGAGGTAGGGGTCGAGGTGTTAGAGGTGGAGGTCAGGCTATTAGAGGTGGAGGTCAGGTAGCTAGAGGTAGAGGCCAGCCAGAAGGAGGCCGTCTTAGGGATGTAGTTTAGAGTGGTGGGGCCCAGCCCAAATGTTATACTATTCCCACCAGACCTGAGGCTTAGGACTCTAATGCAGTTATCACAAGTACGGTTTCAGTTTGTAGTAAAGTTACTTCAGTTCTATTTGATCCAAGGTCCACACATTCCTATGTGTCATCTTATTTTGCCCCTTATCTAGTTGTGCCTCGTGATTCTTTGAGTGCTCCTATATATGTGTCTATACCGGTGGATGATTCTATGGTGGTAGATCGTGTTTATCGTGCTTGCATGGTCATTATTGGGGGTCTTGAGACCTGTGTAGATCTCCTACTTCTCGATATGGTAGACTTCGTTGTCATTTTGGGGATGGATTGGTTGTCAACTTATCATGCTATATTGGACTGTCATGCCAAGATCGTGACCTTAGCATTGCCGGAGTTGCCTCGTTTGGAGTGGAGAGGGACTCCTGGTCATTCTACCATCAGGGTTATCTCATATATGAAGGCTCATTGTATGGTCTATAAGGGATGTTTGGCCTATTTGGCATATATTCGTGATTCTAGTGCTGAGGTTCCTTATATGGATTCTATGCCCATTGTTCGTGATTTTCCAGAGGTATTTCCTTCAGACCTGCCGTGGATGCCACCCGACAAGGATATTGACTTTTGCATTGATCTGGATCTGGGCACTCAGCCCATTTCTATTCTGTCATATCATATGGCCCTACCAGAGTTGAAAAAATTGAAAGAACAGTTGCAGGACTTGCTGGATAAAGGCTTTAATAGACCTAGTATCTCGCCTTGGGGTGCCCAAGTGTTGTTCGTCAAGAAGAAGGATGGGTCGATGAGGATATGCATAGATTATCGGTAGTTGAACAAAGTCACCATCAAGAACAAGTATCCATTGCCGAGGATTGATGATCTTTTTGATCGGCTTCAGGGTGCCAAGGTATTTTCGAAGATTGATTTGAGGTCTAGCTGCCATCAGTTGAGGATTAGGGCATCTGATGTCCCTAAGACAGCTTTCCACACTCGGTACGGGCATTATGAGTTCCTAGTGGTGTCATTCGGGTTGACAAATGCCCCAGCATCTTTCATGGATTTGATGAACCGAGTGTTCAAGACTTATTTGGATTCCTTCGTGATTGTCTTTATTGATTATATTTTGATCTATTCCTGCAGCCTAGAGGAGCACGAGCAGCATCTTCAAGTCGTTCTTCAGACTCTGAGGGATAGTCAGTTGTATGCTAAGTTTTCAAAATGTGAGTTTTGGTTGAGTTCAGTAGCATTCTTGGGTCACATTGTATCAGCAGAGGGTATTCAGGTGGATCCTAAGAAGATTGCTGCAATCAAGGACTGGCCTAGACCCACATCAGCCATAGAGATCCGGAGTTTCTTGGGTTTAGCGGGCTATTGCCATTGGTTTGTGGAGGGGTTTTCATCTATTGCTGCCCCGATGACCAGATTGACCAGAAGAGTGCCCAGTTCAGGTGGTCGAACGAGTGTGAGGTGAGCTTTTAGAAGCTCAAGACAGCTTTGACTACCACGCCGATGTTGGTTTTTCCCAAAGGTTTAGGTCCATATACAATATATTGTGATGCATCGCGTATTGGACTTGGTGCGGTGTTAATGCAGAATGGCAAGCTTATTGCATATGCTTCGCGACAGTTGAGGATTCATGAGAAGAATTATCCAGTTCATGATTTGGAGCTAGCAGCCATTGTTCACGCGCTGAAGATTTGGAGGAATTATTTATATGGCATGTCGTGTGAGGTATTCACAGATCACAAGAGTTTGCAATATTTGTTCAAGCAAAAGGAGCTAAATTTGAGGCAGATGAGGTGGTTGGAGCTATCGAAAGACTATGATATCACCATATTATATCATCCGGGGAAGGCCAATGTATTGGCCGATGCTTTGAGTAGGAAGTCAGCCAGTATGGGCATCCTTACGTATATTCCGATCGATGAGAGACCACTTGCTTTGGATGTTCAGGCGTTAGCCAATCAGTTCGTGAGGTTGGATGTTTCTGAACCCAGCCGTGTTCTAACTTGCCCAGTCGCTTGTTCTTCAATATTTGAGCATATCAAGGATCGACAGTATGATGACCCTCATTTGCTTTTCCTTAGGGACACAGTAATGCATGGTGGTTCCAAGCAGATTACAGTCGGAGATGATGGAGTTTTGAGGATGCAGGGTCGTGTTTGTATGCCTAATGTAGATGGACTTCGTGAGTTTATTCTAGAGGAGGCCCATAGTTCCCGGTGTTCTATTCATCCGGTGCCGCTAAGATGTATCAAGACTTATGGCAGCATTATTGGTGTAAGAGGATGAAGAAGGATATTATTGTGTATGTAGCTCGGTGTTTGAATTGTCAGCAGGTAAAGTACGAGCATTAGAGACCTGGTGGTTTGTTTTAGAAGATTGAGATTCCTGAGTAGAAGTGGGAGCGTATCACTATGGACTTCATTGTTGGACTCCTACATATTCAGAGGAAGTTCGATGTAGTGTGGGTTATTTTGGATAGGCTGACTAAGTCAGCGCATTTCATTCTTGTGGTGGTTTCCTATTCTTCTGAGCGGTTGGCAGAGATTTATATCCGTGAGATCGTTCATCTTCATGGTGTGCCCGTGTCTATCATTTTTGATCGAGGTACGCAGTTTACCTCGCATTTCTGGAGGGCAGTGCAGTGTAAGTTGGGTATGCGGGTCGAGTTGAGCACAACATTTCATCCTCAGACGGACGGACGGTTCGAGCATACTATTCAGATTTTGGAGGATATGCTCCGAGCTTGTGTCATTGGACAAGGAGTTGACCTATGAGGAGGAGCCGGTAGCTATTCTAGACCGGCAGGTTCGTTAGTTGAGATCGAAGAATTTCCCTTCAGTTTGTGTGCAATGGAGAGGTCAGCTTGTTGAAGCAGCAACCTCAGAGTCCGAGTCCAATATGCAGAGCCGATATCTCCATCTTTTCCCCGACATAGGTACTTTTCTATGAACGAGCGATTGTTTTAGAGGTGGAGAATGTGATGACCCAAAAGGTCATCTTGTGTTTTAGAACCCAATCCAGGGTTTCGACGCCTTCAAGACCTCATTTTCCTTCTCCTCGATTTACGTACACAGTTCGGGCGTGCTTCTGGAAAGCCCTTATGTGAAAATTTGAGAAAAATGCCAATTTTTCCTTTAAATTTGAATTTAAGTTGACTTCGGTCAACATTTTAGATAAACGGACCCGGACCCGTAATTTGACGATCCCGGAGGTTCGTGGAAAAAAATGGGACTTGGGGCCCTAGGCCGAGAAATGAATTTTTGAAGAAAATTGTTTAACTGAAAAATATAAGAACTTTGGAAATTGAACAATGTTTAATTTGATGGTATCAGGCCCTTATTTTGGTTCCAGAGCCTTGTACAGGTTTAAAGTATTTAAGTTGTGTCTGTAAAATTTGGTAAGATACGTGATTCATATGATGTGATTCGGACTCTCGGTTTTGAAAATGGAAACTTTAAGAGTTGTTGAGATTTTCATTGATTTTGATGCTAAATTCATTGTTTAAGATGTTATTTGTGCGATTTGATTGCACGAGCAAGTCTATATGATATTCTTAGGTTTGTGTGCATTTGGTTTGGAGTGTCGAGGGCTCAAGTGAGTTTCGGATAGGCCACGAGGTGATTTACACTTAGAAAATCTGGTATAAGTTGATGCTTCTAGTATCCAAGCATTTTGTGCTTCGCTGTCGCGAAGCCAATCTCGCGATCGCGAAGTGTACTCAGGGCTGGGGTTAGGTTTGTTTAACGCGAACATGTTGCCACGGTCGTGAACTCGGAGCAATGGGGGCTTCTCTACGCAAACGTGTATAGTAAAATGGAGATGGGCTGGGAATCGATCATTTCTTCTACGCAAACGCATACAGTGATCCACGAACACGAAGGCCAGGGGGAATACCCTTCGCGAACGCATAGAATATCTCGCGATCGCGTAAGCCTGAGGAAGGCTGCTCTTCCAAATGTGAAAGTGCTCCCGCGAACGCGATGAACACTTTCCCCAACAGTTAAAACAGAATCAGAATGGGAATAAGGCCATAATTTCATATTTTCAAAAACTAGAAGGCATAGAGGCGATTTTCAAGAGACAAGTTCTTCCCCAAAGTATTGGTATATGATTCTAAACCACTTTCTTTCAATTACCCATTGCATTTCATCAATTTTCATCCAAAAATCTAGGGTTTTCATGGTAGAAATTGGGGATTTGGGTAGAGTTAGGGCGTTTTGTATAATTGGAATTTAGACCTCGATTTGGGGTCGAATTTCGAAACTAATTGCATATTCGGGCTCGTGGGTGAATGGGTGATCGGATTTTGGTCCGAACCTCGAGTTTTGACCAAGCGGGCCCGGGTCGATTTTTGACTTTTTGGA
Organism: Nicotiana sylvestris; assembly: GCF_000393655.2. NCBI lineage: Eukaryota > Viridiplantae > Streptophyta > Magnoliopsida > Solanales > Solanaceae > Nicotiana > Nicotiana sylvestris. The sequence continues at coordinate 53,640,667 of NC_091060.1, read as the reverse complement.
GAAAATGATAGAAAACATATAATTAAGCATTGGAGTTGAATTATTTAGCACTTATTGATATTGTTAAGTTAATATTGGCTAGATACAAGTAAATTAGAGGGAAAATCTATAGGGAAAGTGGTATTTGAGGCTTAAGTTTGGTTGTGGAATCCGAGGTAAGTGTTTGGTCTAACCTTAGCTTGAGGTAATAGGTGTTGTGTCTTATTTTCTACGTGTTAGTGTTGTGTACAACGTATAGGTGTGGTGACGAATATATATACGTTGGTGTCGAGCATGCTCGTGAGTCTTATACTGTGATCGTTGTGATTCTTATTAAGTACTATCTATGCCTAAATTGATGATTATCCATGTTGAGTAAAACTTATGAAAATTTTCTTGGTATTTATCCATTGTTGAGTATTGGCTTAAGTTGAGGCTTATTTTGTGAAGTTAACTGTTGAGACAAGATTTGTTATAGTTGATTCCCTTGTCGGGATGTGTTTACTTCTATTGGTGATTCCCTTGCCGGGATGTATTTATTTCTATTGTTGATTCCTTTGCCAGGATGTTGTTGTTTTTACTGTTTGGGTAAGGACAGAGTGATAAAGCACGAAGGGTGATGTCGTGCACATTCATACTTATGCATATGGTGAGGAAGAGTGATAAACCACGAAGGGTGATGCCGTGCACATTTACATTTATATTGATGCATATGGTGAGGAAGAGAGATAAAGCACGAAGGGTGATGTCGTGTACAATTCTAATATTCTTATGGTGAGGAAGAGTGGTAAAGCACGATGGGTGATGCCGTGCACATTTTATTATTGATTGCAGGGTGAGGATTGAGAGTAAAAGCACGAAGGGTGATGCCGTGCATTCATTTTCTGTTTGCTATGATTATTTGTTGTTATCGGTTCAAGTGGCCTAAATGTTTCATTTCCGTTATTTCTATGCTTCCTTATTTTGGTATTCCCCATAGCATGTTGACCCTTCCCGTTAATTTCCGTTAGCTTCTATTATTGTTATTTTGTTAGATATTGTTAACTGCACAAGTTATGATGTTTATTGTGTCCTAGCCTCATCACTACTTCGCTGAGGTTAGTCTCGACACTTACCAGTACATGGGGTCGGTTGTACTAATACTATACTCTGCACTTTTTTTTGCAGAACCCGGTACTGGACCCGACTCATCGTAGATAGAGGTTGCTGCCTTCAGTCCATTGGAGATCCGAGGTAGTCTTGCAGGCGTCCGCATGCCTTGGCGTCCCCTTCTATCCTGTTTCTTTTTCTATTTTATCTATTTCTGAGACATATTTGTATTTTCTCATTCATACCACTATTTGTAGTATTCGTAGATAGTCCGTGAAATTATGACACCAATTGTGGGTGGAGTTATATTATGGATTTCGTATTAGTATTATGTTAAATTGTTAAATTTTGCTCTTCTGCATTTTGATTTCCGCTGATTTTCTTATATAATTTGGTAAATTGTTAAATATAAAGGAAAAAGTTAAAATAATCAGTAACATTGGCTTGCCTAGCGGGTTCAATGTTGGTCTCTATCACGGTCCTGACGGTGAGAAATTCTGGTTGTGACAACAAACTACTATCTCACTATCCTCTGTTGAGGTAGAGTATAGGTCAATTAGAAAAGTTGTGGATGAACTGGTTTGAATAAAAAGATTACTGGAAGAGCTGATAGTTATGTGTACTAATCCTATAACTGTATTTTGTGATAGTCAAGCTATTGTTCATATTGCAAGAAATCTTGTGTTCCATGAGAGGACAAAGAATATTGAAGTAGATTGTCATTTTGTCCGGGACAAGATACAAGATGGGCTGGTTGAACTACACCATATTTCCACCTCTGCTCAATTAGCTGACATCCTAACAAATGATCTTACAAGAGTCAAGCATTCTGATCTTCTCAGCAAGTTTACAGTGACTTCCTCACCTCCAACTTGAGGGGGGGGGGTGGTATTGAGAATAATTATAATTGATGTAATATTTATAGATGTGTAGCTGAGTTAGTTAATTTGGCAGCTGGGTTAGTTAGCTAAGTAGTTAAGTTAGTTATAGTGGTATTTTTTGTAATTAGTGGTCATTTTATGGTAATTTTATTTTTACCACTTAGTCACACGTGTACATATATTGTTCAGACAAGAGATAATGAACAACTTTCATTTTCCCCAATTCCTCTTGTTTCTAGAATACTCTTTGAAGCTCTGTGATGACCCAAAAGGTCATCACTTATTTTACAAGTTGATTCTGTGATCCGAAGCCTTAAAAACCTCTTTTTATCTCACCTCGATTTGTGTGTGTAGTCCGGGCGTGTATACGAAAATCCATTATGTGAAAATCTATGAAAAATGATAAATTTTGCTTTTAAAATTAATTTAAGTTGACTTCGGTCAATATTTTGGGTAAATGGACCCGGACCCGTGATTGAACGGTCCCGGAGGGTCCCTAGAAAAATATGGGACTTAGGCGTATGCCCAGAATTGAATTTCGAGGTCCCAAGCCCGAGAAATGAATTTTTGAAGAAAATTGTTTAACTGAAATTATAAGAGTTTTTAGAAATTGGAATGTGTTTGAATTTGATGGTATCGGGCCCGGTACAGGTCTTATATGGCATTTAAGTTGAGCCTGTAAATTTGGTAAGAAACGGACTAAAAATGACATGAATCGGACCATCGGTTGTTAAAAATGGAACTTAAGAGGTCATGAGATTTTTCTTTGATTTTGATGTTTAATCAATAGTTATTGATGTTATTTTGATGAGTTGATCGCATGAGCAAGTCCGTATGATATTTTTGGACTTGCGTGCATGTTTGGTTTTGAGCCCCGAGGGAACGGGTGAGTTTTGGATAGGCCACAGAGTGAAATTTGACTTATGAAATTGCTGATGTATTGCAGGCCAGCAGGCTTCGCAATTGGCTCGCAAATGTGAAGCTTTGTCGCAAATGCGAGGATGGCCTGGGCAGGCCTTGGTCGCAAATGCGACCAATTCATCGCAAATGCGAAAATGGCCAGAGTCACAAATGCGACTCGTTCTTCGCAAATGCGAAGATAGCAGGTCCTGAAGGGGTTCGCAATTGCGAACCCTGGTCGCAATTGCGACATCAGAGACAAGTTAATTGGGACTTAGACGCATTTTTCTGCATTTTCAAACCTTTTCAATAATAGCGAACCCTGGTCGCAATTGCGAGATCAGAGACCAGATCATTGGGACTTAGACACATATTTCTGCATTTTTCAAACCTTTTCATAACCTAAACACCTTTGGGCGATTTTTCAAAGGCAACTACTCTTCCAAATTAGTTGTAAGTCATTTATAACTCATTTTCATTCATCTTTAACATCTTTTCGCATGATTTCAACTCAAAATCAAGGGTTTTCATGGGAAAAATTGGGTGTTTTGGGTAGAACTTAGGTTTTTCAAATTTTGGGGATTTGAACCTTGATTTGAGGTCCGATATCAAAACAAATTATATATTTGGGTTCGGGTGTGAATGGGTAATCGGGTTTTGGTTCGATCCTCGGGTTTTGAACATGTGGGCCCGGGGTCGATTTTTGACTTTTTGGGAAAAACTTTGTAAAACCTATTTTCATGCATTAAAATTGATTCATTTAGCATTTATGGATATCCTTAGGCAAATTATGGCTAGATACAAGCTAATTGGTGGTGAAAACAAGAGGTAAAGCGGTAGTTGAGGCTTGAATTGTGTTCTTGGCATCGAGGTAAGTGTTTGGTCTAACCTTAGCTTGAGGGATTAGGAGTCGTGTCTTATTTGATACATGTTAATTATTGAGTATGACGTATAGGCATGGTGACGAGTATTTATATGTTGGTGTCAAGCATGCCCGTGAGTCTTATACTATGACTAATATGACTCTGTTTAATATTGTTCATGCTTTATATGAAGATTTCTATTGTTGAACAAGTCTTGTGGAAGTATTATTGGTAATTGATCATTGCAGAGCGTTGGCTCAGGTTGAGAAATGAGTTGTGGAGAAATTGTGGTAAAGGGAAAAGGTTTATATTATTGTCTCCCTTGCCGGGATATTGTTTCACTTGCCGGGATATTGTTGTTATGATATTGCTCCCTTGCCGGGATTTTTATTGAAATATTATTGATTTCCCTTGCCTAAATTGCTTTGTGATTGTTGCTTGGGTGAGGAAGAGTGTAAAGCACGAAGGGTGATGTCGTGTATATTTTCTTTGAGAGTGTTAATGCACGAAGGGTGATGTTGTACCGATAATGTGAGGTAAAAGCACGAAGGGTGATGTCGTGCCGCATGATTTACCGTTCTGTGCCATGATATGAGTGACAATGCACGAAGGATCATTTTGTGCCATGATTATGTGAGGTAAAAGCACGAAGGGTGATGCCGTGCTGATTTTATTAATTTTATGGTGAGGACGAGTGTAAAAGCACGAAGGGCGATGCCGTGCACTTGTCTTTTATTTCTGATTCTTGTTGATAATTGAACTTTGGTGTTCCTTATATTTATCTGTTGTTCTTCTGTTATTACTTGATGTTCCCCGCAGCATGTTTCCCTCTCCTATCTTTAACTATGCATTTCTACCTTTATTTTCCAATGTATATGATTTAACTTCATAGGTTTATTTGGTAGTCTAGTCCTAGCCTCGTCACTACTTCGCCGAGGTTAGGCTACGCACTTACTAGCACATGGGGTCGGTTATGCTGCTACTACACTTTGCACTGTCTGTAGATCCCGGTTCTGTAGCTTTTTGACCGCAGTGAGGGTGATGTCTTCAGTCCATTCAAGCGACCTGAGGTAGTCCTCAGGCGTCCGCAGGCCTTGGCGTCTCCTCCTATCATCTCCCTTCTGCTTTTACTTATTCAGAGACAGATTTGTGTATTTATATTCAGACTTTATTTGTAATATTCATAGATGGTCCGTGACATTATGACACCAAAAATTTTGGGTATAGTTGTACTTAGACTTTCGCAGTTTGTATTAATTTAAATTATCACATTTCTACTTCCGCACTATTTTGTTATCATTATTTCCGCTATTTTTGTTATGTTGTTTAGAATTGCTAAGGGATTAAAAATGAAAATGGTTAAAAATTGGAACAACTGGCTTGCCTAGCTTTCACTAGTAGGCCCCATCACGACTCTCGATGGTAAATCCGGGTCATGATAAGTTGGTATCAGAGTCCTAGGTTACTTAGGTCTCACAATTCACGGACAAGCTTAGTAGAGTCTGAGGGATCGGTACGGAGACGTCTGTATTTATCCCCCAGAGGCTACAGGGTTAGGAAAAACTTCACATCTATTCTTTCGTGTCGTACGGTTTGGTTTCTCAATGCTAATTGAATTTCTACTCCGTTCTTTCGCAGATGGCGAGAACACGCGCTTCCTCATCCACTGATAAGTAGCCCGAGCCCCAAGCAGCAGCTCCCACGAGGGGAAGAGGGCGAGGGCGAGGCAGGGGCAAAGCTCAACCCAGAGCTGCAGGACTAGCAGCGGAGCCTCGGGTTGAGTTTGATGATGAGGTTCCAGCCCAGGCAGTTCCGGTGGGCCCAGCTCAGGTCTTAGAGGGGTTCATTGCTACCCCAGTACTCCAGGATACTCTGGGTCCATCTAGTGGGTCTTATGGAGAGTGTCACCCGGGCAAACTTACTTCCAGTAGCACCAGCCATCTCTCAGGCTGGGGGAGGAGCACAGACTCCCTCTACCCGCACTTCGGAGTAGATGGCTCCCCAGTTTCAGACTCCAACAGCTTAGCCAGTTGGAGTAGTTCAGTCGGGTATGGTAGCTCGGACCGGTGATGAAGCAGTTATGTCTGCTGATGCCTTGTGGAGATTGGACAGGTTTACCAAGCTCTTCACTACCACTTTCAGCAATGCATCTTCTGAGGATCGCCAGGATTATTTAGACAGCTATCATGAGGTTCTTCGAAACATGGGGATAGTGGAGACAAATGGGGTCGACTTTGCTGATTTTCATTTGTCTGGATCTGCCAAGACTTGGTGGAGAGATTTTTGTTTGGGTAGACTAGCTGGGTCACCACCTTTGACTTGGGATTAGTTTTCTCAGCTATTTCCGGAGAAGTTTCTTCTTATCACTCAGAGGGAGAACTATCAAAGATAATTTGAGCGTCTCTAGCAGGGTTCTATGACTGTTACTCAGTACAAGACCAGGTTTATTGATTTGGCCTTCATGCTCTTCTTATACTTCCCACTGAGAGAGAGAGAGAGAAAGAGTGAGGAGGTTCATTGAGGGACGCGTTCAGCCTATTCGATAGCAGATGGCTAAGGAGGCTGGGAGCGAGATTTCTTTTCAGGATGCAGCCAATGTGGCTAGGAGAGTTGAGATGGTTCTATCATAAGAGGGTGGTCATGGGTCTGACAAGAGACCTCGTCATTTTGGTATGTTCAGTGGTTCCTCGTCTGGAGGCAGGGATTCTTTTGGTAGGGGCCATCCTCCCAGACCGTTTCATTCAACACTTCAGGCTTCTCACGGTGCTCTATGTGGCCGTGGTTCTCGTATGCAATATTTTGATCAGTTTTCGTACAGTGCACCTCCGCTCTAGAGTTTTCAGAATGGTTATTCAGGTTATCAGGGTCAGCAGTCTCAGCCGTCGAAGGCTTGTTATATATGTGGCGATACTGGGCATATTGCTAGATTTTGCCCTCGAGCACTGAGCAGCTCTCAGCATCAGGGTTCCCCTGCCATGGTTCAGGCACCGAGTGTTCCACCGCCCACCCAGCCCACTAGAGGTGGAGGTAGAGGTGCTAGAGGTGGAGGTATAGGTATTAGAGGTGGAGGTCAGGCCGCTAGAGGTAGAGGCCAGCCAGCAAGAGGTTGTCCCAGAGATATAATTCAGAGTGGTGGGGCCTAGCCTCGATGTTATGCTCTTCTAGCCAGGCTTGAGGTTGAGGTATCCGTTTCAGTTAGCACAGGTATTGTTCTAGTTTGTAGTAGAGATGCTTCAGTTTTATTTGATCTAGGATCTACGTACTCCTATGTGTCATCTTATTTTGCACGGTATCTGGTCATGCCTAGTGATTCTTTGAGTGCTCTCGTATATGTGTCTACACTGGTGGGTGATTCTATTGTGGTATATCGTGTCCATCGTTCATGTATAGTTGTGATTGGGGGTCTTGAGACTCGAGTAGATTTGTTACTTTTGGACATGGTTGATTTTGATGTCATATTGGGGATGGAATTATTATCACCTTACCATGCTATCTTGGACTGTCATGCCAAGACTATGACCTTAGGCTTGCCGGGTTTACCTCGTTTAGAGTGGAGAGGGACTCCTGGCCATTCTACCCATAGTGTTATCTCATATATGAAGGCTCGACGAATGGTTAAGAAGGGGTGTTTGGCCTATTCGACATATGTTCGTGATTCTAGTGCTGAGGTTCCTTCTATGGATTTTGTGCCTGTTGTTCGTGAATTTCCTAAGGTGTTTCCTTCAGACCTGTCGGTTATGCCACCCGACAAGGATATTGACTTTTGCATTGACTTGGCTCCGGGCACTCAGCCCATTTCTATTCTATCGCATCGTATGGCCCCGCCTAAGTTGAAAGAGTTGAAGGGGCAGTTGCAAGAGTTACTTGATAAAGGCTTCATTAGACCTAGTGTCTCGTCTTGGGGTGCGCCTGTGTTGTTTATTAAGAAAAAGGACGGATCGATGAGGATGTGTATAGATTACCGGTAGTTGAACAAGGTTAAAATCAAATAAGTATCCATTGCCGAGGATTGATGATTTTTTTGATCAGCTTCAGGGTGTCAAGGTATTTTTGATGATTTACTTGAGATATGGCTACCATCAGTTGAGGATTAGGGCATTTGATGTCCCTAAGATAGCTTTCCGTACTCGGTACGGGCATTATGAGTTCTTGGTGATGTCATTTGGGTTGACAAATGCCCCAACAGCTTTTATGGATTTGATGAACTGAGTGTTCAAGCCTTACTTGGATTCGTTCGTGATAGTCTTCATTGATGATATTTTGATCTATTCCCGCATCAGGGAAGAGCATGAGCAGCACATGAGAGTGGTTCTTCAGACTTTGAGAGATAGTCAGTTGTATGCTAAGTTTTCGAAGTGTGAGTTCTTGTTAAGTTCAGTTGCATTCTTGGGTCATGTTGTATCAGCATAGTTTATTTAGATGGGTCTAAAGAAGATAGAGGCAGTCAAGAACTAGCCTAGACCCGCATCAGCTATAGAGATCCGGAGTTTCTTGGGTTTGGCAGGCTATTACCGTTGGTTTGTGGAGGGGTTTTCATCTATTGCAGCCCCGATGACTAGGTTGACCAAGAAGGGTTCCCAGTTCAGGTGGTCGGACGAGTGTGAGGCGAGCTTTCAGAAGCTCAAGACAGCTTTGACTACGACGCTGATGTTGGTTTTGCCCACAGGTTCAGGGCCATATACAGTTTATTATGATGCATCTCGTATTGGACTTGGTGTAGTGTTGATGCAGGATGGCAAGGTCATTGCTTATGCTTCACGGCAGTTGAAGATTCATGAGAAGAACTATCCAGTCCATGATTTGGAGTTAGCAGCCATTGTTCACGCATTGAAGATTTTGAGGCACTATCTGTATGGGATCTCATGTGAGGTGTTCACGGATCACAAGAGTTTGCAATACTTGTTCAAGCATAAGGAGCTAAATTTAAGGAAAGAAGGTGGTTGGAGTTACTAAAGGACTATGATATCACAATCTTATACCATCCGGGAAAGGCCAATGTAGTGGCCGATGCTTTGAGTAGGAAGTTAGCCAGTATGGGCAGTCTTGCGTATATTTCGGTCGGTGAGAGGCTGCTTGTTTTGGATGTTCAGGCTTTGGCCAATCAGTTCATGAGGTTGGATGTTTCTGAGCCCAGCCGTGTGTTAGCTTGCATCGTTGCTCGTTCTTCTTTATTGGAGCGTATCTGAGATCGGCAGTATGATGACCCTCATTTGTGTGTCCTTAGGGACACGGTGTAGCATGGTGGTGCCAAGCAGGTTACATTAGGAGATGATGGAGTTTTGAGGCTGCAGGGTCGAGTTTGTATACCTAATATGGATGGGCTTCGAGAGTTAATTCTAGAGTAGGCCCATAGTTCTTGGTACTCTATTCATCTGGGTGACGCTAAGATGTATCAGGATTTGCGGCATCATTATTAGTGAAGGAGGATAAAGAAGGATATTGTTGTATATGTGGCTCGGTGTTTGAATTGTCAGTAGGTAAAGTACGAGTATTAGAAACCTGGTGGTTTATTCCAGAAGATCGAGATTCCTGAGTGGAAGTAGGAGCGTATCACTATGGACTTCTTTGTTGGACTCCCACGGACTCAGATGAAGTTCGATGCAATGTGGTTTATTGTTTATAGGCTGACCAAGTCAGCACATTTCATTCCTGTGGCAGTCTCCTATTTTTCCAAGAGGTTAGCTGAGATCTATACCCGGGAGATTGTTCGTCTTCATGGTGTGCTCGTGTCTAACATTTCAGACCGAGGTACACAGTTTACCTCACATTTTTGGAGAGCAGTTCAGCTTTAGTTAGGCACACGGGTTGAGTTGAGCACAGCATTTTATCCTCAGACGGACGGGCAGTCCGAGCGTACTATTTAGATTTTTGGAGGATATGCTTTGAGCTTGTGTCATTGACTTTGGAGGCTCGTGGGATCAGTTCTTGCCTTTAGTGGAGTTTGCCTACAACAACAGCTACCAGTCGAGTATCTAGATGGTTCCTTATCAGGCTTTATATGGTAGGCGGTGTCGGTCGTCGGTTGGATGGTTTGAGCCGGGAGAGGCTCGATTGTTGGGTACGGATCTAGTTAAGGATTCCTTGGACAAGGTCATGATCATGCAGTATAGGCTTCGCACAGCTCAGTCCAGGCAAAAGAGTTATGTCGACTGTAAGGTTCATGATGTGGCATTCATGGTCGGCGAGTGGGTGTTGCTTCGGGTGTCGCCGATGAAGAGCCTGATGAGATTTGGGAAGAGGGGTAAGCTTAGCCCTAGGTTCATTGGCCCATTTGAGATTCTTGATCGAGTGGGAGAGGTGGTTTACAGACTTGCGTTGCCACCGAGTTTATCAGTCGTGCATCCAGTGTTTCATTTGTCCATGCTTCAGAAGTATCACGGCAATCCATCCCACGTGTTAGACTTCAACATTGTCTAGTTGAACAAGAACTTATCCTATGAGGATGAGCTGGTACCTATTCTAGACTGCCAGGTTCATCAGTTGAGATCAAAGAGTTTCCCTTCTGTTCGTGTTCAATGGAGAGGTTAGCCTGTTGAAGCATCGACCTGGGAGTCCGAGTCTGATATGCGGAGCCGTTATCCCCATCTTTTCTCCCACCCAGGTACTTCCTTCTTATGTCCGTTCGAGGGCGAATGGTTATTTTAGAGGTAGAGAATGTGATGACCCAAAAGGTCATCACTTGTTTAACAAGTCGATTATGTGATCCGAGGCCTTAAAACCCTCTTTTTGTCTTACCTCAATTTGCGTGCACAGTCTAGGTGTGTATCCGGAAAGCCATTACGTGAAAATCTATGAAAATGATATATTTTGCTTTTAAAACAAATTTAAGTTGACTTCGGTCAATATTTTGGGTAAACAGACCCGGACCCGTGATTCGACGGTCCCGAAGGGTCTGTAGGAAAATATGGGACTTGGGCGCCCGGAATTGAATTCCGAGGTCCCAAGCCCGAGAAATAATTTTTTGAAGAAAATTGTTTAACTGAAATTATAAGAGTTTTTAGAAATTGGAATGTGTTTGAATTTGATAGTATCGGGCCCGCCTTTTGGTTCCGGAGCCCGGTATAGGTCTTATATGGCATTTAAGTTGAGCCTGTAAAATTTTGTAAGAAACAAACTTAAAATGACGTGAATCGGACCATCGGTTGTTAAAAATGGAAATTAAGAGTTCATGAGATTTTTTATTATTTTGATGTTAAATCCATAGTTATTGATGTTATTTTGATGATTTGATCGCACGAGCAAGTCCGTATGATATTTTTGGACTTGGGTGCATGTTTGGTTTGGAGCCCCGAGGGCTCAGGTGAGTTTTGGATAGGCCACGGAGTAAAATTTGACTTAGGAAATTGCTGGTGTGTTGCAGGCCTGCAGGCTTCGCAGTTGCGAAGCTTTATCGCAAATGCGAGGATGGCCTGGGCAGGCCTTGGTCGCAAATGCGACCAATTCATCGCAAATGCGAAAAATGCCAAAGTCGCAAATGCGAAGATAGAAGTTCCTGAAGGGGTTCACAATTGCAAACCCTGGTCGCAATTGCGACATCAGAGACCAGTTAATTGGGACTTAGACGCATTTTTCTGCATTTTTCAAATCTTTTCAAAACCTAAACACCTTTGGGCGATTTTTCAAAGGCATCTACTATATCAAATCTATTGTAAGTTATTTCTAACTCGTTTTCATTAATCTTTAACATCTTTTCACATGATTTCAACTCAAAATCAAGGGTTTTCATGGGGGAAATTGGGTGTTTTGGGTAGAACATAGGTTTTTCCAATTTTTGGGATTTGGACCTCGATTTGAGGTCCGATTTCAAAACAAATTATATATTTGGGTTCGTGGGTGAATGGGTAATCAGATTTTGGTTGAACCTCGGGTTTTGACCATGTGGGTCTGGGTCGATTTTTGACTTTCAGGGGAAAACTTTGTAAAACATATTTTCATGCATTAAAATTGATTCATTTAGCATTTATTGATACCGTTAAGTAAATTGTGGCTAGATACAAGTGAATTGGTGGTGGAAACAAGAGGTAAAGCTGTAGTTGAGGCTTGAATTGTATTTGTGGCATCAAGGTAAGTGTTTGGTCTAACCTTAGCTTGAGGGATTAGTAGTTGTGTCTTATCTGTTATGTGTTAATTGTTGAGTACGACGTATAGGCATGGTGACGAGTATCTATACGTTAGTGTCAAGCATGCCCGTGAGTCTTATACTATGACTAATGTGACTCTGTTTCTTACTGTTCATGCTATATATGATGATTTCTATTGTTGAACAAGGCTTGTGGAAGTATTATTGGTAATTGATCATTGTAGAGCGTTGGCTCAAGTTGAGAAATGAGTTGTGGATAAATTATGGTAAAGAGAAAAGGTTTATATTATTGTCTCCCTTGTCGGGATATTGTTGTTATGCTAATGTTCCCTTGCCGGGATTTTTATTGAAATATTATTGATTTCCCTTGTCCAGATTGCTTTGTGATTGTTGCTTGAGTGAGGAAGAGTGTAAAACACAAAGAGTGATGTCGTGTATGTTTTCTTTGAGAGTGTTAATGCACGAAGGGTGATGCCATGCCAATATTGTAAGGTAAAAGCACGAAGGGTGATGTCGTGCCCCGCGATGTACCATTCTGTGCCATGATATGAGTGATAATGCACGAAGGATCATTTCGTGCCATGATTATGTGAGGTAAAAGCACGACGGGTGATGTCGTGCGATTTTATTGATTTTATGGTGAGGACGAGAGTAAAAGCACAAAGGGTGATGTCGTGCACTTGTCTTTTATTTCTGATTCTTGTTGATAATTGAACTTTGGTATTCCTTATATTTATCTGTTGTTCTTCTATTATTACTTGATGTTCCCCACAGCATGTTTCCCCCTCCTATCCTTTACTGTGCATTTCTGCCTTTATTTTCCGCTGTATATGATTTAACTGCACAGGTTTATTTGGTAGTCTGGTCCTAGCCTCGTCACTACTTTGCCGAGGTTAGGCTAGGCACTTACCAGCACAAGGGGTCGGTTGTGCTGATACTAAACTATGCATTGTGTGCAGATCCCGGTGCTGCAGCTTTTGGACTACAGTGAGGGTGCCGTATTTAGTCCATTCAGGCGACCCGAGGTAGTCCTGCAGGCGTCCGCAAGCCTTGGCGTCTCCTCCTATCATTTCCCTTCTGTTTTTTCTTATTCAGAGATAGATTCGTATATTTCTATTCAGAATTTATTTGTAGTATTCATAGATGGTCCGTGACATTGTGACACCAAAAATTCAGGGTAGAGTTGTACTTAGACTTCCGCAGTTTGTATTAATTTAAATTTCACATTTCGACTTCCGCACTGTTTTGTTATCATTATTTCCGCTGTTTTGGTTATGTTGTTTGGAATTGCTAAGGGATTAAAAATGAAAATCGTTAAAAATTGGAACAATTGGCTTGCCTAGCTTTTACTAGTAGGCGTCATCACGACTTCCGAGGGTGGGAAATTCGGATCGTGACAAGCTCGATCTAGCTCATCATGGAGGTCGATGGAGTATTGACCTCCATCTTCGACAGTATAATCCATCTATTTTATTTTATGTAACACAATTGCTATTTGGAGTGTCCAAGAAAAATTTTAATTATATTTTTGTAAATACATTTTATAGATTTCAAATTGTTAACTGTTGTATCTTCTAGTACATTTTACGTAATTTTTAATACGTAATCTTTTAAAAATAAATAAAAAACTAATATTTAAATTCACACAAAAAAATAATCAATTTCACTATTGTACATCGAACTGTGTTACATCAAATAGAACGAAGCGAGCATAAACTTTTGGCCCCAAATTATTAATTTTGGTCATATATTCGTCAAATGGCGTTGGCTATATTGGTGAAGAAAGCAAAATCGTAGTGGAATTCTGATTCAAATGGTATAAGTTGAAGATTGGATATTGGCCAACGTGAATAGACAGGTATACAAATAGAGAAAGCATCAGTGCATGTTCGCGCGACACAGGAACTTATGTACACTAAGCAATGAACAAAATTATTATATGATCAAACATGAAATGAACAATAGTGATTTATATTTTAGTCATAGACATTAGAGTCCCCACATAGAGCAAAGACGAAATATTCCAGCATACAATAATAGTTGACATGTGATTTTATATTATTGTGTTTGATTAAATACAATGAAAATCTTTTGTTATATATCGAAATTATATTTTGTAATTTTAAATATGCTATATTGTTGTTGTGGTTAAAAAAGTATGTCAATAAAAAAAATTAAAACTAAAAGGCACATAAATGTACTATTCTTTTTTAAACAAATTAATATATATGCAATATTTAAAAATATAATATCGATAAATTTTATTTTGTACCATAACATAGATATTTATTTTGCAAAGTGAATAAAATATGATTTTATTATAAAACAGGGGAACTACAGTACCAAATTAATATCATGTACATTAATATGTCCAATTTGATACAAATGCAGAACAAAATTTATTGTTCAAGACTAATGGCAAAAGAAATCGAGAATGCCTTATTAAGACATGTGTCACGATCCAAAACTCTCACATTAGGTTGTGATGGTGCCTAGCCGTACTTGTTTAGCAAGCTAAATTACAATCAACGTAATATAGTCTAGATTTTTTTAGTTAATAGAGTCATATTATAAATAAAGACAGGACTAATCTAAAATAGTATAATATCAAATACAAACATAATATGGCCCGAACACGACCAAAAAACGGTACAACCCCCAAGAACTAAGAGATACAAATAACTAGAGATAAGTACAAGTCTGAATACATAATCGAAACTGTCTGAGAGAAAGAAAATAGACTCAAAATAAATAAGGGCAGAGACCGAGTTGCGAAGCAAATCTATGACGTGCAACTTGCCCTAAGTCTCTGAGCAATCATCAAGGCTCAACAAGAGACTCTGCTACTACCAACTCCGGATCTGTACAAAAAGATGTGCAGAGGTATTGTATGAGTACACCATATACGGTACCCAGTAAGTATCAAGTCTAAATTCGAATAAGTAGTGGCGAGGTCATATGCATCAAGATACTTACAACACAAATATAAATAATAGAGCTTGGGAGTGAAACAGTAAATATGTAACGATCCGATTGGTCGTTTTGAGCCTTAAGGTTCAGTTCAGTGGTTCGAGGTCTTCACTAGCTTCATATTGTGTATTATGAGTTGTATGCATGGCCGGGATTTTCGGATGTCTGAGGATAAATTTGGATGACTGATTCTTACTTTAGAAGCTTAAGTTGAAAATATTGACCGAAGTTTGACTTTTGTGAAAACGACTCTGGAACGGTATTTTAATGGCTCCGATAAGTTCGTATCATGATTTAGGAATTGCGCGTATGCTCGGAATATAATTCGGAGGTCCGTAGGTTGACTTATGTTGTTTTGCCAAAAGTGGGAAATTCAAAGGCTTAGAAGTTTGATAAGTCTGATCTTAAGTTAACTTCATAGTTATCATAATTGAATTTCTGTTTCGGGACTTGGAATAGGTCTTCTTTGTCATTTGAAACTTTTTCACAAAGTTTGGCATCATTTCGAGTTGACTTGATAGGAATCGGACGCGCGATTGTATTTTTAGAAATTCTTGAGTTTCATATGAATTTCATGTGTTTTGGAGGTCCGATTCATTGTTTTGAGCGTTATTTTGATAACTTGATCGCGTGAGTGAGTCCTTGTTTTATTTTTAAACTTGTGTTGATGTTTGGTATGGAGCCCCGATGGCGCGGGTGAGTTTCAGAAGCATTTCAGAAAGTTCATAGAAGATTGAGATTTTGCTGGTGTTCTGATCTAGCATTTGCGAGAAATATGTCGCATTTGGGACTATTGCATTTGCAAGTTGTTCTTCACTTTTGCAAAGTGCACTGTGGCCTGAAGAGGTCGCATTTGTTAACTCCCTATCGCATTGGCGATTCTGGCCTGGGCTGGGGAGGGCTCGCTTTTGCGACTAAGAGGTCGCTTTTACGACTAAGAGGTCGCTTTTGCGATATGTCCATAGTTTGCAATTGCGAACAAATCGATGAATTTGCGACTGTAGCAGGGGTGTGATTACAGTCACATTTGCGTTCTATCTTCGCATTTGCGAGACTCGCATTGACGAACCCCAAGCCGAATTTGCGACATCGGCACCTGGAAATAAGAGCTCAGGGACGGGCTTTTAGTCTCATTTTTATATCTTTAAACCCTAGACTCAGTAGGGGGCAATTTTGAAGAGGGGTTTTCATCTGCAATCATTGGGTATATGATTTTGATCGATTTCAAACTATTTTACGTTATTATATATCATATTTAACATCAAAATTATGAGAATTAAAGTGAAATTTCTAGAATTTTTGTCTATGTTTCAAAAATGAGAATTTGAGTTTTGAGAGTAGATTTGGACTCGGATTTCTAAACAAAATACATATATGGACTCGATGGATAGTTGAAATCTACCGTTGGACCCGCAAGTTGATTGGGGGGCCTGAGGTTAACTTTTGTTGACTTTTTGAGGATTTGTGCAAACATCAAAGCTTTATCTGTTGGAATTGATTTCTCTTGCATTATTTCATACTATTAAGTCGATTTCACAATACCATTCTATGGTCATTTTCATAAAAGTCAACCATTGGTCAATATAAACAATTTAGGCTTCTAAGCCAAGAATCAAAGGGTCCAAATTAATATGAAATCTTTTTAGGACGAAACTAATCAACCCCGTAAGTCATAAAACCATAATCACACATGTGTGAATCATCAAAAGGGGAAATGGGATGCAATTACACAAAGTGATCGACCGTGTCGTCAGACAAACCCTCCGGGATGTGTGGCGCACAAAGTTTGAGTAGATGTGTCAGGGCACTATGACAGTGTCAGAGACGCCATCAGATTAAGTGAGTTGTCCCGTCATGAACTTGCTTTGGTTTTTATAGTTAGAGAGCGAGTTTACAGGTTCATTGAGGGGCTCAGTTATGGTATCTTATTCAACATGGCTTGGGAGTTGGAGGTGGATGTTCTATTTCAGCAGGTGGTAGAGATCACTCGCAAACTAGCGGGTATGTGGGGCCAGGAGAAAGAGAGAGTACATGGAGGCTATGAGGCCTCATGGACCGGAAGGATCTACCGATCCCTATGTTGGAGGCAGGGTGCGTCATGTTAGAGGTTTTATGGGTCAGCCTAGTTTAGTTTTCACTTCATTCAGATATCCATAAGTCCTTGAGTACCCATACTGGAAAGCTTCCACAACCACGTTAGTGGAGTGGTTGTTTTTACTATGGGGATACTAGCCACATGGTGAGAGATTGTCCAAGACTCTGGATAGATATGTCACAGCAGGGTATTCAGGATATGAGTTTTGCTCCATCTGCTGCTACACTTGCACCGCCAGCTAGGGGTGGAAGTCAGGCGGGTAGAGGTCGTCCAAGAGGGGGAGGTCTTGCCCATTATTATTCTTTTCCATGTTTGGCGGAGGCTGATGCACCAAATGATGTCATTACAGGTATGGTTTCGGTTGATTATATACATGAATTTGTGATATTCTGATACGGTCCCATTGATTGGTAAGATTCATCCTACCTTGCTTTAGATATGGTTGTGTTTTGTGATTCTTGCACTATGTTCATGTGTTCACGCCAGTTGGGGAATTCTATTATGATAGCCCGTGTCTATCATTCTGGTTTAGTTGCTATTGAGGGTCATGAGGCTTGGGTGGACTTTCTGTTAGCTAAATACCGTAGATTTTTATGCGATTTCTGGATGGTTTAGCCACGAGCTATGATTTGGTGTTCTACAGGTATGAGAGTCTATTACGTGTTGTGGTTTTTTTTCTACGGGAATGAGTTAGTAGAGTGGCTTAGTTGCTGAGATGTTTATTTTACTCGTGATTTCGAGTGGAAGATGAGGACCTGGTATTATTTGTGGATAGGTGTGTTTATACCGGGCTATACGCCGTGGTGGGGTTATGTTAGGGTAAGATTCATTGTGGTTGTTACGTCGATCTTGTTCCTTCCTTGTGGATTGAATCTATAGTAGGGTATCAGTGGAGAGTTGTGCCTGTTGGACTTGTTTGATAGTTCTCTCATGAGTTCCTCTTTTCATATTCAGTTGTATTCGGGTTGTGCCTGTTGGGGATTGGATTGTGATGTATGTACCTAGGTTTCATTTATGTGGCTTGTTGCTCGGTGAGTAGTCATGATTTCCACATGTTTCTTGCATCATCGACAGTGTTGTGAAGGTGTGGAATAAAGTTCTAGTCGATATGAGGCTATTTCCCGATATGAGGCTTGGTAATAGGTAGTTATTATGGTTAGAGTTGGTGCTATGGGCATATGGATGATGTGTTATGTTGTGTGGTTGTATATTGTAGATGTATGCATCAGCTGTTGCAGCTAGTTGAGTATTTTACAGAGTGGTTGCGCAGATAAATAGGGCGCTTAGTGGATGTGGAAATTTGATTTTAAGGCTTATCGGCATGAGTATAAGGAATAATCTTTGGTTGAGATGACGTTGTCTGGACCATATGGATTGGGGCGACGTAGAATCACCTCTGGTTACGTAGATGGAAAGTCTATACCATGATTTGATGGTTCAGAAAAGACTCTTGGGAAGTTCGAGGACGAACATTTGTTTAAGAGGGAGTGAATGTAAAGACCCCGACCAGTCGTTTTGAGCCTTAAGGTTTTGTTCAGTGGTTCGAGGTCATTAGTAGCTTCATATTGTGTATATAACTTATGTTCTTGGTCGGATTTGATTTTTGGATGTCTCGGGATGAATTTGGATGAGTGATTCTCATTTTTGAAGCTTAAGTTGAAAATGCTGATCGAGGTTTGACTTTTCTGAAAACGACCCTATAACGGTGTTTTGATGGCTCCGATAGGTTCGTATCATGATTTTGGACTTGGGGATATGCCCGGAATTGAATTTGGAGGTTCGTAGGTTGATTTGTGTTGTTTTGCCGAAAGTTGGCAATTTAAAGTCTTAGAATTTTGATAAGTCTGACCGTAGGTTAGCTTCATAGCTATCGTATTTGAATTTCTATTTTGGGACTTGGAATAGGTCCGCTTTGTTATTTGGAACTTTTTCACAAAGTTTGGCATCAATCCGAGTTGACTTGATAGGAATCGGATGTGCGGTTGTATTTTTAGACATTCTTGAGTTTCATATGAATTTCATGTGTTTTGGAGGTCCGGTTCATGTTTTCGGATATTATTTTGATGATTTGATCGCGAGAGCGAATCCGTGTTATGTTTTCAGACTAGTGTTGATGTTTGGTGTGGTGCCCCAAGGGCTTAGGTAAGTTTCAGACACATTTCAGAGAGTTCATAGAAGGTTAAGATTTTGCTGGTGTTCTGATTTCGCATTTGTGAGAAATATGTCACATTTGCGACTATCTCATTTACGGGATCTTCTTTACTTTTGTGAAGTGCACTCTAGCCTAAAGATTTCGTAT
Source organism: Nicotiana sylvestris (assembly GCF_000393655.2). Lineage (NCBI taxonomy): Eukaryota > Viridiplantae > Streptophyta > Magnoliopsida > Solanales > Solanaceae > Nicotiana > Nicotiana sylvestris. Next base: position 53,621,511 of record NC_091060.1, on the reverse strand, counting down.
TTGCAAACTCACTATTGCATTTGCGATACTAGCCTAGGCTGGGAAGGGATCGCTTTTGCGACCAAGAGGTCGCTTTTGCGATATGTACATAGTGTACAATCATGAACAAATCATCGCATTTGTGACTGTAGCAGGGGTGTGATTACTGTCACATTTGTGTTCTATCTTCGCATTTGTAGGACTCACATTTGCGAACTCCAGGTCGCATTTGCGACACCTGCACCTGGACATAAGAGCCGAGGGACATGATTTTAGTCTCAGTTTTATATCTTTGAACCCTAGACTCAGTTGGAGGAGATTTGGAAGAGGGTTTTCAATCAGCAATCATTGGGTATATGATTTTGATTGATTTCCTACTATTTTACGCGATTATATATCAGATTTAACATCAAAATTACGAGAATCAAAGTGAAATTTTGAGAAACTTTGTTTATGTTTTGAAAAATGAGAATTTGAGTTTTGAGAGTCGATTTGGACTCAGATTTTGAAACAAAAAAACACATATATGGACTCGTGGGGTTGAAATCTACCCGAAAAATACATTTATGGGTAGTTGAAATCTACCCTTGGACCCGGGTTTAGACTGGGCGGGCCTGAGCTTAACTTTTGCCGACTTTTGAGGAATTGTGCAAACATCAAAGCTTTATTTATTGGAATTGATTTCTCTTGCATTATTTGATGCTATTAAGTCGATTTTGTTTAGATTTGAGCCGAGCTGAGGTAAATTGTAAAGGAAAAGCTATTTTAGAGTACTGATTGAGGGCATTAGAGTTAAGTATCTTGCCTAACTTTGTATGGGCTGATGAGTATGTACACGGTTATATCTGGAAATTTGACCAGTTTATATTCTTAGGTTCTTACGTACATTAAAATGAATGTGTCTTATCACGTTATATCCTCAATTTCTAAATTTACTCTTACATGTCTTATTTGAAGTTGATTGTTTCATGTTCTATCCTTTATTGCCAAATATACTCTTATATGCTTTAATTGAAGTGGTTGCCACTTTTATTGACATGTTATCCCTTGCATAGTTGAGCTATCCTGATTTGAAGTCACTGTTATATGGTATCTCTGTCATTGTTGAGTTATTCTTATTCGAAGTCGTTATTACTTGTTATGTCTTTCATTGTGAGCTTGTTCTTCCATTTCATTATATTGTTGTAATTCTTGTGTTGATTTACTTGTCGTACTCCTGTGTTATTGTTGTTGTTGTTGTTGTACTCACTGTTGCTGAGACGAGGGCTATGTGTGGTTGTGGTATTGGAATTGTTTTAAAGGAAATGATGTGGCATATGTGCATATGTGGTGCGAGTTGTTACATTGTGTTGCTATCTTCTTGGCACACGTGGTATTATTTAGAGGATTGTCGGGGTGTTAGCACGTGAGTTATCCGTGCTTTTGTTATTATTGATATTTGCACATGTTGCATGGCAAGGCAGGCTATATATGTTAAGTTTGCGCATGTGGCGAGACAAGGTGAGATGATTATTATGCGCGTGTGGCGAGGCAAGGCAAGGCGGGAGTTTACTTTATTGTTGCGCATGCGGCGAGACAAGACGTGGGCTATGTCGGGGATCCTTTGTGATGGCCTGGCGGCATTGTCATTGATAATATTTGTGTGGTGGTGTGCCTATCTTGTGTGAGTCATGCATATTACGGGTTTTGTTGTATTTTTTCCAATGTGCCATTTGTTGTCTCTTATCTTACTTGACTCGATCTGTGATAGTACACTTGCACAAGCATGCACCGTAATCTGTCACTCATATTAGTCCCAGGAATATGAACCTTGATGTTTGTTGATCATTTACATATATTCTTGTATACCCGCCTTTTGTGCGTGAGTTGTATTATTGGCACGATAGTTGTCCGTGCAGATATGAGATATTGCTATTATGGGCACGTGAGTTATCCATGCAGATATGAGATATTGTTACTGTTAGCACATGAGTTGTCGGTTCAAATATGAGGTATTAATGTTATTGGAACATGACTCGTCGGTGCAACACGTGAGTTGTTCATGCGGTTGTGATTGGTAATGTGGGCACAAGATGTCAAGTGATTAGGGTACGTGACTTGGTGCCTGTGGTTTTTGAGTATGAGGTGTGGTTCCTTACCTAGTTTCACTGGACATAAATTGTATTCTTCTCACTTTACGACATTATTACCTGTTTGCTCCTTGTTGCTAATTATTGTTCTAGTTTTCAGTTACAAGTATTGTATTGTTATTCTTACCATGTTTAGCTTTATATTGATATTATTTCCTGTTAGTTTTGTGTTCATACTTGTATATGTTATTATATATGGTAGGTTTCTTGACTGTTCCTCATCACTACTCCACCGAGGTTAGTCTTGATACTTACTGGGTACCACTGTGGTGCACTCATGCTATGCTTACCGCACATTTTTCTGCAGCCAAGTACTTCTGAGCACGCTGGTCATTAGTTAGCTGATTGCGATTTGCTGCAGAGACTTCAAGCTATACCTTCCATTGCTTTCGCAGACCTCATAGTCACCTTCCGGAGTTCTATATATTTAATGTTTACTTTCATTCCAGACACTGATGTATTTGATTTTCTTAGTTATTCTTAGAAAGGCTTATGACTTGTACTACAGATTTTGGGATGTTGTATATCTATTTGGGATTGTTGTCTTTATATAGAAATCTCTAGTTCATATTTAATAGTTGATTGGTTAAAATTTGTTATTAATTTAGTGAGTGTTAGGCTTACCTAGTCTTAGAGACTAGGTGCCATCACGACTCCTAAGGAGGGATTTTGGATCTTGACAAAATATCCTCAAGAACAACATGTATCAAAGACAAAATACAGCTGAATGATATAAAGTATGATGTTCCAATTCAAAAGATAATCATAGCCCTGCTCAGATATACTATGTTGTTCCAATTCAAAAGATGCCATGCTTCAATCAATGGAGTCGAGGCTCCCAACTAGCATATATAGGTGACATGCAGCAGTTAGCATTTAAATAAATGCTTCTAAATGAGTCAAAGATATATATGCATGATCAAGATTCTACCTCTTACCGTAATATGTACAATATCCATGTACCTTGATACGAAATCTATGTCGCTGAAACCTGATACAAAATTCATGTATCACTGACATCTGATACAAATCCATATATGGACCCGATAAACAATCCATGTATCGACCATGCTCACAGGACCCAAAGTAACATGGGTAATCACCTGACTCTGGAGGGACGATACCAAATCCAAGCGAAAAAAGAGCTTAATAGCTCACTTATAATCAAGTATCCGCTCATCCTGTCTTATGCCATAATTGTATTTCAATCGCATGACCTTGTATTGCGTGCCACTATCTAAGTTCGAATCAAGTGTCTAATTATAATATGTATGCATATTCCCAAGAATGAATAGATAAAATATGCACAAGGACTTAATAAGAATTATGCGGATATGTGCTTATGAAATCTTTATATGGCTACGGATTATTCAAGCAATTCAACATATCAAGAACAAGATCCTATGGCTTCACAAATAATCATAAACCTAGTCATGATACATAACATGAATAAGAGAGTGAACTTAGTCATACAATCCAAACAAATCATGAATTAAGATGAGCACATAATAGAAACAAGTCATAAAGTATTTCAATTCTACCTAGGACATGATATAAATACAATGACTCGGCCGATCATTTTATGCATTTGAGCCCCGTTCACCTATTTGATGCTTCTAGTATGCTTCTTTGTTGTTTCAAGACTTGCGAGGATAGTTGGTTGGGTTTCGGAGAGGTTTTGGAGTGAATTGGAATACCTAGTTCCAAGTCTAGAAGCTTAAGTTATAAGAGTTGATCGAGGTTTGACTTTTGTGTAAACAATCTTGGAATGGTATTTTGATGGTTCTAATAGGTTCATATAATGATTTTTGACATAGAAAGATCTATGGATTTAGATTTGGAAGTTCCTAGGTTAATTTGGCTCGATTTGGTAAAAGTTGAATGTTGGAAGGTTTGGAAGGTACACAGGTTTGATCGGGAGTTAGCTTTGGTGTTATCAAGTTCAGATCGCGATTTCGGGACTCAGAGTATGTTCGTTATGTTATTTAGGACTTGTTTACAAAATTTGACGTCATTCCGACTTTGGTTAGACGTGGTTCAACACGAGTTTTGGAAGTTGGAAGGTTCATTAGTTCATTAGGCTTGAATTGAGTGTGACGACCCGACCGGTCATTTTGACCTTTAGCGTTCCGTTCAGTGGTCGAGGTCTTAAGTGCTTCATATTGTGTATTTGTCTTGCGTGTATGGTCGGATTCGATTTTCGAATGTTTGAGGATCTATTTTGATGAGTGATTATCATTTTAGAAGCTTAAGTTGGAAATATTTACCGAGGTTTGACTTTTTGCAAAAATAACCCTGGAACGGTGTTTTGATGACTCCGGTAGGTTCGTATCGTGTTGGACTTTGTTGCTTTTTACGAAATGTCAAGAGTTCGCATTTGCGACGATAGCAGGGGTGTGCTGGTCTTCGCTTTGTGATCATTTCCTCGCATTTGCGAACCACAGGTCGCATTTGCAACACCTGCTACTGGACATATAAGCCAAGGGATAGGACTTTAATCTCAGTTTTATATCTTTGAACCCTAGGCTCGGTAGGAGGAGATTTTGAAGAGGATTCTCATGTACAATCATTGGGTAGGTGATTTTGATCAATTTCTATTTATTTTACATGATTATATATGAGATTTAACATCAAATTTGTGAGAATCAAACTGAAATTTTGAGAAAGTTTACCTAAGTTTTGATAAGTAAAAATTTGAGTTTTGAGAGTCGATTTGGACTCGGATTTTGAAACAAAATAGATATATAGACTCATGGGGTTATGGGTAGTCGGAATCTACCCTCGGATCCGGGCTTTGACCAAGTGGGCCTGGGGTTGACTTTTGGAGAATTTTGCAAAGATCATAGCTTTATTTATTGAAATTATTTTCTCTTGCATTATTTGATATTATTGTTAACGGTCAATTTTGACCCTCCTTTTTAAAATTAATTTATTTATACTTAAATATTTACAATGAATATTTTGATAGAATTTTCTATCAATTGTACCTATTTTACAAATTAACTGAGTATTATTTTCAAAATTAATAATTTTTGTGTTGGTATTATGTAATTACAAATATATTTATTATTTCAAGATAATTAGAATAATTTTATATACGCATAACATAGGCTTTATAGTTAATTCAATGAATTATTCTTTAATTCCTAATTAATTAAATTACTATATTAATAATTCACAATTAGTGTTGTAATTTAGAAAAAACAAAATATTTTATAAATAATTAATTACAATAATTAGTAGTATATTAGATAATTATAATTTTTACAATATTTACTGACAATAATTAAGTTTATTTAAATTAATTTTGAAAGGTCTTCTTCTTCTTCTTGTCCTTCCTGAGTTGAGGGTCTATTGGATCATACTGGGTTTGTTGTTGTTGTTGTAAATTATTTTCGAAAGGGTTAAAAGACTAAAAGGCTATAATTACAATTCTTTGATTAAACACAAATTGGCTACCATCTAAATTGATTTTGGCCTAAACCACCTGGACCAATGCGAAAATGACCCAGGTCCAACTCCTTCACTCTCCACTTTGGAAAGCCTCACTCCCATTGAACAAATCCACTCCTACCACGTCACCCGTCTCCCACCCTCGCAAAACAAACACAACAAATCTAGATCGTCCATTTCTTAAATCAATGACCCACGATTTTTAACCCTAGCTATTTCCTCTTTAATTTGTAGCGCCCAAAGATTTAATCTCAACCGTTGGATCACATAAATCCAGCGGCCATCAAAATTGCCCATAAAAAGTTTTAACATCAAAATATCGGGACCGTTGATCACAAAGATTAACGGCCCAGATCAACTCCCTCATTCTTAATTCAGAGATGGCCAATCCCTTTCTCTCTAACCCTAAATCATTTCCACCCTTACTCAACCGCCTCTCCTTTCCCTTTCCTCTCTACTCTCTCAACTCCCATCACCTAATCAATCAAGAAAATCTTGCACAAATTTATGTAAGGTCTCAAATCGCTCAGTGATTCATCCGTACTGTCTCCTGCATCTGTGATTCCCGCTGAACCCTTTCCTCTTTCATCGATCAAATTTGAAATCCTCAAATCCGAACCCTAACCCTAAAGATGAAAATTTGAATCGCCTGTGATGTTTCAAATCCATGGCATGCATGGTTATCCATTTTGCTCATGTACTTCAAATCTTGTTGTTCTTTCTGTTTTCACCGTTTGATTTCAAAATCCCTAATAAAGGAGTCACATACCAAAACGTGAAACTTGAGAATTCATCTTATTTTCTCTCATCACCTTTCTAATCAAAACAACCATGAGGACTTTAGTTGGTTTCATCATTGATATTCGATACCCAAAGGTCAAATGTAATGACTTCTGGGTATTAAGGTTTCGATCGATGGTCTCTCATGCTTCAATGGTCGATCTCTCACTTCCCATGCATAGGTAATTATCAATCACTGATTTTAACTTTTGTTCGTCTATGATTTTCACATGATTGTGCTTGCATCAGCACTTGTGATGACCCAAAGGGTCATCTTATGTTTTAGAATCTGAATCCGGGCTCCGAAGCCTTGAAAACCTCATTTTCTTTCTCCTCGATTTGTGTGCGCAATCAGGGCACATTTCTTGAAAGCCTTCATGTGAAATTTAAGAAAAATATTGAATTTGGCCTTTAAAATTGATTAAAGTTGACTTCGGTAAACATTATTGGTAAACAAACTCGGACCCATGATTTGATGGTCCCATAAGATCTGTAGTAAAATATGGGACTTGGACTTATACACGGAATCGAATTCCGAGGTCCTTAGCATGAAAAATGAATTTTTGAAGAAAATTGTTTGCTGGAAAATATAAGGATTTTTAGAAATTGAATAATGGTTGAACTCGTTGGTATCGAGCCCGTATTTTGGTTCCAAAGCTCAGTACAGGTTTGATATAGTATTTCAGTCGTATCTGTGGAATTTGGTGAAAACGGAAGAGATTTGATATAAATCGGACCCTTGGTTTAGAAAATAGAAATTTCAATGTTCTTAAGAGTTCATGAGTTTTGGTGTTAAATTCATTGTTTAAGATGTTATTTTGGAAATTTCATCACACGAGAAAGTCTGTATAATGTTTTTAGACTTGTGTGCATAGGGTGAGTTTTGGATAGGCCACGAAGTCAGTTTGGAATTAGAAAATTTCTGTTGCATCTAGTATTTTTGTTGCAGGCTCTGATCTCGCAATTATGAGGTCAAACTTCGGAATTACGAGCCTCACATGCTTGGCAATTGTGAGGGCTTGATCGCAATTGCGAAGAAAGCCCTAGCCAGCACAGTTCCCAAATGCGAACATTTCCTTTGCGTATGCGACGTCAGCAGGGGATCAACCTTTGCAATTGCGACAACTTGTTTGCAATTGCGACAGAAGCAGACATTGCAGCAGGTTCGCATTTTCAAAGCATGTCTCGCAATTGCGAGTTTCACAATTGCAAAGATCCTGTCACAAATGCGACATTTGCAGCCGAGTAAAAGGGGTCTTAGACGGGATTTTCACTTCATTCTTCAAAATTTCAAAACCTAAACTCCAAAGGGAGATTTTCCTAGAGCAAGTTCCGCCCCAAATCATACGTAAATGAATCTTATCTCTTTTTCTACAATCTATTTCATCTTTTTCATGATTTTATCTCAAAATATAGGGTTTTTCATGGAAAAATGGGTGTTCTTGGGTAGAAATTAGGAATTTCAAAATTTTGGGGATTTGGACCTCAATTTGTGGTCGGATTTCAAAAACAATTGTATATTTGAGTTTGTGGGTGAATGGGTAATCGGGTTTTGGTTTGAACTTTGAGTTTTGACCAGGCAGGACCAGGGTCAATTTTTGACTTTTTGGGAAAAACATTGGAAAATCTATACCCATGCATTAGAATTGGTTTATTTAGTATTTATTGATGTTATTAAGTAAATTATGACTAGATACAAGCGGATTGGAAGTGGAACTAAGAGGTAAAGCGGTAATTGAGGCCTGATTTTTGCCGTGGAATCGAGGTAAGTGTTTGGTCTAACCTTAGCTTGAGGGAATAGGTGTTGTTGTCTTATTTGCTACGTGTTTGTATCGAGTATGATGTATAGGTGTGGTGACGAGTATCTATACGTTGGTGTCGAGCATGCAACTGAGTCTTAAACTTTGACCGTTGTGATTTTTATTATGTACTATTCATGCTTAACTTGATGATTATCCATGTTGAACAAGACTTATGATATTTTCATGGTAATTGACCATTGTTGAGTATTGACTCAAGTTGGGATTTATTTTGTGAAGTTAACTATTGAAACGAGATTGGTTATAGATGATTCCCTTGCCGGGATATTATTGTTCCTATTGTTGATTCCCTTGCCGGGATGTCATTGTTTCTATTGTTTGGTGAGGAAGAGTGTAAAGCATGAAGGGTGATGTCGTGCACAATATTGTGAGAGAGTGTTAAAGCACAAAGGGTGATGTCATGCCGATATTGTGAGTGTTAATGCACGAAGGGTGATGTAGTGCCGATATTATGAGTGTTAATGCACGAAGGGCGATGCCATGTCATGATTAGAGAGTTAATGCACGAAGGGAGATGTCGTGCCGTTTTTGTTGTTTCTTATGGTGAGAACGAGAGTAAAAGCACGAATGGTGATGTCGTGCACGTGTTACTGTTTCATTATCCCTGTTGATACAAATATGATGTTCATTATGCTTCTCTGTTGAATTACTATTAGAATTTGATATTCCCCGCAGCATGATTCCCCTTCCCACATTTATATGTTACTTTCTGTTATTATTGTTCTGCTCGTATATGATTGAACTACACAGGTTTATATGGTTGTCGCGTCCTAGCCTCGTCACTACTTCGCCGAGGTTAGGCTCGACACTTACCAGTGCATGGGGTCGGTTGAATTGATACTGCACTCTGCACTTTGTGCAGATTTCGGTGCTGGACCTTGTGAGTAGCTTTGAGGTTGCTGCCTTCATTTCAGGGAAACCAAGGTAGATCTGCCGGCATTCATAGATCCTGTAGTCCCTTTTCCCTGTCTTAGCTTTTCTTATGTCTTTCTATTTCAAGAATAGATGTACTTCCTTCAGACTTATATTTGTAGTAAATCTTAGTCGTTCGTGAATTGTGACACCAGATCCGTGGGGTAGTTATGTAATTGAGTTGTGGCATTGCTATATCACTTCCGCATTTCGTAATTATTTTATTTTAGTTATTATTTGTTCCTGTTTGAATTAATAATAATAGTGGTAAAACTGTAACTGTCGGTTTGCCTAGCTTTCACGAGTAGGCGCCATCACGATTCCCGAAGGTGGGAAAATCCGAGTCATGACAAGTTGGTATCAGAGCACTAGATTTCCTATGTCTCACAATTCACGAACAAGCTAGGTAGAGTCTGAGGGGTTGGTACTGAGACGTTTGTGCTTATCCCCAGAGGCTACAGAGTTTAGGAAAATTTCACATCTATTCCTTTTTGTCGTGCGACTTGATTTCTCAATGCTAATTGAACTCCCACTTTGTTCTTGTGCAGATGGTGAGAACACGTACCGCTTCATCAGCTGACCAGTAGCCTAAGCCCCCAGTGGCAGCTCCTACGGGGGCAGAGGTCGAGGCATTTCTAGAGGCCGAGGTAGAGGGAGGGCTCAGTCTAGAACTCGAGCAGCAGCACCAATAGCGGAGACTCAGGTAGAGTTTGAGGATGAGGTTCCAGCTCAAATAGTTCCAGCAGGACCAGCTCAGGTCCTAGAGGGGTTCATCACCACCCCAGTACCCCAGGATGCTCTGGACCGTCTAGTGGGCCTTATAGAGAGTGTCACTCAGGTAGGCATATTTCGTGTAGCACCAGTTGTCTCTCAAGATGGAGGAGGAGCCCATACTCCTGCTACTCGCACTTCGGAGCAGATGGCTCCCCAGTTTCAGCCTCCAACAGCTCAACCAGGTGGGGTAGTTCCGCCGGGTGTTGTGGCACAGACCGGTGATGGGTCAGCTATGTTTGTTGATGCCTTGTGGAGGCTGGACAGGTTCACCAAGCTTTTTACTACCACTTATGGCGGTACATCTTTAGAGGATCCCCAGGATTATTTGGACAATTGTCACGAGGTTCTGCGGAACATGGGGGTAGTGGAGAACAATGCGGTCAACTTTGCTACTTTTTTTCTGTCAAGTTCCTCCAAGAAGTGGTGGAGGGATTATTATTTTGCCAGACCAGCTGGATCACTAGCTCTGACTTGGGATCAGTTCTCTCAGCTATTTCTCAAGAAGCTTATTCCTGTCACTCAGAGAGAGGACTACAACCAGCGATTTGAGCATCTTCAGCAGGGTTCTATGATTGTCACCTAGTATGAGACTAGGTTTGTTAATCTGGCTCGTCATGCTCTTCTTATACTCCCCACCGAGAGAGAGAGAGAGAGAGGAGGTTCATTGAGGGACTCGCTCAGCCTATTCAATTACATATGGCTTAGGAGACCGGGGGCGAGATTTCATTCCAGGATACGGCCAATGTGTCTAGGCGAGATGAGATGGTTCTAGCTCAGGGGAGTGGTTAGGGGTCTGATAAGAGGCCCCATCATTCTGATAGGTTCAGTGGTGCCTCGTCTGGAGGCAGGGATTCTTTCGGAGGGGCCATCCTCCTAGGGCCTTTCATTCAGCGCTTCAGGTTTCTCACGATGCTTCAAGTGGTCGTGGTTCTCACATGCAGTATTCTAATCAGCTACCCTACAGTACACCACCAGCCCCTATTAGTGCACCTCCGCTCCAGAGTTTTCAGGGTGGTTATTCAGGCTATTAGGGTCTGTTTTAGGGTCAGCAGTCCCAGCAGCCGAGGACTTGTTATAGTTGTGGCGATCTGAGGCACATTGCTAGATTTTGTCCTCGAGCATCGAGCAGTTCTTATCATCAAGGTTCTCGTGCCCATGTTCAGGCACTGGGTGTTCCACCGCCCGCTCAGCTAGCTAGAGGCAGGGGTCAGACAGCTAGAGGTGGAGGTCAGCCATCAAGAGGCCATCCCAGGGATGTAGTTTATGGTGGTGGGGCCTATCCCCAATGTTACGCTATTCCAGCCAGGTCAAATGCTAAGACCTCTGATTCAGTTATCACAGGTACATTTCAGTTTGTAGTAGAGATGATTTAGTTCTATTTGATCTAGGGTCTACATACTCCTATGTGTCATATTATTTTGCCTCATATCTGGTTGTGCCTCGTGATTAATTGAGTGCTCCCGTGTATGTGTCCACGCCAGTAGGTGATTCTATTGTTGTAGACCATGTTTATTGCTCGTGCGTGGTTGTTATTGGGAGTCTTGAGACTAGTGTAGACCTCATACTCCTCGATATGGTTGACTATGATGTTATTTTGGGGATGGATTGGTTATCACCTTATCACGCTATATTGGATTGTCATGCCAAGACTGTGACCGTACCCTTGTCGTGTTTTCCTCGATTGGAGTGGAAAAGGACTCTTGGTCATTTTGTTAGTAGGGTTATTTCTTATATGAAGGCTCGGCATATGGTCGAGAAGGGGTATTTGGCTTATTTGGCTTATGTTCGCGATTCTAGTGCTGAGGTTCTTCGATGGTTTCTATACAAGTTGTTCGGGAGTTTCCAGAGGTATTTCCTGCAGACTTGCCAAGGATGCCACCCGACAGGGATATTGACTTTTGCATTGATTTGGCTCCGGGCACTCAGCCCATTTCTATTCCGCCATATCGTATGGCCCCGCTAGAGTTGAAAGAATTGAAAGAATAGTTGTAATACCTGCTTGATAAGTGTGATGACCTTGTCATCACTTGTTTTGGAAAGAATTCTATGTCCCGAGGCCTTAAAACCTCCTTTTTGTCTCACCTCGATTTGTCTGCGCAGTCCAGGAGTGTATCCAGAAAGCCATTATGTGAAAATCTGTGAAAAATGATAAATTTTGATTTTAAAATAAATTTAAGTTGACTTCGGTCAACATTTTGGGTAAACAGACCCGGACTTGTGATTTGACGGACCCGTGACTTGACAGTCCCGAAGGGTCCGTAGGAAAATATGGGACTTCGGCGTATGTCCGGAATCGAATTCCGAGGTCCCAAGCTCGAGAAATGAATTTTTGAAGAAAATTGTTTAACTGAAATTTTAAGAGTTTTTGGAAATTTGAATGTATTGGAATTTGATTGTATCGGGCCCGTATTTTGTTTCTGGAGCCTGGTACAAGTCTTATATGTTATTGAAGTTGAGGCTATAAAATTTGGTAAGAAACGGACTTGATATGATGTGAATCGGACCATCGATTGTTAAAAATGGAACTTAAGAGTTCATGGAATTTTTCCTTTGATTTTGATGCAAAATTCATAGTTATTGATGTTATTTTGATGATTTGATCGCACGAGCAAGTCCCTATGATGTTGTTGGACTTGCGTGCATGTTTGGTTTGGATTCCCAAGGGCTCGGGTGAGTTTTGGATAGGCCACGGAGTGAAATTGGACTTATGATCAAGTGCTGGTATCTGGTATTTTTGCCCAGGCCCGCTTCGCAATTGCGAAGTTCTCAGGCTGGGTAATTGCGACCTCGGCTTCGAAAATGCGAACCAAGCCTGGGCAGGCCCTTTTCACAAATGCGAAACATTGGTGGGAATTGCGAAGCCCCCTCTTTCGCAAATGCGACAGGTCCCTCGCAAATGCGAAGGTGACCGGATTGCTTCATGGTCGGAAATGCGACATATTCTTCACATTTGCGAAGATAGTAGGCCCTGAAGGGGTTCTCAATTGCGAACCCTGGTCGCAATTACGACATCTGCAACCTGCAAAATCATAACTTAGCCGAAAATTTCTCATTTTCCAAACCCTCTCAAACCTAAAACACATTTGGGCGATTTTTCGAAGACAACTACTCTTCCAAATCGATAGTAAGTCATTTCTAACTCATTTTCTTTAATCTTTAACATCTTTTCACATGATTTCAACTCAAAATCAAGGGTTTTCATGGGGGAAATTGGGTGTTTTGGGTAGAACTTAGTTTTTTTCAAATTTTGGGGATTTGGATCTCGATTTGAGGTCTGATTTCAAAACAAATTATATATTTGGGTTCGTGAGTGAATGGGTAATCGGGTTTTAGTTCGAACCTCAAGTTTTGACCATGTGGGCCCGAGGTTGATTTTTGACTTTTTGGGGAAATCATTGGAAAACTTATTTTTATGCATTAGAATTGATTCATTTAGCATTTATTATTATAGTTATGTAACTTGTGGTTAGATATAAGAGAATTGGTGGTGGAACCAAGAGGTAAAGCGGTAGTTGAGGCTTGAATTGTGTTCGTGGCATCGAGGTAAGTGTTTGGTCTAACCTTAGCTTGAGGGATTAGGAGTTATATCTTATTTGCTATGTGTTAATTGTGGAGTACGACGTATAGGCATGGTGATGAGTATCTATACGTCGGTGTCAAGCATGCCCGTAAGTCTCGTATTGTAATTGTTGTGACTCCATTGTGATTTGTTCATGCTTAATATGTTGATTATCATTGTTGGTTCCCTTGCCGGGATGTTATTGTTTATGATATTGTCTCCCTTGTCGGGATGTTATTATTATGACATTGTCTCCCTTCCCGGGAAGTTATTGTTTATGATATTATCTCCCTTGCCGGGATGTTGTTGTTATACTCTTATTCTCTTCCCGGGATTCTTTTATGATTGATGTTGATTTGCAATGGGATCGGGTTGCACGCCTGTAACAAGATTTATGAAATGGGAGTGGGTGGCACGCCACCACGGTAATATATGAAATGGGATCGGGTTGCACGCCTGCAACAAAATTTATGAAATAGGAGCGGGTGGCACGCCGTCACGGTGATATTTGAAATGGGATCGGGTGGCACGCCCCCACGGTGATATATGAAATAGGATCGGGTTGTACGCGTGCAACAAGGAAGAAATAAAAGTGAATACTGTGTTTGTTTTTCCTTATTCTTGTGGACATTTAAATTTTGGTTTTTTTACATTCCTCTTTTGGTATTCTGTTGTTATAGGATACTCCCCGCAGTATGTTTTCCCCCTCCCATATTTAACTGTAAATATCTGCTTTTATTTCCCGTTGTATATGATTTAACTGCACAGGTTTATTTGGTAGTCTGGTCCTAGCCTCGTCACTACTTCGTCAAGGTTAGGCTAGGCACTTACTAGCACAAGGGGTCTGTTGTACTAATACTACACTCTGCACTGTGTGCAGATCCCGGTGCTGCAGCTTTTGGACCGCAGTGAGGTTGCTGCCTTCAGTCAAACGGGCGACCCAAGGTAGTTCTGCAGGCGTCCACAGGCCTTGGCGTCTCTTTCTATCTTTCCATTTTGTTTCTTCTATGTATTTTAGAGACAATATTGTATTTATCTTTCGAAACCTTATTTGTAGTACTCTTAGACAGTCTGTGAAATTGTGACACCAGATCCGGGTAGTTTTTGGTTTATGGATTCTGTTATCAATATTAATATTAAATTGCTATATTTCATTTTTCCGCATTTCTGGTTATTTTAAATTATTCAGTTGTTGATCACCTATTATATGGAATTGTTGAAAATGCTTAATAAAAAGGGTAATGAATTTATAACACTCGACTTGCCTAGCTTTCACGAGTAGGTGCCATCACGACTCCCGAGGGTTGGAAATCTGGGTCGTGACAATAAGGGATTTATTAGACCTAGTGAATTTCCTTCGGGTGCGCCGGTGTTATTTGTTAAGAAGAAGGATGGATCGATGAGGATGTGTATAGATTATCGGTAGTTGAACAAAGTTACCATCAAGAACAAGTATCCACTGTCGGGGATTGATGATTTGTTTGATCAGATTCAGGGTGCCAAGGTATTTTCGAAAATTGATTTGAGATCGGGCTACCATCAGTTAAGGATTAGGGCATACGATGTCCCTAAGACAGCTTTCCGCACTCGGTACGAGCATTATGAGTTCTTAGTGATGTCATTTGGGTTGTCAAATGCCTCAGCAGCTTTTATGGATTTGATGAACCGGGTGTTCAAGCCTTATCTGGATTCCTTTGTGATTGTTTTCATTGATGATATTTTGATCTACTCTCGCAGCCGAGAGGAGCATAAGCAGCACCTTCGAGTCATTCTTCAGACTCTGAGAGATAGTCAGTTGCATGCTAAGTTTTCAAAATGTGAGTTCTGGTTGAGTTTAGAAAATTCCTTGGTTATGTCATATCAGCAGAGGGTATCTAGGAGGATCCCAAGAAGATTGAGGCAGCCAAGGACTGGCCTAGACCCGCATCAGCTATAAAGATCCAGAGCTTCTTGGGTTTGGCGGGTTATCCTCGTCGGTTTGTGGAGGGGTTTTCATCTATAGCAGCCCCGATGACTAGTTTGACCCAAAAGAGTGCCCAGTTCAAGTGGTAGGACGAGTGTGAGGCGAGCTTTCAGATGCTCAAAACAGCTTTGATTACGGCGCTGGTATTGGTATTGCCCACAAGTTCAGGGCTATATATAGTATATTGTAATGCATCTCGTATCAGACTTGGTGCGGTACTGATGTAGAATGACAAGGTTATTGCATATGTTTCACGACAGTTGAAAATCCACGAGAAAAATTATCCAGTTCATGATTTGGAGCTAGCAGCCAGTGTTCACATGCTGAAGATTTGGAGGCATTATTTATATGGTGTGTCATGTGAGGTGTTCACGGATCACAAGATTTTTCAATACTTGTTCAAGCAAAAGGAGATAAATTTGAGGCAGAGGAGGTGGTTGGAGCTATTGAAAGACTATGATATCACCACCTTGTATCATCCTGGGAAGGCCAATGTAGTGGTTGATGCCTTGAGTAGAAAGTCAGCCAGTATGGGCAGTCTTGCGTATATTTCGGTCGGTGAGAGGCCACTTGCTTTGGATGTTCAGGCTTTGGCCAATAAGTTCGTGAGGTTGGATGTTTATGAGCCAAGCCGTGTGTTAGCTTGCACAGTCGCTCGTTCTTCTTTATTGGAGCATATCAGAGATCAGTAGTATGATGTTCCTCATTTGATTGTCCTTAGAGACACAATGCGGCACAGAGGTGCCAAGCAGATTGAAGTTGGAGATGACGGAGTTTTAAGAATGCATGGTTGAGTTTGTGTGCCTAATATGGATGGACTCCGTGCATTGATTCTAGAGGTGGCCCATAATTCTCGGTATTCTATTCATTCGATTGCCGCGAAGAGGTATCAGGACTTGCGGAAACATTATTGGTGGAGAAGGATGAAAAAGGAAATTGTCGCGTGTGTAGCTTGGTGTTTGAATTGTCAATAGGTAAAGTACGAGCATCAGAGACCTGGTAGTTTGCTTTAGAAGATTGAGATTCCTGAGTGGAAGTGGGAGTGTATTACTATGGACTTCATTGTTGGACTCCCACGGACTCAGAGGAAGTTCGACATAGTATGGGTTATTGTGGATAGGCTGACTAAGTCAGCGCATTTCCTTCCTATGGCGGTTTCATATTCTTCTGAGCGGTTGGCAGAGATTTATATCCGTGAGATCGTTCGTCTTCATGGTGTGCCCGTGTCCATCATTTCTTACCGAGGTACGCAGTTTAACCTAGCATTTCTGGAGGGCAGTACAGTGTGAGTTAGGTACGCGGGTCGAATTGAGCACAGCATATCATCCTCAGACGGATGGACAATCTGAGTGTATTATTCAAATTTTGGAGGATATACTTCGAGCATGTGTTATTGACTTTGGAGGTTCTTGGGATCAGTTCTTGCCGTTAGCGGAGTTTGCCTTTAACAATAGTTATCAATCGAGCATCAAGATGGCTCCCTATGAGTCATTATATGGTAGGTAGTGTCGGTCGCCAGTTGGGTGGTTTAAGCCAGGAGAGGCTCGGTTGTTGGGTACAGATTTAGTTCAGGATGCGTTGGAGAAGGTTAAGATCATTCAGGATAGGTTTCGTACAACTCAGGCAAGGCAGAAAATGTATGCCGACCGTAAGGTTCGTGATGCGGCATTCATGGTCGGAGAGAGATTGTTAATTTCCCTTCAGTTCGTGTGCATTGGAGAGGTCAGCCTGTTGAGGCAGCGCCCTGGGAGTCCGAGTTTGATATGCAGAGCAGATATCCCCACCTTTTCACAGATTCAGGTACTTTTCTATGTCTAATCGAGGACGAACGGTTGTTTTAGAGGTGAAAAATGTGATGACCCAAAGGGTCATCTTGTGTTTTAGAATCCAAATCTAGGTTTCGAGGCCTTGAAAACCTCATGTTCTTTCTCCTCAATTTGTGTGCACAATCAGGGCTCATTTCCGGAAAGC
This sequence comes from Nicotiana sylvestris, assembly GCF_000393655.2. Taxonomy (NCBI): domain Eukaryota; kingdom Viridiplantae; phylum Streptophyta; class Magnoliopsida; order Solanales; family Solanaceae; genus Nicotiana; species Nicotiana sylvestris. Next base: position 53,604,171 of record NC_091060.1, on the reverse strand, counting down.
ATTCATGTGAAATTTAAGAAACATATTGAATTTGGCCTTTAAAATTGATTAAAGTTGACTTCGGTCAATATTTTTGGAAAACGAACCCGGACCCGGGATTTGACGGTCCCATAGGGTCTGTAGTAAAATATGGGACTTGGGCGTATGTCCGGAATCAAATTCCGAGGTCCCTATCCTGACAAATGAATTTTTGAAGAAAATTATTTGCTTAAGGATTTTTAGAAATTGAATAATGGTTGAACTCGTCGGTATCGGGCCCGTATTTTGGTTCCGGAGCCCGGTACAGGTTTGATAGAGTATTTAAGTCGTATCTGTGAAATTTGGTAAAAACGGAAGATATTTGATATAAATCGGACCTTTGGTTGAGAAAATAGAAATTTTAATGTTCTTAAGAGTTCATGAGTTTTGGTGTTAAATTCGTTGTTTAATATGTTATTTGGCGATTTGATCGCACGAGCAAGTATGTATAATGTTTTTAGACTTATATGCATGTTTGGTTTGGATCCACGAGGGCTCGGGTGAGTTTTGGACAGGCCACAGATTGAGTTTGGACTTAGAAAATTTATGTTGCATTTGGTATTTTTGTTGCACGCTCTAATCGCGCATTTCCGAGGCCAGACTTCACAATTGCGAGCCTCACAAGCTTGGCAATTGCGAGGGCTTGTCGCAATTGCGAAGAAAGCCTTGGCCAGCACAGTTTGCAATTGCGAATATTTCTTTCGCATTTGCGAAGTCAGCAGGGAGTCAACCTTCGTAATTGCGACAACTTGTTTCCAATTACGACAGAAGCAGACATTGCAGCAAGATCGCATCTGCAAAAACTGTCTCGCAATTGCGAAGCTCCTGTCGCAAATGTGATAAATGCGATATCTGCAGCTGAGTAAAATGGGTCTTGGACGGGATTTTCACTTCATTCTTCAAAATTTCAAAACCTAAACTCCAAAGGGCGATTTTCCTAGAGCAAGTTCCTCCCCAAATCATAGGTAAATGAATCTTAACTCTTTTTCTTCAATCTATTTCATCTTTTTGCATGATTTTATCTTAAAATCTAGGGGTTTTAATGGGAAATTGGGTGTTCTTGGGTAGACATTAGGAATTTCAAAATTTGGGGATTTGGACCTCAATTTGAGAATGGATTTCAAAACCAATTGCATATTTGAGTTCGTGGGTGAATGGGTAATCCGATTTTGGTTCGAACTTCGAGTTTTGACCAAGCAAGCCCGGGGTCAATTTTTGTCTTTTTGGGAAAAACATTGGGAAATCTATACTCATGCATTAGAATTGGTTTATTTAGCGTTTATTGATGTTATTAAGTAAATTATGACTAGATACAAGCGGATTGGAAGTGGAACCGAGAGGTAAAGCAGTAATTGAGGCTTGATTTTGGTCGTGGAATCGAGGTAAGTGTTTGGTCTAACCTTAGCATGAGGGAATAGGTGTTGTTTTCTTATTTGCTACATGTTGGTGTCGAGTACGACGTATAGGTGTGGTGACGAGTATCTATATGTTGGTGTCGAGCATGCAAGTGAGTTTTAAATTGTGACTGTTGTGATTTTTATTATGTATTATTCATGCTTAAGTTGATAATTATCCATGTTGAACAACACGTATGATATTTTCATGGTAATTGACCATTGTTGAGTATTAACTCAAGTTGGGATTTATATTGTGAAGTTAACAGCTAAAACGAGATTGGTTATAGTTGATTCCCCTGCCGGGATGTTATTGTTCCTATTGTCGATTCCCTTGCCGGGATGTTATTGTTTCTATTGTTTGGGTGAGGAAGAATGTAAAGAACGAAGGGTGATATCATGCCGAATCGAGAGGCAAGGGCATCCCGGGCTAGAGTTTGACTTGGCTTGAGGTAAGTAACGCTTATAAACTTGGTTTTGAGGGTTCGAAACCCCGAACTATGTGCTCTATGAGTACTATTAAGGTGACGCAAATGCCAAGTGACGGGCATGTGGGCGTGCACCGTGAGGAATGCGGCATGGATCATTCCATGGCACCGCTTAGTGACTCTTTCTAGGTGATATCTATATTGTAACTATGTGATTAAGTTAATGAGCTGCAAATCATGTTAAGGCTTCACTACTGCTGAGACCCGAGAGGTCGTTTCTTGCTGTCACTCCATTTGCTTTATCTATATTTTGTACTCAGTCCTGTTCATGCATATTATTGTCGCACCTCCTTTTTACACCCGAGAGGGGATATAAGTGAGTTTTTTCCAACTTAAAGTGACAATCGAAACGGGATTATTTATTTATTAGATTCAGAGTCTCCACTTGGGATAGTTTTATGGTGTCCCAAGTCACCGGTTCAAATCCAGAATCGATGAAAAGATTGACTCTATATTACAGTCCGCGAATCAGAAATCCGGGTGAGGAATTCTATTAACCCGAGGGAAGGTGTTAGGCACCCCCGGATTCTGTGGTTCTAGCACGGTCACTTAAACTATCATAATTGACCTGTTATCTGACTTTAATACATGTTTTAGCCTATGGTACATTTTTAACTTATTAAACCGCTCTTAATTATTTTTAGGAAGATTCAACATTATTTAAAATACGCCTTGAACCACGCCACATGAAATGCACCCGCGGTTCGTGACACGTTCTATTTAACGTTGTTGAGATTCGAATTTGGGTCACATGAAATGCACACCCGAGTTTAAGGAAATTAATTTAAATTACGCGCCTAAAGCAACTACGCACTTTCAAGTTTGTGAGGGTCATGGAAAATTCAACCAAATGGCACACCTCAATTTATTTCGAAAGGTTTTATTATCCGAAGTAACATACGATATTCGGGGGATATACTAAAAGATTTGTTTATTGGATACTTTAAATAGATATCACATATTCAGTCCTAAATGAATAAACTAGAAACTGTCAAAACTCTAAGTCCACAATTCAAGCTCAAAGAGATCAAAGCAATCTGATATTTTGATCGCACATGCTCACTAAGCTGAATTTCATATTGAAACAAACATATAGCACATCTAATCCTAATAAACCATTACTTTCAACAAGGAAACACAAGCAGAACTTATTTCAATAATACTCAAATCTACAATAAGCACTATCTATGGATTTAAACACAATTATAAGATCAAAGTTTAAGGAGTACCTTGAAAAAAAAAGAGAAAGGAAGAAAAAGAAAATAGTGGAGAAGTGAACGTACTTAAACTAAAAGGAAGAATCTAGGATTTTAATAATTCAGTATCAAAAGAGGTGAACTCATTCATATTACTGACTCATATTAAAGCGAGAAAAATAAGTCTGTCATGGCCCTTAATTAGCGCATAGACCTAGATTCAAAGCATTTAATAAGTTCAAACTAACAACTAAATTCAAACAGAACCAATATTCAGTCTACATACTCTACTAACGAGAAATTAATACCAAACTTCATGACATTCTTAATTAATTTCAATGATTATGCCAAAAGTACTTCAACCAACCCTTAACATATTACAAATTGTAGAAATATCCTTGACAAGCATTCATTCTTAATTTGATTTGTACATGATAGATCTGTTACCTTAAAAGGCATTTAACAACAAATTCATAAGTGAACATGGGATTATTTAAGCAGAGTCAAGGATAGGTGAATGTACATACCTAAGAGTGGAGGAATTGCAGAAATTGATCAAATAAAGTATGGAATTAAAGAAGAATGTAGCTCCACAGCAACTGAATGAATGAAACAGGCCAAATTAAAAGCCGAAAACAGCTGCGACAATTTAGAGCTCGGTCAATTCCTCGGCAACAGCAGAACGGGGTGATTTCCAGCCTCAGCTTGAACACCCAGAAATATCAACTTCAATTTTTGAACTAGTTGAGCAGGAAAACATTTCTTTTATAGCCTTGCTTTGGCTTTTGAACCTTTTGTTTTAGAACCCAGAATACTTTTCTTTGAATTTTTCAATTTATGTTTGGACCTCTGTCTTTCTAAAAGAAAATCAAGAAGAAGGTTAAGGGATGGCGCCTTGGTTATTGAGATGGGGGTCCGATGGTCTGTTTTGTTGAAGACCAAAGCTGCTTTCTGATGAGGGCGCCGTTTTTACTGTTGATGAAGGAGTCCTTTCTTTGGATCCCCCCCCCCACTTAATTTAGGAGTTAAAGTGTTATTTTACAGGGTTAGGGATTAGGTTAGAAGTATGGCCCTAGGAATTATGAGCTTGGTAATTATGGACTAGATCCAAAAATTAAGCATAAAAATGGGTTGCTCGAGCCCAAGTTCTATTTTTTCCCCGCGAACGAGATTAAAAATGCGATCTCATTTATTAATTAATCCTACTTAAGTAAAATAACTATTAAAATAAGACTGGCCATTAAAATAAAACTATTTTTTTGTATTTTCAAAATGTCGTACTAAAAGATAAAATAAAAAAAAATAAAAAATAGAAAAATCATTATAAAATTAAGATAACATTCCTAGAATTATTTTTGTATTTTTGAATTTAGTAGACAAATTAAAAGTAACTAGATAAAAATATTAACTAGCTAAATAAGAGAAAATATTTTTTTTGTAATTTTTATTTTTTGTGATAAAATAAAGCAAATAGAGTCAAAATTAATTGAAATAACTATACTAGGCCTAAACTAAATTTTTACACGCTAAAATATATAAAATCTTGGGGAGGGTCAAAAATCACATGTCTACAGCTGCCCCTCTTTGACTGGAAACACGGAGAGTTTTCACACAAAGAACGACTAGACAGGTTTTTTGACCCTCCCCTTATTTGGAGAGACTAAAACTAAGAGGAAAAATGGAATGTGACCGAGCCCTATTATCTGAGCTGCCTACATATCCTTGACTATAAAGGAATCAGGCCACGTATAGTTCAGAAGTGAGTGAGATGATAGAGTATGCCGAGGTGGAGAGCCAGTCAAGGTGCCGTTCTGCCGAGGTTCCGGTCCGCGGTCCCGTTATTACATCAAAATCAAAAATGAAAAAGACTAACTAAGCCTATCAGCTACGAGTTACAAGATTCCTATCTATGAGTCTTCTGAAGCTTGATCTTGAGTCTTGGTTGGTTCTTCATGCGGACCCTGATCTGACTCTTGATGCTTGTTAGCCGCAGGTGTTGGTTCAATCTTCTTCAGCTTTTCAAACCAAGACGGGACATGCAGAGCTTGTGACCTCAGCCATGTCTTGAGCAGCTCACATCTTTCATTAACTTCTGCATTTGGATTCACTTCTTGTCTTTCTTTTTGTTTTTTTTTTCTTTTTATTCTAGATTATGACTAACTTATGTTGATCATCTTGGACTGCTGACTCACATTCTTGACGCGAGCTTCTTTTGTTGCTGACCTGAATTGCATTCTGAATTGAATTCTCTTATTTTCCAGGCGGGCGCCTGATTTCTGAACTTGAACCGTCTTCTCTTGTTACTTGATACTGTTTTCCCTTGCACCTTGAACCATTTTCCTTTGAAACTTGAATTGTCTTCCTTCGAAACTGCTTTCCCTTGAAACTCGAGTTGTCTTCTTTCGAAACTGCTTTCCCTTGAAACTTGAGTTGTCTTCCCTTGTTCTCCAGGTGGGCGCCTGATTACAACAAAACAGACAAAACAAAAGAAATTTTTTCTGCCCCAGTTTGCACTAGGAAGATTTGTGAGTTGTTAGCAAAATTGTAAACCACGTGTACTATTGATGCAATGATGAGAGTAAACTAAAGAATAGACTAGGAAAACTATAAACTAAGCTTGACTAAAGTAAAGACTGACCCTACTCTCTAGGCGGGGCCCCCTGATTTTAGGAAAACTAAACATTGATAATCTTAAGAAAACTAAAAATTGACCCCTTTTTTTTTCAAGTCCAGACTTCCTTTTTTTCAAATTATCCTAGGAGAAAATTCATCAGACTACGTTTTCTATCTTAGGAGAAAGATTCATCAAACTAAGACGTTTATCTTAGGAGAAAATTCATCAGACTAGGTCTTTTTTTCTCTCCTTTTTTTTTTGGTATCTTAGGAGAAAGATTCATCAGACTAAGATTTCTTTCCTAGGAGAAAGTTCATCAGACTAGGTTCTCTATCTTAGGAGAAAGATTCATCAGACTAAGATTTTGATCCTAGGAGAAAATTCATCAGACTAGGTTTTCTATCTTAGGATAAAAATTCATCAGACTAAGATTTGGATCCTAGGAGAAAGTTCATCAAACTAGGTATTTTTCTGTTATCTTAGGAGAAAAATTCATCAGACTAAGATTTTGATCCTAGGAGAAAATTCATCAGACTAGGTTTTCTATCTTAGGAGAAAAATTCATCAGACTAAGATTTGGATCCTAGGAGAAAGTTCATCAGACTAGGTATTTTTCTATTATCTTAGGAGAAATATTCATCAGACTAAGATTTCTATCCTAGGAGGAAAAATGTGAAAATCAATGGCAAGATTTTATACACAATAGTAAGATAAATAAAGGCAAAGATTTGAGAAACTTCCCTTTGTCGGCTCTTCTCGTCTTTTCTTTTTCTTCTCTTTTTTTGTTTCTTTTCCTTGCACCACTTTGTTCTTGTTTCATACAAAGAAAAATTTGTCAGTTTTGAAAATGGTGGTCGGTTTGTGGCCTTAACTCTTGGGCAACTTGGCTTCTTCTCAATCAACTTGAGTCGGTCTCAAAAGACTATTATTCTACACCAACTCTGATTGTTTCACACCCATTACCATTTGTATTTGCAGCCCAAACAGCCTTTTCCCAATCGGAGATCTTTGCTTAGGTGACCTTTTCCGATATCTTAAATGAGTTCCTGCTTTTTGAGCAATTTGTCTGTCAGAGAGAATCACCAGTTATCTTTGCTTGCGCCAAGTAAGCTGACAAGAGTCTTGGAGGGGGAGCTTTTGCATGACTCCTCAAGGCATGTTAACTGTAATAACTGAGTGTGCTGGCTAAATTTACTTTGTGCAACTGAAAAGCTGGTAGCAGATTTTGAAATCTTTTCTTGCTTATTTTGACAAGGACTGAGTCAGAGTGAAGGACAGAATGGTGCAAAGAAACAAGTATTAACAAGAAATGCCCATGTTGGAAGGACAGAAGGAAGAGTTCTTTTTTCTTTTTCTTTTTTTCTTTTCTTTTTTTTTTCCAATAACTAGCCTTAATGATCATGACATGCATTTTGGACTTAACGGCCAATCTACCAAACTAATCCAATCTTCCCTTTCACCATTCTTATGACCTTTGAAGTTGGGCTTGTTTATGCCAATTCTTCGCATCAGCTTCACGACTCACTTTCAACAAGTAGTGCCCGAAGGGTTTTTGGCAACAAGTCTCTCTCATTTATTCATCTCTGCTTATCGTCGCCTTACAGTGCCCGTGAGGGTTTTCACTAATAAGACTCTCTCATTTTTTCTTTTTCTTTCTCTCTTTTTGTGAGCAACTCGACGATGTTCTACGTCGTGTGACAACTGTTGCTCATTGCATGCATCTCTTGGCATTCTTGAAAGAATATTGGGAGGTCTTTATTTAGAAGGATTTTGGATAGGGTTGGAAAGAAAGTTCGGCATGAAGGCTCAAAATAAACTCAAAATGAGGGGTTGTAGACTTACAACTCTTGGAATCGACTCTTTCAAAAATGAAATAAAATCTTTGCCCCAGTTTCAGATGCTGGGGATTTTGGATTTTTCTATTTTTTCTTATTTTTCTTTTTCTTCTAAATTCTTATTTGGTTGGACGGAACCGTGAGGCTGCCTACGTATCCTTATTTTTTAAGGAATCAGGTCGAACGTAGTTCAAACATCAGACCTAACTATTTTTCATCTTTCTCTTTTTTTTTCTTCTTCGCTTTTTTTTTTCTTTCCTCTTTTTTTTTCAAAACAAGTTGCCCCAACTTTTATTTTCTGGGGATATGGACCTTTGATTATTTATTTTTTTCACTTAGAACTTTCTAAAAGCCGCCCCAGTTTGTGCTCTTGGGACATGGCCTTTTCTTTTCTTTTTCTTCATTTTTTTCCTTTTTTTTTGTCTCTTGATTCCAAAAGAGGGTGTTCAAAGAAAATAACACAGGCTCAAAGGGGTGACAAAGGGTATAAAGTATTTGGGTAGTAGAAAAAGGGTCTCCCAACCTCGAGAATGCCAAACATAGTATCTTTTCGCAATCACAACATTGACGAACATGTCTATCTTCTTGGTGTGTTGTGGTCACAAGACATTTGTTTATCCCTTAGTGACAAACTTTCCAACAAACTTCAACTGATTAAACATCCTCAAGCGCGATCTTCACAATGATTTGAAGGTGAATTTTACTCGACCTTAGTTCCAAAGTACTCCAACTCTTTATTCATCCACAAAAGTTTTTGTTTTTTAGTTATCGAGTTCCAGATTAAATCAGTTCCTAAGATCCGGGCAAAATTTCCGCATGCATGTCATGTCATTATAACTAGCGAGAAAAGAACTAGGAACAGAATGACACAAAAGGACAAACTATATTTTATTGAGTGAAGGATGAAAGGGTTTTACAACTAAACAAGCAACCCAAAATACGAGTTACAACCCTAAAATAACCCGAATAATGAGAAAAAAAAAAGCAACAGAACAGACAGACAGGACTCACATAAACAGAGTGGAGAGATAGAAGTCTTTGACTCAATAAAACAAATAAAATCTGGATCACAACCCTGAAATAACCCAGATAAGAGAAAAAACATCAAAACAAACTACCAAGATTCCTTCCTAGTGATTAGGGAATGACTTTTCAATTGCTAGGCTTGGCATTTAGCCACAAATTTGCTCATCAGAATTAGCAGAGCCTTCTCCAATTTCAACATCATTAACTTCAGTTAGCAAGTTCCCGAGAGGATTCTCATACTCCATGTCACCAGGCATCATCCCCACAAAGTGTGCATCGTCATGTGCAGGTAAAGGATTCTGCGCGATATTCTGGATGTCACTATCTTGGATCACAATCAGGTTTTGCTGGATCATCCTTTCTATAACTCTTTTCAAATCCCGACAGCTTTCAACATTGTGCCCCTGGGCATTGGAATAGTATTCACACCTTTTAGAAGGGTCAAAGCTTCTCGCACGAGGGTCCACATGATTTGGGGGAATAGGTGCAATCATGTCGTAATGCTTTAATTTCTCAAACAAGCTTGCATAGGACTCTCCTATTGGTGTAAAATTATCTTTTAGCTTTTGTTCCCATCTATACCTCTGGCCTGGATGTGGGTTATAGGGTACCTGAAAATTTTGTGGAAGCTGGTGGAGATTTTGTGATGCTCGTGCTCGCCTTCTGGGGTGTTTTGGTAGCTGGACAACATACTGATGTGGAGCGACAGAGTATTGCGGGTTCTGAGGTGGATAGCGATGCTCAGGGGAGTCATGGGAAACCTGATGAGGCTGCGCATACCTTCGAGGTGTTTTCCTGGGACCTTTTCTCCAACTTGTTGTCATCGTGGTTTCGTCATCCTTCTCATTCGTGCCACTAAAATTATCGAATTTAATCGGGACAGCCTGAGTTGCGGCTTTGAGAATTGCTTGACTTATAATTTTGCCTATCTTAAGACCATTCTCTACCATTTCTCCCATTTTGATTGCTTCCAAGAAGGATTTGCCAACTCCGGACATCATGTTTTGAAAGTAATCTAGCTCTTGTGCTTGAAGGAAGACAGTGATTAGCTCGTGGTCATCCATGGGTGGCTTAACTCGAGCTGCTTGCTCTCTCCATTTAATGGCATATTCCCTGAAACTTTCACTTGGTTTCTTCTTCAGGTTTGAAAGGGAAATGCGGTCTGGGGCAATGTCGATGTTGTATTGGAACTGACTGACAAAGTCCTGTTCCATGTCATTCCAGACGTACTAGCGAGATGTGTCTTGATCCAAAAACCATTCGGATACTACTCCCGTAAGGCTTTCCCCAAAATAAGCCATCAGCAATTCTTCGTTTCTTCCCGCACCTCTCAGTTGATTGCAATACCTTTTCAGGTGGGCTATGGGGTCTCCATGTCCATCATACTTTTCAAATTTGGGAGTCTTGAAACCAGGCGGCAATTGGACATCGGGGAACATACATAGATCTTTGAAGGCAACACTCTTTTGACCTACCAACCCTTGCATGTTTTTCAATCGTTGTTCTAAGCTTTTCACTCTTTGGGTTATTTCTTCCTGTACCATCTTTCGGGCAGGCTTCTCAATGTTTGCAGGAAGATCAAACGAGTACGAGTGGTACTCAGGAGAGTGGTACTACTCTTGCTGTGTAGCAAATTGTGACTCATGACGAGGCTGTCCTTGACCACTGGCCTATGCTTGACACATTTCGGTCATTTGCTGTTTCAACATTCTATTTTTCTCAAACACAGTAAACTCTTGTTGAACCCTATGACTCTGAGTCTCTTGAGCACTTGTAACAACTTCGATGTCAGTTATCATTTTTCCTTGGATCTTGTGTTTCCAGCTTACCACAAACCGACCACCTCAACTTTCTTCACAATTCAAAACAAAACATGTTAGAATGGACTCAACTTCCCAGCTTATCAATATTATTCATTATGTTTTTCATTTTTTTCTTTTTTTTCATTTTTCTTTTCAATGGTTGATCGAACCTAATGTGGGTTCCCTACGTATCATGTGGGAACATGAATCAGATCTTGCGTAGTTCGGGAAGATCATGAATAAAGTAAATAAACTAACTTTTTTTTTCAATTTTTTATTTTATGTTTCGAAAGAAAGACTTATAAAGAAGAAAGGGAATATTTTTGGATTTTGATTTTTCTTCAACATTTTTACAAAGAAAGACTTTTAAAGAAGAAAGATTTTTTTTGAATTTTTTTTCTGGAATTTCAAAAGAAAAACTTCTAAAGAAGAAAGAAAATATTTTTGGAATTTTATTTTGAATTTATGAAAGAAATGTTTCTAAAAAAATATTTTTGAATTTTCTTTTCAATTTTGAAAGAAGAATGAAAATATTTTTGGATTTTTGGAAGAAATTAAAAGAAAATATTTTTGTATAATTTTTTTAAAAAACAATTAGAGTCTAAAAGAAAGGCTTTCTAAAGAAGCAAGTAATGGAAAATATTTTTGGATTTTTGAAAATTGGGGTCTTAAAAAAAGACTTTTCTAGAGAGGGTAAAGGAAAATATTTTTGGATTTTTGAAAATTATGGGCCGAAACCGATGAGGTTTGCCTACGTATCTCACATCCGGTGAGAATCAGACCCGCGTAGTTCGCCCAGTTTTGACGGAACAGGAAAACATGACACTTGAAAATTTTGGCTCAGATTTTCAGAATTTTCTAAATACCTACCTCTCACTTTTTGTTTCTTTTTTCTCCTCTCTTTTTTTTGATTTTCTTTTTTTTCGATTTTCTTTTTTTTTTATTTTCTTTCCCTATTCTAGAAGCCGGTCAACATGCAAGCCGAAACAAACAGATGCGCGAGTAGCACGTAAGATGCATCAGGATGGTCTTTTTAATTTGGGTACACCTGTCCTAGACGGACCCAACCCTTGTGTTGGGTCCCCAAAGTCAAATGCACGTGATGCAAGCAAGCGTTCCTACTAGGGATCCGACATGAGGTTGTGTTATACTAGGTTTAAAAACCTGGGTGTATTGTTCTAGACTTGGCTTACCCGAGTGGACAGCTCGAGCCGAGGGGGGCAGCGTACCGGGAATACAGAACCTTCACCGGCTTTGCAACTTGTCTGAACCTCGTTCTAAAACTGGGATATGACTCTAACAGAAGAGAAGTCACACGAAGTGCACACTTCCCATATGATTTAGAAGACTCAGAAAGAGGAGGGTTTCGTAACAATTTATATACAGTTCACCAATATCAAAGCGGTAAAAAGCAACACTTAGCACATTAGGCCCGAGCATGTAAATAAAACCAGGTAATAAATAAAGCCAGATATAACAATTATCCTAAGCTCGAATTCTCGAACACAGAACCAGAGATTCTGGGTTCTTTTCCCCACCAGAGTCGCCAGAGCTGTCACATCTCCTTTTTACACCCGAGAGGGGATATAAGGGAGTTTTTTCCAACTTAAAGTGACAATCGAAACGAGATTATTTATTTATTAGATTCAGAGTTGCCACTTGGGATAATTTTATGGTGTCCCAAGTCACCGGTTCAAATCCCGAATCGAGGAAAAGATTGACTCTGTATTATAGTCCACGAACCAGAAATCCCGGTAAGGAATTCTATTAACCCGAGGGAAGGTGTTAGGCAACCCCGAATTCCGTGGTTCTAGCACGGTCACTAAAACTATCATAATTGACCTATTGTCTGACTTTAATAAATGTTTTAGCTTATGGTACAAATTTAACTTATTAAACCGCTCTTAATTATTTTTAGGAAGATTCAACGTTATTTAAAACACGCCTAGAACCACGCCACATGAAATGCACCCACGGTTCGTGACACGTTCTATTTAACGTTGTTGAGATTCGAATTTGGGTCACATGAAATTCACACCCGAGTTTAAGGAAATTAATTTAAATTACGCACCTAAAGCAACTACGCACTTTCAAGTTTGTGAGGGCCACGAAAAATTCAACCAAATGGCACACCTCAATTTATTTTGAAAGGTTTTAATATCCGAAGTAACATACGATATTCGGGGGATATACTAAAAGATTTGTTTATTGGATACTTTGAATAGATATCACATATTCAGTCCTAAATGAATAAACTAGAAACTGTCAAAACTCTAAGTCCACAATTCAAGCTCAAAGAGATCAAAGAAATCTGATATTTTGATCGCACATGCTCACTAAGCTGAATTTCACATTGAAACAAACATATAGCACATCTAATCCTAATAAACCATTACTTTCAACAAGGAAACACAAGCAGAACTTATTTCAATAATACTCAAATCTACAATAAGCAATATCTATGCATTTAAACACAATTATAAGATCAAAGTTTAAGGAGTACCTTGAAAAAAAAGTGAAAGGAAGAAAAAGAAAATAGTGGAGAAGTGAACGTACTTAAACTAAAAGGAAGAATCTAGGATTTTAATAATTCAGTATCAAAAGATGTGAACTCATTCATATTACTGACTCATATTAAAGCGAGAACAATAAGTCTGTCATGGCCCTTAATTAGCGCATAGACCTAGATTCAAAGCATTTAATAAGTTGAAACTAACAACTAAATTCAAACAGAACCAATATTCAGTCTACATACTCTACTAACGAGAAATTAATACCAAACTTCATGACATTCTTAATTAATTTCAATGATTATGCCAAAAGTACTTCAACCAACCCTTAACATATTACAAATTGCAGAAATATCCTTGACAAGCATTCATTCTTAATTTGATTTGCATATGATAGATCTGTTACCTTAAAAGGCATTTAACAACAAATTCATAAGTGAACATGGGATTATTTAAGCAGAGTCAAGGATAGGTGAATGTACATACCTAAGAGTGGAGGAATTGCAGAAATTGATCAAATAAAGTATGGAATTAAAGAAGAATGTAGCTCCACAGCAACAGAATGACTGAAACAGGCCAAATGAAAAGCCGAAAATAGTTGCGACAATTTAGAGCTCGGTCAATTCCTCGGCAACAGCAGAACGGGGTGATTTCCAACCTCAGCTTGAACACCCAGAAATATCAACTTCAATTTTTGAACTAGTTGAGCAGGAAAACATTTCTTTTATAGCCTTGCTTTGGCTTTTGAACCTTTTGTTTTAGAACCCGGAACACTTATCTTTGAATTTTTCAATTTTTGTTTGGACCTCTGTCTTTCTAAAAGAAAATCGAGAAGAAGGTTAAGGGATGGCGCCTTGGTTATTGAGATGGGGGTCCGGTGGTCTGTTTTGTTGAAGACCAAAGCTGCTTTCTGATGAGGGCTCCGTTTTTACTGTTGAAGAAGGAGTCCTTTCTTTGGATCCCCCCCTTAATTTAGGAGTTAAAGTGTTATTTTATAGGGGTAGAGATTAGGTTAGGAGTATGGGCCTAGGAATTATGAGCTTGGTAATTATGGACTAGGTCCAAAAATTAAGCCTAAAAATGGGTTGATCGAGCCCAAGTTCTATTTTTCCCCCGCGAACGAGATTAAAAATGAGATCTCATTTATTAATTCCTACTTATGTAAAATAACTATTAAAATAAGATTGACCATTAAAATAAGACAATTTTTTTGTATTTTCAAAATATCGTACTAAAAGATAAAATAAAAAATAGAAAAATCATTATAAAATTAAGATAACATTCCTAGAATTATTTTTGAATTTTTGAATTTAGTAGACAAATTAAAAGTAACTAGATAAAAATATTAACTAGCTAAATAAGAGAAAATATTTTTTGTAATTTTTATTTTTTTGTGATAAAATAAAGCAAATAGAGTCAAAATTAATTGAAATAACTATACTAGGCCTAAACTAAATATTTACACGCTAAAATAAATAAAATCTTGGGGAGGGTCAAAAATCACATGTCTACAATTATATCATGTCTCAGTCTCGATTATTGCTATTTGACATATCATATCATTGTTCGAGCTAGTATCATCACATTTTGAGCTTGTGTGTGTGAGACTAGAGAGTAATGACTGAGTGAGGCCGAGAGCCTGATGTTGAGTGACAGTATGGGATTGGGCTGCACGCCGTAGTGAGATATTGAACATGCCTTCGTTGGCTTGTTATAGCGCTTGGGCTAAGAGAAGCCCCTCCGGAGTCCTTACACCCCCAGCGAGCGCAATTGATGATATTGAGGGATGGATCTTCCCTGGACATGGATCTTATCTGAAGTATTGATACCTGGAGATGGATCTTCTCCATAGGGCTGGAATGGCCTTCCTCGGTACAGGATGATTGCGGTCAGTGATGTGTATATATTCCGGGATAGATCTTCTGTAGGCCGGATGGCCATATACAGTACCGAGTGATTGAGCACTTGTGAGTGGAGGTATCCGTAACATTGATCATGCTATTTGTGCATTGGTACTTAGAGGTTCCTGAGCTTTATACTCTGTACTGTTCATACTGTATTTAGTTACTGCTGAGAATTTACTTGAACTGGAAGCATGTCTACTTTTTTGTACAATTAAATGTTACTACCAGTTGATGTTTGGTTCGTCACTATCGCCAGTCCATAGTTTGGACTTGTTACTTACTAAGTTGGTGTACTCACGTTACCCCCTGCACCCCAGTGTGCAGATCCAGGTATCTCGGGGCATGGTAGCGGTTGTTGATCATACCGGTTGGAGACTCTTCTTTGAAGATTGCGAGGTAGCTGCCTGTCGACCGTAGTTCCGCCTTCTTCTTCCTTATCTTCCTTGTTGTACTTTTGTTGGATATTCTCAAACTATGTAGTCTTGTTTATTTCGACCAGTTGTAGTATTTTGCTCATGACTTAGTGACACCCGAGATCGGGCTTGTATTTCTTTCCGCTGGATTTGATTTCTACTTTTATCTTATTGGATTTCTGTTAAAAATATGATTTTTCTTAAGTCTTTAACTAAAAAATGGAGTATTTAGAGATAGGTTGGCTGGCCTAGTTTCACGATAGGCGCCATCACAACCGGGTCAGTTTTTGGGTCGTGACATGTTGGTATCAGAGCCTAGGTTAAATAGGTCTCACAGGTCATGAGCAGGTTTAGTAGAGTCTCGCGGATCGGTACAGAGACGTCTGTACTTATCCTCAGGAGGTTGTAGAACCTTTAGGAAAAACATCACATTCTTGAATTCGTGTCGTGCGGATCTGTTGAATCTGGTAACTAAATTTATGTTATTCTATTATCTCACAGATGGTGAGGACACATTCTACCGGTTAGGACGGATGACCACCAGTACAAATAGTTGGGGCCACTAGAGGCCGAGGATGCGGTCGAGGCTATGGTAGGGGTGGGGGTGTGGCCCGTACAGCAGCTAGGGCAGCACCTACGGATCCACCCGCCACCCTAGTTCATGATCAGGCTCCAGCGGGAGATGCTCCAGCAGCACTAGCTCAGGCACTGACTGTGTCTATTGTTATTCCGGGTATCCAGGAGACCTTGCCTCAGATTCTAACCGTGTGCACCAGTCTTGCTCAGACGATACCAGTTTCTACAACAACAGCTACTTCTTAAGCTGGGGGAGGCACTCAGACTCCCTCCACCTGTGCACCCGAGCAGGTTGTTCAGGGATCCTAGACATCAGAGGCACCACCAGCCCAACCGGTTATACCTGCTCTAGATTTTGTGGTTCTAGTTATGCCTGATTACGAGCAGCGTCGATTGGAGAGCTTTGTTAGACTTCAGCCTCTGACTTTCAGCGAAGCAGAGGGCAAGGATGCCCAGGGTTTCTTGGATAAGTGTCAGAGGATGCTGCATACAGCGGGTATTCTGGAGACTAGTGGGGTCTCATTTACTACTTTTAAGTTTTTTGGAGCTGCCTTTACTTGGTGGGAGGCTTATGAGAGGCGTAGGCCTGTTGGTGCATCGGCCCTTACTTGGAATCAGTTCTCTATTCTCTTTCTAGAGAAGTATGTACTGCATTCCCGCAGAGAGGAGTTGCGCAGGCAGTTTGAGCAGTTGCGTTAGGGGGATATGACCATATCGCAGTATGAGATGAGGTTCTTCGAGTTGGCCAGTCATGCTACCTGGCTAGTTCCCACGGATAGGGAGAGGATCAGGAGGTTCGTTGATGGCCTCAACTATCAGCTACAGATTTTTTTGACCAGAGAAAGAGTATCTGGCGCTCATTTTGAGGAGGTGGTTGACATTGCTAGAGAGATAGTTCGCAGCCAGGAGTGGGATGAGAGGGAGGCCAAGAGGTTTCAGGGATCTGGTAGCTTCAGTGGTGTTCCTTCGGGAGGTCAGTCTCAGCACGATAGAGGCCATCCATTCAGACATGCTCAGCCAGCCCGTTCAAGTCACTGTTGTGGGACATCTTGCCATGGTTCTCACATTTCACATCAGGGTCACTCATCTATCAGTTCCCTTCAAGCTTAGAGTTTGACTCAGGCACCATCAGTTCAGGGCTCATCTATGCCTGGTTCTTCTAGTTGGCATCCCGGTGCGCAGGGATCCCTTCAGTCCCCACCGCCATTTGCTGGGAGAGGTTACTTCGAGTGTGGAGATTTGGGTCATATTAAGAGGTTATGTCCCCGCCTTGCAGGAGGTTCATCCCAGTAGAGGAGTCAGCCTTCGGCTTCAGCACCGGTTACTTCTCCACCCGCTCAGTTAGCTTAGGGTGGAGGTTAGTCAGCTAAGGGTCGCCTTAGAGGTGGAGGTCGATCAGGTGGTGGTCAGGCCCGTTTCTATGCCCTCTTAGCCAGACTAGATGTTATTGCTTTAGATGTTGTGATTACAGGTACTATCTCAGTCTGCCACAGAGATGAATCTATATTATTTGATCCCAGTTCCACTTTTTCATATGTGTCATCATATTTTGCCCATTATTTGGATACGGGGCAAGTCTCTTGTTTCATCTGTTCATGTATCTACTCCGGTGAGCGATACTATTATTATGGATCGTGTATATCGATGGTGTGTAGTGACTATTATGGGTTTGGATACCCGAGTGGATCTCTTATTGCTTAGTATGGTTGATTTTGACGTGTTATTGTGCATGGATTGGTTATCACCGTGTCGGGCTATTTTGGACTATCATGTTAAGACAGTGACATTGGCTATGCTGGGGTTGCCATGAATTGAGTTGCGAGGTTCGATGGATTATGTACCTAGTAGAGTGATTTCATTTTTAAAGGCCCAACAGGCCTTCGTGAGGGATGTTAGTGCAGAGACTCCTACCATTGACTCAGTCCCAGTAGTGAGGGACTTTCCGGATTTGTTTCCTACAAACCTGGCGGGCATGCCACCGAATAGGGATATTGATTTTGTTATTGATTTGGTGCCGGGCACTCAGCCCATTTCTATTCCACTGTATCGTATGGCACCGGCGGAGTTGAAAGAGTTGAAGGAGCAGCTTCAGGAACTCCTTGATAAGGGGTTTATTCGGCCTAGTGTGT
Source organism: Nicotiana sylvestris (assembly GCF_000393655.2). Lineage (NCBI taxonomy): Eukaryota > Viridiplantae > Streptophyta > Magnoliopsida > Solanales > Solanaceae > Nicotiana > Nicotiana sylvestris. The sequence continues at coordinate 53,586,266 of NC_091060.1, read as the reverse complement.
CACCGTGGGGTGCGCCTGTTCTATTTTTGTAGAAGAAGAATGGCACTATCAGGATGTGCTTTGGTTACAGGCAGTTGAACAAGGTCACAATCAAGAACAGGTATCTTTTGCCTCGTATTGATGATTTATTTGACCAGCTTCAGGGAGCGAGGGTGTTCTCCAAGATTGATCTCCATCCAGGGTATCACCAGTTGAAGATTAGGGACTCAGACATTCTTAAGATAGCTTTCAGGACCCGATATGGTCATTATGAGTTCCTTGTGATGTCTGTTGGGCTGACCAATGCCCCAGCAGTGTTCATGCATTTGATGAATAGCGTGTTTCGGCCTTATATTAACTCATTTGTCATTGTGTTCATTGATGATATTCTTATGTACTTGCATAGTCAGGAGGAACACGTGGAGAATTTGAGAGTTGTGTTGCAGCGGTTGAGGGAGTAGAAGCTTTATGCAAAGTTCTCCAAGTGTGAGTATTGGCTCAGATCAGTGGCTTTCTTGGAGCATGTGGTGTCCAGTGAGGGTATTCAGGTTGATCCGAAGAAGATAGAGGCGGTTCAGAGTTGGCCCAGACCGTCCTCAACCACAGAGATTGCAACTTTCTTGGTTTGGCGGCTTATTATCGACGGTTTGTTCAGGTATTTTCATCTATAGCATCACCCTTGACCAAGTTGACTAAGGGTGCTCCATTCATGTGGTCGGATGAGTGTGAGGCGAGCTTTCAAAAGCTCAAGACTGCCTTGACCACATCTCCAGTGTTAGTCTTGCCATCAGGCTCAGGTTCTTATACAGTGTATTGTGATGCTTCGAGAGTTGGTATTGGGTGTGTTTTGATGCAGTAGGGTAGAGTGATTGCGTATGCTTCTCGTCAGTTGAAGCCCCATGAGAAGAACTACCATGTTCATGATTTGGAGTTGGCTGCCATTGTTCATGCGTTGAAGATTTGTAGACATTATCTGTATGGTGTGACTTGTGAGGTATTTACTAATCATCGTAGCCTCCAGCACTTGTTCAAACAGAAGGATCTCAATTTGAGGCAGCGGAGGTGGTTGGATCTGCTAAAAGATTATGACATCACTATCCTGTACCATCCGAGAAAGGCCAATGTGGTGGCCGATACCTTGAGTAGGAAGGCGGTGAGTATGGGGAGTTTGGCGTATAGTCCTATTGGGGAGAGACCTCTTGCAGTTTATGTTCAGGCCTTGCCCAATCAGTTTGTGAGGTTGGATATTTCAGAGCCCAGTCGGGTCTTAGCTTGTGTGGTTTTTCGGTCTTCCTTATTTGATCGCATCAGAGAGCGCCAGTATGATAATCCTCATTTGCTTATCCTTAAGGACAAGGTTCAGCACGACGATTCCAAAGATGTTACTATTTTTGATTATGGGGTTTTAAGGATGTAGGGCCGGATATATGTGCCGAATGTATATGGGCTTTGGGAGTTGATTCTGGAGGAAGCCCATAGCTCGCGGTATTCTATCCATCTGGGTGCCGTGAAGATGTACCAGAATATGAGGCAGCATTATTGGTGGAGAAGAATGATGAAAGATATTATGGGATTTATAGCTCGGTGTCTCAATTGTTAGCAAGTGAAATACGAGGATCAGAGATAGGGTGGCTTGCTTCAGCAGATAGATATCCAGAGTGGAAGTGGGAGCGGATAACCATGGACTTCATAGTTGGACTCCCACGGACATTGAAGAAGTTCGATGCTATTTGGGTGATTGTGGATCGGCTGACCAAGTCCACACACTTCATTCCTATGTGTACCACCTATTCTTCAGAGCGGTTAGCAAAGATTTATATCCGAGAGATTGTTCGTTTGCATGGTGTCCCAGTTTCCACCATTTCAGATAGAGATACTTAGTTTACTTCACAATTTCGAAGAGCCGTGCAGCGAGAGTTGGGTACTCAGGTTGAGTTTAGCACAGCTTTTCACCCTCAGATGGACGGGCAGTCTGAGTGCACTATTCAGATATTGGAGGACATGTTGTGCACTTGTGTCATTGATTTTAGAGGGTCATGGGATCAGTTTCTACCGCTCGCAGAGTTTGCTTATAAGATCAGTTATCAATCGAGTATTCAAATGGTTCCATATGAGGCTTTATATGAATACGGTGTAGATCCCCAGTCAGTTGGTTTGAGCCAGGTGAGGCTAAGCTTTTGGGTACAGACTTGGTGCAGGATGCTTTGGACAAGGTGAAGGTGATTCAGGAGCGGCTTCATACAATGCAGTCCAAACAGAAGAGTTATGCTGACAGAAAGGTTTGTGATGTGTCTTATATGATTGGGGAGAAGGTTCAACTGAAGGTTTTACCCATAAAGGGTTCTATGAGATTTGGGAAGAAGGGTAAATTGAGTCATCGGTGCATTGGGCCTTTTGAGGTGCTTCGGAGGATTGGGGAGGTGGCCTATAAGCTTGCTTTGCCACCTAGCGTATCAAGTGTGCATCTGGTATTTCATGTTTCTATGCTACGGAAGTATATTGGCGATCCGTCTCATGTTTTGAATTTCAGCACGGTTCAGCTGGATGGTGATTTGACTTATGATGTGGAGCCAGTGGCTATTTTGGAGCGTCAGGTTTGATAGTTGAGATCAAATGATATAGCTTCAGTGAAAGTGCAGTAGAGAGGTTGACCCGTGGAGGAGGCTACCTAGGAGACCAAGCGGGAGATGTGTAGTAGATATCCTCACCTATTTGAGGCTTCAGGTATGTTTCTTGACTCGTTCGAGGATGAACGTTTGTTTAAGAGGGGGAGGCTGTAACATTTCGGCCGGTCATTTCATGAGTTACCGCTCTGTGTTCCCCATTTTCTGCTTCATTATGTCTTGTTCAGCTGTATTATGTGGTATCGGGTTTGTTAGTTTGGGTTTGGAGTGGTTTTGTAGAGAAATGAGACAGTTAGTCTCTTAAGTTGGGCATTTAGTTGGAAAAGTCAACCGGAAGTAGACTTGTGAGTAAACGATCTCTGAATTTTGTTTTTATGATTAGGATAGCTTTGTGAGGTGATTAGGGACTTAGGAGTGTGTTCAGAATATAATTTGGAGTTTCGTGGTAGATTAAGGCTTGAATTGGCAAAATTGGAATTTTGGCGCTTTTCGGTTGGTAGTGGATATTTTAATATCGGGATCGGAATGGAATTACGGAAATTGGAGTAGGCCCGTTATGGCATTTGTGACGTGTATGCAAAATTTTAGGTCATTCGGAGGTGGTTTGATAGACTTTTTGATCGTTTGCGGAATTTAGAAGTTTTTGGAATCTTTAGGCTTGAATCCGAGGGTGTTTTGATGATTCGGTGTTGTTTTGTGTGTTCTAAAGATTGGTATATGTTTGAAGAGTGGTATATGACTTGTTCGTACTTTTGGTTGAGGTCCCAGGGGCCTCGAGATGATTTCGGATGGTATTGGGAAGTTTGGGAGTTGGAGTTTGCAACTGAAGCTACTGAGGTTCTGTCATAACCGCACCTGCGGTTAGGGGACCGCAGCTGCGATGACCCCAGAAGCAAGAATCAACTGCAGATGCGGCCACAGGTGAAGAAGGCAAAAGTCACAGATACGGAGAAAGGGACGCACCTGCGTGACCGCATGTGCGGGTATTACTTCGCAGGTGCGGTCAGGGACTTTAAATAAAAAACCATAGCAGTGGTTGGATAGGCGGGGAAGCGGTCCCACAACCACGGGAAGTGGATCGCAGATGCGGTATTAATGGGCAGAAGGTATAAAAAAGACCCCTTTCGCGAATTTTGCTAAGTTTTGCCATTTTTGAAGACGGGAAGAGAGCTAGGGTAGTGATTTTTCAAGGGAATCGAAGGGTTTCAGTTGGGTAAGCTTCTTAAGCCTTATTAATTGTGTTTATGGCCATTTTTCCATTGTTTAATCATGGTATTAGTGGAAAATTGGGGAAGAAAGTTGGGAGATTAGAGCTTGGAATTGGAGACTTTGAAGATTTGAGGGGTCGTTTGTGGTCGGATTTTGGTGTATTTGGTATGTATGAACTCGTGAGCGTGTAAGTATTCTAGTTTTGTGATTTTTATTGGAATACGAGATGTGGGCCCAGGGGTCGGGTTTGGCCTATTTCGGGATTTTTGAGTTAAATTGATAATTTTCGTATGGGTTTCATTCCTTTATCGTATATTGATGGTTATATACTGATTTTGGTAAGATTCGGGGCATTTGGAGGCCGAATCGAGAGGCAAGGGTGTCGTGGGCTAGAGTTTGGCTTGGCTTGAGGTAAGTAACGCTTCCAAACTTGGTTCTGAGGGTTCGAAACCCCAAACTATGCGTTCTATGATTACTATTGAGGTGACGCAAATGCTTGGGCGTGCACCACGAGGAATGCATCCTAGATCATTCCATGGCACCGCTTAGTGACTCTTTCTAGCCGATATCTGTGTTGTAACTATGTGATTAAGTTAATGAGCTGCAAATCATGCTAATTATCATGTTAAGGCTTCACACCAATACTGTTGAGACCGAAAAGGTGGTTTCTTGCTATCATGTCATTTGGTTCATCTATATTCTATACTTAGTCTCATTCATGCATATTATATCATGCCTCAGTCTCGGTTATTGCTATTTGACATATCATATCATTGTTCGGGCTAGTATCATGACATTTTGAGCATGTGTGTGTGAGACTGGAGAGTAATGACTGAGTGAAGTCGAGAGCCTGATGTTGAGTGACAGTATGGGATCGGGCTGTATGCCGTAACGAGATATTGAACATGCCTTTGTTGGCTTTTTATAGCGCTTGGGCTAAGAGAAACCCCTCTGGAGTCTTTACACCCCCAATGAGCGTTGTTGATGATATTGAGGTATGGATCTTCCCTGGACATGGATCTTGTCCGAAGTATTGATACCTAGAGATGGATCTTCTCCATAGGGCTGGAATGGCCTTCCTCGGTACTGGATGACTGCGGTCAGTGATGTGTATATATTCAGGGATGGATCTTCCTTGGGTCAGATGGCCATATACAGTACCGAGTGATTGAACACTTTTGAGTGGAGGTATCTGTAACATTGATCATGCTATATGTGCATTGGTACTTATAGGTTCCTTTGCTTTATACTCTATATTGTTCATAGTGTATTTAATTACTGCTGAGAATTTACTTGAACTGCAAGCATGTCTACTTTTCTGTACAAAAAATATATTACTACCTATTGAGGTTTGGTTCGTCACTACCGTCAGTCCATAGTTTGGACTTGTTACTTACTGAGTTGGTGTACTCACGTTACCCCCTGCACCCCCCCCCCCCTTTTTCCCTCTGTGGAGAGGAGTCCAGGTTTCGACGTTCATGGGGTATAATGACTCATTTCCTTTTTAGGAATTTGGTATTTGAAGAGTCGCCACCTAACGATTTTAAGGTGCGTTAGGGCATCTATAAGGCCCAACTATAACTATGTTTGATAACTAGAGAGAGGGTAAGGGCTTGAAATTATCCTAAGCGGAAGGTGTTGGCACCCCTCAGGATCCACTAGTGTGGTTCCCGACCAGATAGTTTTTGTGAATTTATGCAATTAGCAAACAAATAAAGGCTCAAATAATAGGGGATTATGAGTTTAAATACACAAGTGTTTGAAAAACAATAAAAGCAAGGTTTTGAAAAGAGTTATAGTCTAAGCATATTTATAAAAAATAAAGGGGTGTCCTAGGTTTGTTTGTAATATGGAGCAAATCAATGCAATACCCGGTATGACACTCCTCAAAAGAGGGGATACACGTGGTATTAGCGCACCGGTCATCATATCCATATCTACCCTTTCCCGCCCCGTGAAGGTAATTAAAGCGCGGGTTGGTCTCGACCTCTATTGCATGTTGTTACTCGTCCCATTTCTATCAGTCCCGGAGGAATTTAGGACTCCTGTTCCTATAAGAAGGAGGTTCTAGGCTGACCCTTAGGTTCAAAGGTAAAATTCTAAGGCGACATACAAAACATATAAAATTGCAATTAGGGGAAACATATAAGCAAACAGAAGGTTCAGTTATACCTCCGCAAACAGTGCATATAGACAGCACGACTCATACACAGTTAAGGTCTGAATTTTAAAAATCCTACAGCAGGGTGTTTAAGTCCGAAACAGATTCATTATATAACTCAGAAAAGAAGTCTGAATCAGGCCTGCCTGCTGGTTGTATCAGTTGATAATTAAACAAAAGCAGCTCCAGTTTTATTTAAGTCATTACCTAAGGCTTGCCTAGGCGTAAGCAGTATTCAGTAGTTATTCAGGATTGCTAAGACAGTTTGGAGATTATTATATTACCTACAACATGTTGTTCTAGGTGTTCAGCACATAGAATTATGGCCAGTTACTTGTAAAAACTGAGTAAAGTTGCTTTATTCCTTTTATGCTTTCATAGTTAGCCTAAGCGTGTTTAAGCGAATATAAATGAAATCCTAAAGACATGGTATCTAATGTACAAAGATGCAGAATAATGCAGAATCCTAGGCAGGATTTCTATATGCACAAATATTACAGCGTTTGAACACGATTTCCAGAATATGAAGAGATGATATGTTTATTAGTTTAGTGTAAAACAGGATCTCTAAGTGTGCATGGCAGTAAGAACATGGTCACAGAAACACCGATTATTAACATGTTTAACGCAGGATTTTCTAAGTGATGTGATAGTGAAATGGACATGCTGAAAATAATAAGTGACAGTCCTAGGAACATGATCTCTAATGTATGAAATGAGTCCTAAGCATGGTTTCTATTGTGCAAATAGGAATATAAACCTAATAACATGTTTTCCATCCTTTTGATAACTAAAGCATGCATATTTCCCATCCCTTTTCACTAGCCAACCCCATACTTGTTTACAAATTATTACAGACCAAATGATTGAATTACAAAAGAAGTGCAAAAATAAGAAGTTACAACCATAGTAAGCCTGATCCTAACTTTCTCTCTGAGTTATGTAATGAACCACTCCAATGCCAATATTGTTCCAACGCCTTGCTCATATCTGGGTGTGTTAGAGTTCCCTAAGGACCTCAAAGGATCCGGGGCAGTGCTCACACCCAGATTGCATAACCAGGAGTAAGTGCAGTGTGGAAGGGCCAGCTCTTATGTGTCCAAATTAAGAGGGAGTTCAAGGGTCCCAAGGCAAGGCTCACACAAGAGGGGCAGAACCTAGATTCTAAGAGTATAGTGGAAGTGCAGAACACGTGTTGAAAGGAATTTGTTTAAAAGTTGGACGGATAGTCCATTTTTGAAAGCAATCAGCAACAAAGGTGATTAAAATCAGTTGTAGTAGTAAACAAAACTCAAACTCTCAAGATGGGATCACACTCAGAATCAGTAGTCATACAGGGGGTCAAGGGATTTGGGACACACAGACATTTGACAGTAAACACATAACCCCATCAAGGGTCTTAGGACTAGTTGGGTATGCACAGTAATAGCTGATACTGGCATGATCACAGGCTAGTCAGAAAGAACATAAGCACATTGAAGGGATAGGGACTTGGGATGGCAAGTACACACTAAGTGACTGACAGAGTATGCCTTGAAACACATATAGGGGAGTGCGGTAATCTAAAGGGGGAGGGTGACATTATAGCATGCTGGTAATGTAACTTGACTGTATGTTTCACAACAGAATCACAAGCAGAAGTAGACAAGAATGAGAGAAACTAAAACAATTAAAGAAGCATGTTGTTGTTGAAGCTTTAACATTAAACTAGGACATACCAGTTGAGAAAGCAAAGTGCAGAAAGGTAAAGCAAGTAGGATTCTGTAGTCTAGCCTTGGCTTTCAGCCGGCTAGGCAAAGCAGTAGCAGTAGATAAAGAGAGAGTTTTGAGTGTATAAGTGTGTGTTTTGATCTCAGTTGTTCGTGTGTTTAGACAAGAGAGGGTAGGGTTTTTATAGCTTTGAAAACGAGTAGAAAATAAGGTAACAAGTAAATGTTTAACACAAATATGGCAATAATCACAATCAGAATCCCATTAATACAAGTACTTCCCTTTAATCAAGGAATTACTGCTTAACGGATACTAACGGGAAAATTAAGGAAATAAAATCAATCTTAGGAAGATTGATTTCTGACCATATAAGGGATAGTAAAAATATAGAGTATACAATTGAGTCTAGGTACAGAATATACTTAATTTGGGGAAAGGATTCAGCGGGGTAAAACATCACAACAAATAAATGGAAGGAATCAATCAATTTAAACAAATGAGTAAAATTAGGGTTTATAAGAAAACTTTTTTGCAATCAGTCGTAACTTAAGGAAATCAGGATCAATCAAGAAATGGTCATGATTCTGCACTTCAACATATAAATAGAAAGGAATGAGCATGCATATTAGACATGCAGGATCAAACATATTGACAAAAAGGAGCAAACTAGAAGAACATAAACATACAGGAGTGACATGAATAGGCTAAGGACTATTCAAAGCATGGTAATCAACAATGTCAAGCAGTCATGGCACACACGTAGAACCAAAGTGAAGAAACCAGTCTAACAGGTAAAGAAAGTCAGAAACAAGTAAAGAACTCACAACAATAAGCGAGGAAAACCTTTTAAGAAATTAGGGTTTTAACAATAGCCGAGTTAAAAAAAGAAAAATGGTAAGAACTCAGAATCAGACAAGTCAAACAAGGAAAAGGATTCAAATACAAAGAACTTAAACGAACCAAGCATGCATATAAAGTAAACAAAGAGAGTTTCAGAACCCTGGATAGAAACAAAACACTTAGGGCTTTCAACACGATGAACCAGGTAGAAGAAGAACATAAACAAACCATTTAAACACAGTAAAATCATAAGCTAATACTGAAAAATCAGAGAAGAAGTCTTTTAAGAAAAACCCTAATTTTTGAAGACGGAGAGTCGCTTTGAAAAAATCGGAAAAGCTTTGAGGAAAACACTTAAGAGGCTCCTAACATACACAGATCTAAGATGGATCTGAAAGAAAATCGAAAGATCTTAAAGGTTAGGGTTTCAGAAAACCCAGAAAAGTGAGAAAAACTTCAAAAAATTACCGATCTAGCCGGAAAAGCCATGAATCTGACTCGATCGGCCATGGATAGCCAGAAAAGGACCATAGACGGAAGTCGAGCGGGATCTGGATTAGATCTCTTTGAGATCTTTCCATGGGATCACGAAAGCAGGCCACAAGGAGAAATAGGAGACGAGTACACATCTCTTTTCAGTAATATATCTGGAGCTACAGTATCAACACCGGAATGGACCAGTAATCGAAAGATTAGATTTCTGATCTTTATTGAATCAATTTCAGATGGTCTAAAGTTTAATACTACCTTTAAGATCACTGTTTTAGCTTTGAATTAGGCAACTGAAAGGCAAGTTGGAGTACACAAGTGGTGCATTACTTAATATTTTGCTAATTCTCCATACCAAGAAAACTAAGTAATTTTGGTACATCCAAAAAACATAATTTCAGGCTGTCTATATATATAGTTACCGGTATGTATTTGGACATCAATTCGAAGGAAAAAACATTTGACTCTTGTTTTGATCCAACAAAAGACCCTCCTCTAGTTTCCCTTGCGCTATTCACGTACGCACCTCACCATAAACAGTATAATAAAATTAAAACAAAAAGCTATGAGTAAATAACCGAAAATAAAATAAAAAGCTGGTTCAGTCTTGAACAGATATTCGGAATGTCAAGTCCTCTTTAAGGACTCACAAATGACATCTCATAGAAAGGAAATTGTCACAGAAGTAGAGAAATTTATTTCCATTTGCATGCACAAGACACATCTGATTGCATAAATAAATCAAATTACAGACGTAAATGATCTAAATAACTGCTAATAGTGCACAAGACGAATTACACCTCTACACTGCACAAATAATAAAAAATAAAAAATAAAAAGAGGAAGAAAAGACAGAAGCAAATAAAGTGAATTTTTCCACAAGCTTGCTACAACGTCTATAATAAATGAAGTTTTGAGTTGAAGCTCAGTTGACACTTGACACAGTGTCTATGGTCTCTGATAAACATACTTAGTTCTAGGATCCACAATTAGGCCCTTCCCTCCATTTACTTCCAAATCATGCCTGCAACAGAAACACTATAATTAGTTCAACTTAATCTACTCACTTCTTTTACACATAAAGAAATGCTGAAGAGAACTGAATAAGGTTCAGCCTTAAAAGGAGACTGGTACCTTCTGGATGGAGCAATGCTGACTTATAATTATAATCAGAAACTCATAATTATAATCAGAAAAATGAATCGTTAGCAGAATGTTGACTTAACTGGAATACAAAATCTGGGATGGTTAGCTGTTCACGAGGAACATAGCGGAATAGTTGCAGAAGACGATCTACATACACTACTTTTTTCCATACCTGACATCGGTGCAAAAGGTAAAGAGCATTCAGAAATAAGTAAGATGACTTTATAAAACAGTAAAGATATTAGAGAAAAGAAAAGGAGGAAGGTAATAGGACTGTTAAGTACCACATAATCCACAAAGAGCTGTAGTGCAACTATTGCACTCTTCAGTCCAAAAGTAGGGTGAAGAACATATATCGCCTGCCCATAGAAAAAGGAGATTTAGACTACAGCAAGTCAAGTACTTGTATCATGGCAAGTGAACTCCAACACCGGGGAACAAGGGGGAAGGCATAGCATACATGAAGGTTGCGCTGGTGCTTGCGACCGAGTATTTGTTGTATTCTCTTCATCAATCCTAGATCTGGTTGTCTGTTTTGGTACAATAAAATGATATTTAGAAACATTACAAGACAATGGAATTGAGAAAGTTATCTCCCCCCCCCCCCCCACAAAAAAAAGTGATAAACAAGAATTGTTAAAAATGTGCACGTCGTGCGACGTCAAAGGGAAAAAACACATTTTCCATGTTAAATAAAACTAACTTCACAAAGCAAATGGGAGAACAAGTTTGTAAATGAATTCTAGAAAGGATAGATTAACTATCTCAAAAGCATAGGGATTAGAAATGACGTATTGTAAAGAAAGTTTTGATACTTAACAGCAGACCATATGGTCATGAAAGGATCCCACAAACCAGAATGAAAAAGGAGATTTTTTTTATAGCAATGAGGTACCACTTTGCTCTGAAATTAATAGAAGATGGTAGAAAAAGAGCAGATATTATATAATACTACCCATTAAAAGAAAGAAAAATACACATTAGAAGTTTAACTTTTATTGACAAGTCAATAAAGAGAAGCAACTTCACCAAAGGCACACGAAGAGGTCTACTCATCGTATCGAGTAAGGAGACAAGGCTAGTGTGAGAAGGATGATACTCACATCTGTAAGGTTGCAGCAGAATGGAAGTACACAATAGAGTAAGGCTTCTGTATTAATGGCTCGAACTCCTGAAAATTGACATATAATAATTACTGAACCACTCAATGGATATAGATAATAGATCCTATCCAACCTATTTTAAAGGGGAAAAACCCATAGTCGTCCAAACAAAATCTAACTTAAGCAAGTAATTATCACATACCTTTACAACATGGAGAATAAATCTCTCAAGATCAAGACATCTTAGCAGGAAATGTGCCCCCACAACGACCATTACTGGACGACCTTCACTGTCAACCCCTCCTCGGTAGCTGAAACGAAGTCAAAGGGCAACATGGAAGTTGAAGAATATAACACAAGTTCTAATGGACTTGCTTCTAAATATGTCAATGAGACTTTGCTAGTTGTATGGTAAGATGACAAATCAATCAAACCACTTGATGCTCAAACAAGTTAATATTTGGACAACTGGACACAGATCTTTCATGTATTTTAGGAACCATGGACAAAAAGAGAATGTCCTAGGAGACATATATATACAGCAAAACTGCTTACACAATTTTCATTTCTGCAATTTCTGAAAGGTTCAGAGTATTTGCTTTTGCAAGATATCTAGAATGAAGCGAGTATTCTTCTGCTGGTGACAAAGGCGGTCCCGCAACATCACCATATCCAAGCATTTTAAACAAGTTCCAACTAGTTTGTGCCTGGGAAGTCTTTTCCCATTGTTCTCTCCGTCGCTGATCAGGGTCCTTGATCAAGGACATAAAAGCAGGATCCAGAAAAGCATCCAAATAGGATGAGCTCCTACTTAAAAAATCATTTCAGTAAAAGCGATGATAAAAAAAAAAGGCATATTCTTAACAAATAAGACTTGAATGGTGAAAGTAGATGACAAAATCCATCAGGAATGAACATATTCATCAAAGTAATATTCCACTGTGAAAGTAACAAGACGTTTCTCGTCTTAACTCTTAATGACATTTACTTTATTATTTACCACCAAACTTCAGTTCGATTTCAGTTTTGTAACACTCAGATAAAACACCAAATACTGGGCGCAAGTTGATCTCTAATTACAAGGATAGTAGCTTCAAAGTGCTTCACTTCATTTCTTTTTTCCCCAAGCTGACACAATGAAAGTTATGTTATGTGCTTAACAATGATACGGTAATATTATCTTGATGACAACGTGCTCCAAGATTGTTATAGAAGAATGTATCTTAGAGAACACAGGACAGAATTCAACCGAAAATTGGTCAAGGGCTGGCTGCAGAAGACCCTTTTAAACTTTACATGTAGTCTCTAACTATAGCCATCAATATTATGTCATTTGTTTTCATTTTTTACTACTGCAAAGTTTAGTTCAAGGTTTGACGTCTATCTCAAAGAGTATAACTGCTACTTATTTTGTTTAAAATGTGACACCTAAAGCTGATAAAGACAAAAAATTGTACAAAGCCTGGAACCACTACGTGCTATTATTTGTCAAGTAAAGGAGGAGTTTTTTCGTAATCCAGTAAACAAGGTCTTTCTCTATCAATGTCATCCTAGCACCAAAGAGAAAAACCCAAAAATGGGAAGGTGCTAGTAATGAAGTCAGTTTTGGAACTTTGACCAACTTCAAGACTTCCTTATATCACCGACGTGACTGTTATATGTAAAATATAATGCGGATGCAGAATTCATCACTAACCTGGTCAAACCAACATTACTGACGGAAAGATCAACAGAGGCCTGCGGAACCCTTGGTCTGGATTTTTTTGCATTCGGTAACGGTTTTATTCTAATTTTGCGTTCATCTATAGTTGTCTCCCCATTCTCATCCCCAACATCTGCAGGAAGTTTTAATAGGGCAACTTCCTCTTCATGCTTATCCCGAGGAAAATAGAGCGGAAGCAATCTGCAGAATAAAGTTACATATAGCGCTCAAGAGGTGGATGGTTGGACTTCCCAGATAAATAGAAACTGACAGAACTCTTTCCCTCCGTATTATACTAGAAAATCAATGTCCTAAGAATACCTTTTATAAATCTCTGTATCCAATGATGTAGTTGTACAGAAAACAACTGCCTCTATTTTATCTTTCTGTTTCTCAATGAACCGCCGTACAGTTCCTAATCAAAGTGAATGAGAGATGTCATTTGCACAAAAACTGGAATAGATTTTTAAAACATAAAAACATATTTTTAATGGAGATACCATAGCATTCAAGTCCACATAAAGACAGAGTTATCTATATCTGCAACTTGAATATCAATTAAGGAACATAAGCGCTTGATAGAGAAGTTATGAAAATAGCAAACAGAGATATCTCACTTATTGCCACATGAGCAGCTGGTTCTCGTGGGTAATTTTTCGCTTCTGTGTATATACAGCCCATAGCAATGCTGCATCCACATGGTACAACATGGTTAGGTGCAACTTCTGAATTGTGAAACCTTAGTGTCAAGATCAGTCTTTTTATAAATTTTAATATCTGGTATTTTGAGTGGAACTTTTATTTAGTAAAACAGTTAAAAAAAAAAATTTATATAGTTATTAATATTAGTACTTTCAATTATACACATAGAGCCTGTTTGGATAGGCTTATTTTAAGTGGCTTTTAAGCCATAAGTTAGGAATTCTAACTTTTGGCTTGTTTTTGTCATTTTAGCTTAAAAACAAGTGCTTAAAAGCACTTTTTTACTCTATCCAAACACTACAAAATGACTTAAAAATTATTTTGGCTTAAAAGCACTTAAAATAAGCCAATCCAAACCGGCACATAATATGAGAAGATTTATGAGATTTTCTTTATTGTAAAGATAGAAATTATTTTCTCATAAGAAAAGAAGAGTATCTTTTTACCATTTTAAGAATTAAGCGTACGAAAATTTTACTCTTTATATGAGATTAGGAAAATTATAATTTGAGAAAATATATGTATTTTTACATGGATGTTTTAATGAAATAATAGTGTATATATTTATTTATATGGTACCACATGACCATGATAGTAAGTTATATAAAGTGTGTTAAAAGTAAGTAGTATTCTAAGTTTTTTTTTTTTTTTCAAAAAAAAAGTAAGTAGTATTCTAAGTGGGTTGAGATAATTCTTAATTATGTGAATAATTGGTTAATTAATAATTTTTGTGGAAGATTAGTTAATTAATTATAAAATCTTAGATAAGTCTTGAGCTCCCCCCCCCCCCCACACACACACACAACGTGGCAGCCTTATAATAGTCATTAGATGACTCATAAATAAAAATTTGCAAGATGGCATTTTGAGAGGGTTTGATACCTAAGTCATCACTTTAGATAATTCTAATAGGAATTCTAATATTATTTTTAGGTGAATATCAAAAAAATAGCTCTTATCTCTCTTCTCCCAAAAAAACGTTAATCTCTCCTCCTGTCAGCTTCCCCTTTTCAAAGGTCATCCCTACTTCCACTCGTAAAATAAAAACTTTTTTTTGTTACATATATGACCCTCTGTTTAATAACCCATATGGCCACTGCTATTTCTAGCTTCTGAGTTTACATTATTATAAGGATTATTTATAACCAAAGAAAGGTCTGTTCTTGATTTTACATTGTAATTTGCTAAGATAGTATGCAAAAAAAAAAAAAAACCATTTACATAAAATAGAAGGTTGAGTTTTTATCTTGGGCATGCTAAAGAATTAGTCTTTTTGATTGATTCTAATGGCTTTTGCTCTTTGTTATTGTTTTTTTGGGATGTCCCATTTCCTGAGCGATCTCTTTTTAAATTTTGCTGCTTTTTTCTTTTTCTTTAATAATCAATATCAGGGGACTAAAATGTAACAGACTAAATTTATGACAATGAGACAACCTCTTGAGCCCATTTTCTACTAGAAGCTCGAGACAAGAGCGATAGCAATGGCTTAGAGCATTCTCTGCAGCAGTATGATATTTTACAGCATATTTGGGACCAACAGTGTGTATGACCCTCCTGCACAATGCAAGAAACAAGATCAGCATAAGGTCAAAAGTTATATAATGCTGCATGTATTCCACTAATGCTAGTGTTGTGATAAATGATCACGTAAAACAAAGTTCAAAGGAAGTAGAACACTTATTATTTCTTGCTTTTAACTTTAACAGACCAGAATCTACTAGTAGCTTAAATGGTGATACAGAAACGTAGCTCCCGCACCTTGACAACCATGATGCAAATCTCAGAAATTACAATGGGAATTTAAACATTAAGTGAAGTCACACTTTCCTTTCTTTTTTTTTTTTTGTGTTGGGGTAAGTGTGAATCACCATTTTCTTATCAGCAAAGACATTAAGGTGCCAGAATGCTTCAACTGTTATAAATTGCTCAGGTGTGAAGAACTATAGCAAGATATAGTGGCATGACTATTGAAATAGGTAGTAACTCCTCATTAAAGATTTCAATGAATCGATAAGCACTTTGAAAGTACACCTGAAATAAGATTGATTTTTATTTAACTTCTGATATACTGGATTCTTATTACAGAAAACTCAAACAAAGTGTAAGCTGTTTGTGCATACTGAAATTCCTTATGAATATGTCAAATATTTGCAACTTAGCTGGCATGCAGAATTTTCCTAACCAACCCACATAATATTGATTATGGATTATGGATCTCTTTACATTTTACATGTGAGAGGTATATTTCTCAGAGTACACGCTCCTTTTAAGAAACACTCTTAGTTTGGTTCCCAGTGTTCTCTCTTTGTTCTCTCTTTCTTTTAGTATATAATTATGTCTATACAGAAAAAACTGGACATACAAGAAAACGGCTAAATTTCCTTACTTGAAAATTAAAGAGAATAATCTGGCACATCAAACAAGAGAAGAATAAAGTTATTGACTCGAAAGAAAAGGATAATGCTTAGGACGGGTACTTGTTACAAGTGAGACATTGTTATATGTTTCTTCACATTTAGTGCATGCAGAACAATGGGGATAATGGAAAAAGCATGTCGCACAAGGCTGACAAAATGACCCCGTACACTCACCTAGCAGGAAGATCATAAGCATTTGTAACTTTTGCCATTCCAGTTCGGCAGCCTCCCTATGAAGGAAAAGTAAACCATATTTTAGTCTTTCCAGCATCATCAGTTGAACTGAAGATTAGAAAATTTAGAAAGGTGGAAGATAACTTCCTTAAGCTAGAAGAAGGAATGTCCGAATGTACAAAGTGGAACTTCAACAGTTTGCCACAAGTCATGTCATACTCCAACTTCTATTTGCAGACCAGCTCAGAAAATATGCAATCAAAATTAAATTAACGATTACGTATTCATGCATTAGAGAACCTACCAGTGTGGCACATTCTTCTGCAAGACCAGGTCCAGCTGCAGCATGCAATCCAGGGCTGCTGTGTGCTTCATCTAAGTTCTTTTGACCACAAAATAGAGGTGTAAATCTCGAATTGAAGCATCTATAAAGATAGAACATACACCACATAATAGACAATACATACATCTATATTATTATAAAAGTGGGAACCCCAAAAGTTAAAAGTTAAATTACTAAAATGTCCTAAATAATTTAAATATTTTACTTAAAAGAAATTAAATAAAAACGAAATTTATTTGAAAGGATACAACCCTTCAGATTAGTAACTAATATTAGTGTTCGATTGTTTTTAGACATCACAATTGGATTTCTGGGGATTATAATACCATTTATTTCGATGTCAGCAAAAGACACCAATATGACATATCTCTTCTAAGGGTCTCCTATTTTTTCTAAAGATTTGTATAATTGCTATGAATAAGTCATCAGAACTTTTAAGATTTTTGTCTTTCCAGATCACATTTACATGCTCCTCTATCGCCCGTATATTATACTGTCCTGAATAGTCTTTTTGTCTCTATTTGAAAACTAGCAACATTAAAGAGCATTTCTATAAAAAATTATTAATTTTCCAATGCCTTACAAACAAATTTTAAGATAGCAACGTTAAAGAGCACTTCAACATATTTTCGCTGAAAAAAAAAATTAATTCACAACCCTTGCTCTTATTTTTAACACTGTTATTTTCTTACCCACATCAAATACCTGTTTTTATTTCTCACATTTTTTTTCTTGTGTGTACTTGATTGTTACATTTTCGCTAGCGGCTACTCTTCTCTTCCTTTTATCAGGCAAACTTCCATTATAGTACACTGTGAGTAATAATATGATTTTTCAATCCATGCGTTTCTTTGTTTAATTCAATTAATGATTATGCTACTTTACATCCTATTTTTTTCTTTATTTTAGATTCTTTATTATTATGATAATATTTGACAATCAGAAAATGTAAAAGAAAATATTAGTCTATTATCGGAAAATAAATCGTTTCATATCTTTCGCGGAAAAAATATTAAAGGTAACAATATATAATTATAGTTTTATATATTATAATTCTTCATGTATGTTGTTGAGTAATACAAAAATCAATTAGAACAAACTAAAAAACATGACAATAAGTACTTTCATTGCATGATTAAATCTCTTATATGTAATATTGTGATTGACGTTGTAACTTTTTCATCATCAAGTTATCCAAAACTAAAGTATTCATACTTAGTAAATAATAAAGTTATTAACTTGAAAAGAGAATTATTATTATTATTTTATGTAGTTTAATGGAGATAATGAATTAATATTTCTAATATTACAAGAAAAGAAAAAAAAAACCATGTCAAAAAAATGTCAAAATAAGATATCTTGAATTAATTACTAAATAAGGTATTTCAAATTTATAATTCCGTTGGTTAGCGTTAGAATTTTTTTATGTGAAATATTAAATTGCTACTCTAATCAGTTTTGTTTCATACATTCATTTTTATGAAGATATTAGGGGTGAGCTGATGTTTCGTCTTTTAGCCACTTCACCACATTCACATATTATGTTGTTTGTTTAAAGTGTACTATTCTTTCCAAATTTCGAAAAAATTCGTATTTGAAATTATTATTCGTTCCCTAATTAGTAGATTTGATATTGCATCTAATGTAAATATTATTTTGCACTCTTCTAACAGGTTGCTTGGATTACTCGGTTGCACAATTGGTAATATTTATACTTTTTTACATATTAAAATTCTTCTAATATACCAACTAAAATAATAATAGCTATTGCTAGCGCAAGAAATTAAAGTTTTTATTTTTTAAAAAATTGTTTGACTATTTTAAACTAGAACGTTAAATTGTAATAGAAAAAAATTTTGCAACTAATTTTAAATATATGAAAAGTAAACTGCAATCACAAAATAAGAGAAAAATATTTTTACTAATCGATTGTGAGTACAATTCTGTTTCTCCCTTAATTCTTCTCTTCTGATTATCTCCGTGATTCGAGGGCTGAAGCCGCGTGTTTCTCGAATGTAGGATGATGCAGACCTCCTGGGGATGTATTTGATCTCCAGCTTCTTGAACTATTTGATTGTCAAGAAGTATCCGGTCATATTTTGATCTCTTTGTAAATATCCCGTAAGTTTATGGGATTTTGAGAAACCTCTTCAAGGGAATATGTATCCCTTTGTATAGGTGTGAGTTAGGGTTTAGGGTAGAGTAACCTCCAAGAAACCCTAATAGACTCCTACGATTTCAAGAATCTTGTAGTATCTTTAATTTAGGATTTGGCTTGATATCCCTTAAATTTTTGATGCAGAATCAATTCCCAATGTCAGATTACATGTACGGTAATATGTTTTCTCACATGACTAACTTTATGTTGTACCTTTAAGAGGGATATATAAATGTTGACAACAAGTCCTGATTACGACGGCATAACCTAAACAGATGAAAAGAAATATACACCAAGAATGTCGTCATCTTTAATGAATATTCTGTGAAATACATTTTATTACATTTTTGTATCTAACAAAATCAAAATAAGCAACAAAAACACATGTATCTACTTAAAATTAGTTGTTCATTTTTTTAGGTTCAGACAATCCAATCATCTTGACATTGACTTAGAATTTACCATACGATGATCCAACATTAATTATTCACAAAAATTTTGACTTTATTCTTTTATGTATAATTATTTATTTAAAGTCTTTTCCATAATATTGCTATTATTTTATAAAATCATACATAACATAACGCGGCATATACGTGCAACGCACGTGCCGAGAAACTAGTATAAGTATAAAAACTGGTGAACCATATCTTAAATAGACATGATGTTTGGACAACTGAATCACATTGTGTAGCCATATAATTTCCAGGGAAGTGTCCAGGTAAGAGATGTATGGGGACGAAAAAAAAATGTTCAGTTTCTAGGAAGTTCCAAATTTGCAAACCTGGAAAGACGCAAAAAGAATATAATTCCTCATTTCTTTGCTAACGAAATAAAGACATTCTCAATTATCAGCTTTGATGCTAACCCGCTCCTACTTCACCCCCACCCCACCCCCACCCCACCCCCACCCCACCCCCACCCCCCAAAAAAAACAAAAAAAATCCTTTCAAGGAAATAGAAAGAAAATGTAAGAAAATTAATGTTATGAAACTTAGTCTTGATTCAAGAACAAGCATCCAATACCAGAGTTAACTTAAGTCAGACATAGAGATGAGCTACCTGGAACTCAACACTTTCAAGAAAAATGCAAGTGTAATTAATTTGTTCGGCTACAAGTTCACCTTTATGTTGCCATCTCACATGAAACAATGTACGCAAACAAGCTGTTCAATCTCCAAAGTTTTCCATACTAAACAACAAAAGATGCTCACATTTATGATGGACATGCAAAACAAAATCGCTATAGGACAGTCACCTCTTACCTCATTAGTAGAGTTAATGACAGCATCTACCTCGAGACTCCAGGGGTCTCCTCTCCACAGGTATATCTTGGAGTTAATCTCATGATCCAGGGGAAACTTGGAAACCATGCCACTTGCATTGCCCTCAGACCCAGAGGCAGATGCCAAAGGATCCGGGAAGTATGAATTAGAAGGATCTTCATTCTCATATGAGTATCTAAATTCAGCATTACTCCAACATGGAACTTGGTCCAGTGTAACCACAGGATCTCCACTATCTGTAGGTACTCCGCCTCGAGTAGTATTAGGCACAGGCCGATACATATTCTGCTACTCTTTATCAAATTTCTCTTCCTAGTCGTTCAGAAAAGAGCTGATATTTTCCTTTATTTGAATACTGCTAAAGTCAAACTCATAACCCACAAGGATTGTACCAAAACAACTCAAATTCCCTGGAAAAAAAAAAAAAAGACTTGGTATGAGAATATAAGGATGCAATACCATGAGCATGTATCCCTGAGAGCAGTAGTATTTCAGAGAAAAATAGAATTATTGCGTCCAAATATAGCTCCTCAAACTCCGTTTTTTAAAAGCAGGAAGCAGCAAAGAAGCAACAATATCCATGGAGCTTGAAGTAAAAGTGAGAAGTGAAGTGCACGTTTCATAGAAGTGAAGCACACAATTGATGGACAATTAAACAAAATGGATAGTACTAAACATTTTGGAATATACCAAAATAGTGTTATACAAATTGGGAAACTCAACAACCCCATGATTGTAACTCTATCTAAAAACCTTAACAGGCATCAATCTAAATCAACTCCATATTAGTTTTCATCAAGAAGTCTAAAATTGATCAATTTAGGACCAATATAGAAGTATGGATTTAAAGACCCCAATTCCAAAGCTCTTCCGATGGTTCAAAATCACAGGTTAATCTCCCCTCCCCCCCCCCCCCACAAAAAAAAGACCCAATAATACATACACAACAGGGTTGAGAGAGACACATAGATATGCATATACATTGAAAATTATGAAAAATTACCTGCAAATCGATGTGGGGTTTCGACAATATAGAAATAAGCGAGGCAAAGACGGAAACTTTGAGAGGAATTTTGGTGGACGTGATGAGCTCGCCGAAACAAAGACTCCCTTCTCTCCGATGGGAGTCTATTGGTATTTTGTGGAATATTTTTCTTTAACTTATCATTTGGGGTTGTTTTGTCATTTTCGGTGTCAGTATTCGCTGTTAAGTACTCCAAAAAACTTAAAATTATTATGAAGCTGGAAGTGAAATACTTGAGAGTAATTAGTATAAACACCACCATCAAATTTGAATTGGTCATATGACCTCCTGTTTTTTTTTTTCAACCTTTTTTTTTTAGTTTGGAAAATTGCTAAATAAATGGGTTAAGATAGTTGGGATTTTTTTAACATTTTCAAAACTTATAAGTCAGCTATTAAATAATAAAAAACCTTTATTTCCTTTATTTTTTTCATCAATTTCTCTTTTTTCTCTCTTCACTCTCTAACTCACTCACTCGACCACGGTCGTTTCCAACAGCCTCCGATAAGAATCAAGCTTCAACTGGGTTGAATTGTCTATATAGACCCAACAAGCACTGTATATTTACTCAGAACTTTCTAATTCCGGGTAAATCCTAAATTCTTATTTTTTTCGTTTCTTACAACTGTGATTGGGGTTTGTCGAGGGATTCGTATATGTGCATTTGGAATTTCGATTTAGTTGTGTATAACTATATATTATATGGCATAGGTGGTTATATTTCCTTGTTCGACTACCTTTGGACTCTATATTTTAAATTTTCGTTAGTCTGGTGATCTAATATTTATTAATAAACATGTGGTGGATTGTCGTCTGCTCATTTTTTGTTGAAATTGGGGCTTATTTTTCTTATTCCGATCGTAAATTTCAAATTATTAAATGTGATATTATATATTTGCATGTATGTACCATAAAAAGAACCCAATTGTTAAGATGATGATGAACAAGGTGAAAATGGTGTAGATGAGCAAGAAAGTGAAACCGATAGAGCAAGTGAAGGTGACCATAATGTTCCATCAATTCATGTGTTTGAATTGATCATGACACCGTTTTTTTTTTTTTGGTGAACTAGTTGTAATTTGTGATATTTGGATCTACATTTATGTAATGAAACTACTTTTTTGTCGATTAACTGTTGTTGTTGTAATTTTTATTTCGATGATTATCCCTTTTGTATTACAAAAAGCTAGAAATTGCGTAATAGATAATGTATCTAATAATAAATTAGCTACTTGGTTGTATAATAGACACTGAGTCCATTAATAAACTAGTTATTTAATTACGTAATAGACTCAAACTCGCGTCTAATAACTTCATCAAATGTCACATTAGTAAACAAATTGTTTAATATACTTTAATTTATTCAGTAGAACATTACGTGATAAAATACTTCCAACAAAGAAAATTTAGAATAATTAAACTATCCTACCAACAAACCAATATTCCTTCTCATTTCATCACCCAAGCTGCCACGAATCTGACAACGATGCACAAGATCTTAATCCACTTATTCAGATTCATTTCCTTCATCTTAACCATCCATCCAACATAATCTTCTGCAGGAATATACTTTGCCTCCAGTTCAATCCTTCCATCAACATCATCCTCTACATGAACATCCAGTGCTAGAATATTTTTAAATTCATCCACATTTATCTATAGAATTATTCTTTCACACTTAAGAGCGTCCTTTTCATACTTCAATGCTGATAAGGTCAGCAATCTTTGGATCTAGCAAATTATCGTCCCATTCGTAAAATGACATCGTTTATCCTATCCAATGAAATCATATTTTTTATCACTAAACTTGAAATACCAAATTTAAAAATGGATGAAAATATTAAATTTATCTTACATTAGTTTTCGAACATTTTGAGAATTCCCTACTAGCATTCACCGGAGTTGTAGTTGTAAATAGGCTGGTAGAAATGCGCAATAACATGTAATGACCCAATCGATCATTTTGAGAATTTACATTCCGTTCGGTGGTTCGAGGGTATGAGTAGTTTTGTATGATGTATTATGACTTATGTGAATCATTAGGTGATTTAGAACTGATTTGGAAGAATGATTCTTATTTTAGAAGTTTAGGTCAGAAGAGTTGACTTTTGTGTATTTGACCTTGGATCAGAGTTTTGATAAATTTGTTAGGTTCGGATGGTGATTTTGGACTTGGACGTATGCTCAAATTTGCATTTGGCCGATTCTAGAAGGTTTTGGCTATAATTGGCAAAAGTTGGCAATTTAAAGGTTTGGGAGATTCAGAAGTTTGGTCGGGAGTTGATTTTGATGATATTGGGTTCAAATTATTGTTCCGAAAGTTGGAATATGTTTGTTATGTTATTTGGAACTTGTGTAAAAAAAATTGAGGTCATTCCGAGTTGATTTGATATGATTTGGCATGAGTTTTGTACGTTGAAAGTTCCTAAGTTTATTAAGTTTGATTTGAGGTGCGATTAGTAGTTTTGATGTTGTTTATAGGTGATTTGAGGCCTCGAGTAGTCCGCCTTATGTTTTGGTACTTTTTGGTATGTTCGGATAGGGTCTCGAGGGGCTCGGGTGAGTTTTAGATGTGGTTCGGATCGATTTGTCTCATGGTGCATTGCTGAAGAATTTGTGGTGCTGGAGTTTCCGCATATGCGGAAGTTTGGACGCAGATGCGGACATTGTATCACAGAAGCGAAGATGGTCTAGTGGGCATGGCGTGGCATGTATAAAGACTTGGGAGCATCTGCGTGTTCGCAAGTGCGGTCCCCTGAGCGCAAAAACGCGACCACAAAAGTGGATTTGTTGTCGCAGAAGCGACGCTGAGTTTGGGCGATTGCGCAGAAGAGAAGTTGAGGCCACAGAAGCGAAACCGTAGAAGCGGGTCTTCAGTCGTAGATGCGACTTACCTGGCAGACCATATATATTCGAGGGTCATGTTCATTTTATCAAATTTGGAGCTCGGTTTTAGGCGATTTTGGAGAGGATTTTTACCACCTGGAATGGGATAAGTATTTTTTTTGACTCGATTCTGATTAATTTTGGCATTTAATTAATGAATTTAAAAGAGAAATTAGGAATTTTTATCTAAATTTTTCTAAATTGAATATTTGAGATTTGAACATCGATTCGGAGTCGAATTTGAGTGAAATTAGTATGTTTGGACTCATAATTGAATGTGTTGTCGGAATTTATGAGATTTGTTCGGTTCCAAAGTACAGGCCCAATTTGACTTTTTATTTGACTTTGAGTATTTGATTAAAGATTCGACCTTTATCATTTGAGTTGGTTTCCTTTAGCATTATTTGATGCTTTTTAGTTGCTTTTGGCTAGTTTCGAGTCGTTCAGAGGTTGATTTATGCAGGATGGCATTTTTAGAGTATTGTTTGGCTTGCTCGGTATTGGATTTGGCTTGTTCGAGGTAAGTAACATATCTAAACTTGGATTTGAGGGTAATTATCCCTGAGAACTATAATATTTGAGATTGAATTGGGGGTTACACACGTGCTAGGTGACGGGCGTGTGTGCGTGCACCAGGGTATTCATGATATGGATAGTTCTTAGGCCATTATATGACTTTTTTTGTTATTATGCCTCTTGATATTATGTTTTCTCCATTTGTATGACTACGTGAGTTGTTATTCATGTTAGAAATCATGTCTAGGTTATTTGAGACCCGACCGACCATTTTGAGCATTTGCATTCTATTCGGTGGTTCGAGGGCATGAATAGATTTGTATGATGTATTATGACTTATGTGAATCGTCGATTTTGGTTTTCGGTTGATTAAGAATTGGTTTGGAAGAATGATTCTCATTTTAGAAGCTTTAAGTCGGAAGAGTTGACCAAAGTTGACTTTTGTGTATTTTCCCTTGGATTGGAGTTTTGATGGTTCTGTTATGTTTGGATAATGATTTTGAACTTGGGTGTATGACCGGATTTGCATTTGAATGTTTCTAGAAGGTTTTGGCCATAATTGGCGAAAGTTGGCAATTTAAAGGTTTGAAAGGTTCAAAAGTTTAACCGGGAGTTGACTTTGATGATATTGGGTTCGAATTGTTGTTCTAAAAGTTGGAATACATTTGTTATGTTATTTGGAACTTGTGCGCAAAATTTAAGGTCATTCCGAGTTGATTTGTTATAGTTCTGCACGAGTTTTGGAAGTTGAAACTTCAAAATTTTATTAAGTTTGATTTGAGGTGCTCTTAGTGGTTTTGATATTGTTATGGGTGATTTAAGGCCTCGAGTAGGTCCGCATTATATTTTGGGACTTGTTGGTATGTTCGGACAATGTCCCGAGGAGCTCGGATAAGTTTCGAACATGGTTCAGATAGTTTTATCTCATGTTGCATTGCTGAAGAATTTTTGGTGCTGGTGTTTCCGCATCTGTGAAAGTTTGGACGCAGATGTGAGTTCGTAGATGCAGACATTTTATCACAGAAGCGCAGATGGTCTGGTGGGCGTGAAGCCACAGGTGCAGAGACTTGGGTGCATCTGCACGTCCGCGAGAGCGGTCCCCTGAGCTCAGAAACGGATTTGTTGTTGCAGAAGCGACATGGCCTGAGTTAGGGCATTTGCGTAGAAGCGAAGTTGAGGTCGTGGAAGTGGAACTGCAGAAGCGGGTCTTCAGCTGCAGATGCGACTTACCTAGGCAGAACATTATATATTGGAGGGTTTGTTCATTTTATCACATTTGAAGATTTGAAGCTCAGTTTTAGGCGATTTTGGAGAAGATTTTCACCACATAGATTGGGGTAAGTATTTTTTTGGCTCGTTTTTTATTATATTCCATGATTTATCTTCAATTTTGGCATTTGATTAATGAATTTAAAAGAGAAATTGGAAATTTTTGTCTAAATGTTTCTAAAGTGAATATTTGAATTTCGATTCGGAGTCGAATTTGAGTGAAATTATTATGATTGGATTTGTAATTGAATGAATTGTCAGAATTTTGTGAGTTTTTTCGGGTTCTGAGGTGCGATCTCGGATTGAATTTTTGGTTGACTTTGAGTATTTTATTAAAAATTCGACCTTTATCTTTTGGATTGGTTTCCTTTGGCATTATTTGATGTTTTTGAGTTGCTTTTGGCTAGTTTCAAGTGGTTCGAAGGTCCAATAGCGCGGGATGTCATTTCAAGAGTATTGTTTGACCTTCTCGGTGTTGGATTTGGCTTGTTCTTATCCCTGAGAACTATGATATTTGAGATGGGTTGGGGGTGATGCACGTGCTAGGTGATGAGCGTGTGTGCGTGCAGCGGGGTATTCATGATCCGAATATTTCTTAGGCCATTATATGCCTTATTTTGCTATTATGCCTCTTGATATTATGTTTTCTTCATTTGTATGACTACGTGAGTTGTTATTCATGCTAGAAATCATGTCTAGGGTATCTGATTTACTGTTTGAGACCTGATACGACTATTTTGCCATGTTGAGCTATTTGCCTTAGTCGCAATCATACTCTTTCAGTCATGATAGTTATATCCACATGTTATATCTCTACCCCGTGCATTATTGATATGCTATCTCACGTGTTATTGGTGTCTTTGTACGTGACATGGGCCTGAGCTGTGTTTAAGGCACATTGTGGTATTCCATGTTAAATGATTGGATTATGTTTTTGTGATATGTTGACATATGAAGACTTAAGCGGATTGATGACTGATGTGGGCTGTAGAGTCGTGTTGTGAGTTATGTTGGATCGGGTTGCACACCGCAATATTATATTGATATTGAGGTGACACATATGCCAGGCCCCATATTGGGCTAAGTGTTACTAATTTTGAGGCTATGTGCGCACCATGCTATATTGGCTTATGATTAGCACTTAGGCATGATCCACCCCTCCAGAGTGACCAAGATAGCAGCAGTTAGGGATCTTCCATTTGACTTGCTGATAGAGACAACTCCAACAGCACTAGCAGACCTAATAGCACCATCAGTATCAGTGGCACCAGCTGGCCAGTCTGAGGAGCCAGACCTTGCTGCCCATACTACTGAGGTGGTGTTACAGATTTTCACCAACCCAGCTACTCCCCGAGCAGAGGATGATGAGATCCAGTTGGAGAAGCCTGAGGGAGGTGATGCTGCTATGGACACGGAGAGCACATATGGAGACCTCTCTACTCTTTTCCTTCCTTGTTTTTATTTGTTAAGCGTTGAGGACAATGCTTATTCTTATTTGGGGATGGAGTTTATTTGATTTGATGACATTTGACATTGGTATGTAATAACTGATAACATTTTCTTTTCCTTTTTATTTATGTACATATTCTTCTCTATTCTTTTCTCTCTTTATTGATGTACATATTTTTTTTCTTCCTCTCTTATCTTGTACATTCATTTATGCTTTCAGTAGTTTACTCTATAGCTTCTTTATTTTGTTTTCCTAGTAGTCAATATTTAGTCTATTAGGTTCTTATTTATTTTAATAGCTTCTTATTTACTTTAATAGCTTCTTTTTAATTTAGTAGCTTCTTTTCATGTTTAAGTGATCAATAAGCCTTTGGTTTTCTTAATGTCACGGTTCTTTCTAAAGGTGATTTTTGTATGAACTGGGTGGCTCTTCCCAACGATGGATGGCGTGACAACCTTCTTAAGGGATTGGGTCCGTTTTTGATATTTAGGTAAGAATAGTAGTAATAATAAATAAGAGGTCCTAACTGAGTAAAACTATAAGAGTCAAGTAAGATTCACTTGGTACCAATACACTTAATGACGAGCTTACAATTAAAAAAAAATTCTTGGAAAGAAATAGCTCTAATTAGTGACCTTTTGACTCTTGTGTTGACTTAAACAATCATCGAGTGGTTTAGTTGAACCATTAGTGATTTTCAATCTTGAATATGGTTGTTGTGGGCCTTCAACTCTATCCTCTTTAACAATCCAGCTGTGTGAGAGGTGAGATACTTTGTTGCAAGTCCAAGTACCCGTGAGAATGGTCTAGAACTTGCCCCGAATATGTTTTTAGGCAAAATTCTAAGCTTTGCTTGGCTTGAGAATTAATTGTAGGCTCTCCTTGACCCGCTTGAAATTGTCCATGTCCCACAAATGTTTCTATCCCTAGTCAACCCATTTGAGCCTAAGACCTTTCTCATTTGATAATCATATTACAAGCCTTTACCCCTAGTCAACCCTCTCTTGGCACCCAAGCTTTCCTTAACACTCTTGAAAAATAATTGGATAAAACATAAGTTTGGGGGAGAGACGAGGAGTTTGAAAATGGAATCAAGGCACAAAGAGAGAAAAGAAATGAAGAAAATGAAAGGCAAAGAAAAAGAAAGAAAGAACAAAAGAAAAATACAAAAAGAAAGTGAATAAAGTGAAGAGTTAAAGGGATTCAAAGAAAAACAACAATGCAAAGCATGGAGAAACCAAAGAAGGAGTGAATATCATGACCAAGAAAGAGTGATGTTAAGTCTCTCTAGTTTTCCTAAGAAAAAAGAAAATGCCTCAAAGAGTCGGCAAAACATGAGTCAAAAAGAGAAAATGGAGTGCTTAAGGAAAGATGAACCCGTTCTATTCCAACATATCCAACTTGAGTCCAAAATCCTTCATTATATTCTGAAAAAGCCCTACAAATTTCAAGCCGAGTGAACTTACATTAGTGGTGATTTACATGAGGGGCAAGCATATGGTACTTAGAGTCGTACTTGTGACATTATTTTGAGAGGGATGAGCGAACTTTTCATAAATCCTTGAATTGAGTGCTGCATTCTTAAGTGAGATATGCTAAAGGAGAGTAGAGTAGGAGGAGGAGTTTGGGATCCACAATAATCTACATAAAAGAGCGAGCTTCCTTGATGAATAAAATCAACTCTTGATGCTCAAGTGTCTCATTAGAACTATTGGTGCTTAAAACTTCAAATCATTGTCTTGTTGATAATTCATAAAGTGATGTGGGTAATTGTTGGTCCCAATTGAGGTATGATTGATGCACCTTAGATTAGCTGGAATAACTTTTAACTTGTGGAGGTGGGAATTACTTTAGTTGCTTAAGGACAAGTAAAAGCTTAAGTTTGGGAGAGTTGATAAGTGGGGATTTTGACTACTTATTAGCGTCTTTTTACTTTCGTTTTAGTCCAAAAGTGTTTAATTATATTCCCGAAAACTAATGAAATATGCTTAATTGCAGGAGTATTGGAAATGAACCATAAAGATGAAATCCAACTCAAGAAGGAGTGATCTAAACTCAAGGACAAAAATTAGACACAAAGGCTCAAGTGCGAACCGCAGATGTCCATCTGTGGTCGCAGAATGCAAAGGTAATCCATCAGAGCCTTTGTGCAAAGTGCAGACCGCACAATTAATGTGCGGCCACAGAAGCTACCCAAGAGTAGAAGTTCATAGAGTGTGCATTTGAAGTTCAAAGGAAGTGTAGACCGCACAATTATTATGCGGCCATAGAAGTCAGCCACGCGGCCGCACTCAAAATTGTGTCGTCCGCAGAAGGGCCGTGTGCGGCCGCACTAAGATTTGTGCGGACCGCAGAACTTGATACATGCGGTTGCATTCCAAAATTGTGCGACCGCAGATCCAGCTCATGTCAAGATTGAAGAAAAGTGCGGATCGCACATGGAATTGTGCGGCCGCAGAACCTCCAAAAGGGCAATTGTGTCCCAAATTTTCAGCTTTGTATAAATAGACTAGTTTCATGAAATTAGGTCAAGTTTTGAATATTGGAACTCCTGTAGGCATTTTTCCTCACTGCTTTAGGCAACTTTAGCTAACTTTAGTGATTTAACATTGAATTTTTGTCTTTTAATCTTTCAATATGAGTTTTATCATCTTTTCTTCCTTGTTTTCTTCTATACCCATTATGAGTAGCTAGATTTTTAACTAGGGTTGTGACCAAATCCTAGTGTGTAAACCTAATGGGTGTTTACTTTATGGCTTGTTTATAATTTGGTGTTTATCATTTAACCTTGTTCTTACTTTTTATTGTAGAATTAATGGTTGCAAACATTAGTTCATACCTATTTAACTTGGTCTCTACTTAAGTAAGAGAGACTTAGTCTAGGAAAACTTGGCTAATAAAAATTTGTGATGAATTAAGAGATTGCTAGTCCCAATTAAAGGGTTGAACTTAGAGATAATAAAACCCGACTTGAGCATTTTATCAATTGTTGGGTCAATACTCATTTGGACTTGAGAAAGCCAAATTGGGCAAAATCATTCTCTTACAGAGAGGTATTGAGTGGGTAATTGAGTGTTGATAGCTATAATACACTCCGACCAACGAAATAAACTTTAAAGTTTACAATCCGTTAGGCAAACACCTAAGTGAAGGTCATAGCCCATAGGTGAAGGTCATAGCCCTAGGCCTTTTACATTTTTTGAAAACAACAACAAAAACACAATTTCTTAGTTTCGATTATTGGTATTGCAATCTTAGTTTAATTTAGAGCTAGAAACTACCATATTTGTGGAAGTGTATTCTAAGATAGTTCAAACTCATTCACCACAATATATACTCTTAAATCCCATTCATATAGCTCCATGTGGATTCGATCCCGACTCCTTGTTAGATATTATTATTGCAATCGACCATTTCATTAACTCGAATAGAGGTGTGACTTGGACGAGATCAATGAGTCATAGTAAGGAATATATTGGAGTCATCTCTTGAGGTTAGGATGTTAGAAGAAGTCACACAAATATTTTAAATAGTCTTGGCATGAGTCTACTTTTAAAGAAAGAAGTCGATAGTTCTTATATTGAGTTCTAAGTGTTGGCATAAGCCATTGTCATTGGTATGATGCTTGAGTATATTTTGAAAATGTGTTTCTTGATATTATACTTAATTTTGAAAGTTGTTCGAGGACGAGCAAGAGTTTAAGTGTGGGGTGTTGATAAACGGCCAAAAATGCATATTTTTGGTGTACTTTCATCTCACAACTTGTGTGGTTACGGTAGGTTGTATATTTTTTTAGAGTGAATTATGCTCATTACGTGCATTCTTATGTACAGGAGCAAGTTGGACAAAAAATTAGCAAAGGAAGTTGATTCGGGATCAAAAGACAAAAAGAAAGACTTTGCTCGTTCACTCTCGCGTGCACATAAGAGAGTGAACGAGCTAGCTGAGGAAAAGCTTGAGAAAAAATAGCGGATTATGATAAAAAGGCATGGAAGTGCACGAGAGACCTAGAAGGAAAAGAAAAAGAAAAAGAGAAGAACTTCGCTCGTTCACTCTCGCATGTGCACGAGAGAGTGAACGAGCTATCTTAAAAAGGCTATTTCGAAGTGGGCTTGTATTATTTCACCCCATGCTAACCTTATCCCATATAAATAGTCTTTAAACTCACTTTTGAGAAAGAAAAAAAAAAGACGTTTTCAGAGAGGAGATTCGACCCAAGGAGGCAAGAACACGCTAGGAGCAAGACAGAGAATTCTTCTACGAGTTTTTCACTTCCTTCTTCCTATTTTCATTATTGGTTATGTATTCTAGTATTGTAATTTTGCATAGTATTATGAATAACTAACTTGTTATCTAGGGTTTTGATGGAACCTTTTGTAGGATAAATTCTTGTGACATTTTTATATAATTGAGCCGTTGGATTTCTCTGTTTGTTCAACTACGTGTTTATCATTATTGAATGAATGACCATCAATTGACTGTGCCTATTTAGTGTGTATGTTGCTCGAGAGAGAGTACGTATTTAGGTATTGTTGAACAACATCACTCCTAACGCATGTGAGAGATCAATACGGAGGGTTTAAAGGCGGGATTAGAGACAACGAAACCTTGATGCTATCGTAGTAAGCGGTGAATTAGTGCCAGCTAGCGTAGTTCGAGAGAATACATCTAGTAAATTGTGATAGTTGCTCGAGAAATAGCTACGACACCCAAAGTACTCACGAACGGTAGAGAATACTTAGGCGAAATTATAGAAGACGTAGCGGGAAGGATTCCGACAATTGGGAAAATCATAACTCTAGACCTCGTTAATTTAGTCTCCAATCCTTAATATCTTTAGTTATTAATTTACTATTTTAATTTGTTAGTTAATTAGTTAGACATAAAAATTTTAATATTCATAACTTAGAAACTATTCGAGCTTGCCTTCCTAGTGATATTGAACAGTTGTAGCTAAGCCTTATTTCTGTGTGAGATCGACTCCGAACTTTTAGAACGAATTATATTTGCAGCGATCGTTTATCCTTTTTAGGACTAGAGTTGAGCGTGATCACTACACCTAAAAAATATATATATATGAAATGGGTACATGGAAAATCCAAAGTAATTCAAGAAATATTTGGTTTATGTCATTTTTATGGTAAAATATGAAGAATTAATTAACCCTTCAGTAAAGGAGGAAAAATATGGGTGTTGGAGGCCTCGGTCACAGATGATACAGGTGTTGCTAAGCTTTTGCAAGGCGTTGTCCGTTGTCTCGAATTTAGACCACTTCTGCACTCTTTGTGGTGTTAGACCGGAGAAATCAAATACACTTAGTATATATAAGAAGAATAATTAATTGTAGCAACTCCTTGAACAAAAGAACAATCAATAAATTTCTCAGCGTCCCCAAGACTCGTAACACCACGATATATATACCTTATGGCTTCTGCAATCGCAGGAAAAGAATGACATCACTTTACAAAATTACATGTATATATAACTTCATCTTTCAGCCAAATTTCTGATTATCAGTCAGACAATCACTTTGAGGAGGTACTAAAAACCAAATAAATTTTTGAATAGGCACCGACACTTAGTAGAGAAAAAAAAAATAACACATAGCAGCTATAATTAAGATTAGTTCCAAAAAGACGAGGCTCGGGAAAGCTTGCTCTTGCATGTACATCATCTGATTGGAGTCCATCTTGTATAGCATACAACAAAACTTGCATTACAGAGGAATTCCCGGAAAACAACCATTAAATTCAATTCATTTAAATAAATAATGAATTTCAATATTTTGGGTTCACGATGACTTCAAGTGCTAGTAATTAACTCGGATTCTAATTTAACATTTGTACATATCAAATAATTTTTTTAACACAAATATGTAATTAATCTGTATTGCTGTAAATAAATAAAACAATAATCTTTTTGAAAATAGAAGCAGAAAGTTAGTAGAAATAAATTCTGAAAACAGTATTTGAATAATAAATTTTGAAAACGGTAGGAATAAATTGAGCCCACTGAATACACAATGTGCCCTTAAGGAAATTATTTACCTCAAGTACCTGAGGTTCTGGATTATATCCTCCCAGGATAGAACGATTTAACTCACCGGAGTTTTGGTACCAAAAACGTCGATGAACAACGAACCACTCGAAGGCTGTAAAACACACGGGAATTTTTGTGTAGAAGAAGAAGAAGATTATCAGAAAATTTCGTAAGTAAATATTCTCGGATTAGAAGGTATATTTATAGCCAATTTGGTACTATTTCTGAAAAGGTTTGCAACCTTTCAGAACAACCATAGCTGTTGGAACAAGTTTGACACTATTTCAGAACAGCCATAGCTGTTGGAAATTTTTGCGGGAAAATTAAAACAGATTTAAAATAACTCGGGAAAGAAAACGTGCCAAACCGGACCGGGTCACGGGTTATTCCGGATTGAATTTTTGTTAATTAATTTAATTAATTAATTAAATATTTGAAAAGAATTATGTCCAAAAAGATTAATCAATCAATCTTTGACTAAATCCGAATCCGAAGCCAAAACCGAAGCCGAAGCCGAGCCGAGTGAGCGACGACGATGTCGCGAGGCTTGCCTTCTTCTTAGCTCTTTAAGAGCTAAAAGATGAGCTTCTCTATATATATATACAAAGATTTTCTTTCCTTCTACCAATGAGGGACAAAGTGCATTCGTAAAGTGAACTCATTCAAAATTTCACTTCCCTTCATTTCTTTTCCCACTATTTTCCATTCACACTTCTTTTGTTATTAATAATAAAATCCAACAATTCCCATATGAATGGGGAATGACTATAAACTTAAAGGAATGCACAGACGTGTGTGTGTTTTACATGCAAGAATTAATTGCATCTGGATAAGTAGGTTTCCCTTTGAACTTTCCGTAGTGAACTTATATCGGATATACTCGGTCAATCGGTAGATTTGATATCTTTGAACTGTCGAGCTTTGTTGTATACCTAGACAACATAAGTCACACAATCAATCCTTAACCATCTATGGTTCTCACGGTTGTGTTCGTTTTAGCCATGAACACCGCTTGGTTTCATGAGTGTTTAGAGAATGAGCCTTTACTTTCATTCCCCTTGAAGCGGCTTACACTTCACACTCACATAGGTGATTCCTAAACGTGTAATCCTAAAGACACACTATCTGGTCATATCCTGCCAGACTTAGCAAATCATTAAAAAGCTTTAAACTTTATTGACTCATCAAGAAGCCTTAATGTTTTACCTCTTTTTTGAACATTGTCTTCATCACGAGAATGGGTTGAGTTATTTGACAATGTTGAACCGTCATTCATAACTTTGTTTGATCTCTTTGAATCTAGATCTTGGGATCTCCAGTCTGCTAGGTAGAGTGTAACGACCCGACCGATCGTTTTGAGCTCTAGCATGTCGTTCAGTAGTCTGAGTCCATGAGCAGTTTCCTTTCAGGTATTATGACTTGTGCGCATGGTTGGAATTGAACTTTGGGAAGTTCAGGGTTGATTTGGAAAGAGAATTCTCATTTCGGAAGCTTAAAGTTGAAAGAATTAGCTAGGATAGGATTTTCGAGTAAACAACCTCAGAATTGGGATCTGAAGGTTCTAGCAAGTTCGTATGATGATTTTGGACTTGGGCGTATGCCCGGATCGGATTTTGGATGACCGGGGAGCGTTTTGGCGCCTATTATGGAAGTTAACATTTTGGAAGAAATTTCATAAGTTTGGCTTGAAGTGCATTTCAGTGTTATCGATGTCCGTTTGGGATTCCGAGTCTGGGAGTAGCTCCGTATGGTGATTTTGGAGTTGGAAGCGCGATCGGAAGTGAATTTGGAGGTCCGTAGGTCATTTCGAAGTCATTTGGCTAAAGATAGAAATTGAAATTTTTTGAGAAGTTTGACCGGAAGTGGACTTTTTGATATCGGGGTCGGAATCCGATTCCGGAAGTTAGAGTAGGTCCATAATATCAAATATGACTTGTGTACAAAATTTGAAGTCAATAGGACGTGATTTGATAGGTTTATACATCGAGAGTGGAAGCTTGAAGTTCTAAAGTTCATAAAGCTTGGATTGGAGGTCGATTCATGGTTTTAGCGTTGTTTGATATGATTTGAGGCATCAAGCAGGTCTGTAATGTGTTTTGGGACTGGTCGGTATGATTGGTTGGGATCCTGAGGGCCCCGGGTGGATTCTGGATGGTTAGCGGATCGAAAATGGAATTTTTGGAAGGCTGAACTTGCTGGTTGCTGCCATAATCGCACATGCGAGAATTAGGCCGCAGGTGCGGAGCCGCAGAAGCGGTTAGGAGGGCGCAGATGGGGTTTTGGGTCAGGAGCGAAGGGACCGCAGATGCGGTCCGGGTGCCTCAGAAGCGGGACAGCACCTGCGGTAGACGAGGCGCAAAAGCGGAAATAAGGGGGCCTGGGAAGGACCACAGATGCGGTAGTGTGGCCGCACCTGCGGAACCGTAGAAGCGGTCGAGTGACCGTAGGTGCGTAAAGTGCTGGAGGCAGAGGATGTTTTAAAATCGGGGTTTT
This sequence comes from Nicotiana sylvestris, assembly GCF_000393655.2. Taxonomy (NCBI): domain Eukaryota; kingdom Viridiplantae; phylum Streptophyta; class Magnoliopsida; order Solanales; family Solanaceae; genus Nicotiana; species Nicotiana sylvestris. The sequence goes on along the minus strand of NC_091060.1, from coordinate 53,550,546 downwards.
GGCCATTTCCTCTCATATTTTCTTGGCTTGGGCGATTTTTGGAGAGCTTCAAGAGGAGATTTTCTTCATCAAAGTTAAGGTAAGCTAACCCCACCTATCTTGAGTTAAATATATTGATTGGGTATGGATTTTAGCATATAAATTGGTAGAAATTTGGGGGTTTGAGGGAAAACCTAGAAAATTGATATTCTTGGAATTTGACCACGATTTTGGGTATGAAATTGAGAGTAAATTATATATTTGAGTTCGTAGGGATATGGGTAAAGTTTATCTTCAGAAAATTTTGGAATCCGGGCACGTGGGTCCGAGGGCGTATTCGTCAACTTTTCGATCGGGGTTAGAAATTGTTATAAATTGGATTGTAATGAGTAATTGAACATATATTAACGGATTTGCATAATTATTGGCTAGTTTTGGAGCATTGTGCATCGATTCGAGTCTTCGGAAGAGCGTAGAATGCCGGTTATAGATCTTCGGAGCGAGATGAGTCTCCTTTCTAACCTTGTAAGAGGGAATTGTCCCCATAGGTGAGTTAATTGATTATGTGCTCCTATTGTGGGGGCTACGTACGCACAAGGTGACGAGAGTCCGTGCGTAGCTACTATTATGCTATTATCCGGGTAGTCTAGGACTCAAAAGCATGCTATACGTGGATTAACTGTAAACTTATTGACAGCTTGAATTGCTTAAATCACATCGAATTAGTAAATGAATTTTTAAAAGGATTAAACTTCATTTTCTTAAATTGTTAAAAGATAATTGTCTTTTATTAGGATAAATGTTCCCCGATAAATTCGTAATTGGCTGTTGAGCATGTATTTCTATGTGTACCTGCGTCGCATATAGGATTCATGAGCAAGGTATTTGTTTCTTTATGTTGACCGCGTCGCAGGTATGATGCGCGAGCGGGGTAATAGATGCATCTATGGTTCGCGCCGTTTGACCCTCGGTAGGGCACAATTTACATTTCTATTGGATCGGGCCGTACGACCTCGGCAGGATTTGCGCATGCTTGTAGTGCTTGCCTTGAGACTTATTGATATTGATATTTGCTCTCCCTGACTTGAGATATTTGAAAACTAGCGTATTTTGAATCCGGAGACCTTTAACATAAAAAGGAACTTTCACCTGTTCGTGACTTACTTGAAATTTCTGTCATTCTTAATAAATCCATAAGTATTCGCATTAATAATATATCATTATTTGGACCACTAGTAAGTGTCGAAGTCGACCACCTCGTCTCTACTTCTTCGAGATTAGACGGGATACTCATTGGGTACACGTTGTTTTCATACTCATACTACACTTTTGTGCATTTTTGTTGCATAGGCACACACGTCTCTAGTGGCCTACTAGGCGTGACAGCATGGTTGATACGGAGACTTAGGTGATCTGCACTTCTCGAGGCGACCCGCAGCCAGCAGAGTCTCTTTCTGATTATTGTATTTATTTCTGGTCCAATATTGTATTCCGGACGGTTGTTGTACTACATTATTTCTTAGAAATTGCTCATGCACTTGTGACACCGGGTTCTGGGATGTCTTTGGGTTTATTCTGGAGTTTTTAAGAGTTGTTACACGTTTCATTATTTATTTAGAGGAATTTACTATGTATTGTTTTAAACGTATAAAAGAAGTGTTTTCGGAAAATATTTAAACGAGAATCTAATTAAGTATTTTGGTTGGATTGCCTGACAGCGGTGTCCGACGCCATCACGACTCTTAGTGGATTTTGGGTCATGACAACATGGTATCAGAGCACTAGGTTCCCTTAGGTCTCACGAGTCATGAGCGAGTCTAGTAGAGTCTCGCGGATTGGTACGAAGACGTCTGTGCTTATCTTCGGGAGGCTACAGGGCTGTTAGGAGTACTTCCCTTCTTGATTTCCTCATCGTGCGATTTGATTCCTTTGAGGCTTATGCCTTTATTTCTTTCCTACTCCATTTTATGTGACGCGAAGCACTTGTTATAAATAGAGAATTGAAGAATTGTAATGGTACTTCAGATGTGGTGCAGGAAGTTTCTTCTAGTATAGTTGATTGGACTATTATCGTCGCCTTGTGGAAGGGTATTCTATTGTTTCAGCCCAGTAGCGGTACTTCTGAGATCTCTGAGGCTAGGCACAAGTTGCCATGATGCTTATGAATGATTGTTACGCAGTATTGATGTGATGGTAAGATGTTTGCCTACGTATCGGAGTAGTGAATGACTTGAAGGGAGGTTTACTCAGTGCATGATCTAGAGATTCGATATTTTATTCACGGCGGGGGAAAGGCAATCGGGCTAAGAGTGTTCCGATTTGGGTTGATGGGTAATGAGACTTGGTATTTTGAGCGTGGTGGAATGTTCATCTGCGATATAGTGTCGTCGTCCTCAATGGTATATGTTAAGTTCGCCGGTGTTATGGTCTTCTGCAATTCGCGTTGGGGGTAAGATATTATGAAATAATATGGGAGAAACTACTGTCAGAGATCGCAGGGTACAGTGGTTTAGGATTGAATCGGTGTTTCTAATATTGACGGCTCGAGAAAGATTTTCTTCGGAAAAGTTTAAGGTTAGTAGTGATTTGAGGGTTCAAGTACTGCGAAGATAGATTTTATTTAAGGCAACAACTGAGCAGTGAAGGATGAGAAAGGACATGTGGGGAGTGTCAGGCGGTGGTTAAAATTTCTAGAAGGCCAGTTATAAGAAGAAAAGGTCGAGTAGTCGATTAAAGGGGTGAGTTTCGCCAAAGTGGGAGAGTGGTAGAGTTGCGTGTGGGCTTTGTGGTAGGATGATTATGCACCTTAAGGAGAGTTTGGAATGATTTGGGAATTTTAGTGATTGGTGATTGGGGTCTATGGATTTAATTTGAAGTATGGGCTATTATGCGGCAGGCGATTTGATATAACGGGAAGGAGCTACTTGAAATGAAGAAGGATACAACATAACTTTGAATTGGAAGGATGTTGCCGCACGTTTAATTGATGTCACGAGGGGTGAATGGACTTGTGTAGCTAGAGAGTGAGCTCGGACTCAGGATTGGTTATTGATGTCGTAGTGATTGTACCCCGTGCAGCAGCGTTGGAAGATGTCGGGAAGTGATTTCCACAGGTACGTTATTCCCTGTGAGCAGGTTAGCGGTCGCGTGATTGGCGAGGCTTATGCGGAGAATTCTATTGGTTGTACAATAAAGAGATCGGTTGTGCGAATGTGGTTGATGCTTCAGAGTATAAAAGGGGTTTTACAGGAAGATTCCGAGAATTTTGGCGGTTGATTGAGCAAGGTTATGTCAATAAGAGATAAAGAATCCTGGTGCATTCCAGAGTTGTGTAATAGTGGCTTCGAGCTAAGTGGGAGAGTCCTACCGCCTATGATTGGGTTGCATGGTTAACTACTTGCGAGGTTTCTGGTTATTAGCATATTGATAGGTTATTTCAGCTACGGGAAAAGAACATAAGTGATAATTTGAGCAAAAGAATTGTTAAAGGTGTGCTATGGTTGGCCATATTGGCTCATGTTCAGACTTGGGGAAGGATTCAGGATTTATGCCTTGTATAGAAGCGAGTTTAAAGGGGAGTGATTCTTCCGGGTGCTTCGCCCAAAGGGTATTCATGTGATGGAAGATTCATGGAGTTAATTATATTCGAGGGCGAGTCAGAGCGGGTGACTCTCAAAAATGATCCTAGTGGATTCAAAGGGGTAAAATTTGGTGCCTAATGATTTCGAGCCTGTAGGTACGGTTGAGAGTCAAGCTGTTGTAGCAGCTTATGAGAAGAGGCCCAGAATGTTCTATGATGTGTTGGCTTGCAGTGTAGCATTTGGGAGGTATGGAATGGTTCGTGGGATTTGAGACAGCATGGTCTCGTGATTCAAGGTCACTAGGGATAAGTGCGGATAGAGTGTGGTCAGTGTTGAATGGAGTTGTTATTGTTCCTATGGCAATCTTGGATAAATTGGAAGAAGATAGATTTGTTAGCCATAGTTGAATTGGCATATTGGTGGTAGTGATCAGTTCCTTCAGCGTGATCAAGTTATGCAAGTGATTTGTGGCGGTACGTATGAGGCTTGTCGGCCACCGTAATCGATGTGATTCAGAAGTACTCTACTGTTATGGCCTATTATGTGTAGGAGGGTCCCGGAAAGGTTGTAGTGGCTTAGACCACTACTTAGATATTTGCATATTCTACGGTTGAGAACTCACCTGTGTGTTGCTATAGTTCTCCTGAAGTGAGTTAAGTGAAAAGTTTTATATGATGAAGTGTTAGTCTATTAGTGATTTCAGAGTTATGATAAAAAGCGTGTTCTATTGTATATTGGCATGTTGGGTGCAGTGAGTGGTATGAAATTTGAAGTGAGGATCAAGGTTGCATTCTGGTGTTGACGAGGATGTCACGAGCTCGGATGAGCAGGAAAGGGGTTTCGATGTTTAAAGTAAGTTGGTATTGTCTTCAGCATCATCTGGGATCGGTGTTTTGTGAAAAAGGCTTCACATCCTGGTTAAGGATCTCTTGATCGCTTTTCAGCGTTAGTGCGGCTTGTGGTTTAGATGTACAGACCTGTTACCTGTTACGGAAAGTTGTGGGAGCGTGCCCCACGGGAAGGTTGTATAAGTGTGGCATGTAGTCACTTCATTGATTAAATAAGTTAAACCAAGTATGAAGATTGTAGCGATGTCGTTAAATTGAGAATTTATGCTTGGAGGGCACTCGGTTTATTGGGTTGTTGGCTGTGGAGGAGTACTCCGATTGTGATAGTTGTTCTTGTATGTTATGAGAAAAAGGAATTTAGTATGGACCTTTGAAAGGTTATTGGCCTAGTTTGGTACGATCAGGATCGACTTGAGGTCTGTGGATGGATTTAAACGTGAGTATGGGATCTATATCAGGCCAGATGTGTTCATTTCAACAAAGCGCTCCTTATGAAAGAGTAGTCGGGGTGTTATTTTGTCGTTAGCTATTTCATGTAATGATGTATTGCGCCGTGCGAGTTGTGAGACGACTTGGTGAATTTCCTATGTTGAGATTTTGCGTAGAGATGATGTTATGTGAGCAGGATGGCTTTGAGATTCAGATCGTATATCGCACCTCAGTTGTGCTCGAGTTTTATAGCTTATGGCGCTATATGTCTCCCTAGGGATGAAATTATGTACTTAGTGTGCTTGTGACCGATATTCGTTAATTCATTGAAATGAGAAATCTAGCTCGGTGTGTATCTCTTTATGTGACTTTTATAGTGGATCGGGTGGCACGCCGCCATGGTTATGTTGTTTGGATCAGGTTGTGCGCCGCAACAGTGTGATGCTGAGTACAGTTCCCCGTATCTGTTTTTATGTGTTTGGTTTCCTATTTTTGGTGAGGAAAGCTCGTATTAGCCATGTGCCTACGTCGCATGTATGATTCGCGAGCGGGTGTTTGTTTAATTATGTTGGCCGCATCGCATGTATGATTCACGAGCGGAGTGCCTATTTAGCATGTTGACCACGTCGCATGTATGATTCGCGAGCAGGGTAATTGGATTTCCTTTTTAGAGTAGTTTTCCTTTTGTATCGCGTTTGAATTGGTATCCTATTGGCACATTGTGGTATCATATGAGACTTTCGATTATGTCCGGGGTGGCTTATTGCCTAAGAAGTTCGTACTGGGTGAGACGCGATTATTGGATTTAAGATTAGTGCAATCTGATTATATGAAGTATATTAAGGAGCTAAGACCATTATTTGGTTCAGGATGAGGTTATGGTTCTTATCAGGAGTATAGACCCAATGATTTGTTGATTCGGTAGTTGGTTATGAATTTCTACATATCATTTCCGTCATGGCGGTATTGTAAGAGCTAGAGCAAGACCTATGCAGGTCATGAGGTGCAATGGGAGCATCAGATTCGTGGAATTTTGAATAATGTGATCAGAGAACGTTATTGTGGTCCTGTGAGTAAAGTGGTGCAAGGTGTGAATTCAGCTAAGGTATGCAGTCATGTTTTGCTGCTACGTATAGTTATTGATACGACGAGCGTATGATGGAACAAGCCGGCAGAGAATTCCGGATGTTGGAATTGGGCTCTAAGTCTTATTTGCTTAAGTGAAAAAGGATATCTTCGGATTGATCAAGCTAGGGTGCCCAGCTGAGTTGTGGTAGCACGGGTAGGTGCTCGAGGTGTTAAACAGTGATTTTAGACCACTCCAGCGCAGTTCTTAGCACGTTCTAGGACGAACGTATGTTTAAGTAGGAGAGAATGTAATGACCAGACCGGTCACTTTGAGCTCTAGCGCGTCGTTCAACAGTCTGAGGCCATAAGCGGTTTCCTTTCAGGTATTATGACTTGTGCGCACAGTCAGAATTGAATTTCGGGAAGTTCAGGGTTGATTTGGAAAGAGAATTCTCATTCCGGAAGCTTAAAGTTGAAAGACTTAGCTAGGATTGGATTTTCGAGTAAACGACCTTGGAATCGGGATCTGAAGGTTCCAGCAGGTTCGTATAACGATTTCGGACTTGGGCGTATGCCCGGATCGGATTTTGGATGACCGGAGAGCGTATTGGCGCCTATTGTGGAAGTTAGCATTTTGGAAGAAATTTCATAAGTTTGGCTTGAAGTGCATTTCAGTGTTATCGATGTTCGTTTGGGATTCCGAGTCTGGGAATAGCTCCGTATGGTGATTCTGGAGTTGGAAGCGCGATCGGAAGTGAATTCGAAAGTCCGTAGGTCATTTTGAAGTCATTTGGCTAAAGATAGAAATTGAAGATTTTTGAGAAGTTTGACCGGAAGTGGACTTTTTGATATCGGGGTCGAAATCCATTTCTGGAAGTTGGAGTAGGTTCGTAATGTCAAATATGACTTGTGTACAAAATTTGAAGTCAATCGGACGTGATTTGATAGGTTTATACATCGAGAGTGGAAGCTTGAAGTTCTAAAGTTCATAAAGCTTGGATTGGAGGTCGATTCGTGGTTTTAGCATTGTTTGATATGATTTGAGGCCTCGAGCAAGTCCGTAATGTGTTTTGGGACTGGTCAGTATTATTGGTTGGGATCCCGAGGGCCCCGGGTGGATTAACGGATCGAAAATGGAATTTTCGGAAGGCTGAACTTGTTGGTTGTTGTCATAACCGCACCTGCGAGAATTGGGCCGTAGGTGCGAAGCCGCAGAAGCGGGACCGCACCTGCAGTAGACGAGGCGCAGAAGCGGAAATAAGGGAGCCTGGGAAGGATCGCAAATGCGATAGTGTGCCCGCACCTACGGAACCGCAGAAGCGGTCGAGTGACCGCAGGTACGGAAAGTGCTAGAGGCAGAGGATGTTTTAAAATCGGGGTTTTGGCCATTTCCTCTCATATTTTCTTGGCTTGGGCGCTTTTTGGAGAGCTTCAAGAAGGGAATTTCTTCATCAACGTTAAGGTAAGCTAACTCCACCTATCTTGAGTTAAATATATTGATTGGGTATGGATTTTAGCATGCAAATTGGTAGAAATTTGGGGGTTTGAGGGAAAACCTAGAAAATTGATATTCTTGGAATTTGACCACGATTTTGGGTATGAAATTGAGAGTAAATTATATATTTGAATTCGTGGGAATATGGGTAAAGTTTATCTTCAGAAAATTTTTGGAATCCGAGCACGTGGGCCCGAGGGCGTATTCGTCAACTTTTCGATCGGGATTAGAAATTGTTATAAATTGGATTGTAATGAGTAATTGAACATATATTAATGGATTTGCATAATTATTGGCTAGTTTTGGAGCATTGTGCATCGATTCGAGTCTTCGGAAGAGCGTAGAATGTCGGTTATGGATCTTCGGAGCGAGGTGAGTCTCCTTTCTAACCTTGTAAGAGTGGATTGTCCTCATAGGTGAGTTAATTGATTATGTGATCCTATTTGTGGGGGCTACGTACGCACGAGGTGACGAGAGTCCGTGCGTATCTATTATTATGCTATTGTCCGGATAGTCTAGGACCCAAAAGCATGCTATACGTGGATTAACTGTAAACTTATTGACAACTTGAATTGCTTAAATTACATCGAATTAGTAAATTAATTTCTAAAAGGATTAAACTTCATTTTCTTAAATTGTTAGAAGAGAATTGGCTTTTATTTGGATAAATGTTCCCCGATAAATTCGTAATTGGCTGTTGAGCATGTATTTCTATGTGTACCTGCGTCGCATGTAGGATTCGTGAGCAGGGTATTTGTTTATTTATGTTGACTGCGTCGCAGGTATGATGCACGAGCGGGGTAATAGATGCATCTATGGTTCGCGCCGGTCGACCTTCGGCAGTGCACATTTTACATTTCTGTTGGATCGGGCCATACGACCTCGGCAGGATTTGAGCATGCTTGTAGTGCTTGCCTTGAGACTTATTGATATTGATATTTGCTCTCCCCGAATTGAGATATTTGAAAACTAGCGGATTTTGAATTAGGAGACTTTTAATATAAAAAGGAACTTTTACCTGTTCGTGACTTACTTGAAATTTCTGTCATTCTTAATAAATCCATGAGTATTCGCATTAATAATATATCATTATTTGGACCACTAGTAAGTGTCGAAGTCGACCATCTCGTCTCTACTTCTTCAAGATTAGACGGGATACTCATTGGGTATACGTTATTTTCGTACTCATACTACACTTCTATGCATTTTTGTTGCACAGGCACACACGTCTCTAGTGGCCTATTGGGCGTGACAGTATGGTTGATACAGCGACTTAGGTGAGCTGCACTTCTCGAGGTAACCCGCAGCCAGTAGAGTCTCTTTCAGATTATTGTATTTATTTCCTGTCCAATATTATATTTCGGACGGTTGTTGTACTACATTATTTCTTAGAAATTGCTCATGCACTTGTGACACCGGGTTCTGGGATGTCTTTGGGTTTATTCAAGAAATTTTAAGAGTTGTTAAACGTTTCATTATTTATTCAGAGGAATTTACTATGTATTGTTTTAAACGTATAAAAGAAGTGTTTTCGGAAAATATTAAACGAGAATCTAATTAAGTATTTTGGTTGGCTTGCCTGATAGCGGTGTCCGGCGCCATCACGACTCTTAGTGGATTTTGGGTCGTGACATAGAGTTACCGCGATGATGACTTGTCCTAGGCCTTTAACACCATTCCCTTTGATGATCTTTCAACTGCCTCTCTAGATAGGCCTTTTGTAAGTGGATCTGACACGTTATCTCTTGACTTTACGTAGTCAATTGTGATAACACCACTAGAGAGTAGTTGTCTAATGGTATTGTGTCTCCGTCGAATATGACGAGATTTTCCGTTATACATAACGCTCCCTGCCCTAACTATTGCCGTTTGACTATCACAATGTATACAAATAGGTGCCAAAGGTTTGGGCCAAAATGGAATATCTTCCAAGAAATTCTGGAGCCATTCAGCTTCTTCACCAGCCTTATCTAAAGCTATGAATTTAGATCCATTGTAGAACGGGCGATGCACGTTTGTTTGGATGATTTCCAAGACACTGCTCCATCACCAATTGTGAAAACATATCCACTCGTGGATTTAACTTCAAATGATCCGGTGATCCAATTTGCATCACTATATCCCTCGATCACGGAAGGATATTTGTTATAATACAAAGCATAATTTTGGGTATGTTTTAGATATCCCAAAACTCGTTTCATTTCCATCCAATGTAGTTGATTGGGATTACTTGTAAACCGACTCAGTTTGCTAATAGCACATGCTATATCTGGTCGCGTACAATTCATGATATACATCAAACTTCCCAATACTCTTGCATAGTCCAGTTGTGATTCACTTTCACCTTCATTCTTTTGAAGTGCATAACTCACGTCAATTGGAGTCTTGGCAATTTTGAAATCCAAATATTTGAACTTGTCAAGTACCTTTTTAATGTAGTGAGATTGTGATAATGCTAGACCTTGTATAGTCTTGTGAATTCTGATTCCTAATATCACATCAGCAACTCCTAAGTCTTTCATGTCAAATTTGCTAGACAACATGCGTTTTGTAGCATTTATATCTGTTATACTTTTGCTCATTATCAACATGTCATCAACATATAAACAAACAATGACTTCATGACCTGGAGTATTTTTAATGTAAACACATTTGTCACACTCGTTGATTTTAAATCCATTTGCCAACATTGTTTGGTCAAATTTTGCATGCCATTGTTTGGGTGCTTGTTTAAGTCCATAAAGCGACTTAACAAGTTTGCACACTTTCTTTTCTTTACCATGAACAACAAAACCCTCAGGTTGTTCCATGTAAATCTCTTCCTCCAATTCTCCATTTAAGAAAGTTGTTTTAACATCCATTTGATGGATTTCAAGACCATACACGGCCGCTAGTGCCACTAACACTAATAGATGTTATCCTTGTTACTGGCGAGTAAGTGTCAAAGTAATCAAGGCCTTACTTTTGTCTATAACCTTTGACAACAAGTCTTGCCTTATATTTGTCAATAGTTCCATTAGCTTTAATTTTTCGTTTAAAGATCCATTTCGAACCTAAAGGCTTATTTCCTGGAGGTAGATCAACCAATTCCCATGTATGGTTATCCAAAATTGATTGAATCTCACTATTGACTGCCTCTTTCCAAAATGCTGAATCAGAAAACGACATAGCTGCTTTAAAAGTTTGAGGCTCATTTTCAAGCAAGAATGTCACAAAATCTGGTCCAAAGGAAGTAGATGTTCTTTGATGTTTGCTACGCATTGGATCTTCTATACTTGGAGTATTTTCCTTTGGTTTTTCCCGAGGTCGTTTAGGTCTTTCACTTAAAGACTCGCTTTCAGTTTTATACGGATAGATGCTTTCACAGAATTTAGCATTATCTGATTCCATTACCGTATTAACATGAATCTCGGGATTATCGGATTTATGAACCAAAAATCGACATGCTTTACTGTTTGTAACATATCCAATAAAAACGCAATCTACTGTTTTTGGTCTAATTTTAACCCTATTAGGTAAAGGAACCTGTACCTTTGCTAGACACTCCCACACTTTGAAATATTTCAAGTTGGGTTTTCTTCATTTCCATTTTTCATATGGAATAGATTGCGTTTTGCTGTGGGGTACTCTGTTGAGTATCCGGTTAGCTGTAATAGCTTCCCCCCACAAACTCTGCGGTAATCCGGAACTTATTAATAAAGAATTCATCATTTCTTTTAATGTTCAATTTTTCCTTTCCGCAATTCCATTGGATTGAGGTGTGTAAGGTGCAATAGTTTGATGGATGATTCCATATTCCGAACATATTTCTGCAAACGGAGATTCATATTCTCCACCTCTATCACTTCTAATCATTTTTATCTTTTTATTCAATTAATTTTCTACCTTATTCTTGTATTGCTTAAATGCTTCAATTGCTTCATCCTTACTATTAAGCAAATACACATAACAATATCTAGTGCAATCGTCAATAAAAGTAACAAAATACTTTTTCCACCTCGAGATGGTGTCGACTTCATATCGTAAATGTCAGTATGAATTAAGTCTAAAGGATTTGAATTCCTTTCAACAGACTTATAAGGATGTTTTACAAACTTAGATTCAACACATATTTGACATTTCGATTTATTACACTCGAATTTAGGCAATACTTCTAAATTAATTAACTTCCGCAAGGTTTTATAATTGACATGTCCTAAACGAATATGCCATAAATTATTTGACTCCAATAAATAAGAAGAAGCTGAAATTTTATTCATACTATCAACAACCATTACATTGAGTTTGAAAAGGCCCTCCGTGAGGTAGCCTTTTCCAACATACATTTCGTTCTTGCTTACAACAACTTTATCAGAAACAAATACACATTTGAATCCATTCTTTACAAGTAAAGAAGTAGAAACTAAATTCTTCCTAATAGTAGGAACATGAAGAACGTTGTTGAGCATTAACACCTTGCCGGAAGTCATCTTCAAGAATATCTTCCCATAACCTTCAATCTTGGTTGTTGCATTATTTCCCATGGAAATTTCTTCTTCGGGACCAGCAGTGGAGTAAGTTGCAAATGCTTCTTTGATAGCACAAACATGTCGAGTGGCTCCAGAGTCAATCCACCACTCCTTCGTATTTCCAACTAGGTTGCATTCCGAAAGCATTACACAAAGATCATCAATGTCATCATTCTTCTCCACTATGTTGGCTTGTCCCTTCTTATTATCCTTTTTCGGGAGACGACAATCAGGGATTTTGTGACCAACTTTTCCACAATTGTAGCAGCTGCCCTTGAATTTCTTTTTGTTCTGCTCCTTAGTTTGTCTAGAAGACCTCTTCCTCTTCTTACTTTTTGGAGCAGTCTCCTCAACGATATTAGCTCCCATGATCGTTGAATTTCCACGAGTCTTCTTATCGGCTGTTTTGTTGTCTTCCGTGATCTTTAGACGTATCACAAGATCTTCCAACTTCATTTCTTTGCGTTTGTGCTTAAGATAGTTCTTGAAATCTCTCCACGAAGGAGGCAATTTTTCAATCATAGCAGCCACTTGAAATGCTTCATTCACGACCGTACCTTCAGCAATAAGGTCGTGAAAAATAAGTTGAAGCTCCTGAACTTGGGTTCTCACAGTTTTGTTGTCTATCATTTTATAGTCTAGAAACTTGGCAACCACGAACTTCTTCAAGCATGCATCTTCTGTCTTGTACTTCTTCTCAAGTGCGTCCCATAATTCTTTCGAAGTATTCATTGCACTGTACACATTGTACAAGTTATCCTCTAAAGCACTTAAGATATAACATTTGCAAAGAAAATCTGCCTGCTTCCACGCCTCAACAACCATGAACTTTTCATTGTCTGGCATGTCCGCAGCAGGCACTGGAGGCTCTTCACTAGTGAATTTCTGCATACCAAGTGTGGTAAGCCGGAAGAACATCCTTTGCTACCATCCTTTGAAGTTGGTTCCAGAAAATCTCCCCGGTTTCTCGACCGGAGGAACAACAGTGCGGCTTGACGAGGCTATCGTCGTTGCACCAACAGTCGCAGAAGGATTTCCGTTATCAATTGCCATTTCTCACTGTCAACAACAGAAGAGATCAATTAATGGCAAAACCAGAACAGTAAATAATACTGTAATCAATAAATAGTACGTAATAAAAACAACTGAAGTTTTTATATACTGTCATACAGAAAACGATGAAGTTTTTTTTATGTTCTTCAAATCGTTTCTGAATTTCAATACTCTGATGAAGTGTTTATATCTTCAAATCAGAATAGTATAATTCAGACAGAATACAAAATATAATAAATATAATTTCCTTAAGATTGTTGTTAACCTGTATTGCTGTAAATAAAGAAAACAATAATCTTTCTGAAAACAGAAGCAGAAAGTTAGTAGAAATAAATTCTGAAAACAGTATTTGAATAATAAATTTTGAAAACAGTATTTGAATAATAAATTTTGAAAACAGTAGGAACAAATTGAGCCCACTAAATACACAGTGTGTCCTTAAAAAAATTATTCGCCTCAAGTACCCGAGGTTCTGGAATATATTCTCCCAAGATAGAACGATTTAACTCACCGGAGTGTTGGTACCAAAAATGCCGATGAACAGCGAACCACTCGAAGGCTGTAAAACACACTGGAATTTTTATGCAGAAGAAGAAGAAGATTATCAGAAAATTTCGTAAGTAAATATTCTGGGATTAGAAGGTATATTTATAGCCAATTTGGTATTGTTTCTGAAAAGGTTTGCAACCTTTCAGAACAACCATAGCTGTTGGAACAGGTTTGACATTGTTTCAGAACAACCATAGCTGTTGGGAATTTTTGCGGGAAAATTAAAACTGATTTAAAAATAATCCGGGAAAGAAAACGGGCCAAACCGGACCGGGTCGCGGGTCATGGGTTATTCCGGATTGAATTTTCGTTAATTAATTTAATTAATTAATTAAATATTTGAAAAGAATTTTGTCCAAAAAGATTAATCAATCAATCGTTGACCAAATCCGAATCCGAATCCGAAGCCGAGCCGAGCGAGCGACGACGGCGCGAGGCTTGCCTTCTTCTTAGCTCTTTAAGAGCTAAAAGATGAGTTTCTCTATATATATATACAAAGATTTTCTTTCCTTCTCCCAAAGAGGGACAAAGTGCATTAGTAAAGTGAACTCATTCAAAATTTCACTTCTCTCTATTTTTTTTCCCACTATTTTCCATTCACACTTCTTTTGTTTTTAATAACAAAATCCAATAAAATACACTGATTGAACAAAAACTACGGAATCGGCTAGAATCCATATTCGGGCTCCTAGCTCCTCCACTGATATAAAAGACCTGAGTTCAAATTTCAACGAGTAAAAGTACAATTAGTCGAAATAGCAACACAGAGGAGATCCCAAAGGGGTGACCTGAGAACATAAGTGCACATAGATTAGCCTAATCAAAAGCCAGATGCGCCTGTGTTCTCAAGCACACCCCTCAGGGAAGTAACCATGTTGATTGGCAATAATGAGCAGAGGCCACAATGTGGTCATTTTATCGACACCACGAGTAGAAGATGTTGTCATGTCCGCCACGTCATAACTTTCTACAAGTACTAGTGCAACTTAGCTTATTAGCTCACCAAGCAAATTTATTGTTGCATTTTCCCAAAGAAGAAAAACATCTCATCCATTTCTTTTTCATTTTTATATTACAACCAAAAAGATTAGACATGTAAAGAGAAGCGCCAGTGGAGTCATTTGGAAAAGAGCAAACTATATACAATTATGTATTTTTTTTTTTGTCAAAAGAACTCATATTAGACCATCTCTAACCTTACACTAAATTTTTTTAATGTAATATTTGATATTTTCGTGCTTCAAAACAATACCATTTCTTACACCATTTTAATGTGTGAATAATGTTACATTAAATTTGGTGTAATACTATTCATCAACATCATTACTATTTAATATTTTATTGTTATTTTTATTATATAGAATACTTTTAATTTACATATTATAAATTTTACTTTTTTCATTTAGGTCCCTAATATACCTAATTATTTTTATGTAATATCTTTGTAATATTAATTTTATATCTTAATTTTGAAATATAATTTTTATAAATTAATTGTCATATATATTATTTTTATATAAAATTGTAAGTTAATTTTATTACAAGTTATAATTGTATAAAAAAAATATAACCATTATGTTATTCAAGGAAAGAATATGATGTGGGTTACTATTGCATCCGTGAGCCACATTTTTAAAAAAAGAAATATTTTGCGATGAAACAAGAATCATGTCGAAAAGATGTTGAACGTGCATTCAGAGTTTTGCAATTTCGTTTTGCAACTATTGCAGGGCCGTCACTTTTTTGGAGAAAAAAATGCTACATGATATATTAACTACATGTATTATACTGCCCAACATGATAATCGAGGAAGAGCGTGATCTTAATGCACCAATTCAAGATGCTTGGGAAAGTCAACTCTAACAACAGAAATGGTAGAAGATGAAAATTACCGATTTAAATAATTTTTAGCTCGATATAAAAAAAATTAAGGACAAAGATGCTCATTTTGCACTTCGTAATGCATTAATAGAGTATTTATCGGAGTAATATACTAATCCTGGAAGTTCAATATTTATGTAGATATTAAAATAAATTTTACCATTACATAATATTTATTTAATTTAATTTTAAAAAATGAAATTATTCGTTAATATGTACAATATATAATATTTGCGTGCAATTTATATTATTTAAAAATTTATGATATAAAATAGTTCTATATTAAATGGTTATATATGAAAGGTATCAATTATATTGGATGAATATATAAAAAAGAAAAAAAAGGATTTGTTTTATGAAATACAACAACAACAATATACCCAGTATTATCCCACACTGTGGGGTCTAGGGAGGGTAATGAGTACGTAGACCTTACCCCTATTTATTTTATGAAATAAAAAATAATATAATATAAATGAGAGAGAATAACATAAAAGGAATATTCTTTTTGATATAAAAAATAGTATAATGAGTTGGAGTTAATTTCCACCATTTGATATTTACATCATTTTAGTGTAAAAAATAGTACGTAAGGTTGGAGATGTCACGTACTAAAGGAAAATTAAGGTGTCATGGACATGAATCAATACAAACAAAATCAAGTGAAATCTGTCCAAAAATGTCAGAAAGGTAGAGACTTATCACCAACAGCTGGCGATCGCTCAACTGCAAAGCCACAAAAAAACTCGAAGTACAGCAACACCGGAAACAGTTCCTCGAGCCGAACAAGTACCGGAAAGATCGAGCAACAACGGGTCAGCAGCCGATCCCGCTATTATGAAGATGCTCGAGGACCTCACAAAGAGGATTGAATCGGGCGAAAAGAAGATAGAAGCTAATGATAAAAAGGTGGAGACATACAATTCAAGGGTCGATCAGATCTCGGGCGCACCCCCGATCCTGACGGGTGTTGATTCAAAGAAATTCATACAAAAGTCATTCCCATCAAGTGCGGCTCCGAAGCCCATCCCGTAGAAATTCAGAATGCTCGACCTCCCGAAGTACAACGGAACCTCGGATCCCAACGAGCATGTCACTGCTTACACTTGTGCCGTAAAGGGAAATGACCTAATGGATGACGAAATTGAATATGTCCTGTTGAAGAAATTCGGGGAAATACTTTCAAAAGGGGCCATGATGTGGTATCATAACCTAGCCCCAAATTCGATAAGACTCATTCGCCATGCTGGCAGATTCTTTTATAAAGGCACATGTCGGTGCCATGAAGGTTGCTACAAGAAAGTCTGACGTCTTCAAAATCAAACAGAGAGAAAATGAGATGTTGTTGGAGTTTGTATCTCGCTTTCAAATAGAGGGAATGGAGTTACTACCAGTCTCCGATGATTAGGAAGTGCAGGCCTTCACCCAAGGTCTGAATGAACGAAGCTCGGTAGCTTCGAAACAGCTAAAGCAGAACTTGGTTGAATATCCTACCGTGACTTCGGCGGATGTCCACAACCGATATCAATTCAAAGATTAGGGTTAAGGACGACTAACTGGGAGCCCCCTCGGGATCAGTATATCCTAGAAGGCTCCTGGCAAAGGAGCCAAAACCAAACAAGGAAAGGTACCAACCGTACATAGAAGATCGAACAAACGCTCCAAGGCGTAACATACCCCAAAACGACCGAAGGGCAGACCGAGGTCAGAATCCTCGGGGACTCGTGAGCATAACCGGATTTGACAGATACACAGGGTCGACGAAGGCACCCTGGTTATCCGAGTACAACTTCAACGTTGATGTTTCGGACATCGTATCAGCCATATGTAAAATTAAAGACACCAGGTGGCCAAGACCCGTACTATCAGACCCATCGCAAAGGAATCCTAACTTGATGTGCGAATTTCATGGCACACACGATCATAGGACCAAAAATTGCAGGCAGCTCCGAGAAGAAGTAGCCCGACTACTTAACAAAGGGCACCTCCGAGAGTTCCTCAACGATCGAGCCAAAAATTAATTTCGGGAAAGAGAGGCAAATAGGAAAAATGAAACTGAAGAACCACCACATGTCATCCATATGATTGTTGGGGGAGTCGACATCCCACAGGAACCCATTGTCAAACGAACAAAAATATACATCACCAGGGAAAAGCAAACTCGAGGTTACATACCCGAAGACGCTCTCACATTCAGCGACGAGGACATCGAGACCCTGTCTAAACCTCATAATGACACATTGATAATTTCTTTTCTTGTGAATACATTTCAAATTAAACGTGTACTTGTGGATCCAGGTAGCTCGGTCAACATTATCAAGTTGAGGGTGGTGGAGCAACTCGGACTGCTCGACCAGATCGTGCACTTCTCGAGTCCTTAACGGATTCAATATGGCAAGCGAGACAATGAAAGGGGAAATTACCCTCCCGGTCAACGTGGCCAGCACAACCTAAAATGTCAAGTTTCATGTCATCGAAGGAGACATGAGATATAATGCCTTGCTCAAAATATCATGGATATACTGCATGAGAGCAGTACCGTCAACCCTTCATCAAATGAAGAAGTTCCCAACAAAGGATGGAATAAAAACTGTATACGGGGAGCAGCATGCAATGAGAGAGATGTTCGCGGTGCACGACGTGGCACCATCATCGACACCTTCAACATTGAAGGAGCCAAAGAATAAGCAAACAACGAAGTAGCAATCACGAGCTACATTCTCGCCTGCACCCGAGTCAATTAGCAAAGGATAGTACCGCGTCCCCGGTGCAAACATCTGAAGAATATCGAGGCTCGAAGCGCCATCACTACTAAGGTATCACCGTCTCCCTTTTTTTTACATTTTACACCAACCTATGTGCAGGAGTCCGGTTAGAACAATCGAAGCACTCTCCAGCTTGAAGACCTTAGGTTTTAAAGCATGCGTTGCACTCTTTTCCTTCGACTGGATTTTATCCCAAGAAGGGTTTTACCGGCAAGGTTTTTAATGAGGCAACATCTATATGCTACCTAAGGAGGACTTAACAAGTATTCAAGGCTTCTCTTCGATCAACCTCGAATACTGGGGGGTATCCCCCCGGGAGACCACCTTCTCGAAGAAGTCAAGATGAGCCAAAAAGGGTCTCGATAGGAAAATGATGTATCGGGCCAAACGGTCGAATGGACTGTGTCCGCATAGAATAATTGAACCCTTGACGACGAAAATATGTATACTTGTACCAAGTAATCAAATGAGTATCTTTTACCACCAAAAATGCTTCACGCTTCAAAGAAATCAGCTATTTTTACAAGAAACGGCTCTAAGGCCAGAAATTTCCCAAACGCTCAGGAACTGACATCTAAAGACTCAAATCCATAAGACCTCTGGGCCGGAAACTTCGAGTTCATAATCCCTCAATGAGGAAACATCAAATTTATGAAGAACAGCTCCAAAGCCAAAAACTTTTGATATCTCGGGGACTGTCACCGACTGCCACCTATCGAGCTACCAAAAACTCGAGGCCATAAGACCCAAGCGGGCAACCTCGAGCCTGAAAGCCCTCTGTGTGGCAATACCAGAAAATGTAAGACCTCCATAAGGCAATACCAAATCTTTAAGACCTCAAGCAAGGCATGAATTATACTTGTGCCAAGTAACCAAAAAATCTGTAAGACCTCAAGTAAGGCATGCTCATATTTATAAGACCTTACAAAAGGCATAATCTCGATCTTAAAGTCAAGGCTATATATTCAAACTTGTAAGACCCTAAAAAGGCATACCCTCGATATAGACGCCAAAGCTACCTCACTCGGGGACTAAAAGGCTACGGCCAAATATAATGACTATGGTCATAAGGCTGTACCAGCTAAACTAACGCGACTCGGGGACGCCCAATCGTCACCATAAAATCACAGGCCTTCAATTACTTTAAGAATACTTTGAAAAGAACCGGTTAATCAGGCTACCCTCGGCGTAAGCAAAAGAGCTTCGATCATATCAGCTCCAAACAATAAAAAGGCTTTGAAATAATTTGGCCATCGAGCGAAACCTCCCGAGGCGCTCACTTATCGTTACATAAACGGCTCACAATCGAGGTTCTTATCGAACTGTCGAAGAGTCAGATGAACACAAAAACTTCAAAAAAGTCTTCAACGAGGGAAAAATAAAGCCTACGTTAGAGGTTGCACCGACCCAACGCGTAAGAGCCACTATCGCTATCTTAAATTAAAGGTCGTACCGACCCAACGCGTAAGAGCCACTGTCGCCAACTTAAACTAAAGGTCGTACAGACCCAATACGCAAGAGCCATTGTTGCCAGCTTAAATTAAAGGTCGTACCAACCCAGCGCGTAAGAGCCATTGTCGCCAACTTAAATTAAAGGCCGTACCGACCCAATGCATAAGAGCCTAAGCGCCAACCCACATTAAAGGTAGTGCCGACCAAATGTGTAAGAGCCTACGGGCCAGCCTAGCAAGACTCAGGGCTAATTCATCTAGCTAATCATTGACAGACATCAAAATACAAAAACAAAGAAAGTCACCCACAAGCAAAGAAGAAATTCATGGAAGGAGAAAAAGGCTTTTTTTCATACGTATGTGTGAAAAAATACAAAGCCTCATTTACAATATTCTCTAAGAGCATTATATGTAGAATTAGAAAGAAAAGGCCAAACCTACGTTCCCCTCGGGGACTGCGGCCCCATCGGCCTCTTCCTTATTATTTTCGGCATCGGATGCGAGGAACTTGGCGTCATATTCATCCGCCTTGGCCTGCTCTATCTCTTCCGAGAGATCAAAGCCACTAGCGTGGATATCCTAGAGGGATTTGAATTGGGCATACTCATTACTTCTGCTCTCCCGATCGGAAGCCCCTCTCAACTCAACCCGAGCATCGATAGCATCTTTTAAGTAGACGACTACTTTCTTGTCAGCCTTAGCTCGAATCTCTTCAGCTTCATCTCAGGTGTCCACGACCTCGGCCTTCATCTTCAAAAGGTCAGACTCGAGCCTTGCAATAATACTCATTTGGACTGAGCTGTTTTTACGAGCATTCCGGAGTTGCACCTCGAGGGCAGAAGCCTTGGCCAAAGCATTCTTCTTGGCCACAACTTGGGCATCTGCCTGAGCCTTTAGCTCATTACACTCATACTTGGCCCGACCAACTTTTCCCCAAAGGCGTTCCCAGGTCCTCCGTTTTTCTCTGCAACTGAAGTATCAAAATATTAATCTCCGAGGGTAGAAGAGAAAACATGCATCCCCTTGAAACAATGGTTATATGTATCTTGAGGTAGCTTTCATAATTCTGGCTTCGACTCACCTCGTACCGCAGGTATACCAACTCCTTTGCCCTTTCGTCACAAAGAAGCCTGAGGGATTTCTCCCCGTCCAAAGATTTTCGCAACCTGGTTTCACAGCAGAGCAGCTCAGACTTAAGCTTATCAAAGGCCTATGAAAAAGAAGCTCAGTGAGAAAATGAAAATGCAAAACTGAAAAACCAACAAAGTCAACCAAAACTCACCGCAAAACAGAGTTGCTGAGCCTCCTCAAAAGTTGAGCGTGCATCTACTGGCCTAGTCTCATTGACCCCAGCCGAATCGCTCTCGATGGGGATATGATCACTCGATACCCTGGTTGATTTAGGTGGCCCCTGGCCTCTAACTTCCCTCGAAGTACCTTCGACAGGAGAAGAAGATGGCGAAAAAAAATCTTTATCCCTCGAAGTACCTTTGACGGGAAAAGAAGACGACAACAAAGAAGGATCTATTTTCCCGAGGCTAGAAGCCTCGGGTGCTGCAGGCTCAGCTGATACATCTTCTTTGGGCCTTCAGGTAGGGCTTGCCTCGCTGTGAGCACATTCACCCTTCGAGGATTCCTTCTGTTTGTTATTATTCCTCGGCCCCGAAGCCGATGACCCTTCCTCCTCCCCCAGGGGGCACGGTCTTACCTCAGGAAATTCTCCAATGCGTGCAGTGACAAAATTAATACATATAAAAGAAAGTACCTTTCAAAGAAAATAAACCACACAACACGTACCGTGGTGTTTTGCCTCCCATCTACCCTTCGACAGGTCTCGCTACTTGCGCTTATCATAGGTCGAGTGAGCTACCAGCTTCCAAGTCTAATCCGCCAGGTCAGGGACCTCGTATGACATCCAGGGAATTGCTGTACAAAGGAAAAAGAAAACATCTTTACGAAGTCTGCCTCCACCATGAACAAAAATGATAAAAACACAAGTGTACCACTTAGGTGTGAAATTCCATTTCTTAGGAAATGGTAGGAACTCCACAGGGATAATATCGACAGTCCGCACTCAGACAAATCGACTCATCCACCCTCGGTCCTCATTTTCTTCATCGTCAGTAACAAAGGGACTGGTGGATCGACATTGTAAAGCTATCAAGCCTCGGTAATGAAAGGGGCGGTACAATCTGATGAGATGGCTAAGGGTGAACTCAAGCTCGACTTCCTCCGAAAGAACCTCATCATCAATACTATCCTCCAGAACGACGGGTGAACCTATGCCAGGGTAGCCCGATATCTTCGACAGAAGTCAAGCACAACTCTATAGAGAGGGCCCAACGTGAAGGGGTACATGTATACGTTCAAAAACCCCTCTACATGAGCCATGATGTTCTCTTCTAGGGAAGGTACCTACAGTACCACATGTTCTCCCTATCGCAGTCTCTCCTCACTGCCTCGAGGTGTCCCTCTCCTATTGATGAAATGAACCTCGATGCATGCTCCCAATGTCCCTCAACATTGGTAGGTCTCTCTAACGAAACGTCCCTCCTCGAGACAAAACATCACGAGTTCCCTCAACATGTACCACCGATTGAGCGGGAAGCAGAGGCGAAACTCTCCTCTTCTTGGTGAGGGGATTTGGGCGTAGCAGCCATAACTTGGTGAATCAAGAAAAGGGAAATGAAAACTTAGGAAAAAACTTTGAATTAAAACGATGAAAGAGATGACGCAAGGAAGGAGAACTCTATAAAAAGGATAGCTGCTCAATGTAGTGGAACCCTCAAATAAGGGGAGAGCAAACTCATATATAGAGCAAGCAGCGACTGTCCGCCTACTCTAAAGGCCAATTAATTCTAACTAGGTCATTATCACTTTCGGGGAAGTGTACCGGCGGGACCATCCCGGTCAGTTCATGATCGTGTCATACGAATGACGCTGTCATACAACGTCCGAGGGGTCAAGGATTCCCATTTCAACCTATCCTCGAGATGGTGCCCGATCTCGAGGATCTCTGCTACTATAACGATGGGCTCTAAGGAGCCATCAATACCAATCTAGCCTTGAGATGGTGCCCGATCTCGAGGATCTTTATTACTATAACTATGAGCCCTAAGGAGCTATCCACATAAACCTAGCCTCGAGATGGTACCCTATCTCGAGGATCTCTGCTATTACAAGTGCGGGTCATTCACCCGATTCTTTGGCCCCCGGGCTACATGAGCCCAAGTCACTTCTCACTCGAGAATTATTAATAAAGCCCCAGGGCTATCTTCACCTTCAAATCAATTTAAACGCTCTCTCGGTTACTTTAGCTCAGGGTCCATCTATAAACGCCTTAAGGCTATCTTCATTTAAAGTTCAAAGCAAGTTTTCAAGACCGTCCGAGTTCAAGCAAACTCTCACTCGGGGACTATTTGTGAAAGTCTAAGGGCTATCTTTATTTTTAGATGATCGAGCAAACCCTCACTCGAGGATTAGCGACAAGTTCTAAAAGGGCTAGCCTCTATTTCAAAGAAAATTGGTACCCTGCTTTCGCCCAACTCAAACGGCGGTTTAAGTTTGTACCAGATTAATCCAAACTTAGTCTGAGGGGTGACAAAGAATCTCAAGAAATATCATATTAACTAATCGAGAACCAGAGGGATTACGATGCCCGGTTCCAGTGTTCAGACCAATCAAAAGTAAAATAAATGTTCAGCACAAGCCAAAGGCAAATCGAAGCAACATTTATATTGATAAAAGATGATTACAAAAACCCACGAGGGGTCCTTAAACGGAAACAAAGAAGCAGAAAACAACAGTCTAAAAGCCTAATCTACATTCGGAGGTACATCCTAGGGAGCAACATCTGCGAGAACCGTTTCCTCGGGGAACCCATTTCGATCTTCCGAACGACGTCTTCGAGAATCTCCTCCGAAGCAGCAATAGATGAGGAAGAGGTTGTAGCCTATCAAATAGCAAAAGCTTTTAACAGGCAGGGAAAATTGTGGCTTGATGAAAAATTTGGCGAGTATGGGTCTCGCCAGCACTACTATTGGGAAGCCACTTCTTGAGACATTGCACCGGTGTGGGATGAAAAAGTTAGTAGATGACGCCACCTCACTCCATAGAAAGCAAAATAAGTGAAGAGCCACACCAGGTTGAAGTTAAGAGAGGTGAGCAGCATTTCATGATCCACATATCCTCTAATACGGGAATAATTTGAAGCCCCTCTCTCATTATTTCGGACCAACAACAATAACAACAACAACAAATCAGTACGATCCCACTCAGTGGGGAAAATCTCTGAAAAAGAGCCATGACATAACTGGCAAAATCGCTGCCGTGTGACCTTACAATCATGGGCTTGAACCATGGAAGTTAGAGTTTGGATGAGGATGAAGATAAGAAAGGGTTAAAGCCTGTTGAAGAATGGCTGGGTGGAATTTTGGTTCAAGTAACCTTCCATTTATAGAAAGGCAGTAACATAACGGATGATGCAATCAATGCCTTTGGAAAACGTATTGACAAGCAAAATCAATGCTTTTTGGGAAACGGATCGGCGGCGTTATCACTGCTTTTGGGAAAATAAACCAGTCGTGTATTGAATGCTTCTGAGAAGATGAACCGATGGGATGTTTCAGTCATCACAAAAGCTTATATCATAAGCATGACATCATCGTGAGAGACTCGAGGAAATCGATGTCACAGACGTTTCATATCATTCTATTCTAAAAAATGCGGGGACTATCTGTATACGGCTAAAATTAGAGAGTCAGCTTTTACAATCATTACGACATTCTATAGCCCTTCTCTAGATGTCTCGAGGCGCAGTTCAAGGTTCGACCCCGAGGGTTCCCAATGCTTGACCTTGGGGCAGTGCAAATCAGTGGTTATGATGGACGAATGAGAAATTCCCAAGACACGTGATTAAAGCTGACCAAGTCTATTGGGCTAGTGCAAGCCCGTACCGTGGCATTAAATAGTTGTACCAGCCACATATCTTTGTAATAAATGCATCTGTACTATGTTGGGATTCTCCCTCATATATAAAGGGGACCCTTATCATTTTGTAACACACATGATATTCAATACAAGAACAAGAACATTCTCTGTTCTCTAACTTAAACATATTCTCCCTTGATTTTACTACTTATATTTATTACATTGCTTACATTTATTGTGTTTTATTGATTGTTCTTCATTTATTACTCATCATTGATCATAAAGAGCCCTCATCAAAGCTCTTAGAACTGTTAGTCCTTCATCAGCTATCTACAGCCTAGAGATTTAGCTCGACCTCGAGGCCCAGTATAGGCTAGCTCGAGACCCCGATTCTCGGCTACTCGGTTTGCATAGCATTCTATTTTCAAACTCTTACTTTACTTTCCTAACTCACATTTAGCATCTATTGCCTAACAACTAGCATAAAAATAAATCACATATTTTCATAACCACAAAATCAAATTTAATTGTAATTACCATTTTCAAGGTAAAAAAAAAGAAAAGGAGGAAAAAAAGATTTATTAGATTTTGCTTGTCAACCTAAGCTCAATACATAATTATTTTCTCCTACTTAACTTCCTATCGAGGTTTGATATTTTAATTTTCTATTTGAATTACTTCTTTCAAGTTATTATATAAATTCTCAGTTTGAGTTTCTCTGTGTGTCATTCTATCGACAATGTAAGTTTTAACATCTCTCCCCTCCCCCCTCTCCGCACACCCAACCCCCCCTCCCCCTCTCGCAAAAAAAACTTTGGTATTTGTTAAATATAAAAGTATGACATTCCTTGCATTAGGGGAGCTTTGAAGCAACGTTAAAATTATTTTTGTGTGACCTATTATAAGTCACGGGTTCGAGCCGTGAAAGTAATTATTAATGCTTGTATTAGGTTAGGTTGTCCTACATCTCTTGAGGTATGGACCTTCCCGAATTCTGCGTGTATGCGAAATGTCTTGTACACCGGACTGTTCTTTTTCTTATACAAAGTACGATGTCATTAATGTTGTGATTCTCTTAGAAGTGCCATGCCTGGTCTTGGCCCTCTGAAATGAATCAACTTATTTATGGTGTATTTCCCTTTTGTTGTAGAAAGTGGCTTTCTAGTCTTTATTACTCTTGTGTTTACTTACCTGTTTAGTTCAAAAGGCCTTCAAGAAATTATCTTCCAATATGAATGTTTGTTTGAGACATGTAATTCTTTTTGGTCAAAGTTAAATTGAATGTGTAAATAATTTTCGTGCTCTAAAGGTGTATCACAGGAATTTGATCCTAATTAAGTTCGAGGTAAATTATATATTCTTCCTTAATAATTGTAACGAACCGACCGGTCATTTTGAGCATTTGCATTTTGCTCATCGATTCTCGGGCATGACTAGCCTCGTATGATGTATTATGACTTATGTAAATCGTCGGTTTTGATTTTCAAGTGGAACAGAACAGATATGGAATAATGGTTCTCAACTTAAGGCTTAAAATTTGAGAGGTTTGACCAAGTCTTTGACTTTTAGTACTCGATCTCAGATTTGAATTTTTATGATTGGATTAGCTCCGTTGGGTGATTTGGGACTTAGTAGCGTGTTCGAAACGTAATTTGGAGACCCGTGATAGATTTAGGCTTGAATTGGCGAAATTAGAATTTTGGCACTTTCCGGTTGGTAGTGGAAATCTTGATATCAGGATTGGAATTGAATTCCAGAAATTTGAGTAGGTCCGTAGTGTCATTTGTGACGTGTGTGCAAAATTTCAGGTCATTCGGAGTTGAATTGATAAGTTTCGACATCGTTTGTGGAATTTGAAAGTTCCTAAGTTCTGAAGCTTGAATCTGAAGTTGATTTGGTATTTTGGTGTTGTTTTGAGTGATTCGAAGGCTCGAATAAGTTTTAATGATGTTATTGGAGGTGTTGGTATGTTTGGGTTGAGGTCCCGAGGGCCTCATGTGTGTTTAGGGTGAGTTTTGAGCGAGTCCGGGCATTATCGGGACTCAGACATTAATTCTGGTGCTTAAATTTATAGCTGGGGTGGAGGTTTTACTGCTGGGGGCGGTGGTTTTACCCTTGGGGCGGAAAATGGTCCGCGGTGAGGAAGAAATTGCAGGTTCACTGGTCTGACTTCAAAAGCCTATATCTTTTTATCTACAAAAAATTTTGAGATGATTCAAAGTCGAAATTGTAGTCCTTCGTGTCTAGTTTACAGAAAGATAAAGAAATCACAATTTGGACATTTGTAGAGAAAGTTATGGCCAAAATACTAAAGCATGTCACTGCAGTCAACATTTTCTGCTGTAGCGGTGGATTTACCGCGGTTAGCAGTGATGGACCGCGGTCAGCGGTGGTTTTACCGCAGTCAGCAGTGGTTACCGCGGTCAGCGGTGATGGGGATTTGAAAGGTGCACTATAAATATGAGATTTGGGGTTTTATTTCATATTTTGACCTAGAGAGCTCGGGCTTTGGTGATTTTTCGAGGAATTTTCAAGAAAACCATCAAGGTAAGTGATTCTAACTCAATTTTGGCTAAAATACATGATTATAACGTTGGATTCATCATTTGAGTAGAGATTTGGGATGTAAATTTGGGGAAAATTTTGAAACTTCATAAAATGAATTTTTGGGATTTGAAAGCCGATTCGAAGTTGGAATTGAATAAAACTAGTATGGATAGTCTCGTAATTGAATGGGTTGTCAGATTTTGAGATGTGGGCCCGCAGGCCGAGTTTGAGCAATTTCGGGATTCTTGAGTTAATTTGATTACTTTCACCTAGGCTTTGTTCCTTTAGCATATAATGATGATAATATACTAATTTTGGTTAGATTTAGAGCATTGGAGGCCGATTCGAGAGGCAAAGGCATCACGGGCTAGAGTTTGGACCAGTTTGAGGTAAGTAATGATTGTAAATGTTGTCTTGAGGGTATGAAACCCCATATTTCACATCGTTATGCTACTTTGAGGTGACGCACACGTTAGATGACGAGCGTGGAGTCGTGCACCGTTGGGGATTGTGACTTAGTCCGTCCGGTATGACTGTTAAGTCACGTATTTGATTAAAACTCGTTTGATATCATTGTGTTTTGGAAAGCATTATCATGTTTTGGGCTGAATGCCATATTTGGACCTCGTGCCAACTGTTTTGGACCATTAGGGGATTTTTACTACTATTCATCACTATTTTGACTTCATATTTGTACTCAGTCATGGTGTATTCTACTGTTTTCATAGCTCAGCCATATTTATTCCGTTTTGATATTTTTAAATGATATTTTGGGCTGAGCATCATGTTTTACTATTGCCCGAGTGGCTTGAGAGATTTCTAACTGAGTGAGGCCGAGGGCCTGTGTTGTGAGGATATTATGGGATAGGGCTGTATGCTGCAGTAGTGTGGTACTGATTTATGATTATGAGGCTGAGGAACTGATTTGTTACGCCACGAGGTGGCTTGATATGAGGCAAAAAGCCTGTTTGTTATGCCACGAGATGGCTTGTTATTGCGTTTGGGCCGTAAAGGGCCCCTCCCAAAGTCTGTACACCCCCAATGAGCGCGGGTACCTAGTATGAGTGATATGATGTAGCCCGATGGGCTGTTGTTGTTTCATATTATTGCCCGAGGGGTTGTTCTTGATCCATGTCTTGCCCGAGGGGCAGTTCTTAATTTATGTTATGCCCGAGGGGCTAATTATGAGTGATTGTGAGGTAGCCGAAGGGCTGGTTCTGTTGATATTATGCCCGAAGGGCGGTTTATGGTACATGTTTTGCTCGAGGGGTTGTTTACGTTTCTATCATGTTTACTCACTATTTTATCACTCGTTTGAAACTATTAAAAATTGTTTTAAAAGTTTTTACCGAAACTGAGCATGATTTTTACAAAGTAAATAATTTCTGTACTGTGTTGGAAATGTCCTGGATTTGTTGTAGCGTTTTGATGTGGTTTACCTGTTTTCTTACTGCTCAGCTTTCATTTACTTTTATTACTTACTGAGTTGGCGTACTCACATTACTCCCTGCACCTTGTGTGCAGATTCAGGTATTTCTAAACCTGGTAGCGGGTGTTGATTGCTTAGTGGCAGAGTCATTGGAGTTAGTAAGGTAGCTGCTCGACGTTCGTAGCCCTGCTCTTCTCCCTTTTGTATCCCTTAGATTATTTTTAATATATTTTTAGACCTTAGTAGATGCTCATGACTTGTGACACCCCGATGTCGGGCTTGTGTATTTATTCCGCACTATTCATTTAGACTTACATTATGAGATATTTGATTGATTAAAGGCTTAAAAATGATTATTATTGATTAAATGGTTAATTCGGGAGTTGTGTCGGCTGGCCTAGTTTCACGATAGGAGCCATCACGACCGGGTCAGCTTTAGGGTTGTGACAACATAGGTCTCACAAGTCATGAGCAGGTTTAGTAGAGTCTCGCGGATCGGTACGGAGATGTCTACACTTATCCTCGTGAGGCTGTAGAACCTTTAGGAAAAACTTCACATTCTTGAATTCTTATCGTGCATCCTTGATTCAGCTTGAAATGTAACTCTTTTAATTCCTTCCACGCGTTCGTATGCGTGCATTAGCACTCAGTATAAGATGTGTATCGATGGCTTGTGATTCCCTGATCGAGGGGCAAGATGTGATCTCTGTGTGTTGATGTAGGGCCAGTCTGGAGGACTTGAGGCCGGATTTTGCCTATAGCTTGATCTCTGAGCCGTTGATTGTGTAAGCATGTGCTTTTGGATTTATATGTCCGATAGTGTCCCTATTAGTGGGAGTGATGACTGGATAGCTACGTAATGAGTGTGATGTGACTGCAAGATGTGTTCATATGAATTGAATGAGATGAGAAAGGTTTGCTTGAGGACAGAAAGAACTATTTGGTGCTTGATTTCCATCTTGATTTGATGTATAGCCCCGAGTTATGGGAGTGTGAAGAATCTTTTCACGTTTTCTAGTTGGGGAATGGAGTAGATTTCATGTTACGATATGAGTTCAAACTCAGGAAAATTAAGTGATTGCGTAATGTTTATGATGGTGGAAGGGTATGAAGAGCTATTAGTTTGAGGCGAAGAAGGTGGGTTATCTCGTTCGGAGTGTTTTGAAGTTCATATGAGCCTTACGTTGTTTGCTGGAAGATATCTTTTACAAGTGAAATATATGTATGCAATTTGAATTTCGGGTCGCTTAAGAGAGTGGGCTTGACTGTTATGAGGGTGAATGCGATATTTGCAAAAGATTTAAAGTACTAGATGGTCTGTGTTGCACGAGCTTTATGAAGGTTTGAGTTTAATCTCACTATGGTATTATGGTAGTAATAGAGCATATGCATTATGAGTTATTGTGTGTTTTGGTCTATGGATTTGCGCTAAGTAGGGAAGTCTGCTATTGATTAGTTGATTGCACGGTTATGTGCTACGTTGGTTCTTGTTTGAGGCATACTGGTGAATCAGTTATGGCTTACGGAGGTTGAGATCGAGGATGGCTCGAGTAAAGAAAATTTCAATAAAGGTTATGTTATGCTTTATAGGTGTATGAGAATCACAGAATGACTTGAGTTGTTATTGGTAAAGGATGTACGATGCGTAGAACAGGAGGTTGCTTGGTTGCATTAAGGTGAGGTAACATTCTGCGGTGTTGGAGTGCTAATCGAGCATAGGACGTCCGGTCCGTTTGATCGGTCTAATTGTGGTTTGAGTAGAGTGGATGACTCTCGAGAATGGTTCTAATGGGTTCAAGATTTTACATGTAATAATTGAAGATTTTCAAGTTGTATATTTGGCTAGAAATTGAGGTTTGCATTGGAGGGTGTCAAGACACGTGGTATTTCTATATCATTATAGATTCTAAACATCAGTATCAGGACGGTGAAGGTAATGGCTTTAGATTCGCAGTAAGTCTCTTCAGGGTAAGTATTTCGAATGTGGTGCTTTTGGGGATATTTGAGAGAGTAGTCAGCGGCTTATGAACTATAGAACGATGTGGCTTTATGCTTGGGACTTGTGTAACGAGTATGGGTTGAGGATTATGGTGTTATAACGAGAAGAAGTATCAAGTTGAAGGTAAATCAGAAGGAACTTGGATAGATGGGATAGCTTGGTAGTAGGCCAGATCGGCATGGTAAGGATATGATTAGTTCTTTGGATGCTTACGAGGTAATGAGTTCTACAGGTGTTTTGCGGCAATGCTCTTAGGTTTTAGTGGCCTGCGTAGCTTGGTTGAGTTAGACAGATTCAGTCCTAACGGTTTAGTTTTGTGAAAATAGAATTCAGAGAGTTCTTGATGGTTTCTACCATGGTTAGAGATGTATATTTTCTACGAGCGTGAGGAGCATGGAATGTATAGTGATTTCCTTCTAGATGGAATCAATGGAAAGTTCTTGGCTAGTTGAGTACGTAGTTGTTGTGGCTCGAAGTGGATTATGAAGTTCTCATATTTATCATAGGATGGCATGGTATATGTGGTATGTTGTGTAGGGTTGAAATTTGCATGTGTAAGGTCACGGTTCAGTTCTAAAAGAAAGGGGGCATAAATTCTTAGGTAGCATGGACAGTTTTTGATGACTAGGTAAATGATATTACTAACTGGTATGGCTTGATAAGAGTATACATTTTAGAAAGGGCGATGTTTTTGAGTTGAGGATACTTCATTAGTATTGTGGCACTCTCTTGTTTGATCGACTGCTGATATTCGAGTTTGCTTGGTGGTACAGAAGAATTATAGGAGTACCTCTCATGGGATGATTGGGTACTAGAGGTGTGTTGTATATTCAGACGGTGGAGTTGGGATCGGATATGGTGATTCGTGTGCTATATGGATTTGGAGGTTGGGAGTTCTCACAGATAGATTAGGTTATTGTTGTGGGCCGCGTATATCGGTCTTATGTAGTAACTATTGGAGGTTTGGAGACCCAAGTGGATCCTTGTTGCGTAGTATGCTAGATTTTGATGTGATATTGGGCATAGACTGGTTGTTTCCGTGTCATGTTATTCTGGGATGTTGCGCTAGGACGACGACGTTGGCTATGCTGGGAATGCCACGGATTGAGTGGCGAGGTTCGACGGATTATGTTCCCAGTATGGTGGTGTCATTTTTGAAGACCCAACAGATGGTTGGGAAGGGTTGTCTTTCTTATTTGGCCTTCGTGATGGATGTCAGTGTAGAGACTCCTACCATTAATTCAGTTTCGGTGGTGAGGGATTCTTCGGATGTGTTTCCTGCTGTTGGGCATGTCGCCGAACATGATTGTTGATTCCAGTATTGATTTGGTGCCGGGAACAGTATCGTATGGCACCGACGGAGTTAAAGGAGTTGAAGGAGCAGTTTCAGGGACTCCTTGATAAGGGGTTCATTGGTAGGCCAATATGGATGTGTGTTCTAACTCGAGTCGGCTTGGTTGACTCCGAGTTGTATTGTTGAGGGATGTGTTGATTCGATTGTTATTGAGCTTATTAGTGATTTAGGGAGATATGTGAGTTACCTTTCCGTGTTGTGAGGCGTTGGGATTTGTTGGTTATAGGCACATGTGGTGCAGTTTTTTGGGGTCTCTCAGTGGAATTGGAGCGGGAAAAGTATTGGGTATTGCTCGGCGGATGGCGTATCGGTTGTGTCCTTTCGGGTTTGTGTAATGTTATGTCAATTGCTTCACCGTGGTTATGATGATTTGCTTTTGGTTTTAGACATCAAATTGCATGTGGTTGTCGATTTGAGCATATTGACTTGAGTTGTTTCATGTGGACCAGTGTTTGGATGAGGTCGTGCATTGGAGCGAAGCTATGTGGAGGTATGATCTTGTGGGTTAGATTCGTGTGTTCTGGTTCTACGACGTGTGTCGAGTTCTCAGCATTGTGTGTGGTGGTAATGGCGAGATTACTGTACAACTCTCTCATTTAAGTCATTTTTTCATGATTTGAGTACGTTCGGATTGTTGCTTATTGGTGCGCGGATTGAACAAGTTGTGGCTTTGGATTGTGCTGATGTGCCATGTCACCAGAGTAGTTGTGTTGGATTAGATGAGATCGTTGGGATCTAGAATGAATATAAACAGATTTAGTTTCAGCGTGTTGGAAGGATAATATCGATGTTCGGCTCATAAATTTGCTATGGTTCTTGTCAAAGGAGAAGTGACTTCATGAATGGTTGATCTGAGGAATGGTCATGAGTTTCTATGTGTTTCATTTATTAGTGGCAGTATACAGAAGTGTTGGAATGGGGCTTTATTTGATAAGGGGTTTATTATCGATATTCGGTTGTTTTGAGCAACTGCTGTGATTAGAAGTTATCGCTACAAGAGTTTGATCTATGTGGTATATCATGTATTTGTATCTGAGGTTGCAAGTATGATTTGTTACAACTTGTTCAGGCTTATTCAGAGTATAGATATGAAATTCTGATCTTGTCGATTTTGTAAATCGTCGGTTTTGATTTTCAGGTGGAACAGAACAGATATGGAAGAATGGTTCTCAACTTAAGGCTTAAAATTTGAGATGTTTGACTAAGTCTTTGACATTTAGTACTTGATCTCATATTTGAATTTTTATGATTGGATTAGCTCTGTTGAGTGATTTGGGACTTAGGAGTGTGTTCAGAACGTAATTTGGAGGCCCGTGGTAGATTTAGGCTTGAATTGGCTAAATTAGAATTTTGGCGCTTTTCAGTTGGTAGTGGAAATCTTGATATCGGGATCGGAATGGAATTCCGGAAATTTGATTAGGTCCATGATGTCATATGTGGTGTGTGTGCAAAATTTCAGGTCATTCGGAGTTGAATTGTTAAGTTTCGGCATCATTTTTGGAATTTGAAAGTTCCTAAGTTCTTAAGCTTGAATCCGAAGTTGATTTGGTATTTTGGTGTTGTTTTGAGTGATTCGAAGGCTCGACTAAGTTTTAATGATGTTATGGGAGGTATTGGTATGTTTGGGTTGAGGTCCCGAGGTCCTCGGGTGTGTTTCGGGTGAGTTTTGAGCAAGTCCGAGCATTACCGGGACTTGGGCATTGGTTATGGTGCTTAAATTTACAGCTGGGGTGGAAGTTTTACCGCTGGGGGCGGTGGTTTTACCGTTGGGACAGAAAATGGTCCGCGGTGAGGAAGAATCCGCAGGTTCACTGGTCTGACTTTGGAAGCCTATATCTTTTGATCTACAAGAAATTTTGAGATGATTCAAAAACAAAAGGTGTAGCTCTTCGTGTCTAGTTTTCAGAAGATAAAGAAATCACAATTTGGACATCTGTAGAGAAAGTTATGGCCAAAATACTAAAACATATCACTGCAGTCAACATTTACCGCTGTAGCAGTGGATTTACCGCGGTTAGCGGTTATGGACCGCGGTCAACGGTGATGGGGATCCGAAAGGTGCACTATAAATACGAGATTTGGGGTTTTATTTCATATTTTGACCTAGAGAGCTTTGGCAATTTTTTAAGGGATTTTCAAGAAAACCATCGGGGTAAGTGATTCTAACTCAACTTTGGCTAAAATACATGATTATAATGTTGGATTCATCATTTGAGTAGAGATTTGGGATGTAAATTTGGGGAAAATTGTGGAACTTCATAAAATGAATTTTTGGGATTTGAAAGCTGATTCGAAGTCGGAATTGAGTGAAACTAGTATGGATAGTCTCTAATTGAATGGTTTGTCAGATCTTGAGACTTTGGTCGGATTCTGAGACGTGGGTCCAGGGGCCGGGTTTGAGCAATTTCGGGATTCTTGAGTTAATTTGATTACCTTCGCTTGGGCTTTGTTCCTTTAGTGTATATTGATGATAATATACTGATTTTGGTTAGATTTGGAGCATTTGGAGGCCGATTCGAGAGGCAAAGACATCGCGGGCTAGAGTTTGGACCGTTTGAGGTAAGTAATGATTGTAAATGTTGTCCTCAGAGTATGAAACCCCGGATTTCACATCTTTATGCTACTTTGAGGTGACATACACGTTAGATGACGAGTGTGGAGTTTTGCACCATTGGGGATTGTGACTTAGTCCGTCCTGTATGACTGTTAAGTCACGTAATTGATTAAAACTTGTTTTATATCATTGTGTTTTGGAAAACATTATCATGTTTTGGGCTGAATGCCATATTTGGGCCTCGTGCCAATTGTTTTTGACCCTTAGGGTATTTTTACTACTATTCCTCACTGTTTTGACTTCATATTTATACTCAGTCATGCTGTATTCTACTATTCTTATAGCTCAGCCATATTTACTTCGTTTTGATATTTTTAAATAATATTTTGGGCTGCGCATCATGTTTTACTATTGACCAAGTAGCTTGAGAGATTTCTAACTGAGTGAGGCTGATGGCCTGTGTTGTGAGGATATTATAGGATCGGGTTGTGCGCCGCAGTATTGTGGTACTGATTTATGATTATGAGGCTGAGGGCTTGATTTGTTACTCCACGTGGTGGCTTGATATGAGACCAAGAGCCTATTTGATTATCCCACGAGATGGTTTGTTATTGCGCTTGAGCCATAAGGGGCCCCTCCCGGAGTCTGTACACCCCCATTGAGCCCGGGTACCCACTGTGAGTGATATGATGTAGCCCGAGGGGCTGTTGTTTCATATTGTTGCTCGAGGGGCTGTTCTTGATCCATGTCTTGCCTGAGGGGCAGTTCTTGATTTATGTTATGCCCGAGGGGTTGATTACGAGTGATTGTAAGGTAGCACGAGGGGCTGGTTCTGTTGATATTATGCCCGAGGGGCGGTTTATGGTATATGTTTTGCTCAAGGGGTTGTTTACGTTTCTATAATGTTTACTCACTGTTTTATCACTCGTTTAAAACTATTAAAAATTATTTTAAAAGGTTTTACCGAAACTGAGCATGATTTTTACAAAGTAAATGATTTATGTGCTGTGTTGGAAATGTCCTGCATTTGTTGTAGTGTTTTGACGTGGTTTATGTATTTTCTTACTGCTCAGCTTTCATTTACTTTTATTACTTACTGAGTTCGCGTATGCACATTACTCCCCGCATATTGTGTGCAGATTCAAGTTTTTCTGAACCCGGTAGCCGGTGTTGATTGCTCAGGGGCAGAGTCATTGGAGTTAGCAAGGTAGCTGTCCGACGTTCGCAGCCTTGATCTTCTCCCTCTTGTATCACTTAGATTGTTTTTAGTATATTTTCTGACCTTAGTAGATGCTCGTGACTTGTGACACCCCGATGCCGGACTTGTGTATTTATTCCGCACTATTCAGACTTATATTATGAGATATCTGATTGATTAAAGGCTTAAAAATGATTATTATTGATTAAATGGTTAATTCGGGAGTTGTGTCGGATGGCTTAGTTTCACGATAGGCGCCATCACGACCGGGTCGGTTTTAGGGTCGTGACAATAATATTATTTATTTCTTCTATTTCACGTTATGTGGCAATATTACAATTTGAGAAATTTACGAAGTTGTTCTTTGATCATATTTTTCTTAAATGTTTTATAAATATTTTGAATTATAAATTATAATACTTTTATAGTACTTTTATGTTACTATTAAATATGTAATTACTATTTCCATAAACTTGAAGAATCTATACTGGAGTTTGGCCATAGATTTTCAAATTTATTTTTAAAAATTTGATTTGGGTCATGTTTGGTTTGAAGATGAAAATCTATTTGGACATATTTTCAAAATATATTTTACTTTTAAAAAAAACATATAAAATTTGACTTACACCCATTAATTCGAAAAAAACATCAAAAATACACAATAATACCAAACAATCAAACTTGATAATCCTGTATATAGAACCTTCATCGATGTCATTCATTATTATTATTATCACAAACTATAATCCTGAACATGGATAAGTTTGGCACAAAATTATCATTTCTATAATGAAATACATAATCTACTATTCTAAAACCATAACCTGATATTTTAAATCAACTGCTAATAACACAATAATTCGTCAAATTGCAATAATATTACAGGATCCATCAACCCAAAAGAAAAATATAGTAATTATCTAGTAGATTAGTTGGGTTATAATTTTTATAAAATACAAAAGTTTGAGGTAATTTTTGAAATTATTAAAAAATCTAACAGTTATATTTTGAGCCAAAAATAGGTCTAGAGCTAGTTTTGAGATTTGGAAATTTTGTTTTCAAAATCTACCAAAACGTGGATAAAATCTATAAACAAACATATTTTGCCCAAAAAAATTAAAAAAAAAATCGACAAAATTTATGACCAAACGGGGGCTATATCTAATTTTTACGGTCCAAGTTAAGAATTTTATCCTTGTACTCCGAGTTGTATGGATCAGAGGGAGTATTTCATTGAAAGGAAGGGGAAGAGATCATACTTTCCTCGGTCCTTTCGATATTTTGTTTTAGTGTGGTGTGATATGAAAATAAATGACATGTAGCCACTCTAAATATTGGCATTTACTAATTAGCTAATGCATTTTAAATTGTAATTTTTCGGTTCAATTTTTTGAGATACAAATATTATTAATTGTCCTGAAATTAAGGTTTTTAATTCAAAATTTTCGAATAATTAAAATTCCAAAATAGTAGCCTTAAGAATGATTGTTTGTGTACTTTGCCTTGGCGAAATACATAAAGCGCCCCTTTAAGTTGTCCTCAACGATCATTTGAACACCTTAACTTGCCATATGACCAGACATACATATCTGCTTGGTAGAAGTATATTCTCTTAAACCCCTTACGCTGACATTACAAATTGTGTGTGTTACACATAAATCTAAGCGCGTGAAGATCTTTAAAATTAGGTTTATCTTTTTTTTTTCCTAAAAATTGTGTGTGTTACACATAAATCTAAGCGCGTGAAGATCTTTAAAATTAGGTTTATTTTTTTTTTTCCTAAAATCAATGTGGAACCCACCACCTCCTCCAATTTTCTCCTCCATCTTCTGCCATTGCCCCAAATTGGGGAAAGACATTAGAGTTGATTTCTCTTGGGAAAATGCAGTTGCATGTTGGGTTTGGAGCTCTGCTCTTTATTTTCTTAGAATTCCCTTTCTACCACGACCCGAAATTCCCACCCTCGGGAGTCGTGATGGTGCCTATTCGTGAAAGCTAGGCAAGCCGAGCGTTATAGATCTTATTATCCTTTTTCCTCAACCTTTTAACAATTTCAAATTAACATGCGATCAATAGCAGAATAATAATAATAATAATAATAAAAATGCGGAAGATGAAATCTGATAACTTAACCAAATACTAGTGCGAAAACTCCAAAATACGACTCTACCCAGAACTGGTGTCACAATATCACGGACCATCTACGAACACTACAAACAGTGGTCTGAAAAGAAAGATACAAGTCTGTCTTTGAAGTAAATGAAAACATAATATAAAAGATAGAAGGGGGCGCCAAGGCCTGCGGACGTCTGCAGGACTACCTCGGGTCTCCGCTGGACTGAAGGCAGCAACCTCGCTATGGTCCAAAAGTTCTGGTACCGAGATATGCACACAGTGCAGAGTGTAATATCAGTACAACCGACCCCATGTGCTGGTAAGTGTCGAGCCTAACCTCGGCAAAGTAGTGATGAGGCTAGGACAAGACTACCAAATAAATCTGTGCAATTAAAGCATATACGACAAGTAATAAAAACGGGAACTAGAAGTTAAAGATGGGAAGGGGAACATGATGCGGAGAATATCAAGTACCAACAGAATCTCAGGAGAAAAATATAAAGAATATCTTAAATTTCACATCAGTAAGAATAAGGAAAATAGTAACGAATCAATGTCCACTTTTATTCTTTATTGTTGCGGTGCGCAACCCGATCCAAATCATATAAAACTGTTGCGGCGTGCAACCCGATCCAAATCATAGAATACTGTTGCGGCGTGCAACCCGATCCCAATCATATATTATTGTTGTGGCGTGCAACCTGACCCCTGATGTTCCCCCTTATTACTCCTTGTTGCAGCGTGCAACCCGATCCCATATAATATTGTTGCGGCGTGCAACCCAATCTCAATATACAAATCAACACCAATCACAAAAGAATCCCGGCAAGGGAACAATAAGGAAACAACAATATCCCGGCAAGGGAATCAACTATAATCAAACTTGTACCAATAATTAACTTCACCAATGAAACTTCAACTGGAGCCAATGCTCAACAATAAACAAATACCACGAAGATAATCGTAATTCTTGCCCAACACGGAGAATCAATAATTTAGGCATTTGTAGTACTTATTAAGAAACACAACGATTACAATTTAAGACTCACGGGCATGCTTGACAACGACATATAGATACTCGTCACCACACTTATACGTCGTACACTACACTAGCACATAGCAAATAAAGCACAATACCTATTCCCTTAAGTTAAGGTTAGACCAAACACTTACTTCGAACTTCCACGGCCAACTCAAGCCTCAAACACCGCTTTTCCTTTAGAATTCGCCTCCAAGCTACTTGTATCTAGCCCAAATTAATTTAACAACATCAATAAATGCTAAAGAATTTATACCCAATGCTTAATTATAGGTTTTCTATCATTTTTTCCAAAAAGTCGAAAATCGATCCCGAGCTCGCTTGGTCAAAACTCGAGGTTCAGATCAAAACCCGATCACCCATTCACCCAAGAGCTCGAATATGAAATTAGTTTCAAAATCCGATCCCAAAACGAGGTCTAAATTCCAAGTATTCAAAAAGCCCTAATTCTACCCAAAACCCCTAATTCTACCATGGAAGAACAATATTTAGGCTTAGAAATCTAATTGGTGTTGATGAAAAATGAAGGAGATGAGATTAAGAACACATACCTATGATTTGGTATTGGAACGTTTCTTCAAAAATTGCCTAAGGTCTGATTTTAGAGAAGGAGATATGAAAATATGGCTTATTCACATTTTTGGTTCTGTTTTTAATTCACTGGACAGGTCTTCTTCGCGTTCGCGATAAGCCTGTCGCAATCGCGAAGGGTTAACCCCCCCTGACCTTCGCGTTCGCGAGACCTACATCGCTTTCGCGTAGGGCAAAATCCCTTCCCCCAGTTCCCTGCCAAATGGCCTTCGCATTCGGGATAGCCAGGTCGTGTTCGCGAAGGGTAACACCCCCAATTCTTCGCGTTCGCGTAGAAGAAAATCTCCCTCACACTAACTTACTCTTCGTGTTCGCCAGAGTTCCTTCGCGAACGCGAAGAACAATACACCAGCACACCAGAAGCAACAAAATATCAGAAAATCCTATGTCCAAAACACCTCGAAACCTATCCGAAACTCACCTGAGCCCTCGGGGCTCCAAACCAAACATGCATACTAATTCAAAAACATCATATGGACTTACCCGTGCGATCAAATAGCTAAATTAACATCTCGAACTACAAGTTTAGCATCAAAATAAAGAAAAACTCCATAACTCTTAAGTTCAAATTTTAACAACCGAGGGTCCGATTCATATCATATCAAGTTCGTTTCTTACCAAATTTTGCAGGCTCAACTTAAATAACATATAAGACCTGTACCGGGCTCCAGAACCAAGACACGGGACCGATACCATAAAATTCAAACACATTTAAATTTCCAAAAACTCTTATAATTTCAATCAAACAATTTTCTTCAAAAATTCATTTCTCGAGCTTAGGATCTCGGAATTCAATTCCGGGCATACGCCC
This sequence comes from Nicotiana sylvestris, assembly GCF_000393655.2. Lineage (NCBI taxonomy): Eukaryota > Viridiplantae > Streptophyta > Magnoliopsida > Solanales > Solanaceae > Nicotiana > Nicotiana sylvestris. The sequence goes on along the minus strand of NC_091060.1, from coordinate 53,510,373 downwards.
GAGTCCCATATTTTTCTATGGACCCTCCGGGACCGTCAAATCATGGTCCGGGTCCGTTTACCTAAAATTTTGACTGAAGTCAACTTAAATTTAATTTTAAAGGCCAAATTAGCATTTTTATCAAATTTTCACATGGAAGCGTTTCGGATATACACCCGGACTGCACACACAAATCGAGGTGAGAGAAAAGGAGGCTTTTAAGGCCTTGGAACACAGAATTTACTTGTAAATCAAGTGATGAACTTTTGGGTCATCACATCCTCCACCTCCAAAACAATCGTTCGTCCTCGAACGGACATAGAAAAAAAGTACCTGAGTCGGGGAAAAGATGGGGATATCGGCTCCGCATATCGCACTCGGACTCCAAGGTAGCTACATCGGCAGGCCGACCTCTCCACTGAACATGAACAGAAGGGTAACTCCTCGATCTCAACTAACGAACTTGCTGGTCCAGAATGGCCACCGGCTCCTCCTCATAGGTCAGATCCTTGTCCAACTGGACAGTGCTAAAGTCTAACACATGGGATAGATCGTCGTGACACCTCCGAAGCATGGACACATGAAACACTGGGTTCACAGCTGATAAACTTGGCGGCAACGCAAGTCTGTAAGCCACCTCTCCCACTCGATCCGGAATCTCAAAAGGACCAATGAACCTAGGGCTTAGCTTGCCCTTCTTCCCAAATCTCATCACGCCCTTCATGGGCGACACCCGCTCTCCGACCATAAATGCCACATCACGAACCTTGCGATCGGCATAACTCTTCTGCCTAGACTGAGCGGTACGAAGCCTGTCCTGAATGATCTTTACCTTATCCAAGGCATCCTGAACTAAATCGGTACCCAACAACCGAGCCTCCCCCGGCTCAAACCACCCAACTGGCGACCGACACCGCTACCATATAATGCCTCATAGGGAGCCATCTGAATGCTCGACTGGTAGTTGTTGTAGGCAAACTCTGCTAATGGCAAGAACTAATCCCAAGAACCTCCAAAGTCCATAACACAAGCTCGGAGCATATCCTCCAAAATCTGGATAGTATGCTCGGAATGTCTGTCCATCTAGGGATGAAATGTTGTGCTCAACTCGACCCGTGTTCCCAACTCACGCTGAACTTCCCTCTAGAAATGTGAGGTAAACTGCGTACCTCGGTCAGAAATGATAGACACGGGCGCACCATGAAGACGAACAATCTCCCGGATATATATCTCAGCCAGCCGCTCCAAGGAATAGGAAACTGCCACAGGAATGAAATGCACTAACTTGGTCAGCCTATCAACAATAACCGATACTGCATCGAACTTCCTTTGAGTCCGTGGGAGTCCAACAATGAAGTCCATAGTGATACGCTCCCACTTCCACCGAGGAATTTCAATCTTCTAGAACAAACCACTAGGTCTCTAATGCTCGTACTTTACCTACTAACAATTCAAACACCGAGCTACATAGGCAACAATGTCCTTTTTCATTCTCCTCCACCAATAATGCTGCCGCAAGTCTTGATACATCTTAGCGGCGCCCGAATGAATAGAGTACCGGGAACTGTGGGCCTTCTCCAGAATCAACTCACGAAGCCCATCCACATTAGGCACACAAATACGACTCTGCATCTTCAAAACTCCATCATCTCCAACTGCAACCTGCTTGGCACCTCCATGTCGCACCGTGTTTCTAAAGACAAGCAAATGAGGATCATCATACTGCCGATCTCAGATACGCTCAAATAATAAAGAACGAGCAACAGTGCAAGCTAGCACACAGCTGGGCTCAGAATCATCCAACCTCACGAGCTGATTGGCCAAAGCCTGAACATCCAAAGCAAGCGGTCTCTTACTGAATGGAATATATGCAAGGCTGCCCATACTGTATGACTTCCTACTCAATGCATCGGCCACTACATTGGCCTTTCCCGGATGATACAAGATGGTGATATCATAGTCTTTCAATAGCTCCAACCACCTTCTCTGCCTCAAATTTAGCTCCTTCTGCTTGAACAAGTATTGAAAACTCTTGTGATTCATGAACACCTCACACGACATGCCATATAAATAATGCCTCCACATCTTCAACGCGTTAACAAAGGCTGCTAACTCCAAATCATAAACTGGATATTCTTCTCATGGATCTTCAACTGTCACAAAGCATATGCAATAACCTTGCTATTCTGCATCAACATCGCACCAAGTCCAATACGCGATGCATCACAATATACTGTATATGGCCCTGAACCTATGGGCAAAACCAATACTGGCGCCGTAGTCAAAGCTATCTTGAGCTTCTGAAAGCTCGCCTCACACTCATCCAACCACCTGAACTGGGCACCTTTCTGGGTCAACATGGTCATCTGGACTGCAATAGATGAAAACCCCTCCACAAACCAACGGTAATAACCCGCCAAACCCAAGAAACTCCGGATCTCTGTAGCTGATGTGGGTCTAGGCTAGTCCTTGACTGCCACAATCTTCTTAAGATCCACCTGAATACCCTCTGCTGATACAAGATGACCCAAGAATGCAACCGAACTCAACCAAAACTCATACTTTGAAAACTTGGCATACAACTGACTATCCCTTAGAGTCTGAAGAACGACTTGAAGATGTAGCTCGTGCTCCTCCCGTCTGCGGGAATAGATCAAAATATCATCAATGAAGACAATTACGAAGGAATCTAAGTAAGGCTTGAACACTTGGTTCATCAAGTCCATGAAAGCTGCAGGGGCCTTTGTCAACCCAAATGACATCACTAAGAACTCATAATGCCCGTACTGAGTGCGAAAAGCTGTCTTAGGGACATCAGATGCCCTAATCCTCAACTGATGGTAGCCAGATCTCAAATCAATCTTCGAAAACACTTTGGCACCCTGAAGCTGATCAAACAAATCATCAATCCTCGGTAATGGGTACTTATTCTTGATTGTGACCTTGTTCAACTGCCGATAATCTATACACATCCTCATTGATCTGTCCTTCTTCTTAACAAACAACATCGGTTCACCCCAAGGCGAGACACTACATCTAATGAAGCCCTTGTCAAGCAAGTCTTGCAACTATTCTTTCAATTCTTTCAACTTTAGCAGGGCCATACAATACAGCGAAATAGAAATGGGCTGAGTGCCCAGAGCCAAATCGATGCAAAAGTCAATATCCCTGTCGGGTGGCATACCTGGCAGGTCTACAGGAAATACCTCTGGAAACTCACGAACAACAGGCACAGAATCGATAGAAGGAACATCGGCACTAGAATCACGAACATACGCCAAATAGGCCAAATATCCATTCTCAACCATACGCCGAGCCTTCATATATGAGATAACCCTACGGGTGGAATAACCAGGAGTCCCCCTCCACTCTAAACGAGGTAAACCCGGCAAAGCTAAGGTCACAGTCTTAGCAAGATAGTGATAACCAGTCCATCCCCAATATGATATCAAAATCCACCATATCCAAAAGTAACAGATCTACTCGGGTCTCAAGACCCCCAATCATAACTATACATGAACGATGGACATAATCCACTACAATAGAATCACCCACCGGTGTGGATGCATATACAGGAGCACTCAAAGAATCACTAGGCATGACTAGATACAGGGCAAAATAAGATGACACATAGGAGTATGTAGACCCTGGATCAAATATAACTGAAGCATCTCTACTATAGACCAGAACAGTACATGTGATAATTGCATCGGAGGCCTCAGCCTCGGGACTGGCTGGAAGAGCATAACATCGGGGCTAGGCCCTACCACTCTGAACTACATCTCTGGGATGGCCTCCTGCTGGCTGGCCTCCACCTCTAGTTGCCTGACCTCCACCTTTAATACTTCTACCTCCACCTCTAGCACCTCTACCCCCACCCCTAGCTAGCTGAGCGGGCGGTGGAACACTTGGTGCTTGGACCATGGCACGGGAACCCTGCTACTGCGACTGACCACCCACTAATCTCGGACAAGACCTCCGTATATAACCATACTTACCGCACTCAAAGCATCCACTTGAGTGTTGCGGCTGAGGAAACTGAGACTGACCCTGGCGAGCCGACTGACCATGAGAATAGCTTTGAAGAAGAGGTGCTCTGATAGGAGCTGATAGTGCATGGTAGGACTGTTGATCAGAATACTACACATGAGAACCACGGCCACCTGGAGCACCATGAGAAGTGTAAGTGCTGAATGAAACGGCCTGAGAGGATAGCTCCAGATGAGGCACCGCTGAACCTGCCTGAATGACGGGGCCTCTTGTCAGACCATTGACCACTCCCCTGCGATAGAACCATCTCAACTCTCCTGGACACATTGACCGCATCTTGAAAAGAAATCTCGCTCCTAGTCTCTTTAGCCATCTGCAATCGAATCGGCTGAGCGAGCCCCTCAATGAACCTCCTTACCCTATCTCTCTCTCTCTATGGGAAGTATAATAAGAGCATGACGGGCCAAAGCAATGAATCTGGTCTCATATAGAGTGACGGCCATAGAACCCTATTGGAGACGCTCAAACTGCCTCTAATAGTCCTTCCTCTGAGTGATAGGAAGAAACTTATCCAGAAATAGCTGAGAGAACTGATCCCAAGTCAAGGCAGGCGACCCAGCTGGCCTAGCCAAATAATAATCCCTCCACCAAGTCTTGGCGGAACCTGACAGACGAAAAGCAGCAAAGTCGACCCCATTGGTCTCCACTATCCCCATGTTCCAAAGAACCTCATGACAGCTGTCTAAATAATCCTGGGGATCCTCTGAAGATGTACCACCATAAGTAGTAGTGAACAGCTTGGTAAACCTATCCAATCTCTACAAAGCATCGGCAGACATGGCTGCTCCATCACCGATTTGAGCTACTACACCTGGCTGAATTGCTCCAACTGGCTGAGCTACTGGAGTTTGAAACTGGGAAGCCATCTGCTCCAGAGTACGGGTAGAGGGAGTCTGTGCTCCTCTCCCAAATTGAGAGACGGCTGTGCTACAAGAAGTAAGCCTACCTGGGTGACACTCTCCATAAGGCCCACTAGATGGACCAGAGCATCTCGGAGTATTAGGGTAGCAATGAACCCTTCTAGGACCTGAGCTGGCCCACCGGAACTGTCTCAGCCGGAACGTCATCATCAAACTCTACCTGAGGCTCCGCCGCTGGTGCTTCTGCTCTGGGTTGAGCTCTTTCCCTGCCTCGACCCCTAGCACGGCCTCGGCCTCATCCTCTACCCCTTGTGGGAACTGCTGCTGGGGGCTCGGGCTGCTAGTGAGTAGATGAAGAAGCACGTGCTCTCGCCATCTGCGAAAGAACAAAGTAGAAATTCAATTAGCATTGAGAAACCAAACCGCACGACAGAGATGAATAGAAGTGAAATTGTTCCTAACTCTGTAGCCTCTGGGGGATAAGTATAGACGTCTCTGTACCGATCCCTCAAACTCTACCAAGCTTGTCCGTGAATTGTGAGGCCTAAGCAACCTAGATCTTTGATATCAACTTGTCACGATCTGGACTTCCCACCCTCGGGAATCGTGATGGCGCCTACTTGTGAAAGCTAGGCAAGTCGAGCGTTATAGATCTTATTACCCTTTTTCCTTAACCTTTTAACAATTTCAAATTAGCACGCGATCAACAGCGGAATAACAAATAATAATAAAAGAGATGCGGAAAAAGAAATCTGATAACTTAACCAAATACTAGTGCGAAAATTGCAAAATATAACTCTACCCAGAACTGGTGTCACAATATCACGGACTATCTACGAATACTACAAACAGTGGTCTGAAAAGAAAGATACAAGTCTGTCTCTGAAGTAAATGAAAACAGAATATAAAAGATAGAAGGGGACACCAAGGCCTGTGGACGTCTGCAGGACTACCTCGGGTCTCTGCTAGACTGAAGGCAGCAACCTCGCTATGGTCCAAAAGCTCCGGTACCGAGATATGCACACAGTGCAGAGTGAAGTATCAACACAACCGACCCCATGTGCTGGTAAGTGTCGAGCCTAACCTCGGCGAAGTAGTGACGAGGCTAGGACAAAACTACCAAATAAACTTGTGCAGTTAAAGCATATACGGCAAGTAATAATAACGGGAACTAGCAGTTAAAGATGGGAAGGGGAATATGCTGCAGGGAATATCAAGTACCAACAAAATCTCAGGAGAAAAACATAAAGAATATCTTAAATTTCACATCAGTAAGAAAAAGGAAAACAGTAACGAATCAATGTCCACTTTTATTCTTTATTGTTGTGGTGCGCAACCCGATCCAAATCATATAACACTGTTGCGGCGTGCAACCCGATCCAAATCATATATCGTTGTTGCGGCATGCAACCCGACCCCTCATGTCCCCCCTTATTACTCTTTGTTGCGGCATGCAACTCGGTCCCATATAATATTGTTGCGGCATGAAACCCATTCTCAATATACAAATCAACACCAATCAGAAAAGAATCCCGGCAAGGGAACAATAAGGAAACAACAATATCCCGCAAGAGAATCAACAACAAGAATAAACATATCCCGGTAAGGGAACCAACAGTAAGAATTAAATACGTCTAAATTTCAATTATTCAAAAAGCCCCAATTCTACCCAGAACCCCTAATTCTACCACGGAAGAACAATATTTAGGCCTAGAAATCTAATGGGTGTTGATGAAAAATGAAGGAAATGAGTTTAAGAACACATACCTATAATTTGGTGTTGGAACTTTTCTTCAAAAATTGCCTAAGGTCTGATTTTAGGGAAGGAGGTATGAAAATATGGCTTATTCCCATTTTTGGTTCTGTTTTTAATTCACTGGATAGGTCTTCTTCGCGTTCGCGAGAAGCCTATCGCATTTCGCGAAGGGTTAACCCCCTGACCTTTGCGTTCGCGAGACCTACGTCGCTTTCGCGTAGGGTAAAATCCCTTCCCCCAGTTCCCTGGCAACTGGCCTTCGCATTCGCGATAGCCAGGTCGCGTTCGCGAAGGGTAACACCCCTAATTCTTCGCATTCGCGTAGAAGAAAATCTCCCTCAGACTAACTTACTCTTCATGTTCGAGAGAGTTCCTTCGCGAACGTGAAGAACAATACACCAGCATACCAGAAGCAACAAAACAGCAGAAAATCCTAAATCCAAAACACCTCGAAACCTATGAGAAACTCACCCGAGCCGTCGGGGCTCCAAACCAAACATGCATACTAACTCAAAAACATCATATGGACTTACTTGTGCGATCAAATCGCCAAATTAACATCTCGAACTACAAGTTTAGCATCAAAATCAAAGAAAATCTCCATAACTCTTAAGTTCAAATTTTAACAACCGAGGGTCCGATTCACATCATATCAAGTCCGTTTTTTACCAAATTTTGCAGGCTCAACTTAAATAACATATAAGACCTATACCGGGCTCCAGAACCACGATACGGGCCCGATACCATCAAATTCAAACACATTTAAATTTTCAAAAACTCTTAAAATTTTAGTTAAATAATTTTCTTCAAAAATTCATTTCTCGAGCTTGGGATCTCGGAATTCAATTCCGGGCATATGCCCAAGTCCCATTTTTCTACGGACCCTCCGGAATTGTAAAATCACGGGTCCGGGTCTGTTTACCCAAAATATTGACCGAAGTCAACTTAAATTCAATTTTAAAGGCCAAGTTAGCATTTGTATCAAATTTTCACATAAAAGCGTTCTAGATATATGCTCGGACCGCGCACATAAATCGAGGTGAGATAAAATGAGGCTTTTAATGCCTTAGAACACAGAATTTACTTGTAAATCAAGTGATAATCTTTTGGGTCATCACACTTTCCCTTTCCCTTTCTTCTTCCCATTTCCTTTGCCTTTAGATGGCGGCATCTTAGCCGGGAAGTGGCCGGAGTGTTTGACCAAAAAGTGTTGAACTTTTTGCTAAACTAATTAAATAAGAAGACTTTAGGTAAATCTTAGCCAACGATAATTTATTCTAGATCTAAGATAGAAGATGAGAATAAGCAAGCATAACACACATAAGATTAAACTGTAATATTGATTAAACCATATTATATAAAAAGAAGATAAAGATTTCTATAATGTTTAACCATCAATAAGGAATACATGGATGGAAAGGGTCACCGATCTTTAATAAGGTAGAACTCTATGCATTGGGTGTGATGAGACTAACGATCTGTGCTGACGATCTGAGCTTCCTTGGCTCTTTCTCCTTCATGGAGAGAGAGTTGATGATCCCCCCCTCTTTTTGGGGAATGTCTGTGCTTTTATCTCTTCCCCCCTCTTTTTTTCTTATCCCTTAGTTTATATAGTAGATCTTCTTCCTTTCCCAATGGTCTTTACCCATAGTATTTAAGTCATTCGTCTATCTTATGGGTTGACCTCTTGAGATGCCATGATACCCAATTCGCCTCAGATATCCTAAATATACGACCTCGGTCATGGCCGAGGTGCGTATCATTACACTAGTACTTCTTCCCACACTAATAGACCCGACGAAACTCCGGTGCCGGAAAATGATAAGCCCGTTCTCGGAGAAGGAGCAAAGGCGGCGGAAGATGAGGGGATTCCAATCGTGGTTGAAATATTGCCCCGCTCGGGGAAAATATGGAATGATTTTAACAGCCCCACCGGAGAAGAGCCGGAGCCTACGCCATCCACATGGATGAACTGGCGATTGTGGCGCTAAAGACAAAGTGGGGAATTCCGAATAATATTGAAATAATACCGGTGACGGGAACGGACATCATGCGTCTGCACTGCCCAGGGTACTGCGCATTCTACGCGTACCCTTTTGTTGTTGGGTATACACTTCTTCTCCCCCCCTAGTGGTAGGCTTCTGCCGCTACTATGAGGTGTGCCCGGTTCAGCTTTCACCGTACATGTATAAACTCTTTCTGATGCTGCTCAAGTTCGCAGAGCTCGCCAGTTGAGAGGTAACTTTGGGGCATATGCTTAACATTTTCGTTCCCCAACTTATTCGAGGCTCGATGATCCACAAGCGTCATAATGGAACAAAGAGTTTGGTGGTGAAGATGGACGACAAGGCTAATCGTCATTTCTAGGAGAGTTATTTCTTCGTGCGGACCGAGCACCTTGTAGCGGACCTAGCAAGGCTTCCCGAGACGTGGAACTTTTCCCGTAAGTTTTCTTTTATTTGATTTACGATTTCCCTTGAGGTGGTGGCCAACCGTTCCTCTTTAGGTGGCGTTGGTAATTCATTTTCCGCGTTCGCGACTGAAAGATTGCCTCCCCCGCCCATTGGTGATATCCGCGAATGGGTTACTGCTATTCTTCCCCATACGATGGGGGTCCTGGAGTGGGCATCCTTCTATGAGAGATACGGGTGTAAGCCTTTCACTGGTAAGTCGGCCCATTGCAATTTCCTTGTTCTTTGTCTTGCTATTTGATCTTGTTGCTTACATGATCATTTTTCTCCTTTATCAGGGAGAGTACGAAGGGCGAGGGCTCCTCCACTCGCATTTCGTCAACCGGTGCCTTCTACCCGACCCGCACCGAGGTCTGCTACCCAGCCTACATCCAGAGCTTCTTAATCCACTCCTACGGCCAGGGTCGTGTGCATGGAAGTTATTCCTCATATTGAGACTCCGGCTCCTACTGCTCACTCAACGGGTGAATCTTCCCGTGATGATAATGGAGAGGGTCCGTCAAAGAGGCAGCGAGTGGAGCCTGAAGTGGATCCTTCAGCCGCCGTGCCTTCGGGGGGCGACCTTCCCTTGATAGTGTCTGAAATTGGCGGTGATGCTAACCCAGCCGCAGAGGCAAACCAGGTGAACGAGGACAACCCAACGACGAAGGCTTCAGCTATTGTGATTGATCAACATGATACTGCAATGGGAAGTCGGGGTCCTGAGGCTGTTGTTGCCACTTCGGATAGGCCTTCGTCTTTCGGACCGAATCAAACTTCTTCTTCAACTGCAGAGAGAGGAAATGGGGTCGTGGTTGACGATTATGAGTCTGACCCCAACCTCGATCCTGATGATGTCAGGATAATTGAGGAGGGTTTTACCTATAATATGGTGAGAGCGGGAGGTCCCTCTCGTATACTTGAGATTTCGTCGGAGCTTAACCTTCTGCGTGACAATTAGGGCTTGGTATCGCAGTTACACCTTTTGTGCTCTGCCATAAAGTGTGAGGCTCTTCGGGACATCAGTGACGTTGAATTGATGCATGAAGTGGCTGTCATGGGCTTGAGGGTAAGTTTCTCCTCTTTGTTTCCTTTTTTTGAGTTCTTTCTATCTTTGGCGGCCTTGGCCTTTACCGACTTCTTTTTTTGGGATTTCACTCTTATATGCTAGAGATTGAAAGTTCTCACAGGGCCGACACTCGGGCCAAAATTTTTCTAATGATGTTGGAAAAGTATCGGCGCTACCGTAACAAGTGTCGTGAGATGAATGAGCGGCTCAGGGCGAGCACCGGTAATCAATCTCTCGAAAAGGAGCTGGAGAAAAGGGATCAGGAACTGATGCACTCCATTCGCAGGAACAATGAGCTCGAGAAACTACTTCGTGTGAAGGACGAGGAGCTCGATTTAGGAAAGGGGGTTGCCGCAGAGTGCGGGCATCTTCAGGCGAAGGTGCAGTCATTGCAGTCCGAGCTTGATCAAAATGCCATCAGGGTTGAGGCTTGAGTGCGGAGTGGATGGGGAAATTGGCCGAACTGGAGAGAAAAGTGTCTGAGTTGGAGAGCGCTAAGAGTCCTCGGGCATCGGCTTTAGCAAGGGCAGTGGCATTAGAGGACACTATCCGCGTCCTTCAATCTGAGTAGGAGTCCGAGAGGGCAACGACCACGCTAAGAGAGGTGAGGCTTGAAGAGCGCATTGGCAAAATTGACAGGGAAGCTTCAATCTAGGGAGATCGGGTCGCTGTACTTGAGGCCGAAAAGGAACAATTGTTGGCCCAAGTTGAATCTGCCTCTGCTGCTATTCCTCGCCACTTGCACAAGCTCTGGGTTCATGTCGAGGCCCAACGGGACATATACAATAGTTTGTGGGAGGCAAGCAATATTTCTGAGGCTGCTTAAGAAGGAGCTTGGATGAAGGCACGAGAGGCTCGTGTCAACTGCGACTACGATCTTGCGACACCGGAGGCCGGCGAGGATGCTGATGCTGAGGGGGAATTTCCTGGAGATAATGATAGGGAGAATGGCAGTGATGAAGCCGAGTGAAAAGTTGATGCCTTAGTCTATTTTTTTTGCTTTGCTTTGTTGTGTTTTTTGTATTGGGCCGGTTTTGGCCGTGTATAAAGTGCGAACGTTGCGCAAGTGTATTAATAAAAGGGTTGTTTCATCATTGTACGTCCTTTGTATTTCTTTTCCCTCCCCTTACTTTACATTTTTTTCTTTAGCGTAGATCTTCGGATTTTTGTATGGCGAATCCCTGATTTCTCGTTTAGGGAAACCGATTTTAATCGGACCGAATTGGGTCTCGTCGTGTGAGTTTGAATGGAGTTTCTTCGGATTTGCATATTTGGGTGAGATTGACTTTTGATTTGTCGCCTTAGGAGGAATCACCTTTGATTCAAAAGAGGTTGAATTCGTAATCATCATTTAGGACGAAGTCAGTTTTGACTTGAATCATTCGAGGGGGATTGAACTCTGTTGTTGATTTAGGCGAAGTCGAACTTTTCATATGTAGTCGAACGAGGTCGAATCTGGATTTGGAGCAAAATCAATTTCTAACTTATTTGTACAAGTTCAAGAAACAAAAAACAAAAATTTTTTGTTTGATGACGACCGATGGCCGCAAAGGCGCTAGTGCGAGTAAAACCGGAATGTTAATCTATATGATTCGAGCAAGGTCGAATTCTTAATTTGTGATGGCCCTTGCCCGTAGAGGTATTATTTCGATTTAAGGTCAAAATATTAACCCGTTGTGATTCGAGCGAGGTCGAATTCTTCTTTTGGCGATGGCCCTTGGCCGTAGGGGTATTATTTCGAGTTAAGGTCGAAATATTAACCCGTTGTGATTCGAGAGAGGTCGAATTCTTTTTTGGGCGATGGCCCTTGGCCGTATGGGTGTTACTTCGAGTTGATTTCAAAATATTAACCCATTGTGATTCGAGCGAGGTTGAATTCTTCTTTTGGCGATGGCCCTTGGCCGTAGGGGTGTTATTTCGAGTTAAGGTCAAAATATTAACCCATTGTAATTCGAGCGAGGTCGAATTATTCTTTTGGCGATGGCCCTTGGCCTTATGGGTGTTATTTCGAGTTGAGGTCGAATTATTAACTCGTTGTGATTCGAGCAAGGTCGAATTCTTCTTTTGGCGATGGCCCTTGGCCGTAGGGGTATTATTTCGAGTTAAGGTCGAAATATTAACCAATTGTGATTCAAGCGAGGCTGAATTCTTCTTTTGAAGATGGCCCTCGGCCATAGGGGTATTATTTCGAGTTAAGGTCGAAATATTAACCCGTTGTGATTCGAGCGAGGTCGAATTCTTCTTTTGGCGATGGCCCTTGGCCGTAGGAGTGTTATTTCGAGTTAAGGTCGAAATATTAACTCGTTGTGATTCGTTGTCAGATTTTGGAGAATCACGGACTACCATATTGTCTGTGTATACATCGGAGTGAATCCTAGCGTACATGATTTTGTTTTTTCTGGAGAGTTTTGGGTGTTCCCTGGGGGAGTCCCAGTTTTGCTTGGCTTATGTGTTTTCTAGGTAATTTCCAGTTTGATTAATTTTGCTTACAGTGGAGAATAAGATGCGTTTCCTGGGTGAGTCCCAGTTTGTTTACTTTTTCTTGCGTTGGAGTTTACAATACGTTTCCTGGGTGAGTCCCAGTTTGTTTAATTTTGCTTTCATTGGGGAGTACTGTTCATTGGGGTGAGTCCCTGTTTGTTTAGTCCCTTCTTTGGCGGGATGGGCGATGAATTTTGTCGCTTGTGCTTCTGGACGCCCCGGGATTTGGTTAATTTCGAAAGCAGTTCAGGCATGATTCGTAATGTCTAGTCGGATGAACCGTCATAGGATTGCCATAGTGAGCAGTCGTGCAAGTTTTTTGTGTTTACGTTCTTCCTGTTGGAGAGACTGTTCCATGGACTCACCGCCTAGTCCCAGGTCATGGAAATTTCTTAATCATACCGACTCGTTCTGGGCCATTTGTCTGTTAATTATAATATGGCGTGGCGTGGAGGGTCTCGCTCAACCGTCGCCTGTGAGGTGGTATGGTATGGAGTGTTATCCTGATGTGTCTGGCGGTGTTTGTTTCTTGTTCGCGCGCCTGTGAGAGTGCCCATGTTCCTATCCCGATCCAAAAAGGAAAACGATAAGTTAGGCTCAAACAAAATTGCATGTTACCTTGACCCGGTGAGTCGGAGAAGGGGGGAAAACACTGTAGGATGAATTGTTTTATCTCGTACTCGGATGGCGGTTACAGATTCTGTAGCCTCGCATTTGGCTTCGCCGTTAACTACATCTAGGCCTCTTATGGGTTGAACATACTTTGCCCGTCGGGATCTCGAGCTCAGGCCCCGGTCCTACCCCGTCGGATGCACACAAAAATAGGAAAACATTAGTTATACTCCGTACATAAATTACCCAATGTACGCGCGAATACAAAAATAAGGCAGGATGAGCCGGTTGTTTCAAAGAATCACACAGTAGGCTATCGTCCTTTTCTAAGAGGTGGAAGTATAGATCGATATGTAACGTTAGCATGGAGAATAGGATTGCGGGCGTGCTAAATGCGTAGTGGCCGTAATCTCATCTTGGGTACCCGTACGATGCACCAAACCTATCGCTACAGCGAGATACAGATTTTGGATAGATATCAGACATAATTCCGATTTCATGCAAAGATCTGACCTTGATTGGTTTGGTTATTTCAAAAGCTTGTCCACCACTTTTTTCAAGTTGGCGTTTATACTAAGGTGGTGGGGTTATGACACCCGGGAAATGACACTTTGGCTGGCTTTAGATCCAGAGGAAACTAAAAATTTGGCTAAGAAATCCCCACAGACGGCGCCAAATTGTTTGACAAAATGTATTGGACTTTTTGCTAAACTAATTAAATAAGAAGACTTTAGGTAAATCTTAGCCAATGATAATTTATTCTAAATCTAAGATAGAAGATGAGAATAAGCAAGCATAGCACATATAAGATAAACTGTAATATTGATTAAATCACATTATATAAGAAGAAGATAACGATTTCCATAATGTTTAACAATCAATGAGGAATACATGGATGGAAGGGTCAACGATATTTAACAAGGTAGAACTCTATGCATTGGGTGTGATGAGACTAACGATCTGTGCTGAAGATTTGAGCTTCCTCTTTCTCCTTCATGGAGAGAGGGTTGATGATCCCCCCTCTTTTTGGGGAATGTCTGTGTTTTTATCTCTTCCCCCCTCTTTTTTTCTTCTCTCCTAGTTTATGTACTAGATTTTCTTCCTTACCCAATGGTCTTTACCCATAGTATTTAAGTCATTCGACTATCTTATGGGCCGACCCCTTGAAATGCCATGATACCCAATTCGCCCCAGATATCCTAAATACACGACCTCGGCTGTGGCCGAGGTACGTATCATTACGGTGGTATGGATACGACAATTCCAAGTAACCTTTCACTGTCCCTTCCCACGTCGATTCTTGTCCGGTCAAATTTTGACCCATACACGGAGGTTGAAAACGATGAAGAAACCTAGCCCAATGGTTTTGTGAATCGACGTACGACCAACAACCTAGTCTTTACAAAGAAGAGGGAAAGGTAGGGTTTTGAGAGTTTAAAAAAATCAACAACACTTGTTTGGATTATATTGGGGAAGATACTTTTTTGGGAGAAAGAAGATGATGAAAGGTGGAGAGATATGAGGGAAGAAGACGGGGGTTTAGGATCTGATTTGGGAAAGTAGGGTCTTTTTCTTATTTTTTTTAATTAAAAATTACAACTATTTCTTAATATAGACTATAATTTATTTAAGAAATACACATGTCATTTAATAATTTGTCAGATTGACATGTCATCAGCGAGTGTAATTCATTCATGAGGTTTGTTGAACTCGAGTGTTCACGAGATACACCTATGTTAAATAGAAGTGTCTGTCTGGTCAAATGGCAAGTTAAGGTGTTCAAATAATCGTTTGGAATAACTTAAAGGGGTGTTTTATGTATTTTGCGTTTTTAATTCCTTGAAAACCCTCTTTAACCGAAGAAAGTAGTTGACTTGGTTACACGGATGACACACCGAGTCGTCTACTCGTTTAAGCTTACCACGACGTGTTGACTCGCGCTACACCAAATACGAAATTACCATGATATAGCCCCTTCCTTCCCTAAATCATTAAATATCTCTAAACCACACCCATATATTTCCATTAATCTGTTCCTTCACCAATTATCCAAAAGTTCACGGCACACAATCTTTCTTCAACTTATTTCCCAAATTTTCTCATAGTCCAAACAATTTCATGGATCCAACACAATCCAAAACTACCTCCGGAGCCAGTCATTCGTCGTCCCATAAGCCCAACAGCCACCCAAAACCATCCAAATCTGAGCTGATGTCCAGTGCTAAGCTAGTTGCCGACGCGGCCAAAGCAAAACTCCATCACGAGCCAAACAGTAAGGTCGACAAGTCTGAGCTCGCCGGAGCTGCCGCTGACCTCCTTAACGCCGCCTCACAGTACGGCAAACTAGAAGAGAAAGGCATCGGAAAATTCGTCGGAAAAGCAGAGACTTATCTCCACAAATATGAAACTTCTCATTCCACCACCACAACCACCACCACTACCGGAACAACCACCACCTCCACGACTGAACACACGCAGTCCTCGGCGCATACAGAGGGAAAACATGAACAATCCGGAAGTGGATATGGCGAGTATATTAAAATGGCTGAAGGAATTTTCAAGAAACATTCCGATGGCACCCACTCATCGGAATCCGGCGGAGGTAAAAAAGGAGAGTATCTTAAAATGGCTGGAGATTTCTTGAAGAAGCATTGACTTGTACTATGTGAATTCCTTTTTATCTTGTGTTTTAGAATTTCTTTGCTGCAGTTCTACTATTGTTATTTATCAGTGGATAGGTGTGATTTGTAATGTGTGGCCTAGGCTGCATTGCCGATGCTGCTAGCCAATGAAAATAATTTTGTTTTAATATGTTAAAACTGTCATGTCATTTACATAATTGTTTTGTTTACTAGAATTTGGTCCTATTAACATTCAACATTTCCTGCCATAATATGTCTCAAGGGAATGTAGTAATGCGATAATAACAATTGTGCCTCGATCAGAAAATATAGTTTGTTTATTTATTCGTTTCCAATAAAAGAAGTCAAGTGACTCAGTTTCCCTGAATCTTTTGCCTGCATAAAAGTTAGAGATATCTTCCAAATGTTAATGTTGTACATTATTTAAGGCTTTCTTGTAATTGAACTTTCTTAATAGCATAAACATGTTGGTGGCATTTTCCCAGTTGATCTGATTTTATTTGCTTTCTCTTTCACCTTAAGCTCTTCATTTTCTTGATTTTGCTCTGCTTGTGATTTGGCTCCTCCTGCTATTTGTTCAATCCTTCCAATATCACTATAGAAACTGTCCCTTGCTTTCTCCCTTCGCTTGTCTAATTGTGCCTGTCATTACATTTAGTATATAGTTAGCAAATGAATAAGATTCAGCAGATCATATAGAACAAATTGGAGACAAAATCAACCTCAGTTTGCTCTAAATGGCACTTCGCCTTTTTCTTCTTCTTAGTCTCCCAATCATGTATTACTTTCTTGAGCTTCTCATATCTGAAACTTCTCTTATTAGATATTCTGACAGCAATTTGGTCAAGTCTAACATAAAAACCACAACATAATTGTCAATAAGCACACATACCGTTCTTTGATCTTTTTCATCTCTTCTTTCTGCCAACTATCCGCTTTAGAATTTCCAGCTCCTGGCTTTGTTCTAATTGGTCCTTTTGCCATCTCTAGTTCAGACGTAGATTGTCTAGTTGGCGGTAACACAAGCTTGAGCGCCATAATCTCAGGCGTTTTAGGAGTTGTGATGTCAATGTTCTTATCTGCAAATGTGGAGTTGTTTTTGGTATCTGCAGAGTCTGTAATTGGTTCTTTATTGACTGTTGCTGTCCGTATTACAACATTTTTGTCTTGAACTTTTAGACTTGATTTTGATGCTTTGGCATCTGTTTGTGAATATGGAGGAAATGATATAACATGTTAGTATATATTAAAAGAAGAAAATCTAGAACTATTTCAAGCCTTGTTCTAATTACCTATGGATTTTTGAGGTCTCTCATCTGCTTTACTTTGTATCTTGCTTAAAGGTTTATCAGCTCCAATACTTGTCTTTCTTTGTTCTCTATTGCTCTTGTCTTCAATTGATTTTACAATAAATGCAGCTACAGCTACTGCAGTTAGGTAGTCAACACCATTATTGGAATCGTGATCCCGATTCGTCTGTCTTGTGAACCAGCTAACGGTTCTTTTTGTCTCTGCCAAAGGAAAAATACGAAGGGATTCAAATAATTATCTTTAGTTGTTATAAAATTCAGACTCGCAAAAGCCATACTAGTAAGAGCACATCAAGGATTTGAACTCTTGTGCGGACAAAAACTTGATATTTAAGTGGAGAACGGAAAAGGGATGGACCAATTATTCAACGAGTTTTGAGTCGTGCCCCACTGACTCTCAGAAATTTATGGGTCAGTAAAAAAGAACTACATTTTGAAGAGCCTATTTACTAGGACTGTGCATAATTTGGTAAGTAACGAATTACCATACCGAAACCGAAAATTTAGGTATTTGGTATATGGTATTTTGGTATTTGGTATGGTATTTGGTTTAAATTTTTTAAAATATTGGTATTAGGTAGGGGTGTCAATGGTTCGGTTCGGCCGGTTATTTTATAAAATTTGTACCATATCAATTTTTCGGTTATTCTATTATGTATAACCAAAATTAGACTTTTCGAAACCGTCCCAATCATGTCGGTTTCTCTTCGGTATCGGTACGGTTCGGTTAATTTTCGGTATTTTTTTAATATTATATAAAATTCACTAGTAGAAGTAGAATTGCAATAACATACGTTTTTTATAGGACTTGGCAAAACTCTCTAGACATTTTTAATGTTTAAAGGGTGATGAATTAAAAAAAAAAGATGGCTAGAGTATAGATCCATCATCTATTCTACAACAGCGTAAAAGAAATCAAACAAAGGCAAAGAAAATATTAATCACATGAGTTGAAAGATATACCAAGCTGGGACTCAAGAATAAAGTCTATAGAAGATTAAATATTCAAAAAGATAAATCTAAATTATATGAAAGGAAACATATTCAATACATTGTAGTTTGCTACTCATAATCGCTAGAATACTTTGTGTCTTGCTAATAAAGATACTTGAAATAACTTAGTTTAAGTAGAAGTAGCATAATAGGTTTTAGGAATTAGTATTTTGAGTTTAATTACTTGTTGGCTTGTAATAGTTTTCATAATTCCAAGGTTCAAGAAAAATTTAATGCATTATTATTTTTAAACTTATTAAATAAATATAATTTCTACATGTAAAATTTATTCGGTACGGTACGGTATTTTTTCGGTTTATTTTTATAAAATAAAAAACCTACTCTAATTATCGGTGTGGTTATATATTTATATAAAAACCTACGGTTTCTTAAAAAGAAACCTAAAAAACCGGTTCGGTTCGGTACGGTTCGGTCAGTTTAGTCGGTTTTCGAATATCCATTGACACCCCTAGTATTAGGTATGGTATTTGGCATTTTAAAATAAAATATCGAAATACCGATACCGTACCGAAATATATATTATATTACACAAAACATATATTATCAATTATAACATAAATATAAAAAATCTAAAATTTTACTTTCCTTTATTCTTTAAGTTCATCAATTAACTCTAAACAAGTAACAAGACATTTCTAATGACCAAATATTCTTTTATATATAATATTCTCTATTTGGGTCGATATTTTCTAGTTTTGGACAAAATTTTGTCAACAAACATTTTTCAATTTTGTATTTTTAAGTACTTTAATTAAAAATATTAGAGTCTATAACTCTATTCACTAGTTAGTATTCAACTCGAATAAACCGAAGTTACCGAACCGAATAAACCGAAACCGAAAGGAGAAAAATCGAACCATATCGAATTTAATTAGGTACGGTATTGGTATAAGATTTTAAGAAACCGAATACTGAAAATACCGAACCGAAATGTCTAAGTACCGTACCGACCGACGAACACCCCTACTATTTACTACCTTTTGACGTTTGTGTTTTCTGGTGCGGTATTCGTCTGCCTCTATTGCTGCTGGCCCCTTCTTTCTCTTCTTCCCCTTCAGCAGAGAAACTCACCCTAAAAGAAATTGTGAATCCTTATAGGGAAAAAAGGGAACACAAAATATTCTTGAAGACTATACTTTAAAAGGGGAAAAAAAAGTTTATGATTTCCCTTACCTCGTTGGCTTAAGCATATCCATCCTTTAGAATAGTACCTTAATTTGAAACTATTTCAACAGTGAATATCTGATTGGTGCCTATTTGAAGAAATATGATTTTGTTTGGAAGAGGGGATTGAAGGACCAAAATTAAGGTATCTAAAACCTAGGTGTTCAAGTATTCTTTCCTTCTAATTAATGGCTAATGCTTTTTCATGAAGAGGTTGTGATTCCTTTCCTGTGAACACTTTTTAGGTTTCCTTTCTACTTTGTACAGACTTCTAATTTCCAGAAAAACTTGAACAGAAGATTCTAAATATTCTAATTGGTCAATCTTTTTGTGGAAGCACATTTCTTATTCTTTCCATGAGGTCCATTTTCTTTCAAGCTTGGTTTTGTTGAATCTTTCATGGAAGAGGAAAAAGAGATACACTAATAGAGAAAATTCCCCTGCCCTGAAGTAAGTATATTCGAAGAAATTTCCCTAATGTATGAGAAGACACTTTTATTCAAATTGTACAAAATGGCCCCAAGAGCTTTGGATCCTTGGTAAGAATGCAACGCATAATGTGTAGGTACTTAAGAACGCACGCTACAAGTTGGAACCTGCGGCAGACAAAAGTTTAATATCTAAGTGGAATTAGGCTATTATTCATTGAGCTTCATACCGCGCGTCAGATGATTTTTGGAATTTCTCGGTTCTCAAAAAATAAATAGAAATTGTAAAAAATGCATCGAGAAACAAATAATATAATTCAGAAAACCAACAAATATATCAATTATCAGAAACATGTATTACATCTGCACTATAATCGAATTGATTGTTAATAGTCTCCAAAAGTTCATGGATTCGAATCAATTGAGGGTGAGTTTTCTCTGCTGCAATGAACTCATGAACAACACCATTGATCTCAAGGGAGCTGCAACCTGGTACCTTGTCTATATATTGGCTTTTCATCTTCTTCCTTATCCTTCTTGCATTATCATGTTTACCTGCTGCAACATAAATATTTGAGAGTAGAACGTATGCTCCGCTATGCCTTTCTAATTGCACAATCCTCTCAGCAGCGGATTCAGCCAAATCGACTAGTCCATGATTCCCAAAGGCACTTAATAATGCTCTCCAAGCTATGGCTTCTTCAGAAGGAACACTCGAATTAGGCATGTTTTGGACTATGTTCTTTGCTTCCTTTAGCAGCCCGGCTTTGCTGAGGACGTCGATAATGCATCCATAATGTTCACCTTTGGGCTCAATATGATACACATTACACATAAGATTCAACATATTTAGACCTTCATTTGCCATGCCTGCATAACTGCAAGCAGTAAACATTGAAACAAATGTAACACAATCCGGCTTAATCCCGGTACTTTGCATCTCATTGAATAACTTTAGGGCCTTAAAACCATTTCCATTCATAGCAATTCCTGATATCATAGCATTCCAACAAATAAGGTCTCTTTGAGGCATTTCATCGAACAGTTCCTCTGCTATATCCACGCAACCACATTTCGCATACATATCAATAAGAGCAGTACCTAATTTAAGACTCATTGACATTCTTAACTTCTCCACATATTTATGAATCCAAATTCCAATATCAAGAGAACCCAAATGAGCACAAGCAGAAAGTACACTAACAAAAATGGCTTCATCAGGACCAATCCCAGCCATTTGCATTTGCCTAAACAATTTTAGCCCTTCTTTAAAATTATTATTTAGTACATAACCAGATATCATAGAGCCCCAAACTCCTCTATCTTTCACTGGACATTCCTCAAAAGTTAATCTTGCTTCATAAACATCCCCTCTTTTTGCATACCCAGAAATTAGAACAGTCCAAGACACCACACAATTGCAAGGAATCTCATAAAAAACCAATCTTGCAGCTTCCACATTGTCAAAAGCAGTGTACATAGCTATTAGAGAATTGCCCACAAAAATATCGATCAAGAAACCCAATTTCAAGATTTGCACATGAACCAACTCACCAAGATTACAATTCTTCATTCTGGCACAAGCTTTCAAGACATAAGGGAGTGTATAATTATCAGGGTACATTTCAATTTTCACCATATATTTGTATACCTCTATGGTTTTATTGAGCTCGCCCTTGAGCAAGAAAGCTTTGATCATTGTATTAAAAATGCAAATTGTGGGTTCTTGTATTTGTTCAAAGATTTTCCATCCATAAGTTGGACTACCAAGATTAGGGTGTGAACAAAAAGCCAACAGCCTGCTCAAGGCAAAGCTATTTTGCCCAAGTCCACATGTGATTACTTGGGCGTGTGATTGCTTGAGTTGCTTCATATTCCTGCAACTCTCTAGTAGAAAAAGGCATCTTTTTGTGCATATTGACATTAGCCTTTGCTAACTTTTCATTACAGAAGAGGAAAGGCGTTTTATTGTAGCAGAATATTCACTCTAATACTACTGCAATTGCTGCTAGAGTGAGAGATTAACGTACATATTTTAATTACTTTTTAAAATATGTAGATACGATTTGACTTTTATATAATCAAATAAAAAATATTTTACACTATCAACTCTCATACCATGGCTTCATCATACTTTTGATAGTCATGGCTACTGTAGACAATAAATTTACGTCAATAAAATAATCGAGAACGAAAAATATTGTAATAATTGTAGTTTATTTTAAATAATTTGAGTGTTATAATCTCTATGAATCCTCTAATTCTTCTTTCTAATAATAAATAAATTCAAGTGCCTTTGAGCTTGATCTTAAATCTATATTTGTTGCCAAGAACGATGATCTTGAATTCAACTAGCACGATTTGATTTGAACTCGTACTCCTTGAATGTTGATTTGTTCTTGAGTTTGAACTTGAACTTGATCGCTTGAAGCTTGAAACTTATAGAGAAATTTGCGGCATTTGAGTAACGAGCTCTCTCTTGCTTCTTGTTATAACTTTTCGTGTCTTTTCTGAGTTATGAAGACCCCTATTTATAGTTGTGGAAGAGAAGAGTTGTGATGAGAAGAAATTCTTTCTGACCAATCAGATTGAAGCGTTACAAGGCTGCATTTGATTGGCCAGAACATGTTACTTGCACATATGGTGCAATTTCAACGGCCTTTTAATTTGACTTGGCATACCTTGTCATTTTGACATGTGGCACGATCCTATTGGCTCTTTCATTTGACTTGGCGTGCCACATCATTTGACACGTGACACCAAATTGGGCTTCTAGGAATACCACATCTTGTGCCTAATAAAGTGAGTTCATCACATACTTAATCCAATTAGCACAATAAATTTAATTGGACCAAAATATCTAGAATTTAAGATATAATTCATATTATTTTATCAATTTAAATTCGATAAAACTTAAATGCTATAAGCTTTAAAGACTAGACTTGAAGTATTAAGGAAGACAATTTGTATCTTCCTTCTTACCCGTACTTTCATGGATTAATTCATGCACCCCCTTTCCACTTGTAGCATAAAATGACTAATTATGTCAAATTAAGGAATAAAGTAATAGCTTTACTTGCTATTACTTTAGAAGTAGTATATCAAATAGATGGCTCAATTTAAATGAAATGATCAGCTGTGCTAATTGATTTCACAAGGTTTGTACGTGACCTCTTTGCATTTGAAATTCTATTGAAGAATTTCTTTTGTTTTTTCATTCACATGAAGTAGTAAGACAACTATGCTTTCATTTTTAGTTTCCAACAAAATAATGTTCTTTCCATCCACGTAGATAATGGAAATTTGCAGAGGCCTCAACTTGATCTTCGGACAACCATAAGAATAGAGTACTTTTAAAATATGTCAACCTTACCCACGTAATCGAACTGTAGTTGTCGAAGGATTTGACTTCTTGCATGCCGATAGTAACACTCCTGTTAGGATATTTTCCTTAATTTACTAGAACTAGAACTAGAACTATGAATATCCTTTCTCCAATTTGCATGTAACTAGGAAACATCATCGACTTGAGAGTCAAGTCCTTTTAACAGACAAACTAATTGGATCCCACATCGGCCAAATTATTTTCCGCTACCCTCCAATACATGCATATATAGACGTATGTTATTTCCTTCCAAACACTAATTTGCAGTATTTGCAAGCTTGTTCAATGTTCCTTGACAGGTAAACATTTTTCTTTTTCCACTTTTATTTTTTGTGTTTTCTCTTTGAACACTTGGCGAACTTTGAAGACTTGGGTGGACATTTTAAACTTCAACTTAAAAATTAGTAGACTTACAGACTTGGAGGGATTAAATATTTCAACTTGAAGACAGGAAAATTTGAGGACTTCAATTTGAAGACTTCAACTTGAAGGTAGTTGGACTTAAAGATTTGGCAAACATGAAGACATAGTAAATCCATGTACTTCAATGCAAATACTTGGTAAGCCTCCTAAAAGACTATAAGTGTCCCATTAAAGACACTGGTTTACCATGGAGGCTTGCCCCTCTCTAAATCATATGAGATCCAAAGTGCTTGTCCCTCTCTAAATCATATGAGATCCAAAGTTTAACAGAAGAATGATATTTCAGCCCGATTTTTCAAGTGTTGGTTGAACGAGTTACTTCCGTCATATTTCATTTGGACAACAATTGGGGCAATATGTATCTTTTAAAATTATACGACTGAACTTAGAATGAAACACTAAGCTGCTTACGTACCTCGGTGAAAAGGATCAAGTTGTACCGTAGTTTAAAATGGTGATTTTTTTTAGTGTCTTAACTTTTTCCTAGGCCTCTCTTTCGAGGTTTTCAACTTATCAAACTTTTCTTTTTGGACTGTACACAGTTCATACTCTTGCTGGCTAGGAGTAACATGCAGTTTATGCTCTTGCGTTAAGGAGCGTAGCAACTTGCAATTTAAGCACATATTTTGAGAAGCTTTATAACTTGAAGATTTTGCTCAAATTTAAAGAGCTTCTTGACATAAACTTTAGGCTCGTACGTCCAGGAGCTTAGCGACTTGAATTTATAAGCTCGTATTTTGAAGAGTTTTGCAACTTAAAGATTTTGCTCAAATTTGAAGAGCTTTATGACATGCAATTTAGGCTCGTGCGTCCAGGAGCTCAGTTATTTGAAGATTTAGCTTACGTTTCGACATGCTTCGCAACTTGAAGACTTGCTTAATTTTGAAGAGCTTTGCAACTTGAAGTTCGACTGGAATTTGAAGAGCTTCGTGTCTTGAATATTTAGCTCAAAGTTGAAGAGCTATGCAACTTGAAGTTTGGCTCAAATTTAAAGAGCTTTGTGACTTGAAGTCTTTGCTTGACTTTGAAGAGCTTTCGACTTGAGTCTTTTGATCGAATTTGAAGAGATTTGAGACTTCAACACTTTGCTCGAATTTAAAGAGCTTGACAACTTGAAAACTTTGCTCGAATTTGAGGAGTTTTACGTCTTGAAGATTTAGTTCAAATTTAGGGAGCTTCGTGACAAATAGTATAGACTCATGTGCTAAGAAGCATTACAACTTGCAGTTTACGCTCGTGCATTGAGGAGCATAACAACTTGCAGTTTAGGCTCGTGCACTGAGGAACATCATAACTTGTAGTTTAGACTCATGCATTGAGGAGCATTATAACTTGTAGTTTATGCTTGTGCATTGAGGAGCATAGTGACATGCACAGACTTTTCGGTTTCATTCTCATATGAAAACTTCATCGTAAGACTTAAAGACATATAGCCCTTGGTCTCTACTTTTGACCATACTTAGTTCCATGTTATGAGCACAAGTTGCTAGTTCTTTAAATATTTTGGACTTTATGCCTTGTAAAATATAGCAAAGACCCCAATGCATGTCTTGAATGCATATTTCGATGCCAGAAGTTTCGCTAAGGAGATATTTGAAGTTGAGGCTTAAGCTCCTCTAGCGGTTGATGAAGTCAATAACTGGCTCATCCTTTCGTTGATGAGCATTTGTAAGTTTGATCATGCTTACGATGCATCTTGTTCCATAGAAACGGTTGAGAAACTCATGCTCTAACTGCTCCCAACTATCCATGGAACTAGATTCGTGATTTGTGTACCAACCGAACACATTACCTTTGAGAGATCGAACAAACTGTTTGATTAATCATCGTACATACCTGCATTATTGCAAGTTTTAACAAAGCGCGCTACATGTTGTTTTGTATTTCCCTTGCCATCGAGTTGTTGCAACTTAGGAGGTTGATAACCAACATACATCTTCAAGTTATCAATTCTTTGCGTATATAGCTTTGCATATGTGAGAGATATTTTGGACGAAGACCCTGGATTATCTTTGATAGCCTCCATGATGAAGTCCTTCAATTTCTCAACGGGAATAAGACCTTCAGCAGAGACTTGGATCTCCTTGGTTGTTGTTGCTTGCTTTTCGGAGGGGTCTTCTTTCTCTTGTGACCTTTGAAAATTTAAAGGTGCTTCTGTTGATTCTCCTTCTACTATGATATCCAACTTATTTGTTAACTTGAAAGGCTTAGCATCTTGATCTTGCACGCGCTCTGACAAGCCTTCAACTGTTTTTGTCAAATTTTCAAGTGTTTCTTCTATAGTAGAAGCTTCAATAATCATTTCTTGCATGATCACTGTAGATGATGAAGAATATCTATTGGACTACTACTACTCCCTTCGAGTCTCCTCGCTGTGGTGGTTGATGAAAAAGAAGAAGAAGTAGTATGGGGTTGGGGAGAGGGACAAGAAAGGGATCCAATTTGGTGAAAAAGTAGTTGGTGGTGACGAAGAAAAGATGTTTGGGGGAGGGGGAGGACGGTCTGATTTGGTTTTTGCTTTTTTATTAGTATTATCTTTTTTAAAGAAAATTAACTATAGGTAAAAAGATTCAAAAATTACCTGTGTCATTTTTTATTTGTTAATTTACCACATCGGCAAGTGTAATTCACCCACAAGATCTGTGGAGCATAAGTGTGCATAAGACACGCTACAAACAATTTGAGGTGCTTACTAGGCAAATGAATCTGTTGGGGTGTCTATTTGGTCATAATTCAGAAGGAATAATTTAAGGGGACCATTTATATATGTTGTTTTGTATAAATAAATTATTACTTACATGTTTGGATTAGTGGCGGAGCCACCTTATCCAAAGGGGTGTCAACTGACACCCCTTCGTCCGGAAAACTACACTGTGTAGTTTGGTAATTTTTATTTTAAATGTATATATTATTATATGTTGACTCCCCTTGACTTCTTTGTGTATTTACTTCTTTATATTTTGACACCCTTTAATAAAAATTCTGGCTACACTACTGGTTTGGATAAAGTACTAAAACTGATAATATAATTAATGTGTTTGGATAAAAAAGTGTGGATAAACTATTTTTGAAAAGAAAAGGAGGAAAACTAATATAGAATGTAAAAGGAAGTTAGGAATCTTATTTTGGTAAAGATATTCTTATAGTTGGAAAAAATTATTAAGAATGAAATACTTAAATATTTAGTAAAATTAAAAGAGCTGATAAGCTGAAAAGTCATAAGTTGGGAGTAACATACTTAGAGAGGGTATTTGGATTGGCTTTTAAGCTGGTCAAATCAACTTTTAAGTTCTTTTTTAATTTTTTCAGTGTTTGGCAAAGTCAAAAAATGCTTAAAATAAGTTAAAAACTACTTAAAACAACCCAAAAGCAATAAATTGGGCAACCCCAACTTATTATTTTTTGGCTTAAAAGCTATTTCTGCTAAAAAACTACTTTTTTGAAGTTAATCCAAATGGAGTTTTATAGATTTTAGCTGATTTTGGCTTATAAGCTTTAAGATATTTATCAGATGCATAGGTAAGTCAAAAAATGCTTATAAGTCAGTTTGACCTGCTCATAAACTTAGTTAACCACCCTCTTAAAAAAAAATAAAAGTACTCTCTTTACCTTTTTTATGTGATGGTTTTTGACTAGACAAGTATTCACCCTCTAAAATAAGAAAATAGAAGTATTTTCTTCACCTTTTTATATGATGTACTAGACGGAAGTAGCCCGTGCCAGCACGGGCCTAATGAAACTTTTATTTGGGAGGTACTCCGAGAAGCACTTTGTCCTCTACATTTTTTGATTGCCTGCATCATAAGAGCACAGGAAGAGATATGTGTACCAGCAGGTTGACCCTAGAGATAAATCCTGGGTAAATATAAGAAAATATCTAGTCATTGATAAGTACAGAAAGGTTTCCTAGGAAATTTCATATTTTTCTGCCTTAGATCTGAGTCCATAAGAACTATTTCCCCTGATCCCCCTAATCCATAAATAAGAATGATGAAGTCTAGTATACATTCTAACATTGAAAATAATCTCAAGCATTCTTATCCTAGATAATGATATGGACATACTGTGTATAGTTAATTAAGATTACGTCGTTAATTTGTCAAATAAATGTGCTTCAGTCAGGTGCTCACTTTAATATTTTGGCACCATTTTGGTGAATAACTAATGAAATAATATAGGAAATCGGTATTGAAGTGAGCATTCACTTCAAAAGTGGTTTAAGTCATCAAATGACAGTACTCTCCTTCGAGACATACATTATTAACCTAGTCTTACTCGCTCTAACCTCCTTGCCTGTTTTCGTTTCTTTCTTTTTTGAGATACCTGCCCTGCTGTCTCTGCTCTCGTTTGGGCCCCGGGAATCCCTTGCTTTTGGCTAAGGTCTTTATTTACCTTTTTTCATTCCGCCCCTCAAAACTACAAATTAACAAAAAGGACCAACCCATAATTAATGGTCATTGAGCAGTTCGTAAAGATATATAAATGATGTGTGTCGTCATATTGATGCATACCTCATGCTATCTTCAGAGTCATTTGAAGAACAATCAAACTCTGCTTTGTTATCAGTGAGCAGATCTTATACAAACAATCAAGACGCATCCAACCTCCAGGAAAAATCCAAAACATAGCGCAAGAAAGAAACAAACATGGTAGAAAACTTACCAGACTTAACAAGCACAGCAGAGGTAGAACATTATAGCAACAAAAATATAAAAAAATCATGAAAAATCAAAGAAGCCCAGAAAAATTGAAAAAATCACCAAGTGAAAGATGACACCTTTGATCTCTTGAAGTCGCAAAGCAAGAAGAAAATAACAGAGAGCAGTGAAGGAGAGAGAAATAGATGAACTGGACAACAATAAAGAGTCATATCTTAAACAACGAATCTACACGTGTTTTAATAAAATAAAAGTGTAGTACGGGTGTTAATTCCCCAATGAAAAGTAAAATTCAAAAAGCAAAATACAAAGTATTTTGTATAGCCTAGGAGTCATCATTTTCTGGTCCAAGATATATTTTTTTTATATGAAGTATAATGTTGAGAGTAGCGTGACAGAAGAAATATTGAGGTTTAACATTGAAGAGGTTGACATACTTGCTAGAAGTATCTTCCTTTCACTCGAGAATTTCATCAAATACATTGACCGCATCAATGTTCTTCTGTTGTTTCTACTACCTTTTTTATCCTGGCAGATACTTGCTGAGGCAAGAATCTACAAAATCACAAAATCACAAAACCTGTGAATCAACAATCTCTGAGGAAAATAGAATAAGACAATTACATGCTCAGCAAGAACATAACTCGACAACATACAATAAAAATTGAACCATTGGCACCATCAACAGAAAGACACCTAAAAAGCTTCGCCAAATCAACATAATAAATGTTGTTGAGAATATGAATACTCATTGTGAATGTACAGACCTTTAGTTGGTCCAAATACGTTAAGCAGGATGCTAACCACAACCAATGAAAGTTATTATTTATGTTCTAATTGTTCAAATCCCCACAACTTTGGAGCGAAGTGAGTTCAAATGTCAATGCAATTCCTAATTAATAAAAGAGACAAAAGAAAGTAGAAGTTAGTCACAGTAAAGGTGAAGTTGGTAAGAATTTTGATACATATACATATAGTCAGTGATCTTACTTTTAAGAGATAGTAAATGCTCCTCATTTGTCCGGAGTTGAGATTGACTGTGTTGTAGCATACCTCCAATTCTTTCTGATTTTTCACAAAAGAATCAGTATGTAGAGTATTCTACAACAGTTAGGTGACAATGAATCTGATAGAAAAAGAAAGTTTAAAACAACCACCAAGTTTTTTAAGTACATCACCAAGCAAGTGTCTAAATGATATGAATACATGAGCTATAACACAGGTTTTTATTTTCTGTTAGTAATAGTTATTTTTTTTCATCATGCAGTACTTATAATATTCTAAAATATTGGCATGAAAGAACCTAATATTGTTGATGCAAGAAATGCATTTGGATTATCAAATTATATTGAAGCAAGAAAAAGAATGCAAGATAGATGAACAAAATGAGACAGAGATGGAATACACTATACATACCATAGAAACAGTAAAATCAAATAGATACAACATTGATCTATTTGTTGCATATCAGAAAACTTTTCCATTTTTTAGAACATTCAAAATTTAGCAAGAATTTGCAAGCAAATAAGTTAACTGCGCAAAAAAGTTGTTTCAACAAGAATCATTAAATGAACAATAAGCACACAGGGAAAGATAAAAATACCTCTGTAACAATATTAGAGTAACTTCTAGGATTATGCAAAACCTGAAGCCAACTTGCCATGAATTATGTGAGCATAGTACAGAACAGAAGTTGGGGCCATCCTCGGGAACTATTTATGCAAAAGCTTTTTGAATGATTTCATCATATACTATATTGTAAGTTGAATGATCATCATCACTATCTGTTGCAGGTGGTCGAATTAATAGCTTTACACAATTAGAACTTTTTTCTCTTGATAGCACTACGTAGAGCTGACCGTGTGAAAAAACAGGTTCGTATAAATAAACTCCCACGAAGTCCAACGTTTGACCTTGAGCTTTATTTATTGTCATAGAAAAACATAATCTCAAAGGAAATTGTGTTCTTTTGAAAGGAATAGGCAATTTTTCATCTACTGATGATAATAATGGTATTCCAGGAATAAATACATGTGTATTCTTAAAGTCCCCAGTGACAATTTTAGCACTTATAACATGTTTGCGAAGATCACAAGATATAAGTCGTGTACCGTTGCATAAACCTTCACATGGATTTAAATTTCGTAACAACATAACAGGACAATTCTTTTTCAAGGTTAATTTATGGGGAGGTAAACCAACAGGATGTAAAGTATGCAAAAAATCTTCATATTGACTTTGATCGTTTGCTTCAATAGTCTCATCAAATGCAACGTATGTTTTAGATTACCAGGAAATTGAGCTATGAGCAAATCATTTATTTCATCGACAAAGTCATTTTTGGTTGTCAGAATTACACGAGAAGTCATAGAAAATGCATCAGAAAAACATGTATGTAGATTTGGATAAGTAACTCTAAATAACAGATCTAATGATTGATTTTCATAAACGAAAAGGATAACAAAACAATCAGGGATTTCAATTTTGTCATGGCTATTTGTTTTTTCTTGTCTATTTCCTATTCTCATCAAATATTCACAAAACGTAGGATCTGTTTTTGCACGCATATTCTCTGATAATTGTAGTTTTTCGAGTCGATTCCAAATTTCAAAATATAATAAGCTTTGTGAATAAAATCTTCTTTTTTTCCACTCCTAACAACTGGGAGAGTTTGTCTAAAATCTCCATCGAAAACGATCACTTTTCCTCCAAATAGAGCATTTGTATCCATTAAATCCTTCATCAGAATATCAAAAGTTTCTATCACTTTCTTTTTCGCCATAGATACTTCATCCCAGAAAATTAGTTTTGCATCACGTATTAAAGTTGCAAGTGCGCTTTGCTTACTAATATTGCAAGAATATTGTTCATCGATATCAATAGGAATTTTAAAACGAGAGTGAGCAGTTCGTCCTCCTGGGAGGATCGAAGCTGCAACACCTGAACTTGCTGTTGCTAAAACGACAAAATCTTTTGATCGTACATCAACTAATAAAGCACGGTATAGAAAAGTTTTTCCAGGTCCATCAATGAAAAATGCTCTTGATTTGTTAGAAAATATTCTATTAAGAATTGTGTCATATGCTTTTCGTTGTTCGATATTTAATTCTCTCTAGAAGCAAATCTTCTTCTCTAACAATGATGTTTCTTTCAAAATGACACATTGGTTTCTCTCACAGCAGCTGAAGGTTTAATTTTCTCAGGAATCAGATTATATTCATTAATATCATGTCCCATCAAATGTAAAATATCATTGATATGATTTAAAGTCATAAAACAAATATCTTTAGCATTCATGTTAGGTAGAATCTTAAAATCTTCGGACATTGAATCTTCAAATTGTTTCCAAAGTTCTGTTGGATTAGCAGGATTACAGTACACTAATAATGTTGCAAACAAAGGCCTTAAACTATATGGCATTTGATAATTTGTAGCTTCAAACATACATTCAACTAAGTTGTTATCACAGTGTAACAATCCTCTTTTTTCTGCGGCCTCTCTAAATGTACTACAACATTTGCCGTCAACTTTACATAAGTCCTGATATGATTTTGGTCCTCTAACGTTCATCAATAATAATATAAGAAAATATCTTTCTCCTTCTGTTGGATGACATGTTACAACACGTCCAATTACAATACGTTGTTTTTGACGTGTCCACATTTTTTCCTTAGGTGACCATACAAAGTACTCAGGAAATTCTTTATATAATAATAACAGTTGCATAACATCTTTATCTGTTCTGTTCATAACAAAAAATTCAGTTAACATTGTTTTTTGAATCATTGGATTACTCAGTATTCTATCAACATTTTTAATACTTTTAAAAGAGACAAATTGTTGTCCTTCCAAATGTAATTGAAGGTGAAAAACACTTGGAGTCATTTCACTTATGGGAAAACCAAATAATCGCCATGCAGCTTCCGGAGGAGAAACCCATCTAACAGATTGATATTCTTTTATTTCATCCATGTTTGTATCTGTATCATTATCATGTATATGAAATGCAATTTTATCGTGTCCTTCGCAAATATATTTGTAAATATATTTCACTATTTTAATATCAGAACAAACTTCAATATTCATATGACAATTATACTTTCATAGCAAAAATGGATTATATGGAACAACCCAAGAATTATCCAGAAACTCACCTCTTACTTCTACAGCTTCTCCGGTTCTTCTCCTTTTGTATATTGGATATGAATTCTTCCCTTTTAATGTTTGTTTAGCAAACTTTTGGATACTTGAATTTGCAGTTATTATTTTTTATGCAAATATTTGTAGGATTTAACTTTTCACAAGGACCATGCATCATATGTTTAATAACAAGTGAATAAAAATCGCGATCTTTTTTAGAATCAGGCAATTCTGCACAAATAAATTTATCATAGGATTCAGGAGTCAATAATTTGTGTTCATCAGCAAGTATAATAAGAAAATGAGCATGTGGAAGACCACGTTTTTGAAATTCTATAGTATACATGAATGCTGCAACGCTTCCAAAGATTTGTCTTTTTAATATATCCGTCTTTAATTCTTCTACCTTTGCTCTGAAAACTCTACTAACTAAATCAGGTTTGTTCTGTACTTCATCAGCCAGTGATAAATGTTCTTTTATTTTTGGCCAAGAAGGATTACATGTCATTGTTATAAAGAAATCAGGCTTTCCAAAATATTGTACCAATGCGATAGCATCCATGTATCGCCGGCGCATGTCCCTTGGTCCCCCTATAAATGTAACAGGGAGGAATGTTTTCTTTCCAATTTTAGAGGCTTCCCTTTCACCACATCTTAAAACATCAAGGAGTCCTTGCAATACTTCAATTCTAAATAAATCTGGATTAAATGAAAAGAAGTCTAATCTTTGCGTTTCAAGCTTTATATATACATCTACTATAAATTGTTGGAATATTCTCCCACAGTGTAGCACTTCATTTGTTTCATTATCTCTTAGTTGAAATTTGTAACAATAATACTCTCGACAAGACACTGTATCTCTTTTTCGATTTCCTTTTTGTAGTGATTTATCTTCCATATCAAGAAATCCATCAACTGAACACATATTTGATATACTGGGCAATTGTTCATGTTCACAGTAAGCTCTACGTTTCGTCACATTTTTTGTCTGAACAATTTTTTTGATACCACAATGCCATCCATTTTCACCGAAGGGAAATAATAATGGATACTGCAACGGATCATAACATCCATAATAATAATGAACTAACCGAACTCTATTACTGTAGGTATAAATTCGAATATGTGGTGCAGATGTATCTCTAGGATTTTCTTCAAGCAATAATGCCACAATCTCTGATGTACTGGGTAAGTTATATGTTCATTGATCTAAGGTTGAGTGACATTTAAGAGCAATATAGAAATCAGATAATTGAGGAACATTTAAGAGAGATCTTAGGAAAATAGTATACGGATTTACCTTCAATATGTCCATCAACTTTTTCACTATTGATTTATTAATTCTTGTCGAACATGCCATCCTATTGGCTAGCTCATTATCATGATCGTAGAAGTACAACTGTAAATTCCTAGGATTTTCATTGGAAGGAACTAAATCTTCTATAAAATGATACATTTGCCCTTGGACTCTAAATGTGTAGATACCACAATTTCTTCTGGCTAGCTCTTTATCATACTTGACACCAAGTGAAGTAAATGCAAACATGTTATTGTATGTTCTAATATAAGTTCGAAAATTTTCAGATCCTTCAGTATTTCTAAAGTATAACTCCGATAATTCAGTTGGCATTTTATGAGATGTCAACCTTCTTGAACCACTGTTACAACAAAATCTTGGAGGTTCATATTCAAATTTCTTTGCATGACAAAATTGACAATTTGGGATCCTTTTAAGAGCAACATACTCACTTTGTTGCTCTTTACTGACCAGGCACATCTTTTTGGCCCGCCTATGAGCTGAATATGTAAGAAGTATCATTAGAAAAAAAGGAGCACCAAGGCATACGTATGGTGGACATTATTGTAACATTAAGTTTGTGCAAACCTTTGATTGGTACGGTGTTCAAGGTAACATGGCGCACGTTAGATGTACCCGATGTGGACCCTATTGTACAAATAGTTACAATTTACAGTAATATATAAACAATATGTCATTCTGAAAAGAGTATGATCTGAATGTAGGTTTACCTGTTTCACGAATGATAGGGGGGGTCCAATGTACCCTTTCCTTTGTCTAAATTAGCTAGTCATACAAGCTTGATAGCTACCGACTGGTAAACAAAATAGCCAAAATGTTTAAAAGCGTACAACAAACCCTCAATAGATGCAAAATAGTGTGTAAAAGAGCACGTAGTATTTATGTCTTTTAGTTTATAGATACATATAAGATAAATAAGCTATGATATTCAATCTCCAAGCAAAATAAGCATCGTTATATTAATAATATTCTTCGTATAAATATGAGTACAACAATATATAACCAAAAAAGTAGCGAAAAAGGTTCTCGTATGGTTACCTGTTTCACAAATGATAGGGGGATCCAATATATCTTTGCCTTTTTCTAAATTATCATGCGATGTAGCCGTGCAAGCTTGATAGCTGACAAGTGGTAAACAGAATAGCGAAGACGTTTAAAAGCGTACAGTGAAGCCTCTGTAGGTGCAAAATAGAGTGCAACAGACCACATAGTACT
This sequence comes from Nicotiana sylvestris, assembly GCF_000393655.2. NCBI lineage: Eukaryota > Viridiplantae > Streptophyta > Magnoliopsida > Solanales > Solanaceae > Nicotiana > Nicotiana sylvestris. The sequence continues at coordinate 53,475,419 of NC_091060.1, read as the reverse complement.
TAAGTAATTTTAGTTTATAGGCACATATAAGATAAATAAAGTATGCCGGCAGCTGGTAAATAGAATAGCCAAGACGTATAAAAGCGTACAACGAAGCCTCAGTAGATGCAAAATAGAATGTAAAATAGCAGGTTGTATTTTTGTATTTTACTTTTCTCCGAGCAAAATAAATAAGTATCCTTGTATTATAACACTAATTGGATCAACTTTGCTGATAGGTATCATGCCATTGAATGGATGTTTAGATGCACCTTTTATGAGCCAAACATATCAAACATTTCCTATTGAATGCAGGATTGAAAACCGCTATAATTCATAGGCAAGCGAAAAATAATTGCGATCTTCAACAGGGAGATTCCCCAATTTATATCATTTCAAACTCAACAGAATATGAAAATATCCAAAATAATCACTGAGGTAACACTTTTAGAATTGCTATTGGACTTGCTCACCAGCTTTTGTCGTATTTGGATCTAACAAGTGACAAACACCTCATCAAGTTTGGGCTAACAATCAGGACTCTAGCACAGGCACATAGAATTGACGCACAAGTTTTATGGGACTTCATTCATGGTAAAACCATGTAGTTGATAAATATTGTTTACATCATCTTGAATCTGGTTATGTAAACTTGGGGAACATGGATTGCTGATCATTTAATTTGATGGCCATTGCCTCAACAAATATGCAGCTATCTAAGCCAAGATATTAAAATTCGAAATAGCGCCACTTTTAGCTATTGAAGACTCAAAAGGCATCTAACCAAGTGCTACAATAATGGCACTGCAAGTATTTCATAACAGACATCTTTAGCCATTAATGTTGGACACAACGTCTGACTTGTAAAGTGGCTTATCTATCTTGCCATTGAACAGAATTAAGCACTTCTATAAAGCACTAAAACATGATGGATGTAGAGCACTCAAGTTGATCCAGAAACATCATATCCAATACTACCGAAAGATAAGACATCTAACTTGAGAGATCTAATATAATCTTTCCTTTTTCTAAATTATCCCGCGATGTAGTCGCGCAAACTTGATGGGTGGTAGCTGCTAAACAAAATAATGAAGAATTTTAAAAGCGTACAGTGAAGCCTTAATATGTGAAAAATAGACTGCGACAAATATAAGATAAATAAGATATCATACTAAGTCTCCAAACAAAATACATAAGCATCGTTGTATTAATAATATATATGGTTTATAAATATGATTGCAATAATATAACCTTTTTCCGGAAGGGAAGGAGGTTCTTGTATGGTAAGAGCAGTTTGTTTCAGAAATCGTGCTTTGTTCCAATACTCTGAGACAACAACAATCGGACTTTGAAGAAGGTTGTGCTTTGCAGAATCTTGTCTTCTTATACGTCGCGATAGCAACAGTGCTTCCCTTCTATGAGCAGATATTTGGCTTTGCCTATCACACCATTTGAGTTGCATTGCACCCTTCATTTTTTCTGCGTGTGAGCACTTGTTTGGTTCTTTGAAATCCATCAGTTATGCAAGTTCAACTTTCCTTTTTACATGTAAATATTTCCATCTGAACTTGTCAATGTGATGTCTAAAAAAGGATAAATTATATTTTTAATATCGTGGAACATTCTATATATTACAGATTCTATCTATTATCCACCAAGTTAAGTTTTGTCATCGCACATAGGTTACTCAAATCAAAAGGAGCAGCATCTTGTCCTCCCAAGTGGAGCAAGAAATTAAATTGAAAGACAAATGGTAAGCGTTTAGTAAAAACTCTGACTGATTCAAGAATTTCCTCAGTAAGAGCAAACACAACTCGACAATTAAACTTCCTGTGTAGCAAAGGCCTAGAATCCCATGATAGCGGAGAGAAACACAAGATAAGAAAATCCAAACGATAAATTCACCAAAGTAAAGCTAACAACATGAAGAGCAAGGAGAGATGGGGTTGCAGTCGCAGAGGAGTTTGAAGATTGCGAAACTTTTCATATGTTCCTAGATGAGCAAAAAAGAATTAAAATAGGATGTGTCTCTGTGCTGACCTCTTAACCATATTCTTCTAGGAAAAAATAATTTACTTCCAAGGCTGTAGAATTGAATTTTTAATAGCAAAAATCCAGTATATCATAAAACGAAAAATTAAACAGAAAGACGGAGGAAAAGGCAACGTGAATCGAATACCACACGGAATAATCTAAAAATGTGTAACCACCAAATTGATTCATTCAAGAATTTGGTCAAACACATAAAGAACAAAGTCTTAGTGTGCAGTAAAAGATGAAATAGAGAAATACAAGATAAGAAGAAGATAGCTTACAGGAAAACAAAGATCCGGCCAGGAAAATTCACTAAAGTATAAAGATAAGAACAGGAAAAGTGAAGAGAGAGAAGGTGAAAATGGAAATTTGCAGACGGTGGAGCTTTTCCTTTCTCATATAACTCGGCTGTTAACCTTTTGATCAGTGAACCTCCATCTGCCAGGTTTCTCAAAGACCTGTCTGTGTGGTACCGATAAGAACAAGAAGAGTGAGACGAGAGAAGCCAAAGAAGAGTCGAGATAATCCAAGTGAAGCCAAAAGACAGTTGAATGGAAAGACAATTTTGCCCTCAAAGTGCTAGCAAACATGTCGTCCAGGTACCTGCTAATTCCCTCTTATAAGATAGGAGAATTTGACATGTAAACCAAATAACAGGTACAAAGTACCAAAAGTATCTTTTAAACGATAATGGTAAGCGATCCATATGTCTTTTTATTTTCATTCTTCTTTAAAAAATATAAACTTTCATATTAAGTGAGTACTAACAAAAAATGCCATTAAGAGAAGAATGATATTGCTAAAATTAAGTAATTTAAAAAATAAAAATATGTCATTTTAGTAGGAATAGACTAAAAGAAGGCGGAAAATAAAATGAGACACAATACTATTACACGATCAATGATTATCTAATAATATGACCAACATTTGTGGGTGAGAGATGAATTTCAAAGAGAATATGCGTCGTTTATACCTTAATTCTCAAGTACTGTAAAAAAAGAAAAGAAAAGTTGTATTGACACGTAACTCAATTGGTCAAAAAATCCCATAACTAAACACCCTTTCTATTTCTAAAAATGCTGCAAATTTAACAGAAAAAACACCAAACACCAATGAATATGATCCCTTCACTCACCTTCTTCTTTCTCCTCTTCAACTTCTTTTCATTATCATTTTCTTCTTCACAAATCTCCATTTCTGTAACCCCAAAAACCTTATCGAAATCCGGCGGTTTTATCACAATCCAATGGGCCGGTATTCAGTCACCTTCTAAGCTTGATTGGTTAGGAATTTACTCACCACCCACCTCATCCCACGACGAATTTATTGGCTACCTTTTCCTTTCTTCCTCACCTGAATGGGAATCGGGGTCGGGATCCATTTCCATCCCTTTAGTCAACCTTCGATCCGGGTACCAGTTCCGGATCTTCAGATGGACCGAATCCGAGGTTCTCCCCGAGCTAGTGGATCATGACCACAACCCATTGCCTCAGACGAACCATCTTCTTGCGGAGTCAGAGGAGATTGGGTTTGAGTCGGGTCGGGGCCCTGAACAGGTGCATTTGGCTCTCACTGGTCGTGAGGATGAGATGCGAGTCATGTTTGTGACGCCTGATGGGAAAGAGAGCTACGTGAGATATGGGCTGACCCGGAATGCGTTGGATCGGGTTGTGGGAACCCGGGTCGTGAGGTATGAGAGGGAAGATATGTGTGATGCTCCAGCTAATAGTAGCATTGGTTGGAGGGATCCTGGGTATATACATGATGGAGTTATGGTTAATTTGGAAAAGGGAAAGAAGTATTATTATCAGGTAATTTTCTTCAGCCTTTTGTTTTTTGAAAAAGAATATTTTTTATGTTCAGATCGGCATAAGTTTCTGCTCGGTGTAAAAGTTATTTACGCAATCAGATAATTGCATGTATCAAATGGTAAGTTATAACATGTTAAACTACACTAATAGTGTAAAAAAAATTCATTAACATTTCAGTGTACATAACTTAAATCCAAGTTATATCAACTAGTTGAGATAAAATCTTATTACACCTAGTTGTAGATGCAGTAATTTACTTTTTTTAAGTGAGATAGATGGTTGAGTGAACTAAAGCACTGGAATGCTAATCCAGTAATCCGTTTTACCAGTTAATCGTACTGAGGGTTCGTATCCGCCTCTTTGCTTTGATGACTTGTTAATTTTTCTCAAGATTTTAAAAAACCCTTCATTTCCATAAATTATTTACTAGTATTGGAATGATATTGTTCTGAATAGAGCAAAACTCATATATATGATTCATACAGCTAGTTTGGGATTGATGTGGTGTCGATGCTATGTTCATATAGGTTATTTAGATTCATAGATTGTGGAGCTCTCTTCTGACCCTAAGGGCTAACTGGACTCACTTGAGGGGGGGGGGGAAGATACAAAAGTTTGTTAATTTAATTTCTCAAAATCCAAATTTTCCATGTTTGTACTATACTACTATTTGGTTCTTGGGTAGGTCCAGAGGGTGTTTGGGGGGTATTGGCTTTACCTTATCCTAGATGCTAATGGTTCTGAAAGCTTAGAATTTGATCCTTGCTCTATCTGGTCAGATGATCAATTTCTGGGCCAGAAACCTCAAGTCTCATCGACCCTCCACCCCCATCTTAAAAACCTTAAAGCTTGTCATTTTAGTACCCTGTCTCTCTTTTTCTCTGAAAGCTTCATTAGTAAATGTTTGGGTTACTACAACACATAAAACAACCTCTCTGCTTTTGTCTATTGCTAATCCTCTTTCAATATGATCACTTAATTTCAACACTCGTAAAAGAGGTCTCTCCAGGTCCTTAATGAAAGAATGAAAGTTGAAATTGACTTTATCATGCGCTGTCTTTACGCATGGATATTTGTTATGAGAGAACTTCTTTGCTCTAGCTTCAAACTTATTTCTTTTACCTTTTCTTACGAAGCAATGGCTGTTTAAACATTTCTCTAAACCTCTTAACTGTCTTTGCTTTAGAGTTCAGTTCACACTCAGAGAATTACATTGTCGGAGAGCAAGCTAATTTTCTTCTTACATGTACCTATATATTCTGTATTTCTTTAATTCAATAGCAAATTTACTTTCTTGGTAAGAGTTATGCTTTTACATGTAGTGGGAGGTTTGAGCAGTACACAGGCCGGTGAAGTTTTGGTTTGTTATACTGATTGTACTGACATGATAGAAAGGTTCAGGGGCTTTTAGTGACTGTATAATAGGGTGAGGCATGGTGGAATCATTTCATTTGGTCATGAGCTAATTCATGCATGTAATCTTTGTAGTGGAAATACATAGAGCCCCCAGAATTAAAATTTTCATCGACTTCACAACTATCCGCTATAGTTGAAACATCCTCTATTTAAGATTGTTTCGAAAGTTCTACTAATCTAAACTCCATCTATACAAAATCAGCTTTTTGATCCTTAATCACTATTAAAGGTAATTACAATAATTTAAAAAATTGGAAATCTTCCATTTCTTGAAGGATGTTACAGCTGCCACTGTTTATATCTCTAATGATGTATTACCATGCAGGTTGGCAGTTATTCGGGGGGTTGGAGCACCATTTACAGTTTTGTTTCACAAAATGGAGACTCTGGTGAAACATTTGCTTTCTTGTTTGGAGACATGGGGACTGCTACACCATACTTGACATTTCTTCGTACACAGGATGAAAGTTCATCAACCATTAAGTGGATTAGCCGTGATATTGAAGCTCTTGGTGATAAGCCTGCTCTTATCTCACATATTGGAGACATCAGCTATGCAAGAGGATACTCTTGGTTGTGGGATAACTTTTTTTCTCAGGTAGAACCTCTTGCATCCAGAGTTCCGTACCATGTATGCATTGGCAACCATGAATATGATTGGCCACTTCAACCTTGGAAGCCCGACTGGTCAAGCCATCTATATGGGACAGATGGGGGAGGTGAATGTGGTGTACCATACAGTCTTAAGTTCCATATGCCTGGAAACTCTTCAGAGCCGACTGGAATGCGTGCTCCCGCAACTCGGAATCTTTATTTTTCATTTGATTCGGGCCCAGTTCACTTTGTTTATATGTCAACTGAAACCAATTTCCTTCCAGGTAGTAACCAATATGACTTTTTAAAGCATGACTTGGAATCAGTTGATCGAGTAAAGACTCCTTTTGTCATCTTTCAAGGGCACCGACCAATGTACACTACAAGCAATGAAAAAAAAGATGCCCCTATAAGGGAGAGAATGCTCGTGCATTTGGAACCTCTTCTTGTGAAGAACCATGTGAATCTTGTATTGTGGGGGCATGTACATAGGTACGAAAGGTTTTGCCCTTTGAATAACTTCACCTGTGGAAGCTTGGGCTTGGATGGGGAGGAAGCAAAGGCTTTTCCGATGCACGTTGTGATTGGGATGGCTGGACAGGACTGGCAGCCTATCTGGGAGCCAAGGGTGGACCACCCTACTGATCCTATTTACCCACAGCCCGTGCAATCTCTGTACCGTGGGGGTGAATTTGGATACATGAGGCTACATGCCACAAAGGAAAAACTTACACTTTTTTATGTAGGCAACCATGACGGTGAGGTGCATGACACGGTGGAGATCCTAGCTTCAGGTCAAGTTCTGAATGGTGGTAGCCATGATGGTCGTGTGACAATGGAAGAGATGGAGTCTAATTTTTCATGGTTTGTAAAGGTTGGAAGTGTACTGGTGCTTGGAGCTTTTATGGGTTACATAGTTGGGTTCATATCTCATGCTCGGAAAAATGCTGCTGGTGAAGGCTGGAGACCAGTAAAAACTGAGGAAATATGATTACATTGTGAAATTTGGCAATACTCAAGTCTTTACAGCCATCTGCCTTGTGATAGTCTGCCTATTGCCACATAAATGAACTATAGTCAAGATGATGCTTCAGCTGGTCACTGTTAGTTAGAGAGAGAATGCATGGTCTAATAAATTCTGCATTCTGCACACCTATTGTAAATAGATAATGGGAAATTCTCTTCTTGGTCTGTTGGCTACTCCCTGCTGTTTTAGTAACTTGTTGCAACTTGTCTACCATCCTCACCTTTCTGATGAGGATTAATTAGAAATTTAAAGCCTTGTGTTTCACGATTTTAGATGTAATTGAAGGATCTTGTATATGATCAGTGCTTGATAGAGTTGGTCTTTAGCAATTATCAAGAAATTAAAGAATACATTATTTAAGACACTATAACAAGGAAAATTCAGACAGTGACTAATCATTGGGTTTATTTGGCCATAGATTTTGCTAAAATTTATTGGGAAAACTACCCTGTATAGTCCTTCAAAATTTTAATAGCCCAAAGTTTTCCCCTTGGACCCGAAATGTCCCTCCGGCCCAATCTTATTACATCTACTAGCCCATAATCCATAAACCACCCACGCTTTTGAATTCACTCGTTTAACTCGGCTCTCTCAAACCACCTTTCTCCTCAAACACAACTTCTGCATTTTTACTCTTGGTTTCAATGTAAGTCAAAATTTCAGTAGGTTTTTCGATTTTTCTTCATAGTCGACTCTAGGTTTTTCGATTTTTGTTCATAGTCATCTCTATAATGGGGGAAAAGAAGTCTTTGAAGAAAAAAAGGAAGGTGAAGGCATCTCCAAATTCTCTGAAATTAGCTGGTAAATTAGTGAAATATAACCCTAATTTCATTAGCAATGACGATGACGATTTTGAAGATTTACCAGAATTTGGGTGCGATTTGGGGCATGCAACCCATAAATCTGTTGAAGCAATGCAAAATATCCCTAGTGAAGGAAAGCAAAATACTCCTATTGATAGAAGGACTCGTTCTCATAGCGGGACTCCCAGCGATAGAGTAACGAGGTCACACACTGCTCAGCATGTAGTTGTTGAAAAAGGCACAAGTTCCAAAAGAAAGATTAAAATAGCGAAAAAGGATGTTCTGAAGGATAAGGGTAAAGGTTCTAAAAGGAAGGCTAAAAGTAATGGGGATGATGTTCCATCAAAAAAGAGAAAAGTTCACGATGATCAAAAATATTCTAGCTCACCTGATTTGAAGGTATTTTCTAATGATATAACTTTGACTTGTATGCGCCTAGTTTATTTTAATATGTAGAAATTTAACCAATATGGCAGTTATGTTCCAGATTTGTATATAAAATGTATCATTCTTTTTCATATTGTATATAATGTGTATCAAGTCAATAAGTAATGTGCAACTTTTGTATATAAAGTGTATCATCTATCCACATATTGTATAAGTAATGTTTAAAGTGTGTATTTGTGATTGTTATGAAGCTTATATATATTTATATTTTTGTGTTGTTTGCAGCTTTGGGATTACTATGTTCCTTTGGCTGATCATTATAGTACCCGTATGAGTGTGCATACAAACTGCAGTATAGTGGAATATTTGAAAAATAATTTGGATGATCAGCAGATTGAGATGTTTAGAAGAACATGTTTTGGTTATTTTGTGGACTTGGCCGAATTTTTTATACAGAACCAACTTATCCATTCACTATTGCTTAGGGAAGTAGTGTCACCTAAAGATAATGAGTTATGGATTAAAGTGAATAGCACCAAGTTGCGCTTTGGACTTGCAGAGTTTTGTATTATTACAGGTTTAAAGTGTAATGGTGATCCCAATAAGGATTATGAATCTATCCAGTCAAGTCGGTTGATGGAATTGTACTTTCCAAGCATGTCGAAAGTGTCTAAGAAATCGTTAACCGACTGTTTCTTAAAAAAGATGTGGAAATCTGATGAGGATGCATTAAAGGTTGCAGTATTATGTTTCATTCACAGTTTCCTGTTTTCTACTACGAACGATGATTTGATAATAAAGAATGATTTTCTGTTGGTTGAATCTGGTGATTTTGAGACTTTCCCTTGGGGAAAAGTGGGTTTTAATGCTACGTTGGGTTCAATGAAGGATAAGGTTCGTAGTAGGAGAGAGATGTACCGATATGGTGGTTTGCCTTTGGCATTCCAGTGTTAGTTTTATGAATGCTGCCCCTATACTCGCAAAAACCTTGCTTGCCGGATTGGAAATCTTGTGCCACGCATACTTAACTGGAAAGTAAAGAAGAAGGTGACGTTTAAGAGGTTGAGGAAAGAGTTTTTTCTTTTAAGTCAGGAGCAGGCAAAAGATATATATTTCTGATACATAAATTATACATTTCTGATACATGCATTATACATTTCTGATACATGAATTATGCATTTCTGATACATTTGGTGATTGCTAACTTTTATTTATTTATTTGTAGTTGGTGTTTGGTAACATTTCCCCAACAAATGATAAACATACAAGGCTTCAATTGGATGACTTTGTCCCGGTTTGTGAAGATAAAAATGAGATTCATATTGAATCTGGAGTCGTGGCTAAAGTTAAAACAAATGCTAAGAAGCACTGCAAAAATAAGCCAGAATCACAATCTATCAACAATGAGAATCCGGATCCACAGTCCAGTAACTTGAATTCAAGCGAGAAAGAGCTGAAACTTCTGATAAGTGAAATCAAGAAGGTACAATTCTATTTTGTCTTTGAGCAGTTTTGACAACTTAATTGATATTCGGTTTCACTTTTCCTTTTATAGGTAAACGACAAGGTTTCATCTTTGGAGAACTTAATGATTTCCTCATTTAAAAAGGTTTTTAAAAGCTCTAGGTGTACGCAATGCTTCAAAGGTATTCTCATGACTACGCTTATTTGTTACCTTTTACTACAATTTTTCAACTTGTTGTATATTTTTTCTGAACAGGGTAATCAAAAAGATGACAACCATCATGATAAGGAATTTTCAGACAATAATTTTGGTAGTGAGGAAGCTATGGAGAAAAATATTGGCATTGAAGAAGTTGTAAAGAAAAATGTTGACAATGAGGTAAGTCTAGAGCAAACTGTTAATGTTATAGAGGGTGTGGTGAAGGATTCTATACAAGATGGTAAAAGTAGTGAAGGAGTTGGTGATGACGAAGCATGGATTGAGGATGTCGAGCCTGAAATCACTGCAATCACCCAACAGTTTTGTGACAAAAATACTTCTAATATGGGGAGTTTGGTGGATGATTCTGTACAACTTGGTAAAAATAGTTGTGAGGAAGGTGGTGAGGACAATAGCTGGAGTAGTGATGCTGAGGCTCAAATAACTGCAATCACCCAAAAGTATTTCAATCAAAATATTGTACATGGTGATTGTTTAGGAGTGGAGAAAAATATTGCTACTATGCAGGAAGATCATATAGTTGTTGTTGATCATGACACACCTGAAATGAACCCTAGAGAAAGGAAACCAACATGGGTCATGAAGTCACCATTCTAAACACATTTGACTCTGGTGGCACCATCCAAGTTGTTGAAAACAAGCCAACTAAGTCAAAGAAGCCCATATTGACTATAAAGTATCCTTTTGAGGGAAATGTTGACAATCCTATTGATTTCAAAGTATTGTGTAAGTGAAACACTTTCATCAATAGAGGCTTAAGGACTAATGCGCCGTAAGTTTTATGTTTCAGTTTTTTCTTATTTCTTTTTTTTTCTTATTTATTTCGTGTTATGAACCATATCTTTTTATCATGATTCATCAGGGACGATGTTTATACAGAGGCTGTCAATAAGCTAAATAAAATCTTTGAATTTGGAGTTGATGATATTGGAGAAAAAAATGGTTCTTCACATTTGCAGATCCCGGCCTACCCTTGTATGATTCAGTACGTCAATACTTTAACTGTAAAATATAAACTGGTGATATACATTTTTGGTTTTCTCATACTGTAATTTTTTGACTGTATATATTCTTCACATTTCAGCATATTGATGTAATTTTTTACTATTTGAGAAAGAAAGGGAAGTACGGTGTTGATGTTCCAATAAGATTCACAATGACTGACTGTTGGTTTAACTGCTTGATTTCGAATTTGTACAAGGAGTTTTTGGAGAAAAATAGAGGCATGAATTTGATTACTGAAACAGATCCAATTGCTGAGTACATACTTGGGTATTTTTTAAGATGTAATGTTCCTTGGTCTACTGTTGATAAAATCCTTTTCCCTATAAATCTGTCTGATAAGTGGCACTGGATATTGTCGAGATTGTCATTCAAAGATCTGCGCATTTATGTATATGATTCCATGAGTGGCGCACGACATAATAGTGCAGTTCGGAGATAAGTTGAGCCATACTCAGTGTTGCTCCCACATTTCCTTCATCGTATTAGTTTTTGGGACACAAAGGAGAATCCTATGGGAATCCCCGCCAATGATCCTTTTGAGATTCATGTCGTTGATATGTTGCCAACGCAAGATAACACGTAAATTATTATTGAATATTTCTGATTCTTATTCATTTTTTGTGTATGAATTCCTATTTGGATATTATCCTAACTTTTATTCAATGTTTATGTGCTACCTTGTATGTAGTGATTGTGGTGTTTATGTTGTTGCATTTGCTGAGTACATCATTCAAGGCAGCAGTATTCCTAAAGCTATTGATATTGACGGGATACGAAATCGATATGGTATATTGCTATGGGATTATGGAGTGAAGAAACAAAGAGGACATACAGCTAGTGATGATGAGTCTACTGGTAGATTGAAGGATCAGATAAAAAAGGATAACAAAAAAAAGAGCAAGTCGCATTCCGTTGTTGATGATAAGTCTTTGAAGGATAACAAGAAAAAGGGCAAGACACATGTTGGTGATGACGAGACTCTGAAGGATATCAAGAAAAAGGGCAAGTTGAAGGGCAAGATGAAGTAGTTTGGGATAGTTTAACAGAAATTTCACATGTAGTTTTAAGATGGAAGTAGTTTGGTTCTTATATTGTCTATGATAGGATAGAGTTGCATACCTATATCACATTTTATGCTTTTTTGTTTGGGATGTCTTTGAACAATATCTTTGAAATGCTAATGTTGAAACATGTTTTGCATTTTCGACAGCTTTTGCAAATTGGAAAGGCATACAAGAAATATATGTTGCTTGTAATGTTAAAGCTTTGTGTATTGCCAGGATCTCTATTTGTTTTCCCCTCTTAAGAGCACTCATGGCACACACATGGACTTTTGCCTTAGAAAAAGTTCTACCCACTTCGAAGAAGTAATTGGAGTGGGTGGGGTACTGGAATGTACAGGTTTAGTGATGGCAGATGCTCAAATCTTTATATAGTTTCTTCTTGACCAGTGAATGTAACGATGTCAGTTACCATTATGATAGAGTTGAAGGTTTGAATAAATCAAAATATAATACTAGACCTCATGGATGTGTTATGGTCAAGTTTCATTTTCTTTGAGATATTACGGTTTTGCTGTTTTCATATTATGCCAGTGAATATGTGATAAAAAAGTGTTTAAAACATGTCCTGTTGCATTGGGCCAGTTAACTTTACAATCTTAAGCACCGTGACATCATTAACTGTAGCGTAAGTGTAAGATACTGTTAACTGCAGTTTTGTATATCTATCTGTATATTTTTTGGATAGTCAGAGTCTATTGTATGTAATTGTATATATATACAATTTCTATTTTGTATATTTAATTGGTAATCCCTCTTTTTTTGTATAGTTTTTATATAGTGACATCTATTTTGTATATTTTTTGTATAGCTATAGTTTATTTTCTATTTTTTTTTGTATAGGAACAAAATATTACATATAAATTGTATAGTGACAGCCTATTTTGTATATTTTTGTATAGTAACAGTCTTTTTTGTAGATTGTCATCTATTTTGTATATTATTTTGTATAGTGACATCCATAATAGTATTTGAAATAAAACTTCTACCAATACTTTCATTATGACAAAAAGTAGCTTCTTAATTCATACATCAGAGAGAATCTGATTGAAAATCTCATTATTTTTCCAATATTCTAATTGCAATATTCAGAAGAATTTTTTTTACAAAATACTAAATCACTGTAGCAGCATCTACTAGTTGTCTTGAGCATTCCTGCATGTTCTTCTGTTATGTCCTTATTTTCCACACAGTCCACATGTAACAGTTTCAGTATACAGATATTCATAAAGTCTCTTGCGTCGCGACTTCGTCGGTCTTGTAAGCACGTGATTTTTGCTTCACCGACAATCACTCCAAAAGAAAATAAAAATAAGTGACAAATGGTTTCAATTGTTCAAGTTTTCGTGACATGTGTTATTAGTCGTTTGTAGGACTGTCCATTTTGCATCTAGTCATTATCAAACAAAAATACAAAAATGCCTGTCGTTAAAAGAAAATTCAAAAAATATATGTATGTGTGCATCGTTCGTTCTAAGCTGTGATCTAACCATTTTTATTTTATTTTATTTTTTATTTATGTGTGTTTATCGTTGTGGGTGTCGCTCAATATGTGTGTAGGTTTATTTTAATTTTTACATTGTTTTAGGAATTTTTGTTTAATTTGAAAAAAAAAGGAGAGGGGAAAAGGAAAATCTGATTTGGGCCCCGAAACAAGGCCCAAAACCAAAATACTGATCCAGTCCAAGACGAGCCTGCCCAAACACGGACTCAAACGACGCCGTATTGGCGTCCCTACCAAAGTCGTTGATCTGATTCAAACGAATAGTCCAGATCAGGCTGTTCAACTCGCCTTAACGACGTCGTTTCAGGCAAGATGATCTAAGCCGTCCAACCCCATTGATCCAACGGATCCAGGCCCTCCTCTAAACCCGTCAACATGACCCGATCCAATCCCCTACCCGGTCCTAACCCACTATCAGCTCCCGAACGACGTCGTCTCTCCTCAATGAGTAGATCCTGGCCCTTGATCTCAATTGATCCAACGGCCAGGATCTAAACCCTCAATCCATATATAAACCTTCCCTTACACCCCACGCCCCCTATCCGAACCCCCCCTTCAGTCATCTCCTTCCCCAAGCTGAAACCCCCAAACCCTAGCAAGCCGCCCTAGTTTCCCTTCCACCAAAACCCGGCGGCATGAACGCCGGTGGCCACCTCCCGAACACCCTAAGACCCCCTCACTCCCCTGAACACGAATCCACTAACCACGAACCTCGAATCATCTCCTATCGTCTCGAATCTGGATTTGAAGATTCGAGACAAAACTCGATCTACACCAAACCTCACCATCTTTGTATCAGACACTCCCCTGACCTTCCTCGTGACCAAACCAAGCTTGGTTTGGTCCAATTCTACCCACAACTCTCTAAAAATCAGATCTAGAAATCCAGACCTTAGAACACATGCACCTGGGGAATCCGGCCGGTCTGGACAAGGGTTTGAGGTCTAATAGACCTTAATCAAGGTGTTCTCATGTGAGAACACCCTGATTAAAGTTTGTTCGGCCTCAGAAGTTGAATCAGAATTTGGGTCATTTTTGATTTCAAACCTTTTTTGGTAAGTTTTCCTTTCTTTTGTTTTAGTTCTAATTAAGTTGTCAGCATGTTCCGTTGTGTTTGTTTGTTATGTTGTTATTTTTCATTCGGATTTCTTCCATCTCTGTTAAAGGCCTTTTATTTGGTCGATTGTCTTCTGTTTGTGTTCTGAATACACTCTGTGATAAACATGATCGTCAGTTAGATTAGTCGTCAAATGAATTAATTCATATAGGCCCAGTAATTTAACAAAAGTTGTCTGATACCCTTTAGGTCCCTGAACGTATTGTTTATATGAGCGACTGGTTATTACCTGTTATAATTAGTATAGTCGACTCGATAAATGTCGTCGATTAGTCTCCTACGACTGAATGTTCGAATATTCTGAATGGGCCTGTATTGTGATTTGAATGTTGGGCATTACCTATGAATGTTAGTTTGTAACTACATTGTAAACAATTAAAAAGCCAGGCTGGGGCAGTTCTGAAATCGAATGTTCAAAGCCCAAAGTGCCCTGATGCTGCAATAGGCGGGGCAGTAATAATCAAGGTTGACAGGGGTAGTCTGGGGTTTGAAAAGGGCAGAAAATGTTAGTTTAAATGAAGTTGACAAGTAGGGTACTAATTAAGATTAAACTAATACCAATGGGGAACAAGACACAAGAGTATGAGGTTTAAAATGAATAATAAAATGATGCCCATAACTCTTGATTAAACAAAAGCCAAGCGTGGGGAACAAAGGGGCTGGCACCAAAGATGCTTAGGCATGGGCTTAAAGGGTATGGGCATTCTGCCAATTGGCAGGGGATGCAGCTTAACTGCACTAGGTCATTTTGGCTTATAAATAGGCCATTGGAAAACAAAAACAGGGTTGGACTTTTTAGTCTTCAGAAAAAGAGAAAAAAGGCTGGAATTGTTAGTCTTAAAGCTGAAACTTTTAGTCTGAAGAAAGGTTTACTGAGTTTAAAGAAAGCTGAAAAACATAAGTTAGTTTCCAAATAGATTGTAACCAAACACCATCTGAAAGTTGAATAAGAATTCATATTGGTCAAGCTGCCTTGGCCAAGTTCTGTCGTCTGCATTGACTGAGCTGTTTGTTGGTTGCTGAACTGTTGGTATTTGCTGCATTGAACACTCTTTTACTTCTGGTGTTTCATTACTCTTCGTCTGGAATTACTGGTTTGGCACTCGACTATTTGCTGGTTTCTTTTGTTCTGGGAATTATTGTTGGTTGTTCGTGGATTGTGGAAAACATTTGGTTGTTGGTTTGTTGCTGTGCTGTTGCTGTGTACCTGTTGTTGCTGTGTTTACTGCATACTGCCCAGCTGATCATTCCTTTCTTCTTTGTCCTCTATACCAGGTACACAATTACACTACCAATGTAACTCGAAAGTTTGAGCAATGAGTATAAAAGAGAAGATCTGCAGATGTTGTTTATATATATGTACTGTTGTGTTGAATGTCATGTAATGTCTAATAGCTCATATTTTGGGATACTGAAGTTAGCTTGCAAGCCTAGTTGATGTCAATGTAGGGTATCGAATGATAATTGTATATGTATGCTGTTAGATAAAAGTGGTCTCAATGAAGTAGTTTGCATCTCAGATTTAGTTTACTTTGCCATATATGCTGTAACGTATGCCAAACATGAAAATTGTACACAAGGGGGTTAAGTTCTTCTTTTTCTGATTAATGGTCTCATATAACTAATAAACTACCTGTTAAGACAAAGAACATAAAATTTGTAATATAAACCCCGTGAAGGTCGAGTTCAGGTCAAAACAGGCCAAGCAGGCCTGCTTCGAGCAAGCAGTGGCCCAGGTTTGGCCCATCACGCATGGGTTGGATTTGGGCCCATGATTATTTATTCGACTGACTGTGCACGCAGCCTCGTCCCTGATTTTAAGCATTTCCGAATTCTGTTATAAATAACTTGCAAGCATTAATTAATTAGGACTATCTACGGCTTTCGATTGATAGAGACAAACACGACAAGAAACATAGTTGCTATAGGATATCCTTTTTAAAAATAAGAACGAGATGAGCCTCGATGAAAACAAACAAAACGCGCAGATGCGGGGCCCTTGTTAAATGTATATTATTGAAGCATTTAGTTTCCAGGGGTTGGGTCCGTCTAGGACTAGCAACCTGATATGAAAAGACCATCTTGCTGCATCCTGCTTGCTTTATGCATTTACTTGTTTCAAGGCTTGCATGCTGACCGGTTTCGGAATAACGGATAAGGAGATAATTATTTTTGAAAGATCAATACCCAGAAAATGGTTAAAACTCTGCCAGAATTTTAAAAAAAAAAAAAATAGAAAGAAAATGGGTGTCTTATTAATTTGTTTTAGTAAGGGTCTTTGATTCATTTCTAAGAGAAAAATAGTGTGTCTCCAAATTTCGGCTTATGCCTGAACTACGTCAGTTCGATTCTCGCCGGGTGCAAGATACATAGGCAACCCCCATCGGGCTCAACTTGTTTTTCAAAATATAGGTACAATCCAAATAACGAAAGTTTTAAGGTAACATCGTACTTTTTAGAAACAACCAAAATTTCGTTTCTCTAGAAAAATAGTGTGTCAATTTGTGTCTTTGAGTCTAATGAGTCTGGATCTTTGCTTAATCACCCCAATAAACATGCAGAATGAGCATGAGTCCAAGTTTGCCGGTAACAGTTAGAAGCAAAATCCCCCTGGAAGTGCGATTATGGTGGGAGGATTTGGAAAGGTCAGAGCAAGACAAGGTCAAACTACACCTGGGAGGTTTGGTTGATTTGTTGAAAGTCAGGCCTCGGTGCGACATCATAAAGGCTTTGGTTACATTTTGGGATCCGGCCCACAACGTGTTCCGTTTCTCAGATTTTGAACTCACCCCAACCTTAGAAGAAATGGCGGGTTACATGGACGTCACTGAAGGTTTGAGACACAAATACCTGATCGCTCCAAGGGCTGTGAATTCACACAAATTCATGGATCTGTTGAAGATAAGCAAAGGAGTCCCATACGCTGAACTGGATAGAGGTTTTTCTACCCTACAATTCATATACCAGAAGGTACGGGAGCAAGGGAGGATTTAATGATCCAGAAAGTGGTATTTGTAGCAGGGGAAATCTGGTAAAATGGAATGAGCATAGGCGGTTCGCTTTTATGGTGGCATTTTTGGGCCTTGTGGTGTTTCCCCGAAAAGATAGAAATATCGATCTAAAGGTGGCTGGAATCGTCAAAATCCTGATTACCAACGATAAAAGCATCCTTGCTCCCATGATAATGTCAGAAATATACCGAGCCCTCACAGCTTGTAAAGCTGGAGCAGACTTCTTCGAAGGGTGCAACTTGTTGTTACAGATGTGGATGATCGAACACTTGTGTCACCATCCTCAGTATATGCACTACATGTCTACAAATGGGGGCTGCATCGAGGGTTATAGCCTAAGGGTTTCAGGTTTTCGATCACCGGGAGGGTTTGAAGAATGGATATCCTATCTCCGGATCATCACCGCAGACCAAGTAAACTGGACTTTGGGTTGGCTTTCTGTGGAAGAAATCATATACATGCCCGCCACTGGTCCTCACTTCCTCTTGATGGGACTCAGGGGTATTCAACCTTATGCCCCTTACAGGGTAATGAGACAGTTGGGAAGATGTCAAGTACCACACCCGGACGAAGATCTCAGCACTTATGCAGTCGAGGTCAGCAGTGACGGCCAATTTCCTGAAAAGACAGTTCGTTGCATATGGAGTGAATGCCAGTACTTGACGGCAAATACCCGGGTAAATGATGTGTCTAGGGGTGAAGTCTCGCAGGCCTATCTCACTTGGCAGAACAAGAAGAACATCGTGAAACGGCCAACCAAACGGCCTCACCTCCGAAATTTTGTTGAGTCATCGCAAGGACAATGGGACTGGCTCGCAAAAGAGGAAGGTTACCTGGTTGAAATTAGGAAGATGAAGCGACAAGTTGAAAGGATTGTATTCGAAAACAACGTGCAAGTTGCCCAAGAGCAGGCTGAAGAAGATAAGCTAGCCCAAGAGAACCAAACCCTGAGGGCCCGCCTTAGTCAAGCCAGTAAGAATAACATCGACCGACAGAAGCGCTGCTCCGACGAAAGATTGATAGCCAGTTTGAGAAATCAGGTCATCCAGAGCCAAGAAGAATTAGACCAATCAGAGGCTTGCATAGCAAGGATGAGGGCCAAATGGGCAGAAGGTACAATGGCCCGGAGGAAGCGCCTACAGCAAGTCATGAGGAATTGTGAACTGAGCGTCAAAACAGCAAAGGAAACAAATGCTGCTCTGCAAGAGCGGATCTTCAAGCAAACACAAGATGCCCAAGCCGACCGAAGACGCTATTACAATGCAATGACAAGGATGGAAAGGCAAATGGATATGTTCCAGGATCAGCTCGCCACCAATGCACAAACGCTAGGATTGAAAAGCCGACAGATAAGGCAATTGTTCGCAGAAAGGGACAACATTCGAGCAAGAATTGACGAAATCGGGCATTACATCTACCTAAAATGTTTGGCATGCGAGCAAACACCTCGGGAAACCCTCATTGCTTTCATCATGGGCTGCGTCCACCGGGTTATGAACGAGTTGAAGAGCTTGCAAAGAGGCCTTACACCTAGGGCCGCGAAAGGGCCGAAAGATGCCTCGTGGGTCCCTAAGTTGGAAAATTAGTTGACCGAGTCCTGGTCGTTTTGTTTGTTGTTTCCGCATATGTTGTTTTCTTTTCCTCAAACCAAGTTTAAAACCGAGGAGTCTGTACTGTTGCTATTTTGTTTGAAGTAATGTGTAATAGCAAATTTTGATAATGAAATTAAGTGACTCCGGAAGAATTTCTATGTGTCTTTACTTTGAGGCAGAACTACGCCTGGTCTGATTCACGCGGGGACGTGATACGTAGGCAATCCCCATAAGATTCGACCGCTTTTAATAAATAAAGAAAAGAAAATGTAAATAAAATAAAACGCAGGGTTTCGCAAAATACTTTAAAGAGACGAATGAGCAAACCGGGATGACGCATGTTGTTTGAAGCAAAGCATGTAGAAACGGTTAAATGCCTAGGTGCATTGCATCCTCTATGTGTTATGATCAAATCTGTTAAGCTCTAACACTAACAAAGTTTGTTGTTGTCTGATACCAGACAGTTAGTTGTTAAAGAATTCTGGCAACACATTCATACCAAACCAGATCCAAAGGACCGATAGCATCAAGCATGACTACTTCGGAGAATAGCAATGAAGAAGAAAGGCCGATGAGCCAGTTGTTAAAAGAAGCGATGGAAAAGATTGAAAGGATGGGACTAGAAATGAATGCAATGCAACTAGCCCTAGCCAAAACACAAAAGAGTCCTGAAACACTGGGACACATGCCGGAGTACCCTCACTCTGGCCCTTCCACAAGCCGCCCAAATCCCCTCTATCATCAAGAAAGAAGCCCTCATGATTCCCAAGCTCCACCACCCCATCAACCTCTCCCAACACCCAATATTCCCATTTTTGTGGGACCTGCATCAGCCCCTTTGCAGCGAACGACCAGTGAGCCATTGTTTCAGGCTCACGATACACAATACTATCCCCCTGAGCCTACATTCCATGCACCCGAACCACAGGCTTACAATCCCCATTTGGAAGTACCGGCAGAGGTTGAGAAGCCGGTTAAGGCCCCTGAACAGGATGAAGTGTTGAGAAAGTTCAAAAGCCTGGAGCAATCCTTCAGGAACTTGCACGGGCTGGGCAATCAAGTCAGCGTGGCATACAAAGATCTGTGCCCTTTCCCAGATGTCCAACTCCCGGCTGGGTTCAAGATGCCCAAGTTTGATTTATATGAGGGGCACGTCGATCCCATGGCACATTTGCGGGGATTCTGTAGCAAAATGAGAGGGGCAGGAGGCAAGGATGAGCTTTTGATAGCTTATTTCGGCCAAAGTCTGAGTGGATCTGCACTGGAATGGTATACCAGGCAAGATTTCAGCAGGTGGTACACGTGGGATGATCTGGCGCAGGCTTTTGCAGGTCATTTCCAGTACAACCTGGAGATAGTCCCTGACCGTCTCACGTTATTGAGAACTGGGAAGAAACCCGGGGAAAGTTTTCGCGAGTTCGGGTTCCGCTGGAGAGAACAAGCAGCTAGAGTCGATCCTCCCATGAGAGAGGGAGAGATGGTGGACTATTTTTTGCAGACATTGGATCCAACCTACTTTGGTCACTTGGTGACAACGGTTGGAAAATCTTTCAACGAGGTGGTCAAGATAGGGGTCATGATAGAAGAAGGTTTGAGGTCGGACAAGATCTTGAACTATTCGGCACTCAAGGCCACAACCCAGGCTATTCAAAGCGGCACGGGAGGTGCGCTGAGAAGAAAGAAGGAAGAGGTTGCCACGATCGAGGCAGGTAGTTGGTCCAGGGCTGGCAGGCCGCACTACAACCAACCCAGGCCTCACAGGTCAAACTACCCATACAACCCACCACAAAATTTCTATCCACCTCGAGAACCACATTATTCCGTACACCAAGCCCAGGTATACACTCAGCCTCCGGTTCGCCCACAATGGCGCGCACCGGCTCCCCAGAACATATATGCACCACCACAAAACACCTACCCTCCGCCAAGGGCATATAGAAACCCTTCAGGGGCAGGTTTCCGGGGAAATCCAGATGCTAGGAACGACAGGTTGCGGAAGCAAAGAACCTTCACAGAACTGGGAGAAACCTACACCGCTGTGTTCCACAAGCTGCGGCAATTGGGTTTGGTTAGTCCTGTCCATACTCGGGAACCAAATCCCCCGCCTCAGAATTTGGATCGTTCAATCAGTTGTGAATACTGTTCAGGGATGCTCGGGCACGATACCGAGAAGTGCTGGAAGTTAAGGCATGCCATACAGGATCTTATTGACACCAATAAGATCGAGGTCCAGACACCGGAGGCTCCCTAACATCAACCAAAACCCACTGCCAGCGCACCACGAAACTCACATGATTGAGTTGGTGTGTGAGGGAGGAGAATTAAGAAAACCCTCACAAACAGTGATGATGATCCAAGCCGCCCCGAAAGAAGTCTTAACCAGTGGAGGAACGAGTGTACAGTCGCAGGGTGAAGGCGTCAAGCCGGTAGTGATATTGGGGAAGAGCCCGTCCGTCATAGCAAGCAAACCCGAGCCAAGCAAGTTGGTAATACCAGGGATCCTGCCCATACCGGCAGCCGTGTTGAAAGGGGTATGTAGAGAACGGGTGACCATAAAGCCTGTGGTCCAACTACCGATGATTGACAGCAGGGCTGTGCCTTGGAAATATGAAAAGGCAGTGGTGACGTATCAAGGAAAACATGTGGAAGAAGTCAGTTGTGAAGCGCAAGGGCTGACTCAATCAGGTCGATGTTTTGCTCCGGTGGAGCTAAGAAAAACCAACCCAGTGGCAACCAAGAAGCCAGTATCTGAAGAAGAGGCTGAAGAATTCCTGAGGAAGATGAAGGTACAAGACTATTCTGTGGTTGAGCAGCTGAGAAAAACACCGGCCCAGATCTCACTATTGTCATTACTCCTCCATTCTGAGGAACATCGTCGGGCCCTGTTGAAGATATTGAACGAGGCTCATGTACCCAGTGAAATTTCTGTAAACCACCTGGAAACCATTGCCAGCAAGATTTTCGAGGTGAACAGGGTAACATTCTCAGATGATGACCTGCCGGTGGAAGGTACGGAGCATAACAAAGCTCTATACCTAGCTGTCAAATGTGAAGACTCGGTGGTAACTCGAGTATTGGTGGATAACGGCTCAAGCGCCAATATTTGTCCATTATCCACCCTGGACCAGTTAAAGATTGACCGTGGAAGAATCCGGGAGAATAGCATCTGTGTCCGGGGGTTTGACGGAAACGGAACCGCCACTGTGGGGGATGTTGTACTTGAATTAACCATTGGTCCGGTCCTATTTACCATGGAATTCCAGGTGTTGGACGCCACGGTATCTTACAACTTGCTGTTAGGACGACCCTGGATTCATGCAGCTAAAGCGGTGCCTTCCACCCTACATCAGACAGTGAAGTTCGAGTGGGAAAGACAAGAGGTCGTGTTGCACGGCGAGGATACAACATGCACCATGGGTGGAACCATTGTGCCTTTCATAGAGACCACTGATGACAAAGGTCCTTGGGTCTACCAGATTTTCAATACAGGGTCGGCCAACAAAATTTCTGAAGGAGAAATCATCCCACACCCTAGGGTAGCTGCCGCAACGGTCATGATGGTCTCAGAAATGCTGGGCAATGGATTTGTGCCGGGAAGAGGCTTGGGAGTTGAACTTCAAGGGATAGTCCAACCTGTCTCCCTTCCTAAGAATCTGGAAACTTTCGGGTTGGGGTTCAAACCAACCGCAGCAGACAGAAAGCAAGCGCGAAAAATGAGGAAGAGGGTCTGGTTTCTGCCTAAACCAGTGCCACGCCTCTCAAGGTCTTTTGTTAAAGCAAGTGCCAAGGGATCAACGATCCCAAAGATTCGAGGACCTTTGATCGGTATAAATGAAGACCTGAATCAGAGTTTTGAGAGGCTATTCGCGGATGTCGGTATGGTGGAAGCTGGAGAAGGTTCCAGCAGAGCAGAGATACAATTTGTGGGGCCTGAGGCCAAGACCAACAATTGGACGGTTACTCCTCTTCCTGTCCGAGGGGAGTCTTGGTAGTAGGCTTTGATTAATGTTTTGTTTGTTTGTTTGTTTGATCGGATTATTCAAGGGTGTAATCCAAATTTTACTTTCGTTTTGTAAAAGTGTGAACCCTTTTTATCCCGCAAATTTAATAAAGTTCTTTTCTTTTGTCTCATTTTAATTTTTGTCTTGTTCTTTTTCTTTCTGAACAGTTCTCTTTTTACTGGTTCTAATGACATGGCATGCACAGCGGATCTTCGACCTAGTCTAATAAATCAATCTGAAACCGACTCAATGATGCAAAAGGTCGTTTGTGACGATGAATCTGAATGTGACGAAGGTGAAGCCTTCGAAGAAATAAACCGAGAACTGTGCCAATTTGAAGAGAAACCTAAGCCTAACCTAAATGACACCGAGGCTGTAAATCTAGGAGACGCTGATAACGTCCAAGAGACCAAAATTAGCATCCACATTGAGCCGAATGTCAGAACAGAATTGATCAAAACTCTCAGGGAATTCAAAGATGTTTTTGCCTGGTCATATGATGATATGCCTGGATTAAGCACCAATTTAGTGGTTCACAAATTGCCCACTGACCCGGCATATCCTCCGGTCAAGCAAAAACTAAGGAAATTTAAAACAGAAATGAGCGTGAAGATCAAAGAAGAAGTGATTAAGCAATTGCAATCGAAGGTCATTCGGGTCACTCGGTATCCCGAGTGGTTGGCCAATGTGGTACCAGTCCCAAAGAAGGATGGAAAAATCAGGGTGTGCGTTGACTACCGCAACCTCAACAAAGCAAGTCCCAAGGACAATTTTCCGCTACCCAACATTCATATCCTGATCGACAATTGCGCTGGGCGCGAGATCGGATCCTTTGTGGATTGTTATGCGGGTTATCATCAGATCCTAATGGACGAGGAGGATGCTGAGAAGACAGCGTTTATTACGCCATGGGGAACCTACTGCTATCGGGTAATGCCGTTCGGATTAAAGAACGCCGGGGCAACATACATGCGAGCGATGACCGCTGTGTTTCATGACATGATACACAAAGAAATCGAGGTGTACGTCGATGATGTGATCATCAAATCTTGGCGTCAGGAGGACCATGTAGCAGACCTAAGGAGATTTTTTCAAAGACTCCGGAGGTATGATATCAAGCTTAACCCGGCCAAATGCGCATTCGGGGTTCCCTCAGGAAAGTTGCTAGGATTCATCGTCAGTCGACGGGGGATTGAGTTAGACCCATCCAAAATTGAATCCATCCGAGATTTGCCACCGCCAAGGAACAAAACAGAGGTAATGAGTTTGCTGGGTAGACTCAATTACATCAGCAGGTTCATCGCTCAACTCACAGCAACTTGTGAGCCCATATTTCGGCTACTGAGAAAGGATGCTGCAGAAGGTTGGACGACAGAGTGTCAAGAGGCTTTCGACCAAATCAAAGGGTATCTGTCTAATCCACCCGTGTTGGTCCCGCCTAAGCCCGGGAAACCCCTAATCCTTTACCTGACAGTCTTGGAAAATTCATTTGGTTGTGTACTGGGGCAACATGATGACACAGGAAGGAAGGAGCAGGCCATCTACTATCTTAGCAAGAAATTCACAGTGCATGAGGTCAAGTACACTCAACTCGAGAAAACATGCTGCGCCCTGACTTGGGTAGCTCAGAAGTTGAAGCACTACCTGTCCTCATATACTACTTATCTCATATCCCGCTTGGACCCATTGAAGTATATCTTTCAGAAACCTATGCCCACGGGAAGGTTGGCAAAGTGGCAAATTCTGCTCACAGAGTTTGATATCATCTACGTAACAAGGACGGCCATGAAAGCCCAGGCACTGGCAGACCATTTGGCAGAGAATCCCGTTGATGAAAAATACGAGCCTTTAAGAACGTATTTTCCTGACGAAGAGGTGATGCATACGAATGAGTTGGAATTACCTGAGGAACCGGGTTGGAAGCTTTTCTTCGATGGAGCTGCAAACGCAAAAGGGGTTGGAATAGGAGCAGTACTCATTTCTGAAACAGGACGGCATTATCCTGTTACGGCTCAACTACGCTTCTATTGCACCAACAATATGGCCGAATATGAGGCTTGCATTCTGGGTCTGCGCTTGGCTGCTGACATGGATGTCCAAGACGTCTTGGTCTTGGGAGACTCGGACCTCTTGGTACATCAAATTCAGGGGGAATGGGAAACACGAGATCTAAAGCTCATACCATACCGACAATGCTTGCATGATCTGAGCAAGCAATTTCGATCAGTGAAATTCAAACACATTCCGAGAGTTCACAATGAGGTTGCAGATGCTTTGGCCACCTTAGCATCAATGCTGCACCACCCTGACAAAATGTATGTTGATCCTCTACACATCCAGGTCCGTGATCAGCACGCCTACTGCAATGCCATAGAAGAAGAAGCAGATGGCGAACCCTGGTTCCATGATATTAAGGAATACCTCAGAATGGGAATATACCCAGAACATGCCTCTGGAGACCAAAAAAGAGCCCTTCGGCGTTTGTCGAATGGTTTCTTCCTCAGTGGAGGAGTATTGTACAAAAGAACCCCGGATTTGGGGTTGTTGAGATGCATAGATGCCGGGCAGGCAACGACGGTTATGGCGGAAGTACATGCCGGAGTTTGTGGGCCACACATGAGCGGATATGTATTGGCAAGAAAGATCCTTCGAACAGGGTGTTATTGGCTAACCATGGAACACGACTGTATCACTTTCGTAAGGAAATGCCATAAGTGCCAGATACATGGAGATTTGATTCATTCTCCGCCAACAGAGTTACATACGATGTCAGCACCCTGGCCGTTTGTAGCATGGGGCATGGATGTCATTGGGCCCATCGAGCCAGCAGCGTCCAACGGTCATAGGTTCATTCTAGTGACCATTGATTACTTCACCAAATGGGTTGAGGCTAAAACCTTCAAATCAGTAACCAAGAAGGCAGTGGTGGACTTTGTTCACTCCCATATCATCTGCAGATTTGGGATCCCAAAAGTGATCATCACGGATAACGGTGCGAATCTTAATAGCAGCCTGATGAGAGAGGTATGCCAACAATTCAAGATTATACACCGCAACTCCACCCCATATCGTCCCAAGGCGAATGGAGCAGTCGAAGCAGCCAATAAGAATATCAAGAAGATACTGCGAAAAATGGTGGAAGTGGTCCAGACAATGGCACGAGAAGTTACCCTTTACCTTGTTGGGTTACCGCACTACCGTCCGGACTTCCATAGGCACAACTCCTTATTTGTTGGTGTACGGAAATGAGGCCGTGATACCAGCGGAGGTCGAAATTCCGTCCCTCCGAATTGTCGCTGAAGCCGGGATTGATGACGATGAATGGGTCAAAGCTCGATTGGAACAGTTGAGCCTGATAGATGAGAAAAGATTGGCAGCAGTGTGCCATGGTCAGCTGTACCAGAAGAGAATGGCAAGAGCGTATAATAAGAAGGTGCGCCCCAGGAAGTTTGAAGTAGGGCAGCAAGTATTGAAGAAGATCCTCCCACATCAGGTCGAGGCAAAAGGCAAATTCGCCCCAAATTGGCAAGGGCCTTATATCGTGACCAGAGTATTGTCCAACGGTGCTTTGTGTTTGACAGATGTCGAAGGTAGATGTGTCGACATGGCTATCAATTCAGATGCAGTCAAGAGATATTATGCGTAATTTCTTTAATTATGGCAATTATTCGGTTTGTTTGTTTGTATTTGGCATTTATTGGATAATGAGATGACGGAGGCAATTCTTTCTTCTACCCAAACACTGTTTAACCCTTGCTTCCCCCTTTGAGCCTTAAGTTATTCTTTCATACCCCTCTTTTGGAATCAATAATGGGAAAGACATGAAAAAAAAATGAAAAAAAAAAAAAAAGAAGAAGATAAAATCACGAGAAATACAAAACAGTTGGGAACTACGTTTGACCTGATTCCCCAAAGAGGATACGTAGGCGCCTCACGGCTCGGTCATAGTGTGCATCATAGCAAATATAGGATGCATAATGTACATAGTGTGCATCATAGCAAATATAGGATGCATAATGTACATAGTGTGCATCATAGCAAATATAGGATGCATAATGTACATAGTGTGCACGATATAGCACAATGTGCGTAACGCACGTAGCTCAACATAAGCGTAAAAAATAAATTCCCCAAGCAAGAAAACTGGGGCAGAGGTTATGTTTTAAGTTCCAACAAAGGTGATTCCAAAAGTTGTAGCACATCGCCCTTCAAATTGCTTTCATTCTTATAGCCTTTCTTCAATCCCACACCAAAACCAACATCAACATCCAAAAGACCTCCCGATCAATGTTCAAGAGATGCCAAGTCCGGCGAATAAGGCCGAGAATAATACACTGATCCCCAGCAAAGAAGAGGATCGTAAGACTAGGAATGAGTTGATAGTCAAAAGAATCTCCAGAAGAGAGGGTCATATCTACAACACCCCGAATCCTCGAAAGAAATAAAATGAGAGAGTCTTATCGGTGAAAACCTTCACAGGCACCGAGAGGCGATGTAAGATGAGGGATATGAAATGAGAGAGTCTTATTGGTGAAAACCTTCACAGGCACCATAAGGCGCCGGGAGATGAGAGAAAAGAGAGAGTCTCATTAGTGAAAACCCCTCGAAGGGCACTATGAGGCGACAAGACAGATCAACAAAAGCTACAACATTCCGAAACGGACACTCCTTTATCATCCCCAGCAAGTCAGACCATCGGGCAGAGCGATTGATACAAATAGACTGGGTCGGGAATCTATGGTGCACGTCATGATTACGGGGACCAGTCGTATCCTCCAGATAAGTTCTTTTGAGTTTCTTCTCCCACCAAAATATTCGTTCAGAAAGATTTTCTCCTTTTTCTAGCTTTTATCTCTTTTCCTAAAATGTGTCTTGAAAGGATTTTTCAAAGCTTACTACCAGAAATCGAAGGGGAATTCATCCAATGCAGGATAATACAAACAGTCTTAAAGGCCGGTCCCAGGCAATGCAGGGATTGTGCCCGGAAATTTTGGAAGAAGTAAGCTCCAAAAGGGAGTGGTTTCGGGAGTTAGAAGCAGACTCCCACATCATGTGTTTAAAGAGAAAGCAGAAAAGGGGATAAATTGAAAACCAATCCCCAGCAGGCTAGAGACCCCCAACAGGCAACTTTGCCCGCCAACCAATTATGGGGACAAAGAGCAAGAAAAGAGGAAGAGAGAAAAATTGCTCGCCAGAAAGGCACCCTCTACCACCACGATTAAAACTGACCAAATCCTTTTGTCTGTTGCAGGGGAACAGAGGATTGATGAGGGCAGCAAGATGCAACGCCATGGAAGTCACCAAAAACCGGGGCAGAAAATTTTCTGCCGATTGTCGAAAATTTTCTCGGAAGAACGGGGGAACAATCGCAAATACTTTTAAGTTCTAGGTTGCCCACCAGTATAATGCGGGAATACATTTAAGTTCTAGGTCGCCCACCAGTATAATGTGGGAATACTTTTAAGTTCTAGGTCGCCCACCAGTATAATGCGGGAATACTTTTAAGTTCTAGGTCGCCCACCAGTATAATGCGGGAATACTTTTAAGTTCTAGGTCGCCCACCAGTATAATGCGGGAATACTTTTAAGTTCTAGGTCGCCCACCAGTATAATGCGGGAATACTTTTAAGTTCTAGGTCGCCCACCAGTATAATGCGGGAATACTTTTAAGTTCTAGGTCGCCCACCAGTATAATGCGGGAATACTTTTAAGTTCTAGGTCGCCCACCAGTATAATGCGGGAATACTTTTAAGTTCTAGGTCACCCACCAGTATAATGCGGGAATACTTTTAAGTTCTAGGTCGCCCACCAGTATAATGCGGGAATACTTTTTCTAGGTCGCCCACCAGTATAATGCGGGAATACATTTAAGTTCTAGGTCGCCCACCAGTATAATGCGGGAATACTTTTAAGTTCTAGGTCGCCCACCAGTATAATGCGGGAATACTTTTAAGTTCTAGGTCGCCCACCAGTATAATGCGGGAATACTTTTAAGTTCTAGGTCGCCCACCAGTATAATGCGGGAATACTTTTAAGTTCTAGGTCGCCCACCAGTATAATGCGGGAATACTTTTAAGTTCTAGGTCGCCCACCAGTATAATGCGGGAGCACATTCAGCCCTAGATTTTGGAATCAGTCACCCCACCTGAAGACGGAAGGGTACAACAAAGATCCCCAAGCAGGAAACAATAAAATCCCCAGCACCAAGAAGCAGAAGTCTGCCAAAGCAAGCGCGCAATTCAAAAGGAAAAGGAACGCGTCTCAAAAGAAGCAGTTTGGGAACGTTATAGCATGCCCAACATAACAATTTTGATAGAAGCAATACCACCAAAGAAACAATGGAAAGGCTTGAAGAAGAGGGTATATTCCCAGCGAATCAAGCCAAGTGATGAAACTGGCATTCGAATGTCAGCAAAGGACCAGCATCCTCTCCCAAAGTCACAAGATAAAGGCATCGGAGGAAAGCGTTAGCCGATAAGAAAGCAAGGCAGCAAGAACAAGTGGAAAATGGATAAGATCTCATGATCCTCAGTCTAGCTTAGCTTCTTGTTTTCCTTTTAGAGCAATGTAACAGGGAGATCGTTTGAGCAGTAGCATCCTACAGCGGCATACAACAGCGCACAACAACAGCAAGCACTACAGTCACACGGTAGTCCCAGCTACCAAAATTTCCCGAACTACATCGACCTGATTCCTGTTCAGCCCAGGATATGTAGGAAACCTCTGAAGCAAAGGTTCGGTCAAATCTTTTTCATAAAATGCTTCACACGGAGTATTCGGACGGGCAAAAATCGCTCGCTTTATCTTTGCGCGAAAACCCTTCGGGTCTTCGTGCAAAGAGGGGCAGCTGTAAGCACGTGATTTTTGCTTCACCGACAATCACTCCAAAAGAAAATAAAAATAAGTGACAAATGGTTTCAATTGTTCAAGTTTTCGTGACATGTGTTATTAGTCGTTTGTAGGACTGTCCATTTTGCATCTAGTCATTATCAAACAAAAATACAAAAATGCCTGTCGTTAAAAGAAAATTCAAAAAATATATGTATGTGTGCATCGTTCGTTCTAAGCTGTGATCTAACCATTTTTATTTTATTTTATTTTTTATTTATGTGTGTTTATCGTTGTGGGTGTCGCTCAATATGTGTGTAGGTTTATTTTAATTTTTACATTGTTTTAGGAATTTTTGTTTAATTTAAAAAAAAAAAAGGGGCCCAAAAGAAATGAAATAAAACAGGCCCAAACCAGCACTCTGATCCAGTCCAAAACAAGCCTGCCCAAACACGGACTCAAACGACGCCGTATCGGCATCCCTACCAAAGCCGTTGATCTGATTCAAACGAACGGTCCAGATCAGGCTGTTCAACTCGCCTCAACGACGTCGTTTCAGGCAAGATGATCTAAGCCGTCCAACCCCATTGATCCAACGGATCCAGGCCCTCCTCTAAACCCGTCAACATGACCCGATCCAATCCCCTACCCGGTCCTAACCCACTATCAGCTCCCGAACAACGTCGTCTCTCCTCAATGAGTAGATCCTGGCCCTTGATCTCAATTGATCCAACGGCCAGGATCTAAACCCTCAATCCATATATAAACCTTCCCTTACACCCCACGCCCCCTATCCGAACCCCCCTTCAGTCATCTCCTTCCCCAAGCTGAAACCCCCAAACCCTAGCAAGCCGCCCTAGTTTCCCTTCCACCAAAACCCGGCGGCATGAACGCCGGTGGCCACCTCCCGAACACCCTAAGACCCCCTCACTCCCCTGAACACGAATCCACTAACCACGAACCTCGAATCATCTCCTATCATCTCGAATCTGGATTTGAAGATTCGAGACAAAACTCGATCTACACCAAACCTCACCATCTTTGTATCAGACACTCCCCTGACCTTCCTCGTGACCAAACCAAGCTTGGTTTGGTCCGAATCTACCCACAACTCCCTAAAAATCAGATCTGGAAATCCAGACCTTAGAACACATGCACCTGGGGAATCCGGCCGGTCTGGACAAGGGTTTGAGGTCTAATAGACCTTAATCAAGGTGTTCTCATGTGAGAACACCCTGATTAAAGTTTGTTCGGCCTCAAGAGTTCGAAGTTGAATCAGAATTTGGGTCATTTTTGATTTCAAACCTTTTTTGGTAAGTTTTCCTTTCTTTTGTTTTAGTTCTAATTAAGTTGTCAGCATGTTCCGTTGTGTTTGTTTGTTATGTTGTTATTTTTCATTCGGATTTCTTCCATCTCTGTTAAAGGCCTTTTATTTGGTCGATTGTCTTCTGTTTGTGTTCTGAATACACTCTGTGATAAACATGATCGTCAGTTAGATTAGTCGTCAAATGAATTAATTCATATAGGCCCAGTAATTTAACAAAAGTTGTCTGATACCCTTTAGGTCCCTGAACGTATTGTTTATATGAGCGACTGGTTATTACCTGTTATAATTAGTATAGTCGACTCGATAAATGTCGTCGATTAGTCTCCTACGACTGAATGTTCGAATATTCTGAATGGGCCTGTATTGTGATTTGAATGTTGGGCATTACCTATGAATGTTAGTTTGTAACTACATTGTAAACAATTAAAAAGCCAGGCTGGGGCAGTTCTGAAATCGAATGTTCAAAGCCCAAAGTGCCCTGATGCTGCAATAGGCGGGGCAGTAATAATCAAGGTTGACAGGGGTAGTCTGGGGTTTGAAAAGGGCAGAAAAAGTTAGTTTAAATGAAGCTGACAAGTAGGGTACTAATTAAGATTAAACTAATACCAATGGGGAACAAGACACAAGAGTATGGGGTTTAAAATGAATAATAAAATGATGCCCATAACTCTTGATTAAACAAAAGCCAAGCGTGGGGAACAAAGGGGCTGGCACCAAAGATGCTTAGGCATGGGCTTAAAGGGTATGGGCATTCTGCCAATTGGCAGGGGAGGCAGCTTAACTGCACTAGGTCATTTTGGCTTATAAATAGGCCATTGGAAAACAAAAACAGGGCTGAACTTTTTAGTCTTCAGAAAAAGAGAAAAAAGGCTGGAATTGCTAGTCTTAAAGCTGAAACTTTTAGTCTGAAGAAAGGTTTACTGAGTTTAAAGAAAGCTGAAAAACATAAGTTAGTTTCCAAATAGATTGTAACCAAACACCATCTGAAAGTTGAATAAGAATTCATATTGGTCAAGCTGCCTTGGCCAAGTTCTGTCGTCTGCATTGACTGAGCTGTTTGTTGGTTGCTGAACTGTTGGTATTTGCTGCATTGAACACTCTTTTACTTCTGGTGTTTCATTACTCTTCGTCTGGAATTACTGGTTTGGCACTCGACTATTTGCTGGTTTCTTTTGTTCTGGGAATTATTGTTGGTTGTTCGTGGATTGTGGAAAACATTTGGTTGTTGGTTTGTTGCTGTGCTGTTGCTGTGTACCTGTTGTTGCTGTGTTTACTGCATACTGCCCAGCTGATCATTCCTTTCTTCTTTGTCCTCTATACCAGGTACACAATTACACTACCAATGTAACTCGAAAGTTTGAGCAATGAGTATAAAAGAGAAGATCTGCAGATGTTGTTTATATATATGTACTGTTGTGTTGAATGTCATGTAATGTCTAATAGCTCATATTTTGGGATACTGAAGTTAGCTTGCAAGCCTAGTTGATGTCAATGTAGGGTATCGAATGATAATTGTATATGTATGCTGTTAGATAAAAGTGGTCTCAATGAAGTAGTTTGCATCTCAGATTTAGTTTACTTTGCCATATATGCTGTAACGTATGCCAAACATGAAAACTGTACACAAGGGGGTTAAGTTCTTCCTTTTCTGATTATGGTCTCATATAACTAATAAACTACCTGTTAAGACAAAGAACATAAAATTTGTAATATAAACCCCGTGAAGGTCGAGTTCAGGTCAAAACAGGCCAAGCAGGCCTGCTTCGAGCAAGCAGTGGCCCAGGTTTGGCCCATCACGCATGGGTTGGATTTAGGCCCATGATTATTTATTCGACTGACTGTGCACGCAGCCTCGTCCCTGATTTTAAGCATTTCCGAATTCTGTTATAAATAACTTGCAAGCATTAATTAATTAGGACTATCTACGGCTTTCGATTGATAGAGACAAACACGACAAGAAACATAGTTGCTATAGGATATCCTTTTTAAAAATAAGAACGAGATGAGCCTCGATGAAAACAAATAAAACGCGCAGATGCGGGGCCCTTGTTAAATGTATATTATTGAAGCATTTAGTTTCCAGGACGGGTTGCTTAGCAAATCTCACAACCCTCCTAAAATAACAACACGTTAGTCTCTTTAGGATACGCTTTAATAAACCTTACCTTCTTAAACTCGGGTGCACATTTATGTGACCCAAATCCAAATCTCGACGGATTCGAAATGTATTTCTAATCACGGGTACATTGATTGTGACGTGATCCGAGAGGCATATCCATGACGTCGCGAATTCCTTTTAAAAGTAGAACGAGACGAGCCTCGTCAAATAAAAATATACACAGCTGCGGGGCCCTCTAACTGTATATACATTAAAACACTTAGAATTCGGGACATGCCATTTAGCGAATTTTTCGGCCTTACCCAAAACAACAATACGCTAGTTGCTTTAGGCACGTCTTAATAATTTATTCTCCTTAATTAGGGTGCACATTTATGTGACCCAAATCCAAATCTCAACCGAGTCGAAATATGTCAACAACCATGGGTGCATTGATGTAACGTGGTTCGAGATATGTTTTCACGACGTTGCAATTCCTGATAAAAACAGTGAAATGATAAAAGCGGTTAAAAGTTAAATTTTGCACATAAGTTCACACTTGTATAAAATCAGATAATCAAGCCGAATATAACAGTTGAGCGACCGTGCTAGACCCACGGAACTCGGGAATGCCTAACACCTTCTCCCGGGTTAACAGAATTCCTTATCCGGATTTCTGGTACGCAGACTGTAATATGGAGTCATTATTTTCCTCGATTCGGGATTAAAAATTGGTGACTTGGGACACCCTAAATCTCCCAAGTGGCGACTCTGAAATAATTAAACCAATCCCGTTTCGATTGTCCTTTAATTGGAAAAACTCCCCTGCGCCCTCGCGGGTGCGTAAAAAGGAGGTGTGACAGGTCTTCCTGGTTTGCCCTTCACTATCGGTGGTAGGACCACATTATCTAACGCCTATGTTGGAAGGTCCCATGTAGTTTCATCAGGAAGTGGATTAACTGGCACTTCATATGTCTTCTTGAAGTATTCCTTGGTGTAATAGGCAGAACAATATT